>NC_136058.1:124922737-125522737 GCF_964261635.1 Lissotriton helveticus | reverse complement strand
TTGTAAAGATGAGTGATTGTATGTATGAATGATTGTATGGGTAAATGAGTGAATGTGTGTGTAAACATAGGAATCACTGAGTGCGTATGTAGTAACTAGTATTGGTGTGTCAATGGTTTCAAAAATTATACTCTGTATTTAACACTGGGTGTAACAGAGGTTATATTAAAGTGTGAGGAGATGCATTGTATTGTCACATGAATGATATCATCAGTGATGTGGTCATTGATGTCAAATGAGATGTCATCAGTGATGTCATCAGTGATGTCATTTGAGATGTCATCAGTGATGTCATTTGAGATGTTATCAGTGATGTCATTTGAGATGTCATCAGTGATGTCATCAGTGATGTCATTTGAGATGTCATCAGTGATGTCATCAGTGATGTCACTGACCATGTCATGAATGATGTAATATGTGACATCATCAGCAGTGGATTGCGGGTGCGCGATATATAGTTAGTGCAACTAACTATATATGGAATTTCAATGGTTTTGTGTGAGTAAAATAGGGTTTTTTAAATGCTAATCCCTAACTATATATGGTCTATAACCTATGGTTTTTTCAGTGAATTTTCAAGGTTTTGTAAATGCTAATTCCTAACTATATATGGTCTATAACCTATGGTTTTTTCAGTGAATTTCAATGGTTTTTTAATAGCAAATATCATAAGCTGTCGAATGTCAAGTACGTGGTAAGTAAAAACATTTTCGTGTTTATGCACACTGATCTGCTTTGAATGCTGCCCCCCCTCCCCCTCATTTCTATTAGGAGTACTCTCTCTTTGCAGATAGTGAAGGGTAGTTAACGCAGGCCTTTGCCCCCGTTGTAATCCGTCGTGCCTGCTTCTCTCTCCATTTGATTGATTGTTATCCAAGCATTTACTGTTTTAGAATTGTTTCTCTTTGGTTCATTCTCTATTTACAAACAAGCACAGAGTCGCAATACTCTGTTTAGTCTTTGCAGATAGTGAAAAATCGTGTTAAAAAACAAAAGGAATCGAGCAAAATCAGTAGGCCACTAATGGGATCTCTTTTTGACCTCGCTAAAATAGAACATTAGGAACAACCCCTCATGAGAAATACGAAACTAGTGAGATGAACTGAGCTCCACACCATGATGGCTGCAAGACAGCTCGGATCCGCCACCCACCCCGCCCAAAATAACGATAAACTCTATGCAAATATTACAAATATATACAACACACCAGCAAAGTAACAGGGTAAAACATTTTATTAAATAACTATTTACATAACTATTTTATACTTTTTGTTGCCCGATCCGGCTAGCTCAATCGATCGAGCATGAAACTCATGCACTCTGATAATTCAAAGTTTTGAGGAGTGCTTGTAACACTGTCTGAAGCCTATTTGCACTTGCTACAGCTTCACTATTCTCAATGTAAGTGGGGGCTGTTTGAGGACGTGACTGCATTTGAAAACAATGTGATGCGGTTCCACCCTGAACCGCTTGACGGAGGCCCCCGAGGGACGGTGTCATGGCGCGGACTCGGAGGGGGCGCTTGGCTCTGGCCCCCTCCGCAAGTCGTGTTGCCCTGGTGTGGCCTGAGATCGCCCCCGACATAGGTGGCCGGCTCCCGGGGTCAAGCGGAACTTTTTGCCTTTTGGTGACTCTTCCATTCTTGACCTTGTCCCACAATCCGTTTCACCTAAAGACACGCTGTAGTGGGGCGCCCCTTTACCGTTTCAGTTGCCATTCCGCCCGCTTTTGCTACACTGTGCCTCTTCCGCTATTCAGCTGTTTACCGCCTGCTCTTTTGACTACAGCGTCTCGCTCACCATGTACTTGAGTTGTTCCCGCTCTTGCGGTGCAGCGATAGGCGGCTGCCACAGGACTCTCAAAATGGCGGCCGGCTCTTCAGATTTGGGCGTGGTCCACTAAAATGGGCCTGCAACACCTTGGAACTCGGACGCTTGTCTGCTAGAGCTTGGGCTCCATTCTCGAAAGCGTCCCCTCAGCCTTGAAGATTCTACAAAAGTCTTGGGGGCCCCCGCCTCCCGCAGGCTTCTGGTGGGGAGCGGCTAGCATGATTGCTCGTGGAATGGCCACGACGGAGCTACGAAATGGTGGTGCTCTCATGCTAACGCCAGCTTCAGTCTGAAACATCCAGAAACACTGTAGACTACCAATTCGATCAGTTCCGGTAGCACCCCAATGTGACCCTGTAGAGAAGAACTTGCCCTCCCCTCTTTGACTGATGGTGCTTGTTGCCCGTCCCTTCTGTTGTCATTTAACAGAACTATTTAGCCTGCTGAAAGGGGTTGTGTTCCGACCGCTGGTTGGTGGAGACATTTTGACTATATTCTGGACCTGCGTTGTCGCGTAATGCGTCATATGACGCGCCGCGTTAGCGCATCCGGAAGTGCTCCGGTGCGCGAAGCGCAGCTTCCCGGAAGCGATCTGGGGCGCGGGGCGCGGCGCGCAGCGCGTAACGTAAGCATAACAGGTCATGTGACTTGTTAATAAAACTTTTCATTGGTTCATTTTACTTTTCTTATTCTAATGATGAAAGGCTTGGTCATATGACCTAAAAATTACGCTTTTTATTACTTTCGAACATTATTTTTTCTTAAACATATGTTATAATGTTCCAGGCTAATGTACTTTCCCGGAAAATTTACAACTGTCCTGCAAGTAAAATATATTCCTTTTTCGAGAAAAAGGGCGTTTCTTCGTCCCATGACGGAGCCGTTGAGCAAAAGAGGCTCGGCCTGCTGTCTTAGTCGCCGATACGCCTGAATATCAGATTCTTATCGATCACTTTATGTTGCAGAAGTAGAAACACAACAGCCCTTGACCATTTATCTTTACTGCGTTCCTGCGTATTATACCTTTTACCCTTCATGTAATTGGACTGCTTTATTTCACTTGCCTTTTACTGATTCTAAAACAGTGACTATTATTAAAAACTTTACCAATGTAAATACTACTACCATGTTTTCTTTTAAAAACCTTTATTGTGAAAATGTCAGTATACAAATACGGGCCTATAACCACGTGGGCCGGCCACGGAGCAAACTGTAATCATATATGATGAGTAGACATTTACACTGTAGAGGAACGTAACGGGCGGGCCATTAGGTTGCAAGAACTAAGGTGTCTAACAGTTGCGGAATCGGTGGACGTACATTTTATAATTAAAATACGACAGAGCCAGTTACAATAAAATTATCTAGATATACATTTGCGGGCAAGTACCATGGGTGACGTTAATTCGAACTTTCAATAGTACAGTAATCAATAACACATCAGAACTTAATATCAATAGGGATGTCGAAATATTCAATCAATTCTCGTCCCCGCCCGCCATGTGCTTCAAAACTGCATACGTATCTCGTGATTTCAAGGTTCAGCAACCAGTACACAACAAGGAGTTACGAGTCCCATTTATTCCGGCGCCATTTTGGGCGAGGACGGGCAGGTCCAGGATATAGTCAAAATGTCTCTACCAACCATCGACTATGATGATGTTCATATGCTGTATTTATTAGAGTAACACTCATCTGTCCACATGAAATTAATTTGCCACAATCTAAACATGTCATTTTAATCTTTCCAAAGTTCTTCTAAATATTTGGGACCGTTTCCCTTGCCTCTGATGCTGTCAGTGTCACTTCTTTGGTGAATGTACTGGCAGGTCGGGGGTTCTCCTCCAAATCTCTCTTTTGTGCAGCACTATAATTAATCGGTGCCACCTCTCCATATGACGATGCATGGTATAGTTACCATAACTATATTTTTTTTCGGTTCCTCTGGAGAGTACATCGTGGCAGATGAGGCAGGTAACGTACCAGGCATTTACCTTTTTTGCATGTAGAGGAAAGGAAAAAAAATTCGAGCGTCCGAGTTCTAAGGTGTCCCAGGGCCATTTTAGTGGACCAGGCCCAAATCCAAAGAACAGGCCGCCATTTTGAGAGTCCTGTTGCAGCCACCTGTCGCTGTAGCATCAAGAGCGGCCGAAACTCAGCTGAATGGCAACTGAAACGGTAAAGGGGCGCCCCACTACAGCAGACGAGCCTCCACCTGGGAAGGCCCGTTCACGCCGCCTCCCCCCCCCCCTTCGGGCACCCCACGCCGTTATTCGGAGCAGGATTGTAGGATGGCCACACCAGTGCGGCAACTTGCTAGACACCACCTCGGTGCCAACCGAATCTCAGCGCCTTGTGCTGTCTTCTATTCAGAAAATATTGTTGTGCTGCCTTCGGCCTATTCGCCGCAAGTGCGCACGCAACTCAGCTGCATAGCGAGTGAAACACCAAGGGGCGCCCCACTGCAGCCGAGGAACCTTCATCTTGGGGGCGACGCACAGCATCACATTGCTTTCCAATGCAGTCGATCCTCAAACAACCCCCACTGACTGACGCGAACTCACAGGCCAACGGAGCGCCCCACGCCGACTTTAGGCGCAGCATTGTAGGATGGCCACACCAGTGCGGCAACTTGCTAGACACCACCTCGTTGCCATCCGGATCTTGGCGCGTTGCGCTGCCTTTGGCCCTATTCGCACATCGGTCCGCTACTGACGCCATCTCACAGGCCAACGGGGCGCCCCACGCCGACTTTCAGCATTGTAGGATGGCCACACCAGTGCGGCAACTTGCTAGACACCACCTCGGTGCCATCCGGATCTTGGCGCGTTGTGCTGCCTTCGGCCTATTCGCACATCGGTCCGCTACTGACGCCATCTCACAGGCCAACGGGCGCCCCACGCCGACTTTCAGCATTGTAGGATGGCCACACCAGTGCGGCAACTTGCTAGACACCACCTCGGTGCTATCCGGATCTTGGCGCGTTGTGCTGCCTTCGGCCTATTCGCACATCGGTCCGCTACTGACGCGAACTCACAGGCCAACGGGGCGCCCCACGCCGACTTTCAGCATTGTAGGATGGCCACACCAGTGCTGCAACTTGCTAGACACCACCTCGGTGCCATCCGGATCTTGGCGCGTTGTGCTGCCTTCGGCCTATTCGCACATCGGTCCGCTACTGACGCCATCTCACAGGCCAACGAGGCGCCCCACGCCGACTTTCAGCATTGTAGGATGGCCACACCAGTGCGGCAACATGCTAGACACCACCTCGGTGCCATCCGGATCTTGGCGCGTTGTGCTGCCTTCGGCCTATTCGCACATCGGTCCGCTACTGACGCGAACTCACAGGCCAACGGGGCGCCCCACGCCGACTTTCAGCATTGTAGGATGGCTACACCAGTGCGGCAACTTGCTAGACACCACCTCGGTGCCATCCGGATCTTGGCGGGTTGTCCTGCCTTCGGCCTATTCGCACATCGGTCCGCTACTGACGCCGCCTCACGTGCCAACGGATTTTCTACGCTTTTTATACCCTATGCCGCATAACAGGTCATGTGACTTGTTTATAAAACTTTTCATTGGTTCATTTTACTTTTGGTTTCCTAATGATGGAAGGCTTGATCATATGACCTAAAAATAACACTTTTCATTGGATGAAAACTTTTTTTTTTTTCCAAACGATGAAAGCCCCACCTTGTTTCTGGATGTTTCAGACTGAAGCTGGCATCAGCATGAGAGCACCACCATCTCGTGGCTCCGTCGTGGTCATTCCGCGAGCAATCATGGCAGCCGCTCCCCACCGGAAGCCTGCAGGAGTCGGGGGCCCCCAAGACTTTTGTAGAATCCTCAAGGCTGAGGGGACGCTTTCGAGAATGGGGTCCAAGACCTAGCAGACAAGCGTCCGATTTCCAAGGTGTCCCAGGGCCATTTCAGTGGACCAGGCCCAAAAAGGAAAGAGCCTGCCGCCATTTTGAGAGTCCTGTGGCAGCCGCCTATCGCTGCACCGCAAGAGTGGGCGCAACTCAGCTGAATGGCGGATTTTGACACAGTGTACCAAAAGCGGGCGGAATGGCAACTGAAACGGTAAAGGGGCGCCCCACTACAGCAGACGAGCCTCCACCTGGGGAGGCCCGTTCACGCCACCTCACCCCCCCCCCCCCGGGGCGCCCCACGCCGTTATTCGGAGCAGCATTTTGGGATACCAAAACCAGTGCGGCAACTTACTTGACATCACCTGGGTGCCATCCACATCTCAGCGCGTTCTGCTGCCTTGGGACTATTCGCACAACAGACCGCTACTGACGAGCCACCCCCCGGGACGCCCCACGCCGTTATTCGGAGCAGCATTGTAGGATACCCAAAACCAGTGCGGCACCCAGGCAACATCACCTGGGTGCCGTCCAGAACTCAGGACGTTGTGCTGCCTTGGGACTATTCGCACAACCGACCGCTACTGACCATTGTTCCTTCTTTTTTCCTAAAAATGTTTAAATGTTTTTACTGTTTTTGTTGCGTTGTTTATATTTATAAGTTATTAAAGTTTTATAATCCTACTACTTTGTTGGAGTGCTATATATTTTTAATGTGACACATAATTGTAAAAACTTTGATGTACAAAGAGGCATCCCTGGAATCTTCCGCTTCAGGCTCGGTCCCCTCCCCAATCACAATACAGAATGGTTTTCAGATAGTAGGAACGCGTGTGGTGTGACGGATCTCATCGGGTGGGTGCCTTGATCTACTGTAACTCCTTTGAAGAGGGGTGATTCTTTACAGCTGGGGCCATAAAGTACATCTGCAGGGCTACCTGATAGCCTGGGACCGGCCTGGACAATCGGACACAGAGGAAGAGGAGTGTCAGAGGGTGCGGTAGTGAATAGGGCGAAAGGGAGGTGTCGGGCGGGCACAGAGTGTGATTCTCAGGGAAGAGCAGCGCAGATGGGGGGAGGTTTATTGCCCATGCATAAGACAGAGAGCGGGGGTGACCAGTGCCTGGGGGAGATGCTTGCGAGGGTGGGGAGCCATGCTAAGGATCGACAGCGTGCAGAGAGTGGGTCTGGTCAAGGCATCTAAAATGGCTGCCATGCACGACAAAAGTGTGGCATTTGAAAAAAGGCAAGATGGCGCAGACAATGTTTTTCAACACTTCCTGATTTCCTTCGAATCGAACGTTAACAGACGTTATCTCTCCCACACTACCGGTCCCCCTGGGCTTAAACGCCGAGATGGTAGGGACTGCATCCCGTGGAGATAGGCCGAGACGTTACTCAGCAGAAAAAAAAGTAAAAAAAAGTCTATAAACATACAATAAGTTAAAAGTCAATCATTCTTGTTTCCTTGTAGTAAGCTCCCCAGTCCGCTTCCCGTTACGCTAACCGGGCGCACCCCACCAAAAAAAACGATTTTTTTTTTTTTTTTTTTGCCCCGCAGAGCCCTTTTAAAGCCTCCACATCAAACCTATGGGGTCAGGGAGGATCTACTATGCCCCCTTATGGTCATTTGCCCCTTCGCTTTGGCCTCCTCTTGTCTCTCGATCCTACCGAGAGACAAGATGGCGGCCGCTCCGTACTGTTTGGAATGTTTACAGACACCGGAGAGCCAATCAGCTTTGCTTCGCAAAGCTCCGTAACGCGAAAAGTACACGAAACGGAGCGCTACCCGGGACGCTGTCACAGATATATATCTTTTTTTGAACGTTAATTTCTCAAAATCCACTGCAGCACATATATTGAGACCCAGCAAAGGCACATCGGGCTACCGGTCCCTACAATTTTGCCAAGTTTCATGCAAATCCATTCACCTGTTCGATTTTTGTTGTTGATTTTTTTTTGCCCCGCGTGGCCCTTTTAAAACCTCCACATCAAACCTAGGGGGTCAGGGAGGATCTACTATGCCCCCTTATGGTCATTTGCCCCTTCGCTTTGGCCTCCTCTTGTCTCTCGATCCTACCGAGAGACAAGATGGCGGCCGCTACGGACTGTTTGGAATGTTTACAGACGCCGGAGAACCAATCAGCTTCGCTTCGCAAAGCTCCGTAACGCGAAAAGTACGCGAAGCGGAGCGCTGCCCGGAGCGCTGTCACAGATATATATCTTTTTTTGAACGTTAATTTCTCAAAATCCACTGGAGCACATATATTGAGACCTAGCAAAGGCACATCGGGCTACCAGTCCCTACAATTTTGCCAAGTTTCATGCAAATCCATTCAGCCGTTCGAGCTAAAAGTGAGTCCAACCGCCCTATGGAAATTAACATTGGAAAAACGCGTTTTGGGACCCCCCTTTTTTCTCGGCCCCCCCTTGACGAACCCCCCCCAAATTTTCAGGGGCTGCTCAGAAACAACATGTTCCATTTTCCTGAAAATTTCAGCCAATTCCGTCCACAAACGCCAAAGTTATTAGACATAGAATTTTCAAAAATCCCATAGAGAAAAAATCCTAACTATATATACCTACTGGCGACCGCCAGTAGGTAATATATATCTATATGCCACACATGATTCTTGATAAGGCAACCTATTATTTATTTATTTATTTTTTAGATTTATAAAGCGCGAACGTATGCCCGGAGGCGTCTGGGTGCTGAAAACTCAACTCATGTCTCATGCAATGTAAAACCAGACTAATTTACTGGTTGAATAGCCATGTCTTTAGACTTTTACGAAACGTATAAAGGGAGTGATTTAATCTGATTGGGGGCGGGAGTGCATTCCACAATCTGGCAGCTGTAACTGAAAAGCGTCTGTCACCCCATGAAAGAGTCTTAGTACGGGGCACAGTTAATTGGTGCAGAGTCACTGATCTTAGTTGCCTAGCTGGAAAATATGGTATAAGCTGGTTTCTCAGAAACTGAGGGCCACAGTGATGCAGTGCTTTGAATACCAGACAGAGTGTTTTGAATTCTATCCGCTTTTTTATTGGTAGCCAGTGGTATTTGCGGATGGTATGAGCAATAGGTTTGAATTTGGGGTTTTTTGATAGAAATCTGGCCGCGGCATTTTGCACTAATTGCATTTCATTGATGACCCGAACTTGAGCATTGGCCAGAATGCCGTTGCAGTAGTCGAGAGAAGAAAGTACAAGCGTACTAACCAAAGTTTTGCCTGCAGTGTCGGGTAAAAACGGAAGAATTTTTTTGATCAGTTTTAGTTTGTAAAAAGCTGATGCTGCTGTCTGATTAGCATGCACGGCGAAGTTAAGATGGTCGTCAAACACTACTCCTAGATTCCTAACCTTTGCAACAGGCTTGGGCACGGTTCCAAATGATGACGGCCACCAGATAGATGACCACAGTGGTGAGATCTTTCCAAAGATGACCACCTCATTCTTCTCGGAGTTTAGCTTAAGGCAGCTTGAGGACATCCAATCTCCAATTGCTTGCATGCCCTCTTGGAATCGCTTCGCGGGATTTGTTACTGCGGGTCACGTTCTGGCATCTGTGCGCTGTCTGCATTTTTAACTCCCCGTTCTGTCTATTTTTAGTTTAAAAATAATTTAATCGTTTTCCCTTGCTTTTAATCCACTCCGCAAACCTGCACTATAATTGTGCCCCACACCGCGGCTTCAGCGGCTCTCCAGCGCGCTCCCTGGGAGTCTCCTCGCCATCTTGGGGGTCGAAGGGGACGTCGGCCGGACGCCATTGTGGTCAGTGCTTTAGCAGTCAGGCAGACTGGCTAGAGCCCTATTTAACCACAGTATGTGTGCCGCAGTAACGCCGGAGTCACGCCAGAGTACAGCCCGTCTGCGCCCGTCCGTGCTAAGGACGGGCTGGACGAGTGGGCGACTGGCCCTACCGGGGGTGGACACGTTCGTATCAGGTATTCTCATCATGATCTGATCAACCTTAAACCATTGTGGTTACCGTGTCACTATATGAACCCCCCTGAGGCTATTCAAAAGCTATCCCCCTGTTGCAGGTGTTTTCGGACAAGCTGCACGTGATTTGTTTCGCCATCTGGACCCACTAAAGTAGGCACTAGTGGTAAACATGCGCTTAACACGAGGAGGGAAAATGGATTCCTTATTAATGCGAGATCTTTGATAAAGAACAATATTGCCTTTAAGGACTTTGTCTCGGATAGAAGACCCTCTTGGGTCTTCATTACGGAAACGTGGGCTAAAGACTCCTCGGGACCGGACCTGGTGGAGGCGGTACCGGAGGGTTATACGATGGTTAGGCAGGATAGAGTGGGACGTACAGGTGGAGGGTTGGGCATCCTTTATAAGGATTCTCACTCCTGCCGTATTACCCCATTATTAGTCCCTCAGGATGCCTTTCAGGCCCTCTATTTCTCTATCAATGCAGCATATGCTGCTCCATTTATGGGCATTCTCATTTACCGCCCCCCTGGGCCTAGAGCAGATTTTGGTCAGCATCTGCTCAGCATTTTAGAACCTTATTTTGGTTGTGAGCACTTAACGGTATTGGGAGATATGAACTTCCATCTAGAAAATCTAGAGGCCAGTGAAACCCTCTCTCCTAGATCCTCTATCCGCTTGTGGGCTGCAGCAGCTAGTCAAGGGTTCTACCCACCAGGCGGGCCATACGTTGGATGGGGTCTTCTCAAATGACAGTCGGCTGACTATCGATGTCCCTATCCCGCTTACCTGGTCGGACCACTTTGCGGTCCCCTTGGAATTGGTTGCTACTCCTGCAAACAGCAAGCGGAATGGACCTAGTAAAATGGAATCCAGGCGAAATCTTAAGAGTATAACTAATGACTCACTTGCTTCCCTGATTCCCATTATGCCTATTTCTACGGAGGAGGATGTGGGTTCGGCTGTACTTAAGTTAGAAAATTCCATCATAGTAGCTATGGATGAATTGGCTCCAGCCTCCCTACGCTACTCTGCCAGAAAAAGGCCGTTGGCCCCTTGGTTCACGGAGTCATTAAGACTACTTAGACAGGGTTGTAGGAAGCAGGGAAATCCACAAATCCCTTTTGAGGGGATATAAGGCTGAGGTTATGAGAGCAAAGCAGGAGTATTTTACAAATCTTACTACCTCGCTTACCTCGCCGAAAGAGTTGTTTAAGATCGCGGACTCGCTGTCTACCCTGCAGACCCCGGACCCAGTCGCTAGCACACAGCAGCTCTGTGACGATATTGCCCAAAATTTCCATTCAAAAATTGTCGAAATTTATTCGGCCTTAGAGTTACAAAGGGGGTCAATATCTTTCTCCCCCTCTCCATCCATCCCCACCTCAGTATCTGCCGGGGTTTCTTCCCTGGTGTGTTTGTCCAGTTTTCCACCTCTTTCCCTTCAGGAACTGGATGTTCTCTTGAGTAAGACCAGGTCTGGGTCTCCCCTTGATCCCTGCCCACTTAAACGTCTTAAACAGTGTAAGGAAACTCTCTTGCCCCCATTACTGGACATTATGAACAGGGCAATGCGGGATGGCATTTTTCCCTCTCAGTGGAAGAGGGCGGTGGTTAAGCCCCTTTTGAAAAAGCCTACCCTAGACCCGGAGGTTCTTAAAAACATTCGCCCAATTTCGCTGCTCCCAGCTCCTGCAAAGATGCTGGAAACCCATCTCAACCAGCATCTTGCAACATTTCTGGAAACCTCTGGTCTTTTGGATCATTCGCAGCATGGATTTCGGAGGGGTCATAGCACGGAGTCGGCCCTTACCATAGTGCTTGATAACATTCACACCAGAGCTGATAAGGGCCAGACTTCCCTCCTCATCCTGTTAGATCTTACGGCTGCTTTCGATACCCTGTCCCCCTCGGTGTTAGATAGGGGTGGAGGGGCCAGCACTCAGTTTGCTGGCCTCCTTCCTTGACCAGAGGGAACAGAGAGTCAAGTTGGGGGAGTTCATATCTCCATCCAATCCTGTGCAGTGTGGGGTCCCACAGGGGTCGGCATTAAGCCCGACCCTTTTCAACATCTATGTGACCCCACCTGCCAGGCTCATTAGATCGTTTAGGATGGAGGTAGTCTCCTACGCTGATGACACTCAGATCTTGGTGTCTCTCGCCCAGTCCTTCAGCTCCTCTGCCTCCAATTTTAGACACTGTATGGAGGCAGTTGCTCAATGGATGATTGACAATTCATTGAGGCTGAACGGCGAGAAGACAGAGATCCTAGTGTTCGGTGGGAAGGAGGACATCTGGTCCGCGGAATGGTGGCCTTCATCCCTGGGAGATTGCCCTGTACCCACGGCCCTGGCTTGGAACCTGGGAGTCTTGATCGATCCGGCCCTTGCGATGGGTCAACAAGTGAACAGGACAATATCCACTTGTTGGGGTATTATCAAGATCCTGCGGAAAATCAAACATTATCTGTCCCTGCAAGCCCGCAAGCAAATTGTGGTCGCATTAATAGCTTCCCGGCTCGATTACTGTAATGCCTTATATGCAGGAATAAACAAGGGCCTGGTACAGCGACTATAAATTGTGCAGAATGCTGCGGCTAAGTTTGTGCTGGACGTGCCCAGGTGTTCGTCAGCAACTGCCGCTAGGAAATCCCTGCATTGGCTTCCGATTGAAGCCAGGATTTCCTTTAAGGTTTTCTGTTTGATCTATGGGGCCCTGAACAGGAATGGGACGGGAGGAATAAGAGACCTGCTAGTTCCGTATGCCCCCTCCAGAAACCTTCGTTCCTCCAAAAAGTTCTTGTTATCAGTCCCCCGCGTTCGAAGAGCTAAGTGGGGAGGCAGGGCTTTCTCTAGCCTTGCTCCGAAATTGTGGAACACTCTGCCCTGTGAAATCAAGTCCCTGCCATCATTGCAAGCCTTTAGAAGGGCTCTGAAGACATGGCTCTTTGCCAAAGCCTACCCTTAGTTTTGGGTTCTGCCTTTTTTTGTGATTTTTTTTTTCTTGATAGGCGCCTTGATGCCTCCGGGCTAAGTAGCGCTATATAAGTTCTCATTCATTTAATTTCATTTCATTTCATTCAAACCGAAGGAAGAATCGGAGGGACACAGCGGGGAGCCAGGTAGGTGATGTATTTCCCAAATAGCTTCGGCATGACGCGTTTCGTCAAAAGTGACTTTATCAAATGCCTGCTAACATCACAGCTTCGCGCCAGTACACAGCAAATAAACACCCACTTGTTCTACCATTGGTGTTTGTCCTGGGGGGCAGAGTCAGAGTCTCACAAAATACTGTAGCCGCGTCGGCAGACTACAGATCCCAGCATGCACCTCTCACTGCATGCCGGGTGAAGTGCTCCTCTCGTGTCACCGCGTCCATCTTAGGGATCCAAGGCGCAACTAGGAACGTGGTGCTGGTGTCCTGGCCAACTGTGTTGCAGAGTCAAAACCACCCGCTGGGTCCCCAGGACGCCTCTACCGCAAGTATCCACATGAGGACAATCCTGAAACCTCAGAAACAGTGGCTCTGGGTTCCTCCGTGCAAGTTCACAGACTGCAGCTGCAGCGGCACTGTTCAAATGCTGGTGCGGTGGGTTAGAGTACTCCCAGTATCCTGGAAAAAAATGCTGCAATGTGCCCTTGCTGACTCTGTCCACTTTTTGAGGCAGGTCCCTCCAGCACGTCTCGGGCCGGCACGCATAATATGCCACACATGATTCAAACCGAAGGAAGAATCGGAGGGACACAGCGGGGAGCCAAGTAGGTGATTTATTTCCCAAATAGCTTCAGCATGACGACGTTTCGTCATAAGTGACTTTATCAAATGCCTGCTAATATCACAGCTTCGCGCCAGTACACAGCAAATAAACACCCACTTGTTCTACCATTGGTGGTTGTCCTGGGGGGCAGAGTCTCACAAAATACTGTAGCCGCGTCGGCAGACCACAGATCCCAGCATGCACCTCTCACTGCATGCCGGGTGAGGTGCTCCTCTCGTGTCACCGTGTCCATCTTAGGAATCCAGGGCGCAATTAGGATTGTGGTGCTGGTGTCCTGGCCAACTGTGTTGCAGAGACAAAACCACCCGCTGGGTCCCCAGGACGCCTCTACCGCAAGTATCCACATGAGGACCATCCTGAAACCTCAGAAACAGTGGCCCTTGGTTCCTCCGTGCAAGTTCACAGACTGCAGCTGCAGCGGCATTGTTCAAATGTGGGTGCGGTGGGTCAGAGTACTCCCAGTATCCTGGAAAAAAATGCTGCAATGTGTCCTTGTTGACTCTGTCCACTTTGTGAGGCGCGTCCCTCCAGCGCGTCTCGGGCCGGCGCGCATAATATGCCACACATGATTCAAACCGAAGGAAGAATCGGAGGGACACAGCGGGGAGCCAGGTAGGTGATTTATTTCTCAAATAGCTTTGGCATGACGTGTTTCGTCTTAAGTGACTTTATCAAATGCCTGCTAACATCACAGCTTCGCGCCAGTAGACAGCAAATAAACACCCACTTGTTCTACCATTGGTGGTTGTCCTGGGGGGCAGAGTCAGAGTCTCACATATATATATATATATATATATATATATATATATATATATATATATATATATATATATATATATATATATATATATATATATATATATATATATATATATATATATGTATTTATAATTTTAATATGTTTCTAACATTTCCTAATTTGTTAAAATAATTCTTTCTGAAAATATTAAGTAAATTTATATGGTATAATTTTCAAATGCATAACTGTTTTTATTAACGTCACTTCAATTTTAATCATGTAATTTCGTACGTTATTTTGCATTACGATGCTTATATAGATTTTTACCAGCAACTTGGCTGGAGATTGCTTCAGTTGTTTCCATTATCATGATGAAATGTATATTTTGAAATGTATAATTTCTGAGCAATAGAATCCTTAACCACAGTCCTATTTCTATGACAATGCTACTGTGCCAATATCTATTGCCCGTATTGGTTGGGATATTCACGTGATCAAGCTTCTTTCGAAGAAAACATGTTGTGAATAAACTTGGAGGTGAACGCTTAACTTTACAGAGTTAGGTTTTTCCTGAGAGCGCACTTATCTATGGACATTTCGAGTTGCATTTTCCCAGCCGGTATACTCCGCCGGCGTGTGCGCCACTCTCCTTGGGTCTGAGAAGTCCGGAAGGAGTGATTTTCTGTTCGGATATACTTTATATATAAATGCATGTTTAATTTATTTTTACATAATATTTATTACTTATAATTTTAAACATTTTCTAGTAATTCTAACTATCTTATTTTTATTGTATGTATTATTTACTTTATTTTACATTATATTTTAAAAATTTTGAACGATATTTTTAACAACGATATTTTTTTCCGATATTTTTGTACTTATCATTATGAAGATAGGACTTCAATATTTTTGACAACAATATTTTTGTCTCTATATTTTTGTATGTCGACATTTCTGTTGTCAATGTTCTGTCAGTGATCCACCCCTAACAATGTATTCACATAACATTGTGGCTAGCCTGCACTCACACAAGCACACTGCTTACAAACAAGGACACCACTCACTAGAAAGGAGCAGAGTTGGGGCGGATGGTGGCATGGGAGGCACAGATTGAGTATCCAGTGTACCTTTACACTAGTACAATTCAAAGCGTTTCAGGTAAGCTAGAGTGAAACCTGAATGTCCATTAAGTTTTTCTGATATCCCATCTGACTGGCTGACTGATATACTTGTAAAGCGCACGATTGCCGAAGCGTCTTGGTGCTGGAGTGATTGAATACCTAGGCATGCGCTATTTACTGTAAGAGACTGGGGAAGAGCCAGGTCTTTATCAGTTTTCTAAAAGAGGCCAGGTTTGGTTGTAATCTAATGGACATGGGAAGGGAGTTCCATAGTTTAGTTGCTTGGTAAGAAAACCGCCTCCCTCCCCATCTGGCTTTCTTGATTTTAGAAACCTGAATCAGGCCTGTATTTGCTGACCTGAGACAGCGTGATGGCACATACCGGGGAAATAAATTATGGAAGTCCGCAGCTCCCCCTCCGTACAGAACCTTATGTACAAGGCAGAGGGCCTTAAAGTTCACTCCCTGTCGGACAGGAAGCCAGTGAAGCTACTTAATATTAGCAGATGTAGGGTAGTATTTGGGAAGATTGAGCAACACGTGGGCAGCCGCGTTCTGTAAGGACAGTAGTTTTAAAATCTGACCTTTGTCAGCTCCCAGATATAAGGCATTGCCATAATCTATCCTAGAAAGAACCATTGCTCCAACAACAGTCTTCCTTAAGGTTAGTAGGCTGAATGGCAGGATATTTCGCAGGACACTCAGTGTGAAAAAACAGGCTGAAGATACCTGAATAATTTGCTGAGCAAAACCTAGGTTCCTAGCCTTGGTCACAGGTGAAGGACACAGCCCGGCCTCAGATGGCCACCACCATATCTGGCTCCAGACCAAAGGGCTCTGCCCAAACTCAATAATCTCTATCTTCTCAGTATTGAGTATAAAAAAGTTTGTTTTCATCCATGCGATCACATCATTTAGACAGTTACAGAACCTAGAGGCGGTAGAGTCCATATTCTGCATGACTGATACCACTATCTGGGTATAGTCAGTGTAGGAGACTAGTGTGAGACCGTGATTTTTTATTAGTCTTGCCAAAGGTAAAACATATAAATTAAGCAGAGTCGGGGACAGGGCAGACCATGCGGGACTGCACATGGAAGACAGAAGTTTTCGGACTTAAGGCCAACAAAGTATATCAATTGTTCCCTGGAAGCCAGAAAGGAGGTTAGAAGGGTTAGAGCCGTATCTCTGATGCCTGCTGCCCTCAGCCACTGCAACAGTACCGTATGATTCACAATATCGAAGGCAGCCGATAGGTCAAGCAGGATGAGGACCACTATTCCCCCCTCATCCATCACTTTCCAAATTGCCTCCGTGGACATGATCAGAGCTGACTCCGTGGAGTGTTGCGATCTAAAGCCATGTTGTGTTGAGTCAAAGATGTTATTACTCTCTAGGAATTCGGCCAGTTCCTGATTCATAGCCCTCTCTAACACTTTGGAGGGCAATGGGAGACAAGATATTGGGCGATAATGTTTAGTCTCCGTTGGGTCCAGGGAGGCCTTCTTCAAAATGGGCCTAATTCAGGCCTTTTTACAGGAAGGTGGAAAAACCCCAGAGCTGATGACCTCATTTACTAAAGGTATGAGATGAACACTTATTTACCCAGGTGCCAGATGCAAGACATAAGGGGACAGTGAACTAACGGCGAGCCCGACTTTGTCTGCAGTAACAGGTATGTTACCCCCTCTGGCGCCAGAGCAGAGAATGTTGACATGCTGCATTGTCTCAGTCTGTCTTCTGGCAAATCTGTACTATTCCCCACTAACTTATGGAGTTCTTTAGAGACCGTCTGAACTTTGTTTTGGAAAAAATAAGCAATCTCATTCACAACCACACTTGTACTGCAGGCTATTCTAGGCTTATCTTCATGGACTTTGCAGTCTTGGCATAAGAAAAAAATCTCACTTGCTTTTAAAAAACAAGGTGGTGGTTTTCTTTGTAGTGCAAACATATACTAAAATAAATAGAACAGTACATAAAGAAGAACAAAAGAAAAACTATGCCAACTAAATAAGCGGATGAACTAAAGTAAACATCTCTTGAGTTCAGACTCCTCTGGATGCAGAGTAACACAGAGTAGCAGGCAAAATAATATTTTTTAGAGTACCAGACATTCTAAAGAACAGCGATTATCTCCTAGGTAGAGCAAAGCATTGTCAAAGAAGCCAATGGCTGAGGAGGGCTGGTCGACTGCTACACTGAATGTATGCTATACTGAAAGGCTGAACCAATATGTGAATGATATTTTGATGGGTAACTAATTAGACTTACCCAAAACCTGTTTTCTCTAAGCAGGGTTATGTATTAATTTTTAAGAAAATATGAGGTTGGTGAGACAGTTAAAACAGTGTTTTTTTTCAGATTGAAATCACAAAGAAATAGATAAAGCATAATTAGCAGAAGCAATGCGGTTTCTTGACTCACACACACAAGACATACAGTACTGGTTAAGAGCCTCACAATCTTCCTTGAGAGACATGGAAAAAGTGTGGTACTGCAAGACCAGTGAAAGCTTTCTTCAAAGATATGGAACGTGAGTGGTACTACAGTGGTAAGCTTTCTTAAAAGACATGGAACAAATGTGGTACTGTAAGACCAGTGCAAGCTTCATTCAAAGTTCAAAGACATGGAAGAGGTGTGGCACTGCAGAGCCAGTGCAAGCTTTTTACATAGATATGGAGCAAGTGTGGTATAGCAAGACTGATTCCAAGTTTGCTTCAACAACATGGAACAGGTGTAGTACTGCAGAGCCAACCAGTGCAAGCTTTCTTCAAAGAGATGGAATAAGATGGCCACTGAGCAGCACTATTTAATGGTTTCCTCAGATAAAATAAATAAGCAGTATTTCATATTTTGCAAGGAACAGCACAAAATGAGATGAGCTTTCATGTGGCTTCTGTCTGCTATCCATGCCTCGTGCACCAAGAATGACAAACAAATCATTAAACTTTGAATTAAACTATGATCCAAACAGGAACAACAAATAAATACCAATCTAGTGGCTGAATTACACAATGGGAATCCTGAATACATGGGATTAATTCCAGCTTCGCCCCTTGACCAAATTGTACGATCAAAGGCAATTATTTAATTTTATTGGGTCTCCAATTTTTTTCATTATTGCATATGAGAAAATCTTAAAATATAAGAGGATGTGTGCTATAAAAAAATCTCTTTTGTGTTTGACGTAATGATATTGTCATCAGGGTGGGGGATTGGTGCATGAATGTTTCTACATTCATGTAAGGAAATGGACCATTAGTTGTGTGATCTGCACAAGTATTGGGTCCACTCTTGGCCACCACTGGGAATCAAACACCCCATTGTAGGACATGACTCTGTCAGGGTAGCAGAGCAGGGCAATCCAAGGCCTATTCAAGGGAGGTGGTGGGGGCTAGTAATCACTATTCACTGGCATGCAAAAATAGCACTCAATAAATGATTGTTCAGTCTGTGCTTTTTCTTTTGAAAAAGAAAAAGCACATTTATTATACACACACTGCTCAATACTATGCTGTAATTTACAAATATACATAGGGCTGATGGAAATGCCTTTTGATGACATTGCGTAATCACCTCTGGCCCCCTAAAGAGGTCAAAATCATCATCAGTTTAGAAGTAAATACCATAATAACCATGGGTAAATGTACTTATTAGTGTAAATACAACCTATGCGCTTGCAGGAATCACTGTGAACATTATGGTCAACATTATGATATCAATAAAGCATTTAGAAAGTGACCACTGTCAACATTATTTCAATAAAGCATTTAAAAATGATCATCACGTGTCTGTGGGCTTTTTATAGACTTTTCAATACTGAAAATGCCATAAAAAAACACAATCCTAGAGGACATAACATTGTCACACAGCTTGTAAACATAGGTGTAACCCTAGAGGGTGTCATACTCATGACCCTTTCATTAGACATCTTCAGGCAAAAATTACTGCAGCCATAGACTTAGCCCCTAGAGTGTGTCACACTCCCAGCTGTAGTGCATATGGTCCAGCCTGTGGGGGTACTTGAAATGTAAAGAAAGTCCTGGCTTGGTCATCCCTTATGTGTCCCACTAAACTTAGTGTCAGTGCTTTGTTCAACTCCTTTGGAGGAGACGGCGCGACTCCTGCAGCTCCTCCACACTACCTTCTACTCATTGGTGGTGGCCCCGCCATCCTGGGGCCACCACGAGGAGACAAATAGTTGCAATATTGGAGAGCCCAGCAGGGCATTATTTGGTCCTCCTTCGGAGCAGTGAATATTAAATAAGTGACTCTCCTGCTGTGCCAGGGGGAGCTGCTGCCTTTTGTTTTCTGTCGCCGCATGGCCTTGCAGCATATTCTTCTGTTTTTCCATTTGGGGTGCCTGGTCCCACTCAGGCATCCAACATGCTGCCAATGATGGTACAGGGAGCCCAACCCTTGCTTCCTCTGTTGGCTTCCCATTTCATTTGCTGCCCTTGGTAGCTGGCAGCACTGTTCTCTGTCTGCCTGCTCTTGCGGGTCCTGGCCCACCACAGGGGAATCAGAACAGCCAGGCAGCGGAGCTCCAAACGCTGTGGGACGTCACCCAGGAGTCACTTGTCACATCTACTCTGGGGGCCTCAGCTCCCCCCTTGCTGACATCACGGCCAGGGCCTTTCTCACCAAATCTTCAATGGGAGCCCCCTCCTGTGATGGTCCGGCGGTCTGGTCTCCCTTTTTCGTTCAGTGGGCTTGAGCAGGCTTATCCCTGGTACAGTGTGACAGATGATTGATTGATGCAGATCATTCGTGCCCATCACTTTCTTCCTCAGGAGCTGAGCGAACCACTATTAATTGCACTCTTTCAGTGGGGTGGCCTTTGTTCCTGCTGCTGGAGAGAAATTTTATTAACTTGGCCCAAAAGGGTGAGAATAGTCCTGGGCTCTGATCCTAAACTGATCCAGAGAAATATGACAATTGTGGATGACCCATAAGCTGTACGGATATCTTTTTGAAACTTGCAGAATTGATTTTTCCACACATATTGTGCCATGATTCGATATGTACTGGTCTGTCTAGGCCAAAGGAAAGCAAAGCTGCACTCTAAGGCAGCCCTCTCCAAAGGTGTATAATGGAATGTCACTGCAGACAAGACAGTAAACCACACTGGCTTTCCCTATGAGTGCACATACAAATGTACAGAAAGTTACCGAAGCACTCTTATGGAAGTCCACAAATGAAGTTTTTTTAACTTTCAGCAGAGCCTGACTTGTCACACCATGGGAACATGCTGTTCAGAGTAGAGCTTATTATGGACTCCTAATGGCATTCCACACTTTTTTGTGACTCTCTCCCCTATTACGGAGGGAAATACATTGGCATATTGGGCTTTTTATTATTACATTTGTGGGATATTTACTGCCACAATACTATTATTTTCATCGTGTATTAGTCCATTTGATGACTAAGGGGTCTGTTATTTGTTTTAACTACTATTAAGCAGTGACAGTATGCAGTGTGCCTTGAAAAAGTTACTGTTTGTATCAAAATAAAACACGTGTCAACTGTTTTTCTTGATGTCATAAGCACAAGTAGCGTTGAATTTGCTATGTACTTTCTCTTGAATAAACTCCTTTGCCTTCTTTGTGGACTTTTTTGTGGACAACTGTAAGAGTGTTTCGGTATCTTTCTGTACATTCTTATGTTGTGATAGACCTTTTGAGTTTAGTGTCAGGCACATACCTATAAATGTGATTTGTTTCAGCTAGATTTGAGGTTTGCTGGGGATTCTGGGTGTGAAAACTATGGGGGATCCACGCATGCCATACATCCCTGGACTTCCCTGGGTCATTAGTTTTCCGAAATGTGCGCGTTTGGTAAGTTTCCCTAGATTACCGCCGAGCCGGGGGCCAAAAACCCAGGCGACCTCCTTTGCAAAACCAGGTTGTTTTGTGATAGGTAATTTTGATGTCTTCACAATACGTTTTGGGCTCTTCCTTGCCGCAGGGAATTGGCCCGCCCACACAAGTGAAATACCATTTTTATTGGGAGACTTTGGAGAATACAGGGTGGGTGGAAGTTTGTGGACCCACGCAGATTCCAGAACTTTCCATCACAGAAATGTGAGTAGAATTTGTTTTTTTTATAAAGTTTGAAGTTTGCAAAGGATTCTGGGTAACAGAACCTGGTGAGAGCCACACATGTCATGCCATCCTGGATTTCCGTGGCCGTCACGTTTTCAAAAATGTATAGGTTTCCCTTGATGCGCTTCAGAGCTGGGGTTAAAAATCTATAGCTAGTCTTTTTGCAAAAAAAGGGTCAGTTTTCACTGTAAAAATTTGCTGTATCCACGTTGTGTTTTGGCCTGTTTCCTGTCACGGGCACTAGGCCTACCCACACAAGTGAGGTACCATTTTTATTGGGAGACTTTGGAAAATGCGGGGTGAGGTGAATTTTGTGGATCCACACAGATTCCAGAACTTTCTATCAAAGAAATGTGAGTAAAATGTGTTTCTTTTACAAAGTTTGAGGTTTGCAAGGGATTCTCTGTAACAGAACGTGTTGAGAGCCACACAAGTCACCCTCTCCTGGAGTCCCCTGGGTGTCTAGTTTTCAAAAATGTATAGGTTTGCTAGGTTTCCCTAGATGCCGGCAAAGCTAAGGTTAAAAATCCACAGCTAGGCACATTGCAGAAAAAGGGTCAGTTTTCACTGTAAAATTGTGATGTATCCACATAGCGTTTTGGGCCATTTCCTGTCACGAGTACTAGGTCTACCCACACAAGTGAGATGCCATTTTTATCGGGAGACTTTGGGAAATGCTGGGTGGGTTGAAGTTTGTGGACCCATGCAGAGTCCAGAACTTTCCATCACATAAATTTGAGGCAACTGTGTTTATTTTTGCAAAGTTTGAGGTTTTCAAAGGATTTTGGGTAACAGAACCTGTTGCGAGCCACACAAATCACCACATTCTGGATTCCCCTGCATATCTAGTTTTAAAAAATGCATAGGTTTGCTATGTTTCCTAAGGTGCCGGCTGAGCTAGGGTCCAAAACCCACAGCTAGGCACATTGCCAAAAAAAGGTCCATTGTCACAGAAAAAATGTGATGTGTCCACGTTGCGTTTTGGGCTGTTTCCTGTCACTGTCAGTAGGCCTACCCACATGAGTTAAGTACCATTTTTATTGGTAAACTTTGAGGAATGCTGGGTTGGTGGACGTTTGTTGCTCCTCTTAGCTCCAGAACTATCTATCACAGAAGGGTGAAGAAAATCTGTTTTTATTTTCACTAAGTTTGAGGTTTGCAAGGGAACAGGGCAACAGAACCTGGTGAGAGGAACATCAGTCAATCAATCAGTCATTTGTTAAGCGCACTACAAACCCACGAGGGTCTCAATGTTCTGGGGAGGAGGTGAGGGCCGCTACTGATCGAACAGCCAGGTCTTTAGTGTCCTCCTGAAGGTCAGCATGTCTTGAGTCTGTCGTAGGCTCAGTGGGAGGGTGTTCCATGTCTTGGTGGCGAGGTGGGAGAAGGATCTCCCGCCGGTGGTTGAGTGAGAGGTCGGTGGAGCCTAGCTGGTGGTTGGGGATGTAGAAGGAGAGCCGTCTGTTGAGGTAGGCTGTGCCGGTCTTGTGGAGTGCCTTGTGTGCGTGGATGAGGAGCTTGAAGGATATCATCTTGTTGATGGGGAGCCAGTGCAGGTTTCTCAGGTGGGGGATGATGTGGCCGTGTAGTGGTACATCGAGGATCAGTCGTGCCGAGGTGTTTTGGATGCGTTGTAGTCGATTTATGAGCTTGGTCGGGGCTCCCGCATAGAGGGCGCTTCCGTAGTCGAGTCTGTTGATGATGAGGGCCTGGGTGACTGTCTTTCTTGTATCTGTCGGGATCCATCTGTAGATCTTGCGGAGGGTGTTGAAGCTGGAGGCGGAGATGGCGTTGACTTGCTTGGTCATTGAGAGCGTTGAGTCGAGGATGATTCCCAGGTTGCGAGCGTGGTCGGTGGGGGTCAGGGCTGCCCCCAATGCCGTTGTCCACCAGGAGTCGTCCCAGGCTGACGGGTTGAAGCCGAGGATGAGGACCTCCGTCTTGTTCGAGTTGAGCTTCAAACAGCTGATCTTCATCCAGTCGGCGACGGCCTTCATCCTTCATGGAGGTTGGCTTTGGCGGTGATGGGGTCCTTGGTGAGGGAGCGGATCAGTTGAGTGCTGTCGGAGTAGGAGATTATGTTGAGGTCGTGCTGTTGGGCGACTTGTGCAAGCGGGGCCATGTAAATGTTGAACAGTGTTGGGCTGAGGGAGGATCCTTGGGGTACGCCGCAGATGATCAAGGATCAAGGAGGATCAGTGGCAGTGATCCTCCTTGACCTCAGCGCGGCATTGGACACGGTCAGCCACGGCACCTTGCTGTACCGTATGTCTTGCGCCGGGATCAAGGACAAAGCCTGGCTGTGGTTCATGTCCTTTCTAGAGGACAGATCCTTTCGAGTCTTCGAGGGTGAATCTGTGTCCGCCAGTAGATCTTTAAAGTGCGGAGTCCCCCAGGGCTCCTCTTTAAGCCCCGCGCTGTTCAACATGTATATGAGGCCACTGGCTGAGGTTGTCCGCCCATTTGGGGTCAAGATTATCTCTTATGCGGACGACACGCAGCTGGTGGTCTCACTGGCGCAGGAGGCCAACATGCCTGCGTCAGGTGGAATTAGAGAATGCCTAGAAGAAGTGAAGAGTTGGATGTCCTCATCATCCATCAAACTGAATGGGGACAAAACGGAGCTGATGCTCCTAGGCCCCCCTGATCTCTGCTTCTCTAACTCTCAGTGGCCCCCTTGTCTAGGCCCCCCTCCAACCCCTAAAAACAACATCAAGAGCCTTGGGGTATGGCTGGACAGATCCCTTTCATTCAACGTCCAGGCCACAAAACTCTCAGCCACCTGTTTTGGCCTCATGAGGATACTAAAGAAAATCTTCCCTCTCCTTCCCATGGAGGCCAAACAGGTGGCTATACAGGGGCTAATACAGTCACGCCTAGACTTCAACAACGTGCTCTATCTCGGCGCCCCAGAGTACACCCTGCGCAGACTCCAGACAGTGCAGAACTGCGCAGCCCGCTTACTGCTCGAGCTCCCTCGCAGACAATCAGTGAGGGCCGGGTTGGTCAGCCTTCACTGGCTGCCACTGCGCCAGAGAATTCTTTTCAAGGCCATGTGTATTGCCCATCAGGCCTTCTGGGATACAGTTCCCAGGATTACCCGTGACCTAGTTACCCACTACCTTCCCAGCAGAAACCTCCGCTCCAGCCAGACCTTCCTGGCTATGGCCCCAAGAATAAAAAGGACCAGATCTGGTGGCAGGACGTTCGCCTATAATGCATCGAAGACCTGGAACACCCTTCCCCTGCATCTCAGAGCTAATTCCAATCTTTCTGAGTTTCGCAAGCAGTTAAAAACCTTCCTTTTTAACCTGCATCATTAATCTCAGCTAGCCTCCCCTTGTAGGTTCCTGGTTATTTTAGCGCTTGGACGCCTCCGGGCAGCAATTCGCGCTTTATAAATCTGCATCCATTTCCATTTCCATCCATGATCTCAGAGGCTTCGGAACGGAATGGGGTAGGCGGACGCTCTGGGTTCTGCCGGAGAGGAAGGAGATGGTCCATTCCAGAGCCTTGTCTCGGATCCCTGCGGCGTGGAGGCATGCGCATAGTGTGCGGTGGCAGATGGTGTCGAAGGTGGCGGAGAGGTCTAGGAGGATGAGTGCTGCAGTCTCCCCGTTGTCTAGCAGGGTCCTGATGTCGTTGGTGGCGGTGATGAGGGCGGTCTCGGTGCTGTGGTTGCTGTGGAACCCTGACTGGGAAAAGTCCATTAACCTGTTCTCTTCGAGGTATCAGGTTAGCTGTCTATTAATGATTTTCTCGATGACCATGGCAGGGAAGGGGAGCAGAGAGATGGGTCGGAAGTTCTTGAGGTCTCTTAGGTCTGCCTTGGGTTTTGTGAGTAGGGCGTTGATCTCGGCGTGTTTCCAGCTTTCTGGGAAGGTCGCGGTCTCAAGGCAGAGATTGATGATGTTGCGTAGGTGGGGTGCGATGGAGCTGCTTGCTTTGTTGAAGACGTGGTGCAGGAATGGGTCTGACGGAGAGCCGGAGTGGATTGTGCTCATCGTCTTGATGGTGTCATCGACGCTCACGCTGGTCCAGGCTAGCAAGGGGACGTGGTCGATGGTGTGTGGAGGGTCTGTTGTGTTGCTGTCTGTTGGGGCTGTCTGCGTGTTGAAGCTGTCGTGGATGTCTGCTATCTTGCGGTGGAAGAAGGTGGAAAGGGAGTCGCACAGGGCTTGCGATGGGATGTCGTTGGTGTTGGAGCTGGGGCTGGGAAGTTCCTTCACAATGTTAAACAGCTCCTTTCTGTTGTGTGTATTTTTGTCGAGGTGGTCTTTGAAGGAGGTCTTCTTGGCAGCCCTGATGAGGTGGTGGTGGTTGTGGACGGCGTCCTTGTGTGCTGCGTGGCTGTCCGGAGTTTGCTCACTGTGCCATTTCTTTTCTAGTTTCCAAGAGGCTTGCTTGGAATCTAGGAGTTCTGCGGTGAACCAGCTGGCCCTCTTGCTGGTGTCTCTGTGGGGGGTTTCTTCAGCGGGGTGAGGGTGTTGGCGCAGTCCTCAATCCAGCATCTGAGGTTGTGGGCAGCGACGTCGGTGTTGGAGGGTTTGGTAGGTGGGCTGAGAGCGAGGTTTGCATCCAGTTGGTCTTCGGTGATTTTGCTCCAGCGGTGGCGGGGGATCTGTTGGGTGCGGTGGTGTGTGGTGGGTTTCTGGAAGGTGAAGTGGATGCAACGGTGGTCGGTCCAGCGGAGTTCGGTGGTGTGGCTGACGGAGATGTGCGGGCTTGAGGAGAAGACGGGGTCGAGCGTATGGCCGGCGGAGTGGCTGGCGTTGTGACGAGTTGTCTCAGTCCGAGGTTGGCGAGGTTATCGATCAGGGTTGTGGAGTTGTTGTCGTTGTTGTTCTCAAGGTGAAAGTTCAGGTCTCCGAGGAGGATGTAGTCGGTGGAGGTCAGGGCGTGCGTGCTGATGAAGTCAGCGATGGAGTCGCTGAACTGGGGCAGGGTCCGGGGGATCGGTAGACGAGGGTGCCTCTGAAAGTGGAGGTGGGGTCTGTGTGGATCTGGAAATGCATGTGTTCGGCGGTGCTGAGTGCGTCGTCGTTGCTAGTCGAGACCCTGCTGCTGTTCTTGTGGACGATGGCGATTCCTCCTCTGACTCCGTTGGTGTGGTCTCTGCAGGAGATCTTGTAGCCGTCTGGGATGTCTATGGCGATGTCGAGTGCGGAGGAGTTGTTCAACCAAGTCTCTGTCAAGAAGGCGACGTCCGGGGAGGTTTTGTTGAGCAGGTCCCAGACCTCGACGGCGTGTTTGCATGCAGAGCGGGTGTTCAGTAGAATGCATCGGAGGTGGTTGAGGTCTTTCTTGGTGGGTGGTTCATCGGCTCTGTGGCTTGTGTAGCTGCAGTTCCGGCAGGTGAAGGGACCGTGTGTGCGTTTCAGGGCGGCCTTGAAGCAGTTGTGGGTCCGTCCGGGGTTGAGAGCGTGCAGAGTGCTGGCGTCATAGTGGCGGCGGTCATCATGGTGGGTGCGGGGGCCAGGGGTTCTGGCACTGGGCGCGGTCCAGGTGTGGACGGGCTTGCTGCACGCCAGCGGCGCGACCGTGCAGCAGCCAGCATGTATGGGGAGGTGGGAGTGAGGAGCAGCTGGGAGGCGGAAGGCGGGGGCAGCGAATGGGCAGTCAGGGGGTCGGAGCCGCAAGGGACGGAGCAGTGGGGGCGGTGAGGGGCGACGAAGGAAACAGAAGGCAAAAGGGCACAACAATTGAGGGGGAAATGAGTGGCACAGAGGGCAGAAAGGTTCACAAAAAGGGCAAAAAGGTCACAAGAGTACAGGGGGAAACGAGTGGCACAGAAGGAAAAAGGTCACAAGAAGTGCAAAAAGGTCACAGAAAAACGGGGGAAACGAGTGGCAGAGAAGGCAAAAGGTCACAAGAAAGGGCAGAAAGGTCACAAAAAATGGAGAGAAACGAGTGGCACAGAAGGAAGAAGGTCACAGAAATACAGGGGCAGCTACGCAACAGAAGGCAAAAACGGGCAGAGAGACACGGGGGCTGCGAGGGGAGCAGAAGGAAAAACCGGGCAGAGAGACACGGGGCAGCGAGGGGAGCAGAAGGGAAACCGGGCAGAGAGACACGGGTGCAGCGAGGGGTATTGAGGGAGAGAAAGGGCACAGACCATGTACAGGCAGCGGGGGAGACAGACAACAGCAGTCATAGACACAACAATGAAAATGCAGTCACTACAATGGGAGCAATAAAAGGAAATACAGGCAATACAATGGAGGATGAGCAAACCTATGGCCTACCACTGGCCACCAGGGATGAGGTGCAGGTGGTAGCCTGCGGGTGGAGGAGGGCTTCGAACTTCCTTAGCAGCGGCAGCTGGGCAGGGAGGCACAGGCGGTGCAGTGCGGAGGGGGAGCGACCTACCTGGAAGGGCCAAGGATCCCTCTCCTCACCGCGCAGCAGCCGGCCTATATGGGGAGGTGGGAGGGAGGAACAGCTGGGAGGCGGGAGGTGGGGGCAGCGAATGAGCAGTCAGGGGGCGGGGACGCAGCGGCGGGGGCGATGAAGAAAACAGAAGGCAAAAGGGCACAACAATTGAGGGGGAAAACGAGTGGCACAGAAGGCAGGGGAAACGAGTGGAACAGAAGGCAGAAAGGTCACAAAAAGGGCAAAAAGGTCACAAATATACACGGGGAAACAAGTGGCACAGAGGCACAAAGGTCCCAAGAAAGGGCAGAAAGGTCACAAAAAATGGGGGAAAACGAGTGGCACAGAGGGCAGAAAGGTCCCAAGAAAGGGCAGAAAGGCCAAAAAAAACCGGGGGAAACGAGTGGCACAGAGGCACAAAGGTCCCAAGAAAGGGCTGAAAGGTTGGAAAAAACAGGGGGAAACGAGTGGCACAGAGGCGCAAAGGTCACAGGAAAGGGCAGAAAGGTCAGGAAAAACGGGGGGAAACGAGTGGCACAGAGGGCAGAAAAGTCCCAAGAGAGGGCAGAAAGGTCACAAGAAACGGGGGGAAACAAGTGGCACAGAGACACAAGGGTCACAAGAAAGGGCAGAAATGGCAGAAAAAACAGGGGGAAATGAGTGGCACAGAGGGCAGAAAGGTCCCCAGAAAGGTCACAAAAAACAGGGGGAAACGAGTGGCACAGAGGCACAAAGGTCACAAGAAAGGGCAGAAAGGTCACAAAAAACGGGGGGAAACGTGTGGCACAGAAAGCAGAAAGGTCACAGAAATGCAGGAGCAGCTAAGCAACAGAAGGCAAAAACGGGCAGAGAGACACAGGCGTCAGGAGGGGAGCAGAAGGAAAAACCGGGCAGAGAGACACGGTGGCAGCGAGGGGAGCAGAAGGGAAACCGGGCAGAGAGACACGGGGCAGCGAGGGGAACAGAGGGAGAGAACGGGCACAGACCACTTACAGGCAGCTGGGGAGACAGACAACAGCAGTCACAGACACAACAATGAAAATGCAGTCACTACAATGGGAGCAATGAAAGAAAATACAGGCAATACAATGGAGGATGAGCAAACCTACCGCCTACCACTGGCCACCAGGGATGAGGCTTAGGTGGTAGCCTGTGGGTGGAGGAGGGCCTCGGACTTCCTCAGCAGCGGCAGCTGGGCAGGGAGGCACAGGCGGTGCTGTGCGGAGGGGGAGCGCCCATCCTGGCTTCCCCTTGGTGTCTAGTTTAAAAATAAGTCAGGGTTTGCTAGGTTTCTCTAGGTATCAGCTGCCCTCGGGCCCAAAATATACAGCTAGGCACATTGCAAAAAAAGGTAATTGCCTAGTGAGCTTTCTGCCACCTGGGGGGGCATATCGAGGGCTATTGCCCTGATATGCCCCCAAGGGTGGCAGAAAAACTGTGGCTATTTTTTTGGTGGGATGAGGGCATTGGTATGCCCATACAGGACAGCCCCACCCCTACATATAAAAAAGCCAGTGTAATCCCTAGTGCGTAGTGGCAGGCCCGGACTGGGAACCAAAACCAGCCCTGGCAAAGTGCTCGGCCACCCCCCCTCCCCACTCGGGGGGGTTGGAGGTGACGCCGAGCTCTTTGCCAGGGCCGGTTTTTGGCCGATTTTGTTACAGGGCCGTTTTTGCAGCTATGCTGCAAAAACGGCCTAGTAACAAAAATGGCCCCCATGGGCCCCAAAAAGGCCCCCACCCGTGCAGCTCACCGGGGGATTGCCCGGTGCCCGCTACAGCCAGTCTGGCCCTGCCTAGTGGTCTCTCTGCGCCCCCGGTTCAGATCAGGGGCTACTGCCCCATCTGCCTCCTGGGGACACAGAAAGACTGTGGCACTTTTTATGGGATGTGGGGGCATTGGCATACCCATTCTGGGCAGCCCCAACCCTTGAACCTTGGAAAACAAATCCCTGGTGGATAGTGGCCTTTCTGCCCCCAGGGGGCAGATAAGGGGCTATTGCCCCATCTGCCTCCCAGGGGGGCAGAAAGACTGTGGCAGTTTGTTTGGGGTGGGGGCATTGGCATACTAATTCTGGGCAGCCCCCACCCCTACGTATAAGAAAATAAGAATAATTCCTGGTGCCTAGTGGGCTGTCAGCCCCCCCGACAGGCAGATCGTGGGCTACAGCCCCCATCTGCCTCCTGTTGGGGGGCAGAAAGAATGTGGCATTTTGTGGTGGGTGGGGGCATTGGCTTTCCCATTCTGGGCAACTCCCACCCCTAAATGTGGGAGAACAAATACCCATATGCCTTCCGGGGTGACAGAAAGACTGGAATTTTTTTTGGGGTGGGGGCATTGGCTGGCCCATTCAGGGTAGCCCTTCTCTACATAAAGAAAAAATCCCTGGTGCCTAGTGGGCTTTCTGCCCACCCCAGGGGGGCAGATCAGGGGAAATTGCCCACTATGCCTCCTGGGGGAAAAATACTTTTGCCTTTTCAGGGGGGGAAAGGGTGGGGCACTGGCATGCCCATTCTGGGCATCCCCCACCCCTGGCCTATTTAAAAATAATCCATGGTGTCTAGCGTGCTTTCTGCCTCCGGTGGGGGGGCAGATTGGGGGCTACTGCCCCCATCTGCTCTGCAGGGTGAACAGAAAGACTGCTGATGCCATAATTTATTTGGGGAGCAAAGGCCCTTTCCAAGGGGCCACTCCTCCTCCCCCCTCCCTAGCGGTTGAACGCCCTCCTGGGCTGATTCCCAAGCAGGGATCCACTAGGGAAGGGTACCATTGGGAAGGGAAGTTTCTCCCCTTTTCAACAATACCTCTCCCATCTGTTTCAGTGCTTGGGGGGCTAAGATAGCCCCCGAGTACCGAAACAGTGAAACTGAAACTAAATTTCAGTATGGTTTTCAATGTAATGACGTCAGTGTGCCATGCGCGCGATCGTCATTACAACGAGAGTAAAACATATGCCTTAAGACAAAAAAGGAAATACCTCTGCTGTTTACAGCAGAGGGGTTTGTGAACGTGAGCTCATGACGGAATGGTTCCGTCATAAGCACTCGAGCACTTGTGCTCATGACGGAACCATTCCGTCATGAGCATAGAAAAGGGGTTAAAAGATGTACACTGGCAGTAAATATGCACAGTCCAGTTTACCGTGGGTGAGTTTACCGTGGGTGGGTCACAGGTTATGAGTCTCCCACACAGTAAAAGATCAAAAACCAGGCGATCAAAAAGCAAAAATTCCAGGCGGATTAGATGGGCAAAATCCATCGTCTTACAGTTCATGTTTAAAAACTATCACCTTTAATAAATGCCTCCTAATGCAGTGACATGATTCGATACACTATGGTGAAATTCTTGATTAAGAAATATCCTTTTTTTAGTTATAAACAATTTTAATATATTTTTTAGATGTTGTTTGTTGCACAATTTCCATGCCAAGTGTTTTCTTGTGGCTCAGCTGATGTCTGAGCTCTTAAGGGCAAAACAAAATCTTGAATGCCAAGGTGGAAGAATAGCTAGGCTTTTCCTCTAAATGTGTTGGTTCACCCCCTGTACTACAGCACTGTGTATAACAGTTACTTGAATTCCCCTCACTCATTATCTCACTCTGGGGAGCAATATCTTATTTTCCTGGTTGATTTCCACAGGTTACTATTCCTAATTCTGATTTTTGGAATGAAGAATTGTGCATTAGAGACCCCAATAAGCTATTTTAAAGTTACCTGTGCATATTTTTAGCATACATTAAAAGAAAAGCATTCAAATACTTAATTTTCCCAGTTTCAGCACTCTGTCCTAAGTAAGTCTATGTTATTTTATTAATCGTCTGACCTCCACCCATCAGGCTGAGTGTAGTGATTACTGTGACTTTCTTATCTTTGGACGCCAGGAAGCAGCATGGGCATACATTCTTATTTGACCTCTGCTGGCAGCAGACAGACAGGGCCAAATGGCTCACTCTGCATTTACAAAAGTGAGCATGTGTCCTGCTTGACCATTCAGTGCACATGCAATGAAGCCTTCGCAGTGCCTCTGCAGGTGTTTCAGTGGAATCTGCTGTTCAGATTCTAACTCCTGCAGCTGAGGGAATAGGATGGAACCATCAGCAAGCTTGCAGTGCTGTAAGGGTTCCTGTAGCCCTCGCAGTGGTGCTGGAACAATTTTCGGACTAGTGGTGCAGGCATCAATGTTACATCACTTGAACTCATATGGATTCTGAAAAATAGAAGAAACAACTGTCGCAAATGATCCATGCCCATTCAGCAGAAGAATGATAAGGGTGAGTATGAAGCTGGAGTTGTATTTAGGTGCACTTTGTCACAAATGTATTAATAAAGCATGGTGTGAAAGCACACTGTCATTTACAGACAGCACATTTTCTATTGAAATGACCACTTAATTTGCACAAACAGTTTTACTTATATCATTATATAGTGCACATACATTAATGTTTGAAATTTGGATTTCAGTGAATATTTATTTGTTCATCACAAAGTATGTATGTATGTATGTATGTATAGGCATTTATATAGCGCACTACTTACCCGTAGGGTCCCAAGGCGCTTCGACCGCTGCGAAACCCTTCCTGGCTTCCCTGAGAGATGGTCCCTTAATGGGTATCTCCAGGGTGAGACCAGGCATCCCCGGCGGTCTGGTGGGGCCGTTAGTGAAGATGAGGCAAGCTAATGCCCAGCGTTGCCGAGTGTGAACGCTGATCAGAGTGGGCACCGAGTAAAGTGTCTTGATTTGTTTTGATCCTTTGGTCCCAATTCACAAAGGTAAAATGAGACGAAAGTCTAATTTTACGACTTTGGGAATTCACAAACACCCTTTGTGAATACCAAAAGTTGCAGAGTTCTAATTTTGGTTTTCACAAAGGGCATTTACAAGTAGTAATGTAGTAAAGTTAGACTTTCGTCTTAATTTACCTTTGAGAATTGGCCATTTGTTTCCATTGTACTTCAGAATAAAAATAAAAGGTTTGTTTTTGCTTTCCTAAATGTGCATTTATCTTTAAATATTTGATTAGTTTATTTATAAGTATTTACATTTACATAGGAGGACAACCTACAGCCTTTCCTTTCACACCAGTAAGATTGTCACATCATGCAGTTTCAAAACTGCATGATGGAAATAAAGAGGTGGATGGGAAAGCACTGTCTCAAATTAAACTCTGAGAAAACCGAAGTGGTGTTCTTTGGAAATATGCAACACAGTTGGGACAACCCCTGGTGGCCGGCGAAAGTGGGGGAACTGCCAAAACCAGTTCTTAAGGCGAAAAATCTGGGTGTGCTGATTGATAATAAACTCACCTTATCTCAGCAGACCAATGCTATTATGTAAACCTCCCATTTCTTGATCAAGAAACTAAAGAAGATTTTACCTTATATTCCCATCGACGCCAAAAGAACGGTAGTGACCGCACTTGTGTAGTATAAGCTAGATTACTGCAATGTACTCTACCTGAATATGTAGAAACAGTACCTGAAAAAACTGCAGATGGTAGAAAATACTAATGCAAGACTACTACTGAATGTCCCTAAATACGAGTCAGTAGCTAAGGAAATTCGAAGACACCACTGTCTTCCGGTAGCACATTGTATTAAGTTCGAGGTGTTATGCTTAGCTTACAAGGCCTTGAACAACATGGACAAATATTTCTCAAAAACCTCTTTTCTTGGTACCATCCGGTCAGTTACACTCCACTGGCACAGACTTATGAGGGTTCCAAGGTTTCAAACCATATGCTGGGGAGGCCGAAGTATCTCTTATGGCATAGTAAAGCTATAGAAGACGCTTCCAATTGATATAAATGCTAGCTCACTGACCTCTTTCAGAAAGGGCCTAAAAACATGGCTATTTCAGAATTAGATCCTTTTTCCGGGCTTACCTCTGTCCTAGCACCAAGACACCTCCGGGTATTCGTGCGCTCCAACATTTTATTAACAAAACATAATATAGGGCCTGATTACGATGCCGGGGAGACCGCCACCGACAGTCAGTGGTGGTCTCCTCGCCATCGGTGACTGAATCAAATGCTGCCACATTACGATGGCGGGTGGTCTGTTAGCGGTTAGAAAGACTGACTGACACAGTCCTGATGGTTGGAAGAATTCTGACCACCTTCCGGACCGCCCTCCATCCCCTGAATGGCGCTGCTGTGGGGATTACAATATCCCTTTACGCTGGTCGTTCTGCAGTGGTCAAACTGCCGTGAAACGTCTTGCAGAAACGAATTTGGGGGTCTATAGTGAGCCCCTCTTACCCCATGGGGCTAGTACATGGGTCCTGTTCCCCCCCCCACATATCGCTCTCCCATGTGCCAGCACCACATAGTGCCTCCCACATAGTGCAGGGATATGTAAACACCCTATTGTTTGTATTTTGGCAGGAGCTGCTTACAGCATCCCCATTACAATACAAAATATGGGGTATGCGACTGCCGTGGTGGCGGTCACATTGTAATTGGGAGTGTGGGTAGGCCACCTCATCATCCGCCCCAGTAATGAGGCCCTATAGTTCACTACACAAAATCCTCACACATTACAGTTAAAGAAAGAAAAGTAAACACCGGTCTCCTTGTTAAAAGAAAAAACTGCAATTTTTCAGACTACACTGACATTTGGGGCCATATTTGTCATTGGATTCCATTGCACTTGCGTCACTCATGGTGTCGCAAGGGCCACGCAATACTTAGGTCAGATTTACCAAGCAATGCAAGGCCACCTTGCATGGCCCTGTGTTGCTTGGTATATATATTGAGTAACGCAATGCTGCACAAGTTGCTGCTTTGCGTAACTCTGCCCAGGGAATCAATCAATCAATCAATCAATCAAGGCATTTATATAGCGCGCTACTCACCCAGAGGGTCTCAAGGCGCTCGGGGGGGGAGGGGGCCGCTACTGCTCGAACAGCCAGGTCTTGAGCTGCTTCCTGAAGGCGAAGTGGTCTTGGGTGAGGCGGAGGTGGGTGGGGAGGGAGTTCCATGTCTTGGCGGCCAGGTAGGAAAAGGACCTTCCTCCTGTGGTGGCTCTTCGGATGCGGGGGACGGCGGCGAGGGCGTGGTTGGTCGATCGAAGCTGGCGGGTGGGAGTGTAGAAGTTGAGGCGGTTGTTGAGGTATCTTGGGCCTTGGTTGTGCAGGGCTTTGTGTGCGTGGGTGAGGAGTCGGAACGTGATTCTCTTGTTGATCGGGAGCCAGTGCAGGTCTCTCATGTGTCCGGAGATGTGGCTGTGTCGGGGGATGTCCAGGATGAGTCTTGCTGAGGCGTTCTGGATCCGCTGGAGTCTCTTCTGGAGTTTGGCTGTGTTTCCGGCGTAGAGGGAGTTGGTGACGAGGGCCTGGGTGACCGTCTTCCTGGTCTCCGTGGGGATCCACCGGAAGATCTTGCGTAGCATGCGCAGGATGTTGAAGCATGACGTGGAGACGGCGTTGACTTGTCTAGTCATGGAGAGGGAGGAGTCGAGGATGAAGCCCAGGTTTCGTGCGTGGTCCGTTGGTTTGGGTGCGCTGCCCAGGGCAGGGGGCCACCAGGAGTCGTCCCAGGCGGAGGGCGACAATCCCAGGATGAGGACTTCCGTTTTGTCTGAGTTCAGTTTCAGGCGGCTGCTCATCATCCATTCGGCTACGTCTTTCATCCCTTCGTGTAGGTTGGCTCTGGCGGTGGCGGGGTCGTTGGTGAGGAAGAGGATCAGCTGGGTGTCGTCGGCGTAAGAGATGATGTTGAGGTTGTGTTGGCGTGCGATGGCCGCGAGGGGGCTCATGTAGACATTGAAGAGGGTGGGGCTGAGCGATGAACCTTGGGGGACGCCGTAGATGATTTCGGTGGCCTCTGATCTGAACGGGGGGAGGCGGACTCTCTGTGTCCTACCGGCGAGGAAGGAGGTGATCGATTCTAGTGCCTTCTCTTGGATTCCGATATTGCTGAGGCGCTGTACTAGGGTGCGGTGGCAGACAGTGTCGAATGCCACGGAGAGGTCCAGGAGGATGAGGGCCGCTGTTTCCCCGTTGTCGAGCAGGGCTCGGATGTCGTCAGTGGCTGTGATGAGGGCGGTCTCGGTGCTGTGGTTGGCCCGGAAGCCAGACTGCGAGAGGTCGAGGGATCCATTCGTCTCGAGGAAGGCGGCCAGCTGCTTGTTGACGGTCTTCTCGATGACTTTGGCCGGAAACGGGAGGAGCGAGATGGGGCGGTAGTTTTTGAGTTCGGTGGGGTCCGCTGATGGTTTCTTCAGTAGAGCGCTGAGTTCGGCATGCTTCCAGTTCTTCGGGAAGGTAGCGGTGTCGAAGGAGGTGTTGATGATGTCCTGCAGGTGGGGCGCGATGATGGAGTCGGCCTTGTTGAAGACGTGGTGAGGGCAGGGGTCGGTTGGAGATCCGGAGTCGATGGAGTTCATCGTGCGTAGGGTTTCTTCGGTGTTGATCGGGGTCCAGGCGCGGAGGGTGGTGCTGGGGGGGCGCAGTTGCGGTCATGGGGAGCGTTGGCTGTGAGCTGAAGCTGTTGTGTATCTCTGCGATCTTGTTGTGGAAGTAGGAGGCGAGGGAGTTGCAGAGGTCTTGCGATGGGGTGATGTCGTTGTTTCCGGCGCTGGGGTTGGAGAGCTCTTTGACGATGTTGAAGAGTTCCTTGCTGTTGTGTGCGTTGTTGTCTAGTCGCTCATTGAATGCGGTTTTCTTGGTGGTGTGGATCAGTTGGTGGTGTTTTCGGGTGGCGAGCTTGAGGGAGGTCATGTTGTCTGGTGTTGGGTTTCTGTGCCAGGCTCTCTCGAGGGCTCGGCAGTTCTTCTTGGAGCTCTTGAGTTCGTTGGTGAACCATGGTGCTTTCTTACTGCCGGGTCTGCTGGGCGGGGTCCTCAGTGGAGCGAGGTCATCTGCGCAGTTGCTGATCCACCTCGTGAGGTTGTTGGCGGCCTGACTGGGGTTCGCTGAGCTGGCGAGTGGGTCCTGGCTCAGGGATGCTATGAGCTGGTCGGCTGTGATCTTGTTCCAGCTTCTGCGTGCAACCTGTTGTTGGTGGTGGTGGATCGTGTTCTTTTTGAAGCTGAAGTGGACGCAGCTGTGGTCCGTCCAGTGGAGTCCAGTGGCGTGGCTGAAGGCGATGTTCTTGCTGGAGGAGAAGACGGGGTCGAGCGTGTGTCCGGCGTAGTGGGTGGGGGTGGTCACCAGCTGCTTGAGACCGAGGTTGGCGAGGTTGTCCAGTAGGGTGGTGGTGTTGCGGTCATTGTTGTTTTCCAGGTGGAAGTTGAGGTCCCCGAGGAGGATGTAGTCAGCGGAGGGGAGGGCGTGCGGGCTGATGAAGTCGGCGATGTCTTCGCTGAATTGTGTGCGTGGTCCTGGGGGTCTGTAGATGAGGGTGCCTCTGAGGGTGGTCTTGGGGTCGGTGTGGATCTGGAAGTGCAGGTGTTCGGCGGCTCTGAGGGTGTCGTCGGTGTTGGTCGTGATGCGGATGGTGTTCCTGTGGATGATGGCGATGCCTCCTCCGGTCTGATTGATGCGGTCCCTCCGGGTGATCTTGTATCCGTCCGGGATGGCGATGGCGATGTCGGGTGCTGAGGAGGCGTTCATCCAGGTTTCCGTGAGGAAGGCGACGTCTGTTGATGTTATGTCGAGCAGGTTCCAGAGTTCCACGGCGTGTCTGTGGACGGAGCGGGTGTTGAGCAGGATGCACTTGAGGTGGTTGCTGCTGGTTTTCGGCTTGGCGGGTGTGGGTGCCGTGCAGGTCCAGATGCAGGAGAACTTGCAGGAGTGGCAGCTGAAGGGTCCGTGTGTGCGTCTCGGGGTGGCTCGGTAGCATCCAATGGCGTTCCATTGGTGGAGCATGGGTGTTCCCATGCATCCACCCCTGGATTGTGGTGCATTCACAGATTTACCAAGACAAATAAACCTGGGAATTCATCATAATGCTATGCATTCCCATGGGATTTGCAACAAGGAGAAATACCTTTATTTCTCTTCGTAGTTTCCTCTTTCTAAGTGTGCTGAATACTGCTCGACAATTAGAGAGTGAAAACGCCTTTAAGGATGATTTTCTGTCCAGGAAGGTACACCAAGAAACATTCCTGCATGCAACACTGACTCCCTTGCAATATAGCTCGAGATTACCTGCATTGGTGCTTGGCAGCACATAGTTTGCCAGAGCAAGGAAAGAGCAGGAATGGTCCATATTTTGGTAAATATGGCACATTCCTGCTCTCTACATTTGATGCAGGGGTAGTGTGACAAGTTGTCTTGCTGTGTTGCTCTGCAGCAAAGTATGATCAATCTGGCCCTTGACCTCTGTCTTTAAAGCCACAGCAAATGTGCCATGGAAAAAACAAATGATAAAGGAAAGTTTATTGCTCCTTCCCGTTTGGAACTTCAGCATGGTTATTTGGGTATGCTTCAGCATCATCCGCACACTTACTTACAATGCCTAGGGACCCACTCAGGGCTCAAAAGGCTGTTGTAGTTGGGCCCCCTCCCAATAGTGGTAGCTATGCCCCTGCATCGTATTCGCAAACTGCACTTCTAAAGTTACTACAGCCAAAAAGGTCCCAAAATAGTAGCACCAGGGTGCAGCTGAAGTAAGTCCAGCACCACACATGCATGGCCAGTGTTACTGCAACACGCTCCCATACAAAATAATGTAGGTAGGAATTTCAAATAAAACCCCATAGAAATAATGCTGAATGAAATTGGATTAAATTACTTAAAAATAAGTTAAATATATACATAAAATTAAATTTACTGTTAAATAAAAGAATAATAAAACATAAAGGGGATTGGGAGCACACTGCCTCTCATCCCAGCACAATTCGCCATTTGCATTATTGTAAATGCAGTACATAATTAGTGCTTACTTCACTATTAACTGTAGTATTTGACCAAAGTTGGTGTAGATAGTGCTTTACATCTCTAGACATGTGTTTCTGGATTTCCTCCTTCATCAGTAAATATTTAAAAATCATTCCATCAGGGGTTGCTGAAAATGATGCTAAAGTCTTCCCAGGTCTCAATACCACAAACAGGTGCATCTCCAAAGCTCATCAGCTTGCTGGCTCAAGGGAGCCTTTTAAAGAGAACGGGGGATGTGAGCGAACTGCCTCACATCCCAGCACAGTACGACCCTTTGTATTATGGTAAATTAGTACACAATTAGCGCTTACTTCAATATTAACAGTAGTTTATCACCAAAGTTGGTGCAGACAGCACTGTACATCTCTAGACAGGTGTTTCTGGATTTTTTCCTTCATCAGTAAAGCTCAAAAAAGAATTTCATCTTGGGTTGCTGGAAATACTGCCAAAGTCTTCTAGGTGTCAGTACTATTCACAGGCACACAAGTGCATCTCCAAAGCTCGTCGCTTGCTGACTCAAGAAAGCCTTTTAAACAGTCAGGGGATTGGGAGCAAACTGCCTCACATCCCAGCACAGTTCGTCCTGTTGCATTATGTTAAAGGCAGAACACAAGTAGCGCTTACTTCAATACTATTTGTAGTTTTTCATCAAAGTTGATGCAGATATTGCTGTACATCCCTATCCACATGTGTGTCTTGAATTGCATCCTTCTTATGCTCTCTACTAATAAAGGGCCAAACCCAGAAACACATGTCTAGAGATGACATCACTATCTGTACCAACGTTGATGAAAAACTACAGCAACTGTGCAGTAAGCATACTACATCTACCAGAATACAATGGGGTGAGCTGTGCTGGGATGAGGGGTGGTGTCCTCTCTGCACCCCCGTATAAAAGACTCCGTCAAGCCAACAAACTGACAAGCTCTCCTGGAATGCACGTGTGTACCAGTGAGTGGTATTGCGACCTGTGAAGACTTGGGCAGCATTTCCAGCGAACCCAGATTTCTTTTCTTCACTCTCTCCTACTTCAGCTCTTTACTGAGGAAGGACCAAACCCAGAAAGATGGGTCTACCGATAACAGCACTATCTGCAACAACTTTGGTTTCGAATTGCAGCCTATTCTACATGCACATGACCGAGAGCAGGTTGCCTCATACGTGATCTCGAAAAAGCCTTTCATTCTCTTGAATGGGTCTATATGTTCACCACTCTTGAAAAATAGAAGCTAGACCCCACTTTCCTGAAACTGACCCGCCTACTTTAAACGAATCCAGTGGTAAAGGTGAACACGGGACCATATATATCAGACATAGTCCCAGTGAGAAGAGGGACATGGCAGGACTGCCCATTGTCCCCCCTCCTCTTTGCACTTGCGATGGAGCCACTCACAGAATAAATAAGGTCAAGCCTACATGATGGCATCCTGTTAGGAGATGGCACGCACACAGTGTCATTGTATGCCGATGGCCTACTGGTTTATCTCAGGCACACAACTGATATGCCGGAGCAACTGGCACAGATCCTCAGAGAATTTGTGACCATATCAGGACTGAAAGTAAAAGTCGGCAAATCTAAAGGGCTCGTGCTTAGTGGCGAGAGGGTGCGGTGGATTGAGGGCACATTCTGCTACTTAGGTATACAAATATATCGCCAACTGCTGGATCTCTTTGACAGTAACGTAGGCAAGGCATTAACGGCCATCAGATCCCAGATGCGATTTTGGAGCAGGCTCCCAGGTTAGCTCCGTGGTGTCCTCCTCCTTTTTGTCCCTACGCACCATCCGTAAGGTATCCCGATTTTTTTCCTTCGATGCCTTGAAATTGATCATCTTGGCGATGGTAATTTCCCGCCTGGATTACGGCAACGCCTTATACGCAGGTATACCTGCATATAGTTTAAGGTGTTTGCAATTGATCCAGAACCAGGCGGTACGGTTGGTGTTTAATCTCCCGAAATTCCATCATGTAACACCCCTCCTCAAATACCTGCACTGGCTTCCTGTCCGCGAACGCGTCCAGTTCAAGCTTGCTTCTATCATCTTTCAAGCTCGGCGGGGCGCGGTCCCGGCTTTTATCTCATCGGAGCTCGTTCCCTATGTTCCAACCAGGGAGCTACGCTCATCCACACAATCCTTACTGTTAGTCCCCCGCTTTAGGAGGAAAAAATGGGGAGGATCGAAGTTTGCGACCCTGGCCCCGGTTTTGTGGAATTCCTTGCCTTTGAGCTCAGATCTATAACGGTCTACCCCCAGTTTCGAAAAAAACTCAAAGCTTACTTATTTGCTAGGGTCTTTTAAATAATTTTAGCTGCCTTTTCTCCTTTTCTTTATCCCCGCGGCTCCCGTACTAGGGACCTGCCTGCTGCAGCGCCATGAAACCGCTGGTGAAAGTGCGCTATATAAATATTTTAAACTCAAACTCCCACTCGCTGTTACAGGCAGAGTACAGCTGATAAAGATCGTGGCTCTGCCAATGTTTTTATACTACGTCGCCAACCTGCCTATCTATATACCCACCTCCTTTTTCACGCCTCTAGAGAAGGTGACCAGGGACTTCACATGGTGCCCCAGCCGACACAGGGTGGAGGTAAAGAAGGTATATCTACCTGTGGATCAAGGAGGCCCAGCAGCAACAAGTTTCGAGCACTACTATCTGGCAGCCCAACTTAGTGGATTGCCAGGTGGATGGCAGACCGTCAGCGAGATGACACGGCGACAGCGAGCCCGCTGTATACATTACACCAGCTCCTCATGCTTTTCCACCCTAGTACTGATTTGCATGTGGCTGGGTCCAAACTGGGGTGGTGTGGTGAGCAAAAGAAGGATAGATTTAACCCAGTTCCTTCTGACTTGGGGTGAATGTTTGCATTGTCCAGCATTCCATCCATCAATTGTTTCTTTTGCATATGTCGCCCCAGGTGGGAACGGTATGTCCAGACATTGGTCCCTTGCTCACTTTGCCACCGGATTCAAGCTTGCCTGGCTGATGAATGGTGTTACCCAGAAACCGGCCCCAGGATGCTTTCCGTTTCAGGGAAGACATGACTTGGCAGTTCGGGCTGGACTGTTCCCATGAGGCACAGGGTGAAGACTGATTTGCATATGGCTGGGTCTGAACTGAGGTGGCGAAGCTCAAGCAAGACTGGATTCAAGCAAGCCTGGCTGAAGACGGCTAAAATGCCAGAAGCCGGTCCTAGGAAGCTTGATTTTGGTCCAGGGAAGGCATGGCTTGGCAGTTCGGGCTGGACTGTTCCCATGAGGCACAGGGTCAGACTAATTTGCATATGGCCATGTCTGAACTGGGGTGGCAGAGTGGGCTAAAGAACGGTGATGGATTAAACCCAGATCTGTTGACTGGGTGTGAGTGTTTGATTGGTTCAGATGCTCCGTCCATAACCACCTCCTTTTGTACCGCTTTGTTCGCCATAAGTCGTCAGGGTATGCTCAGACGTTGAGTCCCTTGCTCACTTTGCCACTGGACTCAAGCAAGCCTGGCTGAAGACGGCTGAAATGCCAGAAACCGGTCCTAGGAAGCTTGATTCCAGTCCAGGGAAGGCATGGCTTGGCCGTTCGGGCTGGACTGTTCCCATGAGGCACAGGGTCAGACTGATTTGCATATGGCCATGTCTGAACTGGGGTGGCAGAGTGGGCTAAAGAATGGTGATGGACTAAAACCCAGATCTGTTGACTGGGTGTGAGTGTTTGATTGGTTCAGATGCTCCGTCCATAACCACCCCCTTTTGTACCGCTTTGTTCGCCATAAGTTGGCAGGGTTTGCTCAGACGTGAAGTCCCTTGCTCACTTTGCCACTGGATTCAAGCAAGCCTGGCTGAAGACGGCTGAAATGCCAGAAACCGTTCCTAGGAAGCTTGATTCCGGTCCAGGGAAGGCATGGCTTGGCAGTTCGGGCTGGACTATTCCCATGGGGCACAGGGTCAGACTGATTTGCATATGGCCATGTCTGAACTGGGGTGGCAGAGTGGGCTACAGAACGGCGATGGATTAAACCCAGATCTGTTGACTGGGTGTGAGTGTTTGATTGGTTCAGATGCTCCGTCCATCACCACCCCTTTTGTACCGCTTTGTTCGCCATAAGTTGGCAGGGTATGCTCAGACGTTGAGTCCCTTGCTCACTTTGTCACTGGATTTAAGCAAGCCTGGCTGAAGACGGCTGAAATGCCAGAAACCGTTCCTAGGAAGCTTGATTCCGGTCCAGGGAAGGCATGGCTTGGCAGTTCGGGCTTGGCTGTTCCCATGAGGCACAGGGTCAGACTGATTTGCATATGGCCATGTCTGAACTGGGGTGGCAGAGTGGGCTAAAGAACGGTGATGGATTAAATGCAGATCTGTTGACTGGGTGTGAGTGTTTGATTGGTTCAGATGCTCCGTCCATCACCACCCCTTTTGTACCGCTTTGTTCGCCATAAGTTGGCAGGGTATGCTCAGACGTTGAGTCCCTTGCTCACTTTGTCACTGGATTTAAGCAAGCCTGGCTGAAGACGACTGAAATGCCAGAAACCGGTCCTAGGAAGCTTGATTCCGGTCCAGGGAAGGCATGGCTTGGCAGTTCGGGCTGGACTGTTCCCATGAGGCACAGGGTCAGACTGATTTGTATATGGCCATGTCTGAACTGGGGTGGCAGAGTTGGCTAAAGAACAGTGATGGATTAAACCCAGATCTGTTGACTGGGTGTGAGTGTTTGATTGGTTCAGATGCTCCATCCATCACCACCCCCTTTTGTACCGCATAAATTCCATATAACACGAAACACTAAGGTACCCTCCAGGTTTTTAGACCTAGGCATAGTGGCGGCTAAAAGAATAATCACGAAAAAGTGGAAGGCACCCGACTCCCCCAACACATACATGCTTGGAGATGCTCCACGCTCGCATGGACTAGGGCAGAGAATATAGCGATCCGACGCAAACAAACTATGGGTCTTAGGAAAACACCTATATCACAAACTGGGAAGCAATTCTGACAGCATTACACCACAGCACAGACCAGCCAGATCAGTCTCCGCAAACGCCTGACCAATCTAAGATAGGCCGCGCACGCACCCAGGGGCAGATTTACAAGCCCCATGCACCACTTTTGCGTCACTTTCCCATGTTAAAAGTGATGCAAAAGTGGCGCAAGGGGCTTGTAAATGTGCCCCCCTGAACCCACAAGTCACCCAAAGACACTGGACCTGTTGTCACCAGCCACACGACGATGCCCCGTGGCATGCATTCACCAGGGGACAGCTGACAGTGCAGCAGGTGTAGGCACAATAGGCGACGCACGCACACTTACGCACAGGCAAACAGACACATGAGATACTCCAACTCAGCCCCAAGTTTCTTTTTTAAGCCCTGTTCCCCCAGTTTGTCAAACGCATTACTCATAGGGATCATCTGAACATCACTGTTCCTCATATGTTGCTCATTACATGATATAATTGTATACCAAGCTCATCGCCTCGGACAGACATTATGAGCCTAGACATGTGAAGCTTAAGAGCGCCTACACATAGCCGTGGCTACTGTACAAGTATTTGTGATGTTGTAATTACTGCTAATGAAATGCTGTAACAAGGCTGATACTACTGAATGCTAAAGGTTAATGTGCTACTAGTTGATGTTACAAATGGAAAAATCGATCAAAATATATATTTTTTAAAAAGGCATAGTAAGCTCTAAATTCTTCTAACTTATCCTTCTCTTTTAATAAAATGGTTCTCCTGCTGGTCTCAGTTTCTTTGATGTAATCCCTTTTGCCTTGTTTTAGCTTAGCCAATCAACATAAGAGCATTATTCAAATCAAGTAATCAAGTTAGTATACATAAATCTTTTGGTGAAGTTGCACAGTTAGATTGTCTCTATTCTCAACCTCACTCTGTTTCAGTTCTATCTTTAGTTTCTGTGTGTCCACGATTCTCAGCTTCTGCAGGCATGACATAAGTGATACACACGTCCCCATACCACTGTCTTCTCAAAACCCACCTCAGGATATTTTGGTACCCTCATTCAAGAGAATTAATCATTGATCTGTTTCAGAATCTCCTCTCTTAAAAAGCACACCCTGCAGCAAAGTTGAGTCTAATCTCCATGCTCTTCCCTATTACCCCACATGATTCAATCTGAATAGCGACATGGTTTGTACAGAATATGGATTGAATCTGTCCCATGGCAACCATTGGCATAAGTGGATTGGTCACTATCACATATTCCATACAGGAGTACGAGCTGCACACATTTGAATAAAAGGGGTCACCTTCAATTTGCATATGCATCTCCTTTCAGATATAGGGAATTCCCATTTCCTTCAGGGTCCCAGTGAACTTCCTAGAAAAAGAAATCATGTGTCCCTTTCATCTGAAAGACATATCTCTTTTGGCATCGCACACTGCATTGAAATATCCAGTGGTAAATACATCACCCTTTGCAAACCTGATAGCATCTCCAAGAAGCCTTTCCACAGCACATCTTGGGCAGCATATTGTCACCTTACATCTGAATAGCAATGCTGTCATAATGAATTGGCAGCATTCCCCATTAGATCTGTTACCTATTTCCACAAAAGGCAAGTCCATCATCAAGAAGACAACCACACAATTGTTTTTTTACATAGCCGATGACTGGTAGGTTGTTAGGAATGCCCTGTCCTTATCTACTGGTCTTTCCTCCACAACTGTATTTCTTGAAAGCAAATAAACTGAGACTCCCTGAGAAATTTTCAAACTGCTCCACTTTTCATGCAGCCATTAAGCCCCATCACATTGAAACAAACCCTTTTCACCATGAATAAATGCTGAAGGATGGACTTCTCTTCATTCCCCAACCCAATTTGGTAGAAACTCTTTGGTAATTCTCGATACCCGGACAGTACACTATGGTCCAAATATTTCTCCTCCGTAATAAGTGCTCTTTTGCTGGATCCAAAGGCATACCATTTTCCAAACTCCAGCCCAAAAACCTAAATATTAAATCCACTTAAGCAAACCCAAAACAACTTTGGGGTAAATCAGTATTGCCAATAGCAAAAAGAAAAAAATCTTCTTGGACAGGCATTCCACCATACCAGATTGTTGAGAGGACCCTGGCATTCTCACAGAGAATAGCCCAAATCCCACCAGCTCTGAGACAACTGTCCTAATTCCTAACCACCCCCTAATTTGAATCAACATTGTGTGCCTATCTGCCCCTTCTTAGAGTTAGGCAAAGTGACCCAACACAATTAAAGCTCCTAATGTGCTCAATTTGGCATAGAACACCACAATGCTCAGGAATCTTTTAAACCATCCCGGCCGTACAATGTAACAGCCCCTTACAACTTTATTGGATTCCAAAATTGTTGATCAGAGCCAAAGACTAGTCACCCTCCTTTCTTCTCTTAATGACTTTTGTTGCACTTGCCAGTGCCTGTATTTGTCAGCATCCCAACTTTGAAGGTCTGGCAATTGCCAGAATTTCGCCAGTCTCACATTTGAGTGCTTTCTTCCAGTCTTCCATTTGAATCAGGGCTCTACCAGAGATCAATTCCAAGACCCTTACAACGGCCATCCTGTCTGCAAACTTGCATCATGTTCAAACATAAACCCAAAAGAGTAAGTCCTTATGTAACACACCTGTTCTGAGTATAATTTCTACATTATTGGCTTGAATGGCATTCTCCTCTAACGGGTGGTATGGAGAAGATTCAGGAATTTCATGCAGGAACAGTTTAAGAAGAACGCCTCATTCTTGCTGCCTCAATGCTTAAAGAACCTCCTCTTCCTAAGAATAATATTTAATTTAGCTAAGATGTCACAAGGTTTCTGAGAGTGCAGCAGCAGGTGTGAACCCACTCGGTGCACCCTATCTAGTTTAGCTTCTCCATGCCCATCAGCCAACTTGGACAAGAACATTTCCACAATAAAGATTCTAAGATCAGGGCACTCCAGCCATTCCTCCAAGCCTCTGATTCATAGGTTCTTCCTCCAGGGTGTATTTTCCAGTTTCTCAACTTTCAACAAAGGCACATTTGGTTTCTATTTCTACAATCAATTTTTCAGTGTTTGTTTTGTATGTTTCCTTAAGATGCATGCTGTCCTTGACTTGCACTACTCTGGCCCATACCAAGTCCACATCGTGCCTTAGTCCCTCCAATTTTAGAACCTCATTAACAGCAGAGATCTTGCAAGCTTTTCTCAATACCATTTTTAACCTCATCTCACAATGTGCAATCCCAGCTTAAATGAATGTAGACTTTCCAGTAAGTCTGCTTTCAAGATAGACATGTCGGGGTCTTGTGTGGGCACTGCACTTTCTTGATCTATCTGATAACACCAAAATTGGTTGGAGGCTTCCCGCCCAGGATGTCCTCCTATGGCACCAGGTCCTTTTGAACTCCCTATTTTTAAGGAGTATATTCACTGAGGCAACTTTTGGAAAATGCCAGAGGGCCGGTCCTCAAGAACTCTCAGAATAAGCCTGTAGTACATATAGTCATAATCATAGAGTAATAGTCTTCCTTCAGTTAGTGAATGATACAATATGGCTTTAACTCCTCTCCAGAAAAGGCAGTTGTCTAGATTTAAGGTTCTTCAATTGTTCAGTCTGAATTGCAATGTTAAGTGCATGAAATAAATAATTAAACCTGGAGAGGACAAAGAATTAAAATATATATCCAATAGATCGAAAAAGAAATGCCACTGTAATAAACATTGGTGAGTTTTTTTAAATATTGTTGTATTTATATGTTTACAGAACATTCACACCGAGTTAAGATTAACACATATTCACTTAATGGAGTATGTCACACAACTATTTTAAATGCATACCTTCAAGGTGTTTTATACTCCTGGGGGTATTATTTTGTTGGATTTCACAAATTCTGAATATTTGGGACTGTAGCAGGTTTTCTAAAATGTCTAGTGAGGACAAAGTCATAATTATATTGTCTTCGAACAATTATGTTTTAAGGAATTAAGGGATAAAATGAACACACACTGATTAATTATTATATAATATGTAGTATTTAAGATGAATGGAGAACATGGTTGTTCCCCGATGCGCGGTTTACCGGTACTGAACATAACCTTTTTGGGAGGCCCAGATGAAAATGTTCAAATACCTGGATTGATGAGAAAGCAGCAGGAGGAGTTTTGACGATCACTGACCCATTCTAAGGCTTCTCAGGCTTTTTTCTGTGGTCAGCAGGGTAGGTGCAATCACCTTTGCACTTTCCAGTATGTTTGTATTCATGGGAGATACGCCCCTTATGAAGCTGCAATGTACTAAAAATCCATGTTCCTGTGTAACAGCAGCTCATGCTAGAGAGAGGGAAGCGGTTTGGAGAGGGCTCCCCCAGTGCATGAGGGGAAGGGACAGCACTAGTTTAAGAGATCATGGCTGCAGTGGAACTCTGACCCGGCCCACAGAGGGGTGGGAGCCAGTGCGAATTTTGGGAGGTTTCTTGTCTGGAGGGAGTGACTCAGTAGAGGAACTCCTAAACAGCGTGGCACCACCAGAGGTTTTTCTAAACATATGGAAGTCCAATTCATCAATCAAGGTACTCTGCTACACTGTAAAGTGGGGCTGGGAGAAGAAAATTACATTTGTGAAAAGCCCAGACAAACATACAGTGGACAGCCAATATCAGTTAAGGTCAGCTAAGGTCAACATAGGCTCATGAAGGGGGTCCTAAACCTCAGACATCATCTCTGTATGGAGGAAAACAAGTGAGCTTAAAAGCAGTTTCTTCCTGTTAGTAGATACATTTCAAACAGCACATACTAGCTTGCTTGGCCCCCCAAGAACCTCACCTTCACTAAGGTCTACTTTTAAAACATCATGTGAGCCTACAGGGGACCATACACTGCGATTCTACCCATTGACTCAATCATACTCTTTTGACTCGCCTTCTCCAGTTCCAGAAGTGGCACCATAAGTCACCTCAACTAAGTGGAACGGTAAGGGTTAAATAGGGTTGTGGGCACCCTAGGCTCAGCTTCCCTGCCTAGAGTAGTATTGGAGGTATAGCTGCCACACAAGGAGTTGACAGGAGTTCCCACGTCACTATAGTCGCAGATAATTGAGGGCCTCTCTAAATTGCCAGTCAGTCTCTGGGGGTCCTCAGCTCACACATTCTGCTGTAATCATGGCATGGCATTCTACAATTGGTTTGAGGTTTTAAAGTATCTTGTGATGCCAGAAACATTTATGTGGAAATATCCAACGTGGTAGAGTCTTCAACTGCTGGGATCTCTGCTGGTGTCCCAGTCCTTATAGGAAGTACAAACTCCCTCAATCTGGTCACAGTTACTGACATTAGACCTTTAGAAGCAGCTACCAACATTAGAGCCCCAAAGATGAGACAGCCCTCGAGCAGAGGAGAAAGAGAATGTTTGGTAAAGCTATTGGAGGGGCTTGAAGAAGAAATAAGTAGGGTTTGAAAGAGAATTAGGAGGCGATCAGGGAGAGATGTCAGGCTTTGGAGAATACATTTTCTAATTTGGTCGATTGAACCTCCAACCTGGAAGCCTCATTGGAGAAAGCTACACAAGATATTAAAAAGAACTCCAGAGACATAGTAGCGCTAAGAGCTCATGATGAGGTTGTTCAAGACTTATTAGAAAGGCTGGAGAATCAAGCTAAGAGGAACAATGTGAAAGGGCTAAACATAAAAGAATTTATAATGGACGTATTTAGAGAGGGTCTTTTTGGAGGAGATACTTTGGAGATCAGAGGGGATCTGAATGAAGAACTACAGAGAGTTCACAGAGACCCGGATAGGTTCAATGGAGATAGGAATTACTACACTTCACAAAATGTTTAGTCCTGCTAGTTTGAAAATAAATCATCTTTTTAACCAGCACAGGGATAATTGGGACCCCAAATAAGATGCAAAACGTAGGAGGTCTAATGAGTCTGATCAACTTTACCCGAGGTGTGGATGCCCAGACGATATGCACATGTTTGTTGAATTGCCCTGCCTTGCACACATTCTGGGATGGAGTAAGTAAGGTTTGTTTGTTGTTCTCAATAGGGCTTTCGAGGCAACATCTTCCATTATTCTGTTTGGTATATGTAACAATTTGGGTAGAAATTATGTTAAAGTGATTTTCATCTAATGTTAATTGCCAGGTACTTGATTTGCAAAAGCTGATTGGATAATTATCCTTCAAAATGGAATGACTCGTTAGATGAACTTCAAAGAAGAGAGGTGCCACATGCCAGAGAGAATTCATTTTTGGCATAAGATAATTGTGTGTCTGAGTTCTCATATAATGGTCTGATGATTATGCCTAATCGAAGTCTTGGTCAATTTTGTCCAATAGTGAACAAATATATGTTCAGGGGGGATTGTCCCACTGGGGCTGGATCCTTGCCAATAATCAGACAATGATGCCAAATCTGAAGTGGAGGGAGGGGAGCCTCCCCTCTGGCCTCCCTCGTGTGGTCACTTGGTGAGATTAGCCATCAGAGGGGTACCAGTCAACTGAGGTTATGAGGACAAACAAAATATGTTTTATCAACATTTGATGTTAAATGCATACATTAGTGGGTAAATGGGACAAGACTGATGGTGAGCTATGGTAAAAGAAGAATGAATATGGCATAACAACATTTTCTGTAAGTTTCAACGCCGGTATGAGCAACGTAACCTGTCAATGCCAAGGGCGAAAATTATTGGATGACAGCAGAGGTGGTAGTTCGATAGAATAAACGAAAGGCTGTTAGGCCAAAACACTTCGTATCACTGTAAATAATACAATTCTAAGCAAAATAGCTTATAATATAATTTTAATACTTAGTTAAATACGCATGAGATACTGTACGCTGCACGTCTTGCCTTAATCAATATAGATTGTTAATGGTACATCAACCATGGAGGATGGAGGGCAATTGTACTGACAATATGTTGCTGCATGAGATAGTTTTGATATTGATTATGGTTGCAATTCTATGTGGCACACACATATTGTAGTCTTTCCAAAGCTTAGGGATAAGGGTAATAGAGGCGTTCAGTACTCGTGGTGGGGTTACACAAGCTTCTTTCGCGCAGGTTTTTCTATGTAATGGAATAATATTTCGGATATTTTTTAATACCCGCATCCAATGAAGCAACATTTGCCCAGGGCATTATCAGTTTTTAATTACACTCTGTACTTCTGCTCTCATAATGTGGGTGTAAATTTATACATTAATTAAAGTTATGTCAACCTTACGTTACTTTCTGGGAACTTGGGTGTTTATTGGATTACTTCTAAAAGAAGGGATATCATATTTTCCTTTATGTGTGGTGCTCTATTAGTTATGGAGAGTGCTTTATTTTGTGTATAGGTGGGTAAACAATTAGCCAAGTATGTGTAAATAAAATGATTGAAATAGATTGTGATTAAATATGATACTCTAAGGATGTGAAGCCATTTATTAATATTAAAATACAGGCATTTTCTAACAAGGGGGCATTTTATTTACATGTTCTATCAATATTTCCTTTTGTAGAGATACATTTTTAAAAGAAAAAACTTTTGAGATTATTTTAAGCATTTATATGCATTGCTATGTAACTCCATGCATGCGGTTTTCAGTGTCAGTAGTGTCAAGTCCTACTATCCCATCTACTAACTTGGGCCCAATCTATGCTGCAACTTGTCCTCAGTATTTTCAAATGCAATTCCGAATCAAGTCAAAGGCATGTTGTCATGACTACGTGTTTGTTGTGTGCTAATTTCTCCTTGGTCCATCTTTAATAACCATGCCACCTTTTTTGCACTCATCCACACTCCTGCGTGTAGGTGCTCCTACATTTATTTTATCAATATGCCTTTCCACAAGGCAGCTTTCTTTGCTAGTGGTAGCTTTGATGTCACAGTTGTTTTTCAAGTCTGCTCACTCCATAGTTTAACTTGTTCCTGCATGAACTTCGCCTTACGCCGCCCTCCTGTGTGTCTGCCAGGGTTGTGTTATTTGTTCCCTTTTCCCTGATGAGTCCCGGCTGGGTTGATTCAAGAGCTCACTGCTCAGCTGCATGCTAAATTCTTTGGGCCTCCTCCGGCCTGGAACAGTCTGCTATTTAGCATGGTTGGTGTTCTTGTGCTACTTTGCATACATTCTTGTAGTTGTGCATAATGCATTGATGCTTTTTTGGCACAAACGCTGCATCCCATGTTTCTGCTTTCCATACGCACATTGGTGAAGCTTTGCTTAGTAAATATTACTTCACATTCTTATTACTACCTAATGCAGCTCTGCACTGCTGGTTTTTAACGCAAAACTTAATTGCGTCACATTCAAGTAAATATGGGGGCTTATTTAAAAGCCCAGTGTACCGCCAGAACATCACTTTTTATGACGTTCCAAGGGCCTCATTTATGAGAAATGACGCATCGCTGCGTGAAAGCAGCGATGCATCACTTCTCAGTGCGCACTCCTTGCGACATACCTGATGCGTCATATTTAATGTATGACCCATCATGTCGCAAGGAGTTACAGATACGTCAGTATTTCTGACGTATCTGTAAGCGCAAAAGTGACGCATTGCTGGAGTGTGTCATAAAAGTGACGCAACTCCAGCACTGCGTCCTTTCACATGGGGAAAGCTCCATGTGAAAGGGCTTGCGTCAGTCTTACGCCTGCTGTGAGGCAGGCGCAAGATTTTGACACAACAGCGTCCTAAAAGTGACGCAGTGAAATCTCATAGATTTCACTGCGTCACTATTACGAGGCATTTTGCGGGGGAACGCCCCCTCTGCATATATTATACCTGACGCAGGTATGATGTAGCGCAGGGGTTTACAAAGTGACGCATCTGCTTAGATGCGTCACTTTGTAAATAGTGCGCAACAGGAGGCATGTTTTACGCCACCGATGCGTCACAAAAAGTGACGCATCGGAAGCGCAAAACTGATGCAAGGCCTCATAAATGAGGCCCCAACAGCGGACTGGGCTTGCGCATATCTACGAGGCCACGTAAAGCCACTCTGTGCATCTTTTCATGGCCTCATAGATAGGGAGTGAGGCAATGCTATGCTAGTCACTGCATTGCCTCACACTGTGATGGGGAGGCATGCCATGGGCGTTACAGTGGGTGTTCCCATGTAACACCTATGGCATTTGACACCTTCCCAGATTTACAACATGTTGTAAACCTGAGAATGCGTCAAAAGCCTTTGCCTCCCAGGGGTGGTGTAAGGGTTGTTTTTGTGAAGGAAGCACCATGGTGCAAGAGTGCCTTCGTTGGCACATAACAGCCATTTGTGCACCAGCGCTGTGGAAGAGGACAGAAATGCGCTGTATCCCATAAATGCAGTGCTTTCCTGCCCTTTTTTTTTTTACATAGGGCAGAGCAGCAGGAAGGCTTGCAGCATTGCCCTACTCCAAAATATTGTAAATTAGGGACCCAGTACTTTATAATATCATTTTTATATTATTATTATTATTATATTATTATATAAGATCTTTCTGCCACCTTCGATACTGTCAATCAAGAAATCTTGACAAGGAGACTGGCAGAGGTCGGGCTTGGCGGGAATCATTGGAGTGATGCCGCTCATTCTTTATTAATAGATGCTACGCTATTCATTTACCACCTTTTTGTTTCGAATTTAGGGTCATCGAACAGGGAGTGCCACAGGGCTCCTCGTAGAGTCACATGTTACTCAACATCTATCTCAAACCTTTGGTCTAGTTCATTCATAAGCATGGTCCAATGGAAAGGTACCTTGACCACTGCTTTCAGAATTCTGGCCTTGGCAGAAGGAGGATGCCCCCTCCTCCTCCATGGCTGTAAGGAATTTGGGGTTTCAATTTGACTCAGAACTTTCATTAATATCACGGGTTAATAAACTCTCTACTACAAGTTTTGCCCTGCTAAAAGTGCATCATGAAATCCTACCATTGCTCCCGATATGTAGCCACTCGTGGTTCAGGCTACGACTTTAAGTGGGTTGGAACATGGTAACTCTCTTTTTTGGCTCCCCTGACTATTCACTCAAGTGGCTGTATAGGTTCCAAACTGCTGCAGCTCCGTTGGCTTTAGCTCTCCCTAATCTTTTATGAGCTTTTGTAGCTTTGGAAAAATTGCACTGGCTCTCTGCGGCCAAAGTAATTTTTTGTATGTCCTTATGTTTGTCCACAGGGCTATCCACGGATTTGGGCCTTTATACCGCCGTATGAAAAGTCTTTGCTACTACCTAGTTTGCAGATTGTGCTCTTCAGGCACCAAGGGGCATATTATCAAGGACCAGTGTTAAAATTGTCGACGTTTTATCGGCATGAAACTGCCGATAAAACGGCGATAATGGGCTAGATAATACGCCCTTGTTACTTCCCTTAGAAGCCCATGTTAACATCAGAACATGGGCTTCTATAGGAATTAACAAGGGCATATTATCAAGCCCATTATCACCGTTTTATCGGCAGGAAACTGCAGATAAAACGGCGATAATTTTAACACTGGACCTTGATAATATGCCCCTAACTTTCTTCTTGTTCTCAAGTTGATTCGATCTCATATCCTGCCTCTCAATCCAGAGATATTGCCTCTGGAATAATCTACCTTCCCCTCTTCATTCCATCCAGAAATGTTGAAGTTTAGGAAAGCATTGAAAACGTGGCTCCTCACACCCTAATACAAAGCAAAGTACTAGACTCCAGCTATTATTAGCACCAGGAAACCTTCCCATATAACATTTGTGCTTTAGAAATGAAATAATAATAATGATAATGATAATAATAAATAATAATAACAATAATAATAACAATAATAATAATAATAATAATAATAATTAATATGATGTATATTGTATACTAATAATAATAATAATAATAATAATAATAATAATAAAAATAATATTAATAATAATAATAATAATAATAATAATTGTTATTATTATTATTATTATTATTATTATTATTATTATTAGTATTAGTATTATTATTATCATAAAAAGAGAAAGAAAATGTAGTATTATAAATCTGGCTCTATGTGTTCTTTAGGAGGTCTTTTTCTAATATGCTTTCACTTCATAAACATAGTTAAATGTACTTTTTTGTTTTAACACCTGGGTAGAAATCAAAACTAATCGAGAGGAAAATAACTTTTTGCCTGTCCTCATATGTCTGGTTTACTCCAAGGAGGCAATAATCTGACTTTCAAACTTGATAATAATTGTGATATCAATTTGATGTCAGAATTAATGGGGGAAGGTACTAACTGTATCCTCTTCTCCAAGATCCCATTCCGTATCTGAGGAACAACCCCATGAAATAGGGGCAGAAAAATATCAACATCACCCTGACCCTTTTTTGTAGTCTATAGATATCGCAATTGTTTCTGCAAAACCTCCTATTTATTTGCCCAGAGATCTATTTTCTGGTCATCACTTTTCAATGAAAGTTTTAAGGAATTCTTCAACAAACAAATTCCAGGAGAATTCCTCATCTTTTTCTAGTCTTCTCTAAGATAAGATTTGTTTAGCAAAAAGAAAACCTTCATCCAACTAAAACATATATGGCACTCCGATTACAGATATAAGACTAAATAACTTAGTAAACTATAATGATAAAAATGTTTAATGCTAAAAACAAATACATCTAGAATGTAATAAATGTATCTAAAGGTGTATTCTTCTGTATCAAGCTCTAGGTCCCTGAGCACAGAATATGCCTAGATCCCTCTTTCTCAGACTACGTGGAGCAGAGTAAACAAGTTTCATAAATCTATAAGAAATCTGATTGAGGCCACTTAATAAATAGTGCAAATCAGATCAGCGGGCCTGCTACTTTTCGTTTTCAACGATATAGTTTTAGAATCCACTTGATATTAGTGACTAGCAAACTGAATTCCTACTTCACTAATAGTTACCTTCCAACTGATAAGGTACAAAAATCACACAGTTTCGGTTTATGATTTGTTCTCCAGTCAAATCTTAAACCAATCAACAGAAGTAGCTACTAAGCCTGGGCGTAGTTTGCGTAGCAGCACTTCACGTAGTACACGTAGTCTGCATAGCGTAGCTGATGACACCGTGTACTTGTCAAAAAATTGCAACAATAATTGCAAATAGCATCCTGTATAGTGGCAGTTATGAAAAAATAAGTATCTTATCTTTATATGCTAAATTGCATATAGTACTTTCACAAAAGTGAAACTGAAAAATTAGCAAGCAGTGAGAGAGGTGATGATTTTGGGATCCTCCCTAACTTAGATGGAGTACCAAACAGATGCCTTGAAAACAAAAAAGCACATCTTATTAAATGATTTGGTGGTGGTCCCATCCTCTTAGGACCACCTCAAACACAGTTATTGGCAAAAAAATCATTCCCAACCAAAGGCCCTGCAAAGTAAGTAAGTAAGTAAGGGAAGCTTGTAAAGCGCTTGGTTACGCTCAAGAGCGTGTCCCCGCGCTGGGGCTGAAAATCATTCCAAGGCAGAGTAAGGAGAGAGCTCCGTTATCTTGTGAACAGGTGAGTTTTTAAGTTCTTCCGAAAGCTGGATTCAGAGGAGTCGAGGCGGAGATTGGGGGGCAGGGCGTTCCAGCTCTTCGCTATCAGATGTCGGAACGAACGCCCTCCCATGCGGGCCCTTTTAACCCTGGGAACCTTTAGTAGGCCTCCATTTGAGGAGCGCAAGGTACGTAATGGTACGTACTTGGTGACTAGGTTCTGAAGTGGTATTGGTGCTTTTTTTGCAAGGATCCGGTGGCAGGTACAGAGGGCTTTAAATTCCACTCTGCTTCTCACTGGCAACCAATGGAGGGTCTGAATAGCAGCTTTAGCATCCGATCTTTTGGGGATTTTTAGAACAAGGCGGGCAGCCGCATTCTGTAATACCTGGAGTTGATTCATTGCCTTGCAAGTGGCTCCCAGGTACAGTAGGTTGCCATAATCTAGGCGTGAGGTCACGAGGGCATGTACCAGTGTTTTTCGAGCGGGCCTAGGAAGGAGCACAAGAACCTTCCGTAAGGTTTTCAAGACTCCGAAACAGACACCTGCTACTCGATATATCTGGGGTCCAAAAGACAGGTCAGCATCGAGCTAAATGCCATGGTTTTTAAGCATTATGGGATGAGATTAGCTGTGGGCAGTGAATATTATATAGTATCCAATATTCTATAAGAGGGGCGTGGCTACGGGCCGAGCAAAATGAATGCTTAGTCACAGAGCTCCGGGGACGTTTCAGCCCGTTTTAGAAATCCGTTCATTAAATCTGTGTAACTGGAGTCCTTTGAGGGCTTCGCCTGGTGTCGGAGCCCAAGCGGCACACATCGGTCATACTCCGGTAAAAATCCGAGGCCGCTGACGAATGTTACTGCCGCCTGAGTGAGTGATACAAAAAGGGATGATGGACAGAGCGTTTGAGCAAATCAAACACTCACCCCCAGTCAACTGATCTGGGTTTAATCCATCACCATTCTTTAGCCCACTCAGCCACCCCATTTCAGACATGGCCATATGCAAATCAGTCTGACCCTGTGCCTCATGGGAACAGTCCAGCCCGAACTGCCAAGCCATGTCTTCCATGGACCGGAAACAAGCATCCTGGGACCGGTCTCGGATTCATAATCCTCATCAGCCAGGCTATCTTGAATCCAGTGGCCAAGTGAGCAAGGGACTCACGTCTGAGCATACCCTGCCACACTTAGGGCGAACAAAGCGATGCAAAAGGGGATGATGGACGGAGCGTTTGAGCAAATCAAACACTCACCCCCAGTCAACTGATCTGGGTTTAATCCATCACCATTCTTTAGCCCACTCAGCAACCCCATTTCAGACATGGCCATATGCAAATCAGTCTGACCCTGGACCTCATGGGAACAGTCCAACCCGAACTGCCAAGCCATGTCTTCCATGGACCGGAAACAAGCATCCTGGGACCTGTTTCGGATTCATAATCCTCATCAGCCAGGCTATCTTGAATCCAGTGGCCAAGTGAGCAAGGGACTCACGTCTGAGCATACCCTGCCACACTTAGGGCGAACAAAGCGATACAAAAGGGGATGATGGACGGAGCGTTTGAGCAAATCAAACACTCACTGAGTGAGTGAGGCCTAGGAGAGCCCCAGGAGCCGGGGACTAAAGTTGATTGTGTGGCCGGAGACGGGAATGCGGAGGCGCGGGGTCCGACGCCGACCGGAGACAGGGGACACGCAGACGGCGATTCCGCCTCCTTTGCTGCAATCAGCGATAACCTCTCTGATCCTGCCTGCCTGGGGCCCCGCGGTGTGTGTGTAATATACCCCCGGTTGCTGGCGGTGAGGCCGGTGACGTCCTGAAGATCTGGCGCGGGCCCACCGGCTGCGGGGGAGATTGAGCATTGCGGTGTGGCCACTAGGATACAGCTGTCTGGGGTGAGATAAAACCTTCTGGACTGTCAAGAGCGCAGACGTCGGAGGGTGCACTCGCCTGGTGGTATCTCTACTGCTGGAACTACTTTGCCTCCGGGACATTTGGGGGCTAGGTGCTGGTCCAGGAGGAGAGGACTTGGTGGATTCTTGGTGCTTGTGATGTGACGACCAGTCAGTCCTTGAGACGGTGTGCGCTCCGCTACTCCGCCCTCCCTCCTCTCCTTGATAACCCCACACCATCACGTATTTTTGAACACTGGACCTGAACCCCGAGGATAGACGCAGACGGTGGAGCAGTTTGGTGAGGTTGCTAGTCATTTAACTTGTGGGTCAGCTTCCAATTGCACCTGTTAAGCGCCCCACAGTACCGGTGACTATGGCGGGTAGAGGGCCAAGAAACCAGGCGGTTCAGGCTAAGCTGGACAAGTTTGCTTATGAAAAGGGCCTGGCCTCGACACCACCTCACGGTAAAGCGCAGGAGGGAGACAGAGGAAAAAAGGTCACTCTTGAAGACATTATGAAGGCTCTGGCGAATGTCCAGACGACGGTCGGAACAATCTCCACGGACGTCCCTCTGCTGTGGGCAGACCTCCACAAAATGTCGGATAGGGTCAAAGAGGCAGAGATAGTTGCAAAATCCCTGGTTCAGGACACTTCAGACCTACAGATATCGGTGACCCGCCTGGGAAAGGAGAATAAGATACTAGCGGAGAAGATTGACGACCAAGAAGGGCGCGCTCGGCGGAACAACGTAAGAATTATAGGTTTTCCGGAAACAGAAGGAGCCCAAGCAATGGATCTATATGTTGAAGAGTTGATTAAAACTAGGCTACAACCTAAGGGACTTTCACATTTCTTTTCGGTCGAGCGCGCACATAGAGTGCCTGGAGGAAGGCCGAAACCGGGTGCTCCCCGAGACCAGTACTGGCCCGCCTATTTAACTTCAGGGACAGGGACGCAATTCTGCAGGCGGCAAGGATCTCTCCCCCTGTCCGGATACTGAATTCCTCTATATCCTTCTTCCCAGATTACACTGCAGCCGTTTCCAGACGACGTCGCAGCTTCTTTGAAGTAAAAAAATTACTCCAGGCACAGGAATTGCCGTACTCCATGCTCTTCCCTGCAAAACTGAGGGTGGTGGCTGAAGGACAGACATGGTTCTTTGAAACGCCAGAGGCGGCACACGACTGGCTGGAGGGATGCGCCCTGTGAACCGAGCGGACCGACGACCGAAACCCCATCGCCGCCGAGAAGGAGGAGACGCTCCAGAAGACCTGGGCTCCGGCGGCCAAGAGATCCACCGTGAACAACCTCTTGAGGAGGAATGGGTCCAGCCGTGACGAAGACATTCACTGGTACCTGATGCGGCAACATGGACACCGGTGTTTGGGCTGTCTTGGGGTTCTGGACTGAGGCGGGCCTGAGAGACTCCTCTTTCCCCCAGACGCAAGTATTGTAGTTAAGGGAGGGAAGAAGCACTCTGCTAAGTTGGGGTGGCGGGCAGTTGCAGGTTTACTAAGCAGGGAGGCAGGGAGGGTGGGTGGGCACTGGGATGGGAAAGTAACTGGTTTGCTCAATTCTGTTGATTTTGTTGTATGTATGCTTTCATTTTTTGACTTGGTTGTATACAGTTTTAATGGGGCAGCAATATGTTTCGTTATTGGAGCTTGGCGGGACAAGTGCAACCTTGAATGTTTGACACACCTCATTTTCTACGATGGCTGAGAGCCCTTCACAAGAGCCACAAGCCCCTCAGACAGCCCTAACTATACTCACCTGGAATGTTCGTGGGTTGGGGGACAAAGTGAAGAGAGGTCTAGTATTGCAATACTTGAAACGCTGTGGCCCTGCAGTGGTCTTCTTGCAAGAAACACATCTAGTGGGATCGGCGGTTAAAGCTACGGACAGATGGGGGTATAAAATGCTAGCGCATGCGGAATTTTCCTCAGGCTCCAGAGGTACGGGGATTCTTATTAGGAAAAACTTCCCGTTGGTGGTACTGCAGGCACGTGTTGATGATCAGGGCCGATTTGCGGCACTAACGTGTCAATGGGAAGGGCGGTTATTTAACTTTGTGTCAGTATACATTCCGCCTGCCCTCCACACACAAGCTCATTCCGCCCTTACGGCGTTTTTGTTAAAACTCCCTGCAGCGACACTTCTGATAGGGGGCGACTTTAATGATATACTTGATGGTACATTGGACAGACTCCCCGTTAGGTCAGGGGTGCGGGGTGGGCAACGTCTTCTTGGTCTGCTAGACGCCCTAGGACTCACAGTCTGCTGGAGATACAAGCACCCTACCGAGAAACACTACACCTTCTACTCCGGGGTACATAACTGTCTCACGCGCATTGATTATTTCCTGGTATCGGCTGATGGCTTACGGGCCATAGAAGAAGTAACTACTCGCCCTAGGGGCATATCAGACCACTCTCCGATAATGCTAAAATATACCCATCATCAGACTTTTAGAAGACGCATGTTCCCGGTGCATGCTGGCTTCCTCCAGGTGGCACCTCTCATGTCAACCCTCACAAACACTACCAAACAATTCTTCCAAGAAAACCTTGGCTCGGTGGACTCACTCAGCCCGCTCTGGGAGGCCTATAAAGTAGTCCTTCGAGGGCAAGCAATGGCTTCAATCACAGGTCATAAGCGAGGACAACGGGCGGAATTAGATAATCTCGAGGCGGAACTAGCAGAAGAGGAGACCCACCCTTCTCCGGGAGCCGCCCGTACGGTTCGTCTTAAACAAGCTGAAGTTGTGGCTAACCAAAGGGAGGTGGCGCAAAGCAAAATCCAGGCCACTCATCATAGGATATAAGAGTTGGGGGATAAGGCAGGGAAGATGCTAGCCTGGCTAGACAGAAAAGAGAGAGCGAATAAGGTCATTGCACAACTGGCATCGCCTTCAGGCTCCATGGTTTCTGATCCTAATGGTATAGTCAACCTCTTGGCCGACCATTATGAACAAATATATGCTCCCCGGGCGTCTTATACGGTTGCAGAAGCATATGACTATAATAAGGATCTAACGATCCCAAAGCTCTCCCCTGAAGCGGTGCTTCTGCTGGAGGCGGACATTACCACTGATGAAATACAGGCAGCTACCTTTTCACTGGCGTCTGGCAATGCGCTGGGGCCAAATGGGCTCCCAGTTGAACTGCATAAAAGAAGAATGCAAACGACAGCCCCCTTCTTCCTAGACATGTTAACTGACAGCCTCAAGGTAGGGGAGTTGCCGAGTGAGCAGCGACTGGCCACAATTATTGCAATCCACAAGCCTGGCAGATCGGAGACGGACTGCGCCTCCTACAGTCCGATCTCTCTCATAAACGCGGAGCCTAAGATTCTTGCCAAGCAGCTGGCGCTGCGGCTGACCCCACATCTCTCTTCCTTAGTAAACCCGGACCAGTCGGGATTCATGCCACATCGGAGCACAGCCCTCAACCTCCGTCGGCTCTACGCGGTCCTGGCGCGCACAGAGTATATCAATGAACCTGCAGTCATCCTTTCACTTGACGCTACTATGGCGTTTGATACAGTGGAGTGGCCTTTCATGTTCGCAGTGCTCCAACACATGGGATTCGGTCCCAAATTCTGCGCCTGGATTCGCTTGCTATACACTAAACCCTTGCCATATTTTGCCGCCAATGGGCACATTTCACGAGACTTCCCTCTTGGCCGGGGCACGAGGCAGGGATGCCCACTGTCTCTGTTACTTTTTGCGTTGATCCTAGAACCACTTGTGATCTGGATCAGATGGGAACCCTCTATAAAGGGACTCTGCTGGACCGATGTATGGGAAGATCGTATATCTACATACGCAGATGATATCCTTTTATATCTTACTTACCCAAAAAAATCTACCCTCGAACTGTTGAACGTCTGTGAGAAGTTCGGTAGGGTGTCAGGCTATAGGATTAATTGGACCAAATCCATCCTTTATTACCTTACTGGCCCCCCACTATATTACCCGCGAGCTGCCCCCTAAGAACCACGGCAACGGAGTTCAAATACCTGGGTATATATATCACGCCGGATCCAAACGAATTTTACGTTTTAAATCTCCGGCCCCTTCTGGAGCGGTTTAAACGCAACGTTAAGGTGTGGCAGGCCCTTCCTCTCACACTTTTAGGCAAGGCGGCATTATATAAAATGATGGCACTCCCGCGCTTTCTATACGTGCTTGAAAATACCCCGTTTCTGGTCCCTGTAACATATTTTAAAGCTATTGCTGCGACAGTCTCCCACCTGTTGTGGGGCTAGAGGCCAGCCCGAATCGCACAAGATAAGTTAACTAGAGGCTGGTATGATGGGGGGATTGCGCTGCCAAATATTGAACTATATTATTGGGCTGTACATCTTAAGCAGATAAACTTCTGGCTGCACGCCCCTCAGACTGAGCCGGCATACCTTGCTGACAGGCAATCTCTGGAGTGTAGGGGACTGTTAGGTAACCTTTACTGCTGTTGCCTGCCGCCAGACTTAATTGGCCCGACGCAACACTCTATACAGCTATGGTACAAAGCTAACAGGCGTCTTAAATGTTCGGGAACTATCACGCAAACTGCACCGCTGTGGCACTCTTCCAGGTTGGGCTCTCTGCGCAGCAGTAAGGGGTTCCAGGCCTGGGACACCATTGGCATCTCAGTAGTGGGTGACCTCTGGAAGGAGGGCAAAGTGGTAGATTTCTCCTACCTACAAACACAGTACGGAATGTCACAGACGGAGTAGTTCAGATACTTGCAAATTAAACATGCTCTCCAGTCAGATATACCGTCAGGTACTGTCTTAAGGGAATCTTCACCTCTCGAGGATAGACTTCTGACAGAGCATATGCCGGAAAAGGCCACTTCGTTCACTTACCGAAAACTCATAAACAACCTCCCAGACATGACGTCCACATTGTAACAGAACTGATCCAGAGAGGTGGGCTCCTTCGAGGACTCCGAATGGCAGGAGGCCCTCTCCTCCCCCCTGAGAAACAGCAATTCCCTATAGGCTAAAATTGGTCCAATATCAAATACTACATCGCACGTATTATACCAGAACGACGTTACACAACATAGGGAAAGCTACACATAAATTCTGCTTACGGAACTGCGGGGAGGAGGGAACGTTCTTCCACACTATTTGGGACTGTAGACACATAGCAACGTACTGGACAGCGGTAATGCGCAGGATTTCCCAGACCATAGATATCCCCCTGCTACCTGAGCCTCGTTGCTGTTTACTAAATGTATGGGAACCCAAAGATCTAAACCATCGGCAACAAGACTGGGTAATGTTGGGCATGATGATGGCAAAGCGTAACATCGCCTTGTTATGGGGTTCAGCGGTGCTACCAACACTCAGGAAGTGGTGTAGGGACATGGATGAGGCGATGGTGGCGGAGAAAGCGGTCTTTATCCACCGAGGCTGCCCAGGGAAATGGGGAAAAATATGAGGGGCTTGGAACAAGTATCGTGGTTATGTTTGGGAACCTCCACGCCTTGAGAGGGAAGAGGCTGACTCAGACTAGTAGAATTCTGATGTAATGGAATGATGAAATGTTGATATGTGAAAAGGTCCGTTTTTTATCCTTTCTTTTTCTTACTAGTATCTTACTACTAAATAAGGTTGAGATGTGCCCGCAAGTACCGCATTTTATGATGCATCGACTGTATGTATCGCTGCCCTGACTGTTTATGTTAAATATAAAATAAAAACTATTTTAAAATAATTCTACAAAGAGCTGCAGTTCAACTGGGGTTTACTAGATGTCCCTCACGAGTCAAATGCAAATGCTTGATGAAAGGGTTTCAATGGTTTTGCATTTGACTCGTGAGGGACATCTAGTAATGACTAGTGGAACTGCAGCTTGATGTAAGAATAATTTCAATGCTTTGCATTTGACTTGTGAGGGACATCTAGTAACGACTAGGTGAACTGCAGCGCTTTGTAGAATTATTTTGATATTGGATACTATAATATTCACTGCCCACTGCTAGTCTCGCCCATAATGCTTTGCAGGGACTTTGGTTGGGATTGTTTTTTGCCAATAACTGTGCTTGGGGTGGTCCTAAGAGGATGGGACCACCATGGAAGTTCAACAAAATGTGCTTTTTGTTTATGCTCTTTGTGGTCAAGGCATCTGCTTGGTCCTCCCCCTAGGTTAAGGGGGACTCCAAAATCATCCGCTCTCTCATTGCCTAATGTTTTCATCGTAAAAGTTCACTTTTGTGAATTAGTTGTTAAGCATATAAAATAGCTTTTTCAAAGCATCTGAGAATGTTGTTTATTTATTTGCTATGCTACGTGAGTAAGCACAGTTTTGGTACTGTACCACGTGCAATTTGCGAAGGGTGAATTAGTACAAACTTTGCATGTTCCGTTAGCATAGCGTAGTATTAGACGTCGTCACTCAATTCTCTAATTTTTAACCCATGTCCAATCTGGTCTGCCTCTCTGAATTGATGTAGAGTGTATTGAAGATACAGCTCCAAGATTCCTCAGAGTAAAATAGCATCCTGAATTATCACCAGGCAGATGTATGCTTCAACACATTATAGAATGACTTCTTCTAGCCCTCACTCATGATCTACATTAGGTGATGACAACTGTGTCAGTTCCCTTATTTTACTGGATTTACCACAGCATGTGACAGAGGTGGCAATTGCAAACCTATCAAGCACCTTGCAGAGTTTGGGCTGATGGGCTATGTATTAGCTTTGATATCCTCACTTGTGAAAGAACACAGACAAAGGGCTGTGCCACAAGATTGCATCACTTTTGAAAAAACCTTGACTGTGGAGCTTCACAGGGCCACTCACTTTACCCAGTTATTTTGTTTTTAAAGATCATTTATTGTGCACTTAAATTTATGATTAATGAATTGTCCATCGTGCCTGGAAGCTTTAATCTAAGCTATGTTAATAGCAAATGATACATTAATTAAATCCAGTGGTAAATTGTCAATTCACCCATAATGCAAGTTGTCACCTGCCAATCATTTTATTCTGTACATGGATCACCAGTATGACTTGCTTACATTAGCATACACCAGTGCCTGGCGTAACAGGTAACCTGGTTTACCAGAAGGTCTCATCCATTCACAATGTCAATTGACTCCATTGCTTCTATTCAAGCCTGAATGTCCAAAACCTATGTCATGTTGAAACACACCACAAATGAAACGGTACATATTGCCATCACCACTAAACAACAGGATCAATATTTGCTTTCTGAAATTAATATAAGCGGCTTCACACTACAGTTTGTCTTTTAGATTAACCCAAATGGTCCTTCAAGACACTCATTGGGCGTAAGAAAAATACTATCTGGCATTATCTGACCCTGATCCACAACCTAAGGGGCATATAACCAAGGGGGGCGATAGGCAATTATCACTGATTTAGCGGCCGTTTTCGGCCGCTAAGCGGCGATAATTCTATCGCCCTATGAGCAAGCTGTCGCTAACTGATGTTAGCGACAGCTTTTAGACGATAGCGAGCGGTTTGGGGCCCGCTTTGCATGTCAGCGATGTTTATCGCTAATGACATGCAAAGTGGGTGTACCCAACCAGTTAGCGACTGAATGCAGTCGCTAACGACGCTATCGCCTATTAGCAAGACAGGCGTAGCATTGGAAATATTCGCGCTAAGCGCGAATATCTCCAAATACTAACACCTGCCCAGACCGGATGTACGTTGTTACAACGCATGCTTTTACCACGCATGCCGTTACAACGCAAGTTTTACAACGCAAGCCACTACAACGCATTGCTTTGGGGGGTGCGGGATAGTGAATAGTTTAATTTACTATTCCAACTCTAGTCCCCGTGGATAGTAGGGAAGGTGTTGGATAGTAAATTAAACTATTACTTATTCTAGAGCGCCCCCAGTGCAATGCGTTGTAATGGTTTTCGTTGTAAAACCTGCGTTGTAAAAGCACTGCGTGGTAAATGTTGCATGGTAAAGGATGTTTCCCGCCCAGACCAGTGCTTAGCCATGTTATCCAATGGGAGGTGGATAACATGGCTAAGAGCATTTCGTTGCTAATGCGTGAATATCGCTGTATTCTCAGCAATATTCACGCATTTCGCCGCTATAGCTGGATATTTTAGCACAATGGAGAAAAACGTTGCTAATAGCATGTTTTCTCCGCTAACACATCCAGCGATAGGCAGCGATACAAAAATCGTTGCTAAGCCTATTTAGAGATAAATATCGCTACTTGTTGGTAATATGCCCTTAAATGACTTAATAATACAAGCATACTTCAACACTGCCATCCAAGTCAAGGCACTGCACTTCTGGCGAAAACCTATCCAGCACCCTCTTAGGGTGCCCTATATACAGGTGGTAATCCCAATGAAGGTGCTCATATTACTATATGATTACTCCGGATCACTGAAATAATATCGACTACCAAAATATCGACTACCCAAAATATCGACGAGAAAATATCTACAACCAAAATATCGAGTTTGTATGTACAAACAGGTAAGTACAAAAATATCGAGTACAAAATATCGTTAACAAAAATATAGTTGTAAAAAATATCGACTTTAATAAAAACAATGTTTAATTACATTAATATAAAAAAGTAATTACTAAAATATAATTAACAATACTTAAAATAACTTTTAATAATTAAATAATTAATGAAAGTAAAAAAATAATATTTTTTTAATCATATTTCTTAAAACATATATATATATAGTAACAAAATTTAATTAAATAATAGCCAATATTATTAACGTACAAATACAAAAGAGTAAAAATTACTATTCCCACTGCAAAGAGTGCAACAGTGGATATATGACGTTACAACGCAACTTTTACAACGCACTACCATTACAACGTAAGTATTGGTAAGTATATAATAATTTTTTTTAATTTAAATTATTTAAAATTATTTAAATATAATTTAATTTAATTTCATTTCATTAAATTAAATTAATGTAAATTTAATTTTACTTTATTTTTACACTGTACCCCTGTACCCCTGTACCCCAAAACTGACCCTGAACCCTACAAAAACCCTTTACCCAAAAACCCAAAACTGACCCTGAACCCTAAAAATACCCCTTTACCCAAAAACTAAAAACTGACCCTGAACCCTAAAAATACCCCTTTACCCAAAAACTAAAAACTGACCCTGAACCCTAAAAATACCCCTTTACCCAAAAACCCAAAACTGACCCTGAACCCTAAAAATACCCCTTTACCCAAAAACTAAAAACTGACCCTGAACCCTAAAAATACCCCTTTACCCAAAAACTAAAAACTGACCCTGAACCCTAAAAATACCCCTTTACCCAAAAACCCAAAACTGACCCTGAACCCTAAAAATACCCCTTTACCCAAAAACCCAAAACTGACCCTGAACCCTAAAAATACCCCTTTACCCAAAAACTAAAAACTGACCCTGAACCCTAAAAATACCCCTTTACCCAAAAACTAAAAACTGAACCTGAACCCTAAAAATACCCCTTTACCCAAAAACTAAAAACTGACCCTGAACCCTAAAAATACCCCTTTCCCAAAAACTAAAAACTGACCCTGAACCCTTAAAATACCCCTTTACCCAAAAACTAAAATCTGACCCTGAACCCTAAAAATACCCCTTTACCCAAAAACTAAAAACTGACCCTGAACCCTAAAAATACCCCTTTAATTTAACATAATTAGCAATTAATCAATTAAATTAAATTAATTACCAATTACATTTTAATTAATTAACACATATTATTTAATTACCAATTAATTAAATATTACTACCAATTAATACATTTACATATTTAATAAATAATAATTAAATTACTTCCCACCCTATTCCCCTATAAACCCACAACCCGCTACAGGAAATACATTATTTTAATTTACATAATTAGCAATTAATAAATTAAATTAAATTAATTACCAATTAAATTTTAAATAATTAACATATAATATTTAATTACCAATTAATTAATTATTACTACCAATTAATAAATTTACATATTTAATTAATTATAATTAAATTACTTCCCACCCTATTCCCCTATAAACCCACAACCCGCTACAGAATAAAATTACACAATAATTAAAAAAAAATCATTAATTAAAAATAATTATAACATAAAATGACACTTTTCACACATATTATAACATAAAAACACTATAAATAATTACATATTATATAAAAAACGATATTTTTTACTTTCGATATTATTTACAGTCGATATTACTTCACTTACCTTAAAAACGATATTTTGGCTGTCGATATTCTGTCCTGTCGATATTTTCTCCAAACGATATTTAAAACTCGATATTCTGTCCAAACGATATTTTGGAGTCGATATTATGTCTGTGCACCGATTACTCCAACCCTTAAAGGAATTCCTCTGGCTTCCTTCTCCCATGCACACGACATACTGCATCATCTACACACTACTGTACTTGGCAACAAATACCTCAGGTGATCTGCGCCACAAATGCAGTTGCAGTACTGCAAGTCCCTTTCCTCCCAGATCTCCTCTTCAGGAGCAAACTCCTGACCATAGTATTAAAACAAAATGTTGTTTCGGTGTAGCCATCCAGTGAGCAACACATTTAAAGAAAGATTGCTCTATCTCTCCCTCTCCCTTCAATTACCACCTATACCACTCCATGCTTGTGCCTTTGCTGTCTCTTTCAATCTCTAGCCTCTCCCCCGGCTATAAGCATCGCTGACTTAATGTTGCATTCATTTTTCTGCTTATCTGTCCCATTACATCTAATGTATTTGATATTCACTGATTTGAGTGCACAGTTATATTTATAAATGTATGCTGCATTTAGTATTGATTGCAGTTGTACAACCTATAACATCTGCTTCATCAGAGCACATTATTTATTGATATATAAGTTCTCATATGATTCATAATGGGTGATAGAAGCAAGCAAATGTGGAGCAAGATTAGTATTTTACTTCTTGTGTTTGACATAATTTATTGTGAGGCTTGCCTTTTGCAAAATAATCAGAAAAGTGTATTTAATCCTAGTACAGACAATAATTAAAAAAGAGGAATCTTGAACTTCCAGAATGACTTTGGCACCACTGTTTGTATCCTCCCTCCTCACTGACATTTAGACACTTCATGTTCACTCCAGACTTCCATGCAGACCCGAGTAGAAAAACCACTGAAAATACCATCCCTAAACGTCAACAGTTTAATTCATGCCATCGAACTGAAAAAATTCTTTACTTATCTGTGCCATAAAAAACCTATCGTGGCTCCATTACCAGAGACACACCTTTCCCATGAAGAAAGTGATAAACTCAAAAGAGATTGGGATCAGCAAGTCTTACACACCATTATGACACCAAAGAAACCAGGTCAGAGAACTGAGGCACCTTTGCTCAAGAAAAGATGAACAGCAATTCTCATAAAAAAAAACTTCCCTTCAAGATAGTATACACACATTGGTGGATAATGAAAGGAGATACATAAGTAAGAATCTCTATATTCAGATTCCATGTCCTAACCAATTCTAAATTAATGTTCCTTTCTTTCTTCATCATATCTCACAAATCCTTTGGCTTAACTGGAGTTATAATTGGAGGTGACTGGAACATAACAATCGTTCTGTTGTAGATAGATAAGATACATCTGCCATATACCACAGCATAGGCAGATGGGCCCTACTAGACACTGTTAGGGATCATGCCCCACATGAACCATGGCGACACTTACATCCATTTGAAAGAGACTACACTTTCACCTGTTGCCTGCATGACATTTACGCAAGAATCAATTATTTTCTAGCTACTCCGTCCCTGCTAATACAGCTGGTCAGTGCAAATATAATCCCTTGTGTGTATTGGATCACTATCTGATAGCGATCCAGATAGAATTGACAACGGGACTCATCTAGAACTATTACAGCCATTCGTAAGACAGATGGGAATCTCATGATTCTCCACTTGGCATAACAACAAAATTCGCGAAAAAATATTAAACCTTTCACATGTCTACAACTTGTTCGACTTTGGCAGAAGAAACACATTTCTACACATGCCTAAAGGTAACAGAGTAACAGTCAGATATATTAGAGAGCAAAATTCCCACTGAGGAGGATTGTCAGCTTGGCCACTGGCAAGTCACCTGGGGAAGACGGCTTCCTAGTGGAATTCTATAAGATGATGAAAATTCTCACCATCCATGTCTTGGTCTAATATTTAATGAAGCTTTAGAGCACGGACATCTGATAAGTGACTTTCTAAGGGCATAATTTTCGGTGATCCCCAAACTGGGAAAAGACCCCCTTGAATGTTCAAGCTATAGGCCAACCTCACTGATAAATGCAGAAGTCAAAATCCTAGCCAAAATCGTAGTGACTCACCTGAACAAAGTAATTACAGCATTAATATATTGCTTACAAGTAGATTTTGTGCTGTTCCTTTACGAATTATCTAAGCACCCACTCTCACTAAATCTGGCAAGTGAGGAAGGATATGGATGAAAAGATCTTCTTTTCTTGAATTCTGAAAAGGCTTGTGACCGTGAAGAATGGGGATTTCTATTCTGAAGCATAGAAAGTATGGGATTTGGCCAGAGCTTCCTAACACTATCTAAAGGCATGTATGATAACCCTTCGACAAAGGTCACCTATGGAGGCTTCGTCTTGCATGGTACCAGACAATCCTGACCTGTATCCCCATTATTATTGGCCTTGGAGCCATTGATGATTGTCATCCGAATGGCAAGATGAAAGGCATACCAATGGTGGCTGGGGAGAATAAAGCATTTTATTATGCAGACAATATCATCTTGACCCTATCCTGCTCTTCAGAATCAGCCTGTTTCCTGATAACACAATTAACTTCCTTCTCTTGATTCTCTAGATACAAAAAAACTGGGCCAAATGCAAGGCATTGCCTTTAACTCTGAATACTGCAAAAGCCTCACTAAGTGACTTGCCCTTTAAATGGTTATCAAACAATCAATCAATCATAATACTTGTAAAGGGTGCTACTTACCCGTGAGGGTCTCAAGGCACCGGAGGGGTGGGGGGGTGCTACTGTTCGAAGAGCCAGGTCTTGAGGAGTCTTCTGATGTGAGTAGGTCTTGGGTCTGTCATATGTGGGTAGGGAGGGTGTTCCAGGTCTTTGCGGCAAGATAGGAGAAGGATCTACCACCGCAGGTAGTACGTTGCATGTGGGGGACAGTGGCGAGGGCGATGCTGGCGGTGCAGAGCTCGTGGGTGGGGGTGTGGAAGCTGAGTCTGCTGTTCAGGTAGGCTGGTCCGGCATTGTGGAGTGCTTTGTGTGCGTGTGTGAGGAGCTTGAAGGTGATCCACTTGTCGACGGGGAGCCAGTGTAGGTTTCTCAGGTAGGGGGTGATGTGGTTGCGGTGGGGGACGTTGACGATCAGTCGGCGCAGGCGTTTTGGATGCGTTGTTGTCGGCGTAGATGTTTGGCTGGGATTCCTGCGTAGAGTGCGTTGCCGTAGTCCATTCTGCTGCTGACGAAGGCATATGTAACCGTTCTTCTGGTTTTGGTCGGGATCCACTTGTAGATCCTGCAGAGCACGCGGAGGGTGTTGTAGCAGGAGGAGGAGACGGCATTGACCTGTTTCGACATGGAGAGGGAGGAGTCGAGGATGAAGCCTAGGTTAGGTGCATGGTCGGTGGGTGTTGGTGCTGTTCCCATTGTGGTCGGCCACCAGGAGTCGTCCCAGGCTGAGGGGGTGGGTCCGAGGATGAGGACCTCAGTCTTGTCCGAGTTCAGCTTCAGCCGGCTGCTCCTCATCCAGTCCTTCTTTCTGTCTTGGAGGTTGGTTTTGGCGGTGGGTGGGTCCTTGGTGAGGGAGAGGATGAGTTGGGTGTCGTCGGCGTAGGAGATGATGTTGAGGTTGTGATGGCAGGCCACTTGTGCGAAGGGGGCCATGTAGATGTTGAACAGTGTCGGGCTGTGGGATGAGCCCTGGGGGACGCCGCAGATGATGTTGGTGGCTTCGGATCAGAAGGGTGGGAGGCGGACGCTCTGGGTTCTGCCTGAGAGGAACAACGTGGTTACACAATAAACTGAAATATTTAGGAATCTATATTAATCAAAGACTATAGAGCTTAATTTGAGCTGGTGGCTTCTGATGCTCGGCACCGGCACTTAATTGCCAACTCTGGCACTTATGATAGTCTGCCACATGGTGTTGCTGTTTTTCTAATTTGGAGACTAACACAACAACAGCTGTTTAGTAATTCAATCTAAATTCAAATTTACTAATACCTGCCACCGAAGCCATTCTCATAGATTTGGGGGCCTGAAATAGTCAGAATTGTCCCACTTGTACAAGTGTGATGCTTAGTAGTTGGTTGTTACTGTAATTGGTAGAACTAACAGCGGCAAGGGGTGATGCAAGCAGAAGTGGCCTCCTGACAAGGGCCCAAGTACCTATTTTTTTTACAAATTAAGCATTGACTACAAGACATGGTAGATCACCTCATCTTGATAGGATGATGCACGAATTTCAAAAGTGGTCCCACCAGAACTTGTTTCTCTGGGAAAAGATAAGTCATCAAAATTAATACGATACCAAAACGTAACTACAACGCCTCCTGGTCCGCCTTTAACTTCTGCAGCGAAGAAACTATACTAAACACGCTCACTACTTTGAATCCTTCCAATCATTTCACAGACCTTCTCCCAGCATCTCACTTAAAGTCCTTCATTCCACTGCTAGTGCCCCTTTGGACTTCAAGGAACCATCCCAGACATCCTCAAAGCTGGTCAGGAATCCCTCATCCTAAAGAAAGTATCAGCAGACCCATCAGACCTGAACAACTATCGCCCACTATCCAACATCTCGACCCTGGCCAAACTACTCGAAAAATGTGTCCACATGCAGCTTAGTACCCACATAAACCGCTTTAACCTGCTCGACCAATTCCAATCAGGCTTCCGCTCAGGGCACAGTACCGAATCTGCCATGACCCACATAATAGATGACGCCTTACAATTACTGGATCAAAACAAGGCTTGCTTGCTAATCTTACTTGACTTATCCTCAGCCTTTGATACAGTCAAACCTGCTTGACCTCCTGAAGCATAGAATGGGACTATCGGGAACAGTGTTAAACTGGTTTACCTCCTTCCTCCAAAATAGAACTCAAAGATTCAAGGTCAACCAATCCTTATCTAACCCCACCCCAGTTACTTTGGGAGTACCCCAGGGATCTTCCCTATCCCAACTCTGTTTAATTTGTTTATGGAATCACTCACTGAACTTCTGAACTCCGCAAATATCCAATATCACATGTACGCCGACGACATACAACTCTACATTAAGGTCCAGTCTCTTGAAAACATGAAGGCCCTTAACTCAACGCTCCAAAAGACTCAGACATGGCTGGCTAGGAACCATTTAAAACTAAACAGACAGAATTCCTCTTAATCGCTCCCTGCAACCAAACAACCATCATCGGTGAGTGGATGAACTACCTAACTGCACTCGACGGTCAACCTCTCATCATCGATTCCGTTAAATCCCTAGGAATAACCCTGGATAGTAAGCTAAATATGGAGAAACACATCAGCTATGCAACTAAAGGAGCACATTTTCAGATAAACGCCCTGAGAAATTGAAACCCTTCATACCCACAAATGACTTTAAACAGGCAGTTCAAACTCTATCAATTCCCAGAGTTGACTATGGGAGTGTTGCTCTCTGTGGCCTTCCCAAATCGATGACCGCTCCGCTAAGAGCTTCAATCAATACAGCCGCTAGACTCATCACTAGCACCAAAAGAAACTGCCACATTTCCCCTGACCTTCATGCCCTCAACTGGTTACCTTTTGAGGCCAGAATCCTTTTAAAAATTGCCTGTATGACACATAAGGCATTGCATCACAAAACCCTGAGGTACCTAGCTGAGAAACTAGTGCTATCGGGTGGTAACAGATCTACCAGGAGTTCTGATAATCTTCTACTTAAACCTCAACATTTCTCCAAGAAGAAAACATACAATAGTACCTTCTCAGGAATTGCTCGCAGGATTTAGAACGCCTTACCCCCAGAAACAAGACTTAATCCGTCCGCTGCTTTTTTAAAAACAGTAGTGAAATCAATTCTCATGTCCAAATTCACTTGAACTTTTCTTGTACAATCTTGTAGATATGTGCTAATCTCTAATAGTTACCAGTACTGTTTTCACATAAGTCTGTGTATTTATATGTATATGTCATTCACCTATATTTACCCTGGAAAGCGCTCTGATACCCGCAAGGGTCTTGTTCGCGCTATACAAAACCGTCAAAATAAAATAAAATAAATAAATAAAATAACTACATCTTTGGGATGCTACCTCTCCTCGTACTACAATAATTCAGTAAGGTTATCACTCATACTATATCTCAGTTCATATGGGGGTCAGGCAAACCACAGTTGAAAGGGCCTAAACTACAAACATCTTTAGAGAAAGGGATCTTTGTTTACCTCATCTAGAGAGCTATACTGGTCCAACAGCTTGCTCACTCTGTCCACATGTTACCCACACATAGGACAACATCCTATTGGGTCCAGATTGAGAGGAATATTCAAGGTACAAATGGAGACTTGGCTATCTAGTAAACTAAGAAAACACAAGGAGATTATGGATGATCTTTAAATCTTTGCACTGCAAAAGCCCCAAATTTATAGACAACCTGATAGTCAGGCACACCCCTACCCGTAACCTACGCTCAGCTCACCTCTCACTTCTCCATACCCCCTCCTTCAGACGGAAGCGCACAGGAGGCTGCAGATTTGCCACACTCGCTCCTCGTCTCTGGAACTCCCTCCCCCTCGATATCCGAGCCTGTCCGGACCTCATGAAATTCCGAAGAGCACTTAAAACCTGGCTCTATAAGCAAGCCTACAACTAATGTCCTCTCGAGCAACGAATCATGCCTTTTCTTACAGCGCCATGAAACCAATCGGTGTAAGTGCGCTCTACAAATCATTCTTAACATTAACATTATCATGAAGCACTGAAACTTTTCAGACACTCACCCCCAGTCACAGATCTGGGTTTAGTCCATCCTCATTCTTTAGCTCACTTTGCTACCCCAGTTCAGACACAGCCATATTTAAATCAGTCTTGACCCTGTGCCGCATGAGAACAGTCCAGCCCGAACTGTCAAGCCATGTCTTCCCTGGACCAGAAACAAGCATCCTGGGACCAGTTTCGGGTGGCAAAGTGAGCTAAAGAACGATGATGAATTCAAATCAGATCTGTGCTTTGCTCATTTTGCCACTGCATTCAAGCTAGCCTAGCTGATGAAGGGTGTTACCCCAAAACAGGTCCCTGGATGCTTGTTTCAGGTCAAGGGAATACCTGGCTTGGCAGTCCCTGCTGGACTGATCCCATGAAGCACAGGGTCAAGACTGATTTGCATGTAGCTGGGTCTGAACTGGGGTGGCAAAGTGAGCTAAAGAACGATGATAGATTCGACCTAGATATGTGACTGGGAGTGAGTGTTTCAGACCCCCATCCATCATCTCCTTGTGTTTGCTTTGTTCACCCTAAGTTAGCAGGGTATGGCCAGATGTGGATCTCTTGCTCACTTTGCCACTGGATTTAAGCTAGCCTTGCTGATGAGGGGTGTTACCCCAAAACCGGTCCCAAGATGCGTGTTTCCAGTCCAGAGAAGACCTGGTTTGGCAGTTCAGGCTGGACTGTTCCCATGAGGCAAAGGGTCAAGACTGATTTGCATATAGCTGGGTCTGAACTGGGGTGGTGAAGTGAGCTAAAGAACAATGATGGATTCAACCCAGATCTGTGACTCGGGGTGTGTGTCCGAAAAGTTTCAGCGCTCCGTCCATCATCTTCTTGTGTTTGCTTTTATCTATTAAACTAATCATCCCCGGACCGCACCCTCCACTAATCCTATCATACATAACTCTCACTTTGCATGGCAAATATCCCACAAACTACAAATATCTTAATTTGCATACAATCCAGGGCACCTTGTTACATACTGCAAATTGATGATATTATTTATCAGGGTAAATTGAAATTGTTTTAAAACCTGCAACAAAAATGTAGAATTCCCATATCACAGAAGTGGAGGTACACAGAACTCACACACGCCCTATCGAATAAACAAGGGACAACACCATTTCCACTACAACGCTCCCCCATCACCCCCTACGCCCATACATGGAAAGACTTGAGAGGGGAAATTTCGGGAATATATACCACACTGATAGATCAGCACTTCTCCATCGACTAGCCACCAAACTAGTCACATGGTAGGTGTCAAGGCTAAATGTAGAATTTCTGGAAGACAAATCGAACACTGTTTTATCAGATTACAACAAAGGGCTTAGAGAATCACCTTTGAAGTATGGTTTGTTAATCCTTCCCCTATGGCATTGTTCACCTGCAGAGTTATTTAACAGCATGCTTAGCAAGGACACTTGTTGTTGGAGGTGCAGGGAACCTGAATGTGATAGAGCACATGTGTTGGGAGAATGCACATCGGTACACCAATTTCGGCGCCAGGTTGGGATTATTTGAAAAATTAATTGCATGCATCAGTTCAGTAAAATGCACGCTTGGTTCTTCTGTATGACACCTCAGGACTACCTTCTTTAATGAAACACATCACTAGATGGTTCGCCACTACACTTCGCAGGGCTAAATTGGGTATTTTGTGCTATTGGAAAACCAACCACACCATGACATTCCAGTCCTGGTTAGAGCATATGTATGGAATGAAGTTTTTGAACAGCACATCTACAAGCTTAATGACAAAATGCAAACTTTTGAAGACACCTGGGGACTTTTCTTAAGGGCTGATGATATACCTAGCTCAACCAAAGCACAACACTTTGAATACACAACTTCTGGTTGTTTTAGTAGGCCTATTTAAAATTACCCACTCTTGCATAGTCAGCTCCCTTATTAGAATGCTTTCATGGGGAAGTAATGGGAGAATTATGGTTGCATTCAGGTTCATGCTCCTTCCCAATGTTTTGCTAGTTCACACAGAATGTGGGGGGATGGCCAATGTTATTTACACTGGGAAGGAAATGGCCTAGTTGTCTCTTAAAACATGATTGGACAATGGACATGGTTTATATGATTATTCTGTGATCAATGCTGGTAATGCAATTGCTAATAATGTATTCTGGATTTAAACTAACAAAGAATGACAAAAAAAGTGTACTTATATGAAGCTTTTTCATTTATCCGACCATAAATGTTATGGCCCATATAGGATAGCATGTATAAGAGGAGTACTTGAAGACAAGGACTATGCGACGCACAGCTGTCTGGCAAACATGCCTAAAGAATCATTAGTACCTCATTTAAACCAACATTAATTGATATTAAACACATTCTTTGTACACATTTATTTCAAGTGTTTCACATAATTATTCTAAAGCAAGGTATAAATTCATTCATTGATATTCAAAATCCAACTCTGTGATTCATAAAAGTAAAAGATATTAATCAAATCAAAACAACCCAATGCATTTTGGGTTCTACTGAACCCTTTTTCAAGGGTGAATTTAAAGCTTTTTTCGTTCTGATTCTCCGGGCTGGTTCAGATGCCGAATCTACAACAAAAGTACATAATATCGACATTTCAGAAAAGTTACATGCGTGTCACGTATTGAGTTATATATACAACTATAGCCTAAGGGTTTGCATTCTCCTGTGATACCACAGTCTCCGTGAAAGGTGAATATAAAGAAAAAGAGAAGGTCAAAAAGTCCAAAAAACCAATGAAAGTTTTCAAGTAAATCTGTACATGCCATAGTTGAAACCTGTAGTGCAAGTGAAAAAAGAAAGGGCCTAACCCATCGTGAATAATTCCAATCCAATGGTGTTCTAGAGACTTCCATGTGAACCACACTAAAAAGGTAAAACCATTGATGTGCTCAATAAATCAAATCTTATTTGCCAAACTAAGGAATACCTTAATAACTCTGCCGCATTAGCTCGGTGAAAAAAGTAGTCCGTTCAAGGATAACACAATCCTGTATGTAACACAATCATCCTGATTATAAGTCCATATATAATATACGCCTCAGTTCTTAAATAAAAGATAGGAGGTAATGTGCCTACCGTCTCGGTAAAGAGCCAAAGACCAGCTGATGAGTTGCCGGGTACGCTTGAGTAAACTTCGTGAGCCACCAACTGTGCACAAATTACTAAATTGTCCAATGTAATAACTATTAAAATTGAACTTGACTCATAAATTCAACCTAAAAAAAGCCTTTCTTACCGCTAACAGCACAATAAGAGCCCCAGCCAGTCTGTCTGTGTTAGTTGAAGATGCTCTCGCTCCTCCATGCAAATGCCCTAAACAAAATAATGTAACTGTCAGAAACTGTTCGTAATGAGCAATATGCCTCTCACTGCTCTTTGAAACATCTAGTGACGTCCCCTACCTTCGGGCCAAAGTTTTAACCGATGTTCAAGGTTTCAGCGTCCAGATTAACGAACTGCATTCAAGCCGGCGAATCTATCCTGCTCTTAACTTAATCCGACCCGGGAATAAACATAATGAAAGGACTCGAGGTTGAAAACAACCCGATCCAACATGGCGGAATCACGCGATCTCCTCAATGCAGGGTTCTAGACTGCCCTTGTACTTTTTTAAATGAGAGACCTCTGAATAAAAACTAAAAATTAAATCAACCACCAATTAAACAGTAGCGAATATGTAAAAAGTGCATAAATATGGTATGAAGAAAAGCAAGTCTCGAAAAGAGTGACATTTCAACCTAATTTAAAAAACAACCCGATCCAACATGCACTTTTTACATATTCGCTACTGTTTAATTGGTGGTTGATTTAATTTTTAGTTTTTATTCAGAGGTCTCTCATTTAAAAAAGTACAAGGGCAGTCTAGAACCCTGCATTGAGGAGATCGCGTGATTCCGCCATGTTGGATCGGGTTGTTTTCAACCTCGAGTCCTTTCATTATGTTTATTCCCGGGTCGGATTAAGTTAAGAGCAGGATAGATTCGCCGGCTTGAATGCAGTTCGTTAATCTGGACGCTGAAACCTTGAACATCGGTTAAAACTTTGGCCCGAAGGTAGGGGACGTCACTAGATGTTTCAAAGAGCAGTGAGAGGCATATTGCTCATTACGAACAGTTTCTGACAGTTACATTATTTTGTTTAGGGCATTTGCATGAGGAGCGAGAGCATCTTCAACTAACACAGACAGACTGGCTGGGGCTCTTATTGTGCTGTTAGCGGTAAGAAAGGCTTTTTTTAGGTTGAATTTATGAGTCAAGTTCAATTTTAATAGTTATTACATTGGACAATTTTGTAATTTGTGCACAGTTGGTGGCTCACGAAGTTTACTCAAGCGTACCCGGCAACTCATCAGCTGGTCTTTGGCTCTTTACAGAGACGGTAGGCACATTACCTCCTATCTTTTATTTAAGAACTGAGGCGTATATTATATATGGACTTATAATCAGGATGATTGTGTTACATACAGGATTGTGTTATCCTTGAACTGACTACTTTTTTCACCGAGCTAATGCGGCAGAGTTATTAAGGTATTCCTTAGTTTGGCAAATAAGATTTGATTTATTGAGCACATCAATGGTTTTACCTTTTTAGTGTGGTTCACATGGAAGTCTCTAGAACACCATTGGATTGGAATTATTCACGATGGGTTAGGCCCTTTCTTTTTTCACTTGCACTACAGGTTTCAACTATGGCATGTACAGATTTACTTAAAAACTTTCATTGGTTTTTTGGACTTTTTGACCTTCTCTTTTTCTTTATATTCACCTTTCACGGAGACTGTGGTATCACAGGAGAATGCAAACCCTTAGGCTATAGTTGTATATATAACTCAATACGTGACACGCAAGTAACTTTTCTGAAATGTCGATATTATGTACTTTTGTTGTAGATTCGGCATCTGAACCAGCCCGGAGAATCAGAACGAAAAAAGCTTTAAATTCACCCTTGAAAAAGGGTTCAGTAGAACCCGAAATGCATTGGGTTGTTTTGATTTGATTAATATCTTTTACTTTTATGAATCACAGAGTTGGATTTTGAATATCAATGAATGAATTTATACCTTGCTTTAGAATAATTATGTGAAACACTTGAAATAAATGTAAATGTAATGTAAATGTAGGTATACTTATATAGCGCAACCTGTCACCACAAAGGGCATCCTGGCGCTTGCCTAGGGAACCCGTCCTGGTATTCCCCTGTGAGAAGCCCCGACAGGGTGTCCACAGGGTGAAAGTCAGGCATCCCGCCGCGAGGGGCCGTTGTGGAGATTAAGCAATCTATTGCCTAGAGTCACAGAGTGTGAACCCGTGAGTCGAGGAGGCACCGGGACGAGAATTATCGAGTCCGTGGAATTTTTAGCCCAAGACCCGCCGAGGCGGGGAATTGAACCCTGGTCCAGGACCGATCTCAGATTCCGGGTCTGCCGCCTCTAACCCCTGAGCCACACTTCTCCACATGTGTACAAAGAATGTGTTTAATATCAATTAATGTTGGTTTAAATGAAGTACTAATAATTCTTTAGGCATGTTTGCCAGACAGCTGTGCGTCGCATAGTCCTTGTCTTCAAGTACTCCTCTTATACATTATACCTAGGGAGGGTGGTACCCCTTCCCAATGCTTCGCACGCATACACTTTGATAACTTCTAGTTACAATTTTGAATATACTGATTACATTTAGGTGTGCAGATCCACCTCGTTTCCATATAGGATAGCAGTCAGGTTGGACTCTCATTTTAACATATGCCTAAATCTAAATCATACTCCACGCATTGTTTTTAAATGTTGAACTTGATTGCATATACATCTTTAAATACTTACCTAATGCTATTTGTTAACAGTTGAAGTACTACAATGTGAGATATTTCCAAAATTCAAAACACATATATTTCTTTAAAAGTGCACTTACTTTGAGAGTTAATGATAACATACCTCCTGCAATAGTGCTTTGTTTTGAAGTGCCCCTCTAATTTGATAACAACATACTAGATGTATCCAAGTTATTGCACCCTTGTTGCTGCTTAATTGTCTTGAGGTCCATCAGGCCCCCCTCCATATAGGAGTACACCACTGCCAGAATCCACAGCATCAGGGTGTTAGTGAGTGCTGCACACTCCTAGACCTTTGGAAGGACTTTCCAAGCGTTTGACATTCTGTTATTTCTGTACAACGCCAATGGTCCCCCCACCGTTTTCTGCAATGCAGGGTTCGATCATTATAGACCCCTCCAGCTGTCTCATCTGTCTGCCAATCAACTGCCAGTTTTTTTTCTTCTGATGAGGGCTGACCTAATAAAAAAAATTACAAAAGAAAAAATATATAAAAATTATTTGAAATCACATTTTTTTCACTTAAATTTGCATGTTTTTTAAATTATTACTTCAACATATTGGTGTAAAGTCAGAGAAAATATGTTGCGGCATAAATAGTGGTTTGGAGAACTTGCTTTAACCTAATATTTATGTTATGTAGTTAGTATATTTTTTTTAAAAGCATACATTTAAGACATTTACACATGCAAAACCAACATTTAAACATTCACAAGCATGTAATGAACATAAACATTTTATCTATTCTCTAAAGAAATGGCTTAAAGCAATATGGTACAATACAACATACATAATGCCGTGTGCTAGGTCTGCCCTTTTCTGCGGTATGGTGCTGTTAGATAGCACTTGGTAGTTATGGGTGGAGCAAGGAAATCTTGTAAAACACTTGAAATGTAGAGATCCATAAGGCAAACAACTTTAACGTTGTTGGAATGGAAGGGTTTCCCATTACGATAAACTTGCTCTCACTCTTGAGGTGGAATCAGTGCTATGAGGGTTTCATCAATGTCACCAACCGCATCTGGGATTACTCCTAAAGCATAGAAGTATGCCTTGATGTTGTTTAATCTTGCATTATCTGTTGGAAATTGTATGTAGGCTTTCATATGTTGCAGCATGGCCTTTAAAACACTGCTGAGAACAGGTGAAAAAGTAGCATCGGACATTTTTCTGCAGCCACTCACAGTATACTGCACAGAAATGTAGGAGAGACATTATTTTGTCCTTAGGAGCGTTATCTGTTCGATTACTGATTCCAGCAATCAAATCTACTTCTTATTATTGGTGTAATGCTTCAAACGTTTCTCAATTTAAAGTGTATTTTTTTAAATTATGTTCTTGCATGGTCTCCAGGTCAGGAAAAGCTTTGTAAACTCACTATTGCCTTGCTCTACATCTCTCTTGCAGTGCTCTATCGGCATATCTAAAGAATATGGAGAAAAAAAATGTAAGAAAAATGTACTAAAAACAATTAATAATGAACACAAAGCAAAAATACACACATGGACAGCGTGTAATGTATACCAAAACAATTTGAGATATTTTATGACATCTAACAACTTTTTTTTTATCAAAATGCACTTTGATACTTTTGGATCATTTGATTTTGGACCACTGTCTGGTGCTGGGACGGTTCTTTGACTATGGGGCCTTGACCTGAGCATCCTCGAGCCTCTGTTGTGCTGGGGCATAAAAGCCAAATCCTCACTGCATGCTGTAGGTGATCATGTTGATGGGGAATGGATGTCCTTTGATCACCTGGTTTTATAGGGGGCTAAATGGGATGGCGTGTAAGGAATTTATCCCAGCTAGAAGGTGCTGGGAGGCGGCTTGGGAGGATAAGGAATGGGACTGTCTTAAACTTAACAGGTGTCCGGAACACAAGACTAAAATAGAGGCCTTGTTTGCGGGTGATCTACTGTTATACCTGCTGCTCAGCCAGTAGGAGTGTGCTCTGTGGAATGTTGGTGCATGGTGATGCATTGGAATGTTAGGTGCCTGTGAGTGTCAGTTGGGGGTGAGCAGCAAGGAGGCTGCTCCTGGTGGGGCTTAACATCTGGCCTATTTTAGAAGCTTACTATTGAAACTCTTTACTTGGAACTAAGAGTAATACACAATCTTATATACTATATACGCCTACTGAACTTTTGATTATTACATTTTTTGGTGATGATTTTATGGAACAGACTACGTGTGCAAGGTGTTTTAAAGAAGTTATTTACAGAGAGAAACTCCAAAACTAAGACTACAAGGAAAAGCTTCAAGAGAACTATTGTGAAATTACGAAGAAGTATTACGGTAGTGGAGCCTGCAGAAATCTACGATGCGTCGGAGATCACCCTACCAGTGTTATGCTACATCTAACAGCCTTACCTCCAGCGTATTAGTACAGGCATCCACATGGTTAACTCAGCAGGCAGTTTTGCTAGCAGTGCATGCACTAGTTTTGGCTGTCAGCTGCCTGTGTGGAGTTGCTGGCGGTGTGCACTTAATGGCCGAAGAGACCTGCACTGGCATTAACTTTATTACTAATATTAGGAAACGGCTGAGGGATGACCCATGTTTTCAACTGTTCTTTCACTGTTCCAGACTGGTCAGTTGCGCTGGTGGAAATTGTCTGGTCTGATACGCGACACGTTTTTTTTTCAGTTTCGAGATGCGGCATTGGGATAGGCCGAGCAGTTATGCCATTACTGGTATGCAGTATTTGAATGGGCCTCAAGATGGTGTTGTAGGTGGCTCGCTCACCCCTTACCATGCTCCCAGGGTCGCATGAAGATGCTGTGGAGAGGTTGTGTGAAGGTGATGTGGAGACATTGCGTGAAGGTGATGTGGAGAGGTTGCGTAAAGATGCTGTGGTGAAGGTGATGTGGAGAGGTTGCGTGAAGATGCTGTGGCGAGGTTGCGTGAAGGTGATGTGGAGAGGTTGCGTGAAGGTGCTGCAGAGATTTTGGAAGCGTCTTCACTGCTTCCAGCATTGCTGCTCGTGTGCAGCACATACATGCCTGGTGCCTCCCGGGATGTATTTTTCCTACATGCCGCCAAGTTTTTGTTCTTCATATTCTTCTTCTCTATTGACATAGCCAATGTGGGTCCCACACTATTCAGACAAGTCATCGTGGGAGCGCTTCTCAAATTCACTTGCCGGTCACAAGATCTTTATAATGTTTAACTCATGGGTGGAGAAGATCGGCTGCTATTTTGACTGGATGACACTGGCATTATTTTGGGTGAGAGGATCTTCTCTTTTAAGCAATACATCACGTTGATGGTCAAGAGCATCTTTTATCTCAATGAAAATAATGTATTTCTGGGACATGCTGCTGCTACTATGGGAGAGGTCAAGTTCACCAGCTTGGTGTACCCAGTGTTGACTTAGGGCGAGGGGTCCAGTTTGACACTGTTGTAGGGTATTCATATTTTCTCAGTGTTTCCCGAGCTGCTTGAAGGAATACAGCCTACATTGGAGTTGAGTGATATTTTGGGTGAGGAGTCGCTCACCCGAGTTAAGCCCTGGTCTCCAGTGTGAGACTGAATGTTGTAGTGCTGATTTATTTTTAAGTGTTCAATGCTGTACAGTTTGGTTATGCCGTCTATTGCCACATTTTCTCCTGCCATGCATTTGTAGAGCGCTTTCATTATTTGTCCATGTTGTCATCAGGGAATGTTGTACTAGATTACTTGTCTATTATTGTTGGTACGCAGGTTTCCTGTGTGTGGGAATTATTACTGTGATTCTGCCATGTTATAGGGGTTCCTGTGACAGTGTGACTTCCTACCTGTGTGCATGTTCTTGTGCGTGGAAACGTCACCTTTATTACTGTCATGTGGGTTTGATTTTTCTGCCATGGGTATACATGTTTTTCCATGCCTGGGAATCGTTTCTGACATTACTGGCACGTTGTTGATTTTTATATCACTTTGGATGACTGTGTGGGTGTGTGTCACCCTTTTCTTGCATTATACTAGATGACTGTGTGGGGTGTGAGCCACCCATTGCTTGCATTATGCTTGATTCCTTTGTCACATTGGATGACTGTGTGGGGTGTGATCTTATCTTATCTTTTACTTGTTGTGGTTGGGATGACACCTGTTTCTGCTCCGGAAGTTTTGTGTGGATGCAGTTTGATGAGATTTTTCTTACACATGAATTGTTGTGGTTGGGACTACTGTGTGTGGATAAGTCACCCGCTGTTTACTGTACTTGTTATGTTTTATGTTGGATTCTCTGTCAGGGTGCCAGTCACTCAGAATGTCTTATGTATGAGTGTGAGAGTTTTTTCTTTTGGTGGGTGATTGAGTGTAGTACTGTTTTGAGGTTGTGTGGGTTTGAGTTCCTGTCTTGATTAGTATTTATGCTCTTTGTTGTTGTCTGATGTGCAACTTAGGTGTTGGTTTTCTCCGTGGACTGCCTTTCATGCTACTCTGGCCAACTGATGGGTTTTGTGGCATGTGGGGCTCGGTATGAGATGTAGGGCGTGGTAGAGTGTGTAGTTTTCTATTCATGTTTTGGGAAAGAGGGAGATGTGGGTGACATTTAATATGTTTTCTTGCATGTCTCTTTTGTCTCTTTAAGAGTTTGCGATATGGACATCTGGTATTTGCAATATTGTTGAACTTTTATATATTGCTTTTCTATGCATGGGTTTTTATGTATATGCGATTTCGTATCATCTTTTCATCTACTATGTTTCCATGCATGTCTTCTTGCTTCTTCACCAGATTGCGTTATTTACATCTGTAATTCGCAGCTTTGTGACTCTTTTATTTATTGTATTTACATGCATGGTTCCTTATGTGTGTATGTGATTTTTTATCATTCTTACATCTAATTTACTTTCATGCAAGTTGCAGTCTCTCTTTATGCAATTGCAAGTTGTTCTTTGGGTTGTCACAATGTGTTCTTTTGTTCTGTAAAGAGGGGAGATGTGTTATACCTGCTGCTCAGCCTGTATGAGTTTGCTGTGTGGAATGTTGGTGCATGGTGATGCATTGAAATGTTGGGTGCCTGTGAGTGTCAGTTGGAGTATGGGCTGAGCAGCAAGGAGGCTGCTCTTGGTGGGGCTTAACATCTGGCTTATTTTAGAAGCTTACTATTGGAACTAAGATTAATAAACCATTTTATATACTATATACACCTCGGCTACTGGACTTCTGATTATTACACCCTCGACCATTCCTGTGATGTGTGTTATTGTTACCAACCTTTTTCCATATTGTCTGGACTGCACGATAGTATAAACTTAATGGGGACAAATAGCCTCTCATTTGGGTTGTATCTGAGGGGAGAGAGGTGGAAGTGAGACCGGAGGTATGCCTGCTGAGTGGCTTTAACTGCCATGAACCCAAAGAGGCGGGCAATAGATTGCTAAATCTTGCCCTAGCACTGGCCAGGAAAGTTGATAGCCAGTACCTGAAAAGTGAGACAGAGCCCTACATAATCCAGGTGGTGAATAGAAGTGGAACACTGGGCTAGGCCAGAGGAAGAGGCGCTGCTTCAGGGAGAGTGCATAGTGCTATCTGAAAGGTGGGCCAAGGTGTCTCGGAGCTTCGCAGAGTATTTAGATCGACTCGAAGGGAGAGCTGGAGAGCTGTAGAGGAGACCAAACCGCCGAGAGGAATGGGAAACTCAATGATTGAAATGCTTTTATTTAGCGTGATAGATGCATTTTGCCCTCTCCTGCCCCCTGATCATGAATGTCCTAAGTCATTGGGATATGTTGAGGTTTACCTCAGCGGAACAGCTGCCTTGCTGATGATACTGTTGCTATGCGACCAGTGCTTGCTTACAGTATTTGCAGTGTTTCTTAGATAATGAAAGAACGGTGATATCTCCTACCTGTATTGGCTACATGTAAAACGTGCAATGTGAAGATGATTGCTTGATAATGTATGACGTATGATCAAAAGAATTCAAAACAATGAAAGAACATAAAAAATCTTAAAATGTGAGAAAGACTGGCATCATGAATACTTTTACTACCCTTTGTCATGGTAATGTTTGAATGAAACTTTCTATTTGACACAATGTGTGAGGTAAGCCCTTACTTTAAAAACTTTAGAAAGTAGTCTGCCAAGTTACTAAAAACTTTGGGGCAGATTTACAATAACTGGCGCATCCCTGCGTATCAGCAGGGATGCGCAGGTTATTGTCCGCCATGCCTCCGCCACCATGGATGCGCTGCGGCAAAAACGGCCGTAAAAGCGGTGCATTGCTGGAGTTGGGTCGCAAGCGTGACACACCTCCGGGAATGCTCTGGGGGGGGCCTATTGTTAGAATGCTGCGTCAATCCTTAATCCTGCTTCAAGCAGGCACCGGGGTTTGATGCAGCATGGGCTCAAAAGTGACTAAGTGAAATCTTGTAGATTTCATTTAGCCACTTTTAGGAGGTGTTCCTGCGCCGGAACGCCCCCACCCCCCCTCCCCCACCCCTCCACTGCACAGGAACGCCTCCTTCTGGCGCAGGGCTTTACAATGTAATGCATCTCCCAGATGCGTCAGGTTGTAGGTACCCCACACCATGGCACATCTTTTGCGCCACCGCTGCGACGCATCTGTGGTGTAAAAGCGGCGCAAGGTGCTTGTAAATCTACCCCTTTCAACCTGTCCTCTTTGCAGGATATCGTTCTTGGAATCAGGACATTTAGGTAGAAGTGGGTCATGGAGTACAATTCTATTCAGGCAATGGTTCCCCGTGCATGATGCCGGCCATTAAAATGATTTCAATGGCCGAATTGCTAAATCAGTTTTGAATGTATATGTTTAATAAATGTGTAAAATATATATCAAAAGGTGCCTGATGTTTGCAAAAAAGAGACATCGCAAGCAGGATAGCGAGTTAAAGTTGCTCGATGTGAACTTTGCATAAAATGTTGTTGAAATGTAACCCGAGCCAGTGTACAAACTGTGGTAGTTGATGGGATATGCATCCAAATATATCTAAGTGCCAATACTTTTACATTATGCAAACATAATATTACTTTTTAACTATGTGATTAAACAAAAACAATTAAAATGCAAACAAATCATTCAATCTATTTGTTTAGGAGGACAACACGGACATAATAAACAACTATTAGAATAGTTACATGACTAACACTTTCAAAACTTATACAAACGTGTATTATAAGGTACATATTTTCCTTCCCATCTCTCTGCTGCTTAAAAGCTCCCAGTGCAGTAAGAAGGGTCAGCCAGGCTGTTCTCAGGATTCTCCTATTGAATGGCATCATGCAGGGGTGCCGCCAAAACGCTGGGTGGGAGGGCAGGGTAAGCACTTCCTGTCAATCGCGGCGGCATGAATCATGGGTGGGGGGTTAATTTAATTTAAAAACATTTTCTAAAACTTACCTTCGCCTGCGGTGCGGGACTCCTGCGTCGCGCCTCCTGCTCTCTGCTCACAGGAAGTAGCAGGCAGCCTCCCTCTCTTCTGTGTTTGGCTAGGATGCCGTCCTTTACAGGCGTCTATAGGGAGGCAGTTTTCTTTGTGCATGCTGTGCAGCAGTCTAAATGAAGAAAACAGAGAGTGCTATGACTGGTTTGGTCGGTCCTGGGGCAAACCAAACAGTCAGCGCCCATGACATTGGGCTAGCCACTCCTCCCTAACCCACCCCCAACCAAGCATACCCTTCTTCTGCTTTTTCGCAGTGCGAGAAGCAAAAATGTAAAATGGTATTTATACCATGTTACGTTTCTGCTTCTCGCACTGCGAGAAGGCAGTGGGGCGACGCTCCGACGCACAGGTGGAGGAGCTGCCCCTGCTTCCTCTGTCTTACTATGTGCCCAGAGCCCAAGACCCTCCCCCAAAGATTGTGGCACTCCTTCTCTCTGCCGAAGGCACCCACTCCACTGCAGTACAATTTGATTTTCTTCTAAATCCAGGGTCTCTGCAGCAATGCTCAGCCGAGGCTCTGAACTCCATGGAGGTGAGGGTAACTGCGGAGGACTCTCTTGCAAGTCATTTCTAATTCCTCCACAGTACGGCCCTCAATCAGCCATTTTGGGGCTTTGGAATCACTTAGGAGCAATAGGATGGAGGAGGATGGTGTGGTAGGAAGGCTGCTCACAATGACCAGAAAGTGCCTGACTGCCTACTCCTATATGTAACTTGATGTTTGTAGTGGTAGAAGGAGATTTCTGCCCCGAGAATGGACACATTCTGCAGTGCCCAGCTCACATGCTGAGGACTCCAAAAACATAGGGGGCAGGAGGGTTTATGTGTTAAAAGGTGTTGATTTTTAATAGGTGAAACCACGTTTTAAGGTTAAAATCAGTGTGTATACCTAATATTTCTATGATTTTTATTTACTGCAATTATGTAAAAGTGGTAGAATTAGTGTGAAAATGAAGTATAAGTATCTTACTAAGTAGAGCATATCATGTTTGATTGGGACGTGATGGTAGTACTGCAGTATTGTCTCAGGATGCTATATGTGGACAATGTAATAGTCCTCAATTCATCAATGAAAAGACACTGTCCACCAACATTATCGCAGAAACCAAACTTGCAGTCTATGTGAAAAATGAGGCAACTAGTAGCTAAGGCACCTTCATTGCCTGACCTCTGGTCTTTGCCCAACTCCGGGAAGCTGGATGGGGCCATAGTTCAGGGGTGAGGTCTACATTTAGGCTCTGTCGCTTGGCGATGTTTTACAACATGCAAAAGACTCCAGCCAGGAAATGTAAATTTCATTTAGCAAAAAAGTAATAGTACTACTATCGTACTAAATTAAGTACTTCAAAATAAAGCTTGTGAATCTGACCAAAAGTGCCTAGGGAGCCTAATAAATCCTCAAAGTTTGGATGAGGGCTGTCTCAAGGAGCTACTGCTACAACAGTCACAAGTTTTACAAATGCTACAATTTACACATGTAGAGTTGAGATCGGTGATGGCTCTGCCTGCTGAGCATTCTACCTCTGTGCACCTGTTATGTGTTTTTTGTTTCACCATACTTTTTTGCGTAGGTCCAGTGTCCGGGATGCCTGCATGCTAGCTGAATTGAGTAGTTCCGCTCAAGCACTCTGGACAGGTGGTCTTGCACACCATTGCCATTGTAGGTCAGATTGTGGCATGCTCCCTTTATTTTCAAGGTTGGTCCTAGATTTGTGTGGAATGTGGTTGTCATCTTCAAGATGATCCGCGCTTGTTAGGAACAAATTCAAACAAATTTGGCTAAAACTAACTTTGGATTGAAAACCCAATGTGAAGCTATTTATCTCTCTTTGATTAAACCAATCTTCTGTTTGGAATTGATCATTCCTAGGGTGAAGCTTAGACTGGTCAAAGAGTAAGCATCACAACTCATCAAGTCATAGGGGCGGGGCCAGACGATCCACACTGACCTATCTCTCTCTCTCTCTCTCTCTCGCTCTCTCTCTCTCTCTCTCTCTCTCTCTCTTTCTCTTTCTCTCTATCTCTATCTATCGTCTCCCTCGCCCCTCTCTCTGTCTCTGTCTCTCTCTCTCTCGCTCTCTCTCTCTCTCTCTCTCTCTCTCTCTCTCTTTCTCTTTCTCTCTATCTCTATCTATCCGTCTCCCTCGCCCCTCTCTCTGTCTCTGTCTCTCTCTGTCTCTCTCTCTCTCTCTCTCTTTCTATCCATCTCTCTCTCTCTTCCTCTTTATCTCTCTCTCTCTCTCTAACACACACACACAAATACACACACACTTCTAAATCATTGGATCACAGGACACCCTAGTTTATCCTTTCATTCACCAGGCACTATCACCTTCCCCAGCTCATTAGCACAAGTTTTACTCAGTGTCGTATCGATAATACAAGTAAAAAATAGCATTCAGAAGAACCAAATCATGAAACTCTCTCACCTTCGGCGGAGGGGCCGATCATAGGAAAATAGAAAATGTCAACACATCGAAAGATGGTAAACTGTGAATGTCTTTTTCTGAAGAATGGCATTCCACGTGAGACCATAGCATGGGTTTGCTACTCATTTTCTTCATGCATAAATGTGTTATGTGTTTACCCTTTACATTTATTTCAAGACGACAGACATTCTGTCCTGAGCAAGCAAACAGCCATAATGTGTGCAGAATTATTTCAAACAACGGGGATCGGGCTAATCTCTATCTCTGGCCTGCAGACACCGGTTCAGACACCAGCTCAACATGCTCGTGTCTGTGGCCAGCAGGTTGCGTGAGAAACCTTCCATTCGAACAGTGGGGACTGGCACCCTGGACATGTTTGGTATAATTCAATTTGTCGCACATTCAGTTTTCTTATGAATCATTAAAATGTGTGCGGTTCAGTTCCCTGTGGGGCGAGTGACATTGCTAAACCAACAGATTATCTTTCCAGTGTGCTGCCGTAAGTGCATCTGTTTCATAGGGCCCGGAGAAGGGGCAGCCGCATTTAATTCTACAGTTTTCTAAGCACCATCTGTTTCTGGGGATGTACACATTTGCTGGGGGCAGTCTGGTCTCAGAGGGAAAATGATAAGCTCTCACGCCACTGAGGTCAGACGAAGGCTAACTATTTTATGAGGTGTGGAGAGGAAATAAAATACATACGACGTCTGAGCAAAGTGGACATGAATAATGGTGCTTTTTCTAAGACCTAGAATGTGCTATGCTGTCCGGAGTTCCACAGTCAGAGACAGCTCTACCACTAGTAGACAGCAACAGCGAATGACAATAAAAGTACATGCTATCGTGGAAAATAAAGTGAATTCCGTGCTGCTCAAAAGTGGTTTCTCGTTTCGTAGCTGGGTGGGTAATTCTTGATTTGTAAACCGAAGAATGTTATGATTGGGTACATCCTGGTGGGCTGTATGCAGGCCCACCAGGTCGGCAGAGACCCTCTTCTCCGCCTTTCAATCAGAGTACACCCCATCTTCCTTAAAAATGCCCTCATTCTACGTGATTACTGACAACACTCAAAACACTTTTAGCAAAATTGTAATGCTGGTCAGTGACCTGGTCTTGAAAGTCAGCCTACTTTTTCTGTTTTGCAAAAACAAATCTACAAAGTGGGGTTTATTCTTGCAAAAAAATAAAATAATAATCAGGGGGCCCGATTCACATAGGTAAATTTAACCCAAATATCTAAGTTTACAACTTTGGGAATTTACAAAGGGCATTTAGGAGGACTTTCTTGATGTCCACACCCGCAATTAGCCTTGACAGAATTGTTTTAGCATTACACGTTTTACATAATAAAGAAGACTGTGTGAACTATGTACTAACCTATGTACATGTGCATCTTTTGCTTCAGAAGAAGGATATCTGTAAAGTTTTTACCACAGTATGAAGTCTGCAGATAGCATAATCGTTAGCAAATTCAGAAGACCTTATTTTGGATACCTACTTCTACACGAAAAAAGGGACCTACAATAAATGATCTTATCTTCTATATGAAAAGGCGTGTTCAATGGCGGAAGGCTCTATATTCACTGCTCCTGATCACCACATCCAAGAAAACTACTCATGGTTGCCCCACCACCAGTTTACAGAGTAGAAGCAACCATCTCCCATTACAATAATGGAACTATCCTTATCGAATCAACTGAATGCAACCTTGAAATGTTTGACGATTTTTTCCCACTCATCAAAAACACAGTGACTATCAAGGAATCCGCCCCCTCTCAAAGACGTTTGATTTCCTCTTGCAACCCCCAAGTCCCTCAAGTAGTGTTCTTTTATAGCCATGACATCTCAATTGACCCTTCCCTCTCACTTCCTTTCACCTCCAGAGGATTCATCATGCACAACATCAACTCTTCAACTCTACTCGGTGGGTCTGAGTCCCTCTCCAGCATTCGCTAAACTAGTCTGCATGCCCACCACTCTTCTAGAGCAGCTAGCACAGAGTTACAACGCTTTGGAAGACACATCCTCACCCCGTCGATACCCCTGACCTCAAAACACACTTTGACTGATACTACTAATGTGCCTAAGACACTCCCCATAGACCTCTCGTTATTACATCCAAAATCTGAACTCCCAAACCCTGCTAGTAATTGACCTTTTTGACCCCATAATTTCCACTGAGCCATTTGTTGTGCTCCCCACTTCTGCCCATCAAGGCTCACTCCATACATAATCCTACCTCGCCTCTGCTGGCTCTCCCGGGTCAGCATTTCCCTAACACTATCTTACCGATCACACACCCCTCACCTAGCCCCTGGCTCCAGGTCTCAGACACCGCACCTACACTTCACTTGGATCCCGACTTGACAAGATCACACTAGTCCTCCAACAACTCATGGCAGATGTTCAAAGCCTATTATACCTCACCTCCGAGCTGGCCAATATTCGGCAGCTAAACAGGTCTCCGAAAATAAATAGTCATAATTACGTCCATCCCACTTACTACTTTACAAGGCTTCCAGCATGCCACCCATTTACTGTGTTCATACGTATCTTGACCTCTCCTCACTCTAGATGGAAAACTTCAGCCCTCCCCAATGACCCCTTGTGGCCTATTAGACTAAATGATCCACTGTCTGACAAGGATATTCACTCCCTCCTACGCTCATATAACCCAACATATGCTGTCAACGCAGACAATAAGTGTCAAAATCGAGACAATCGATGCTGATCCACAGAGAACATAGAGTCAATTCCAGGTCCTTAAACAAGAACAACTCACATGAGTCACCACCACACAAACGACACTAGCTGATACCAATCCTAAGCTTAAATGCATGTTTCTTAACTGGAGAACTGCAGTAAGACATGCAGCAGATATCGCTGCCCTCATCCTCACACATGATCCTGATCTCTTAATGCAGGCTGAAATCTGGATAAAAAACTCCTCTGCACCTATCCTTGACTTACATATCCCTCCTAACTACAACATAATTAAATTAAACAGATCTAGTGGACACAGTGGAGGTGTCGCCGGTATATCCTGTAACAATCTATCAGTCAAACAACCACAATCCACTGCTCTTTTGTCATGCGAATACCTATGCCTGAGGTTGCATGTAACAACAGGACAGTATGCAAATTCCACATGCTCTACCATTCTCCATGAGACAACCTTTCCTACATTGAACAAATTATGGAAATCATCTCACCTAATGTGGATCTTCACGGCACCCAGCTCTTCCTCGGAGATTTTAACCTCCACTGGAATGACATGAATAACACTTCAGTCAATACCTTTAAAACCTGCCTATTGGACCTCAATTAAATACCAATATGTGATAGCCTTCCTCCATTCTATGACACACCACCCCACTCCACTCTATGACACTCCACTCCACTCTGTGACATGCAACTCTACTCCACTCCTCTTTACGACACTCAATTCCACTCAATGACACTCCACTCTACCACATGCCAGTCCACTCTACGACACGGCACTCCATTCTACAACAGACCACTCCACTCTTCAGCTTGCCACTCCACTCACCGCCACTGCACACTAATACACTGTACGAAACGCCACTATATGACATGTCACTCTGCTATACTTTAAGAAATGCCCCTCCACTCTGTGACACAACACACTACTGTACGATACGCCACTCCATGACCTGCCACCCTATTCTGAAAAAGACCACTCCACTGTACGATATGCCACTCCCATCTATGCCACTCTACTTTGTGCCCCTACTCTCTAAGTCCACTGTACAATACTCCACACCACTCCACTGTACGACATGCGACTCCACTCTACCACATGGCACTCCACTTTACGCCCTTCCACTGTAAAACACAGTACGGCACACCGCTGTATGACATGTCACTCCACTCTACTCTATGACACACTACTACCACTCTACTCTACAACCCTCTAGTCTGCACACTACTCCACCCTACTCCCCTCTACTCCACTCAGTGCAACTTAATTCAACAAAGCTCTATGCCATTCTGTTCTTCCACACTCTGTGACACACTATTCCACTTTGTCCCTCCACTCTACAACACTCAACTCCACTCTATGCAACTCCACTCTACTGCACTCTGTGACACTCCACTCTACACCACTCCACTCTATGTTCCTCCAACCTAAGACACTGTACGACATGCCACTCTATTGTTATTTGTCGATTTAGATTCTGAATAAATGTTCCCGATTCATGCCCTTATATAGGTACAATCCGTATTGCCCTTATATAGGCATAGAAATCCAGTCCTTATTTAGGCATAGCCCATGCTAGCCGAATACAGGCATGGCTACTTCCACCCGTTCATCTACGTCACAACGATTTCTTGGAAAACCAGACTCTTAAGCTGCAGGGACTTCCTCTAGCCTGGATACTGATTTCTCCAAGAAACTCTTTATTACGCATGAACAACTATTCCTTAGGGGTTCATCCATGACGTTCATATGCTTGACTTTTATGTCAATACTGGCATTACTAAACACCTTCAAGGTATAAATATACCTTCACTTGCTATAGCAAAGCACGGTGTGGTTCGGTGCAGCTCAACTACCTACTAGCATGATGCAGCTCACTACAGCAAGTGCCCAAGGAAGCCAACTCTGCAGCTGACGCGCTGATCAGAAGCTGTCATCCTCCTGCTGAGAATCCAGCTCCAGTGCTTCCAAATCCCCTTGCGGGGTGTTGGGAAATCGAGTCCTGTGACAACCTCTCTCATTCTGAGGTATGGAGCTGATTAGAACCTAGAGAAACATTTGGCAATTCTCGGAAAAACTAAACCTATGCTAAAAGACAAACACATTCTTTTTCCCTTGTACTAGACCTAGGTTAGGTACACTGGGGAAGGTGTATTTTAGAAGCACCAGTTGAGTATTTTAGCCTGTGTTATTTATGTATGTATTTTTACATGTCATAGCAACGGACAATGCTATTACAGTATTATTTTATATTACTGTTCTCGCTGTACGCATTATACTTTGCATTCTGTCTAACGATTGTAGCAGTTCACCTCTCTTGCATGAGAAAAAAGACTGTTCAATAAACCCCTTTTTATTGAAACGCAAATCTCTCTATTTCTATGCAACTCTGTAGAAACAAGGCATGCAGGATTGGCTGAGTGAAATAGTTATCTATTATTTCCACGACTCTGAAGATATGTTTCAATTCTAGGGGAAACAAAGTTGTCATGTTTATGTGGTTGTCAGAAACTATTCCCTTCTTGTTTATTTGAGAACGTTTCTAGTGACCTCTGAGTTAGCTGGCACATACACAATTAACCCCTTAAGTGCTGCCGTCGGCCAACGGTCGTCACGGGCACTACCTCCCCAGTGCTGCGTGCGACCGCTGGACGTCCAGTTCAGCACCGGATAATGGACAGCGCAGCACTGGGGAGGTATGTTTACGAAGCTCCCAAGTGGTTAAGCTTAGTATACTCAATAGAGACATACCGACCTCAGTCCTTTGTCAAATCTATAGAGTATATTATTCCAATGCGCAGAGCCTATTGGGAATATAGGAACTACATTAAATGGTGCCCAATGTTTGGTAAGGCACTAATTTAACGCTAGATACTGGAGTAACTCAGTCGTGCTTTTCTCAGAGACCCCTTTTTTCCTTAATACTCCAATAGACGTCTGGAGTGGGTAAAATGATATTATCTGCCATAGCTGAGTAGGGTGACAAATCCTATGTATTAGCTGTTTGGTTTGTTCAACGTTGAAGGATACAGTGTTCCAAAATATTGTGCACCTTATTTGTGTTTCCTTGAAACTTGCTCTGCAAATTTCATTAAACAATGTTGAATAATGGCAACAACACCGAAGCCGGTGGAGCTGCGGCTGATCCAGCCGATGCAGCTTTTAACTTCACAAGTTTCCAAGAAACAGATGAGGATGCTATATCCATTCCTCTAAATTTAAGGGAAGCCATCATTATAAAACATGGCCTAACATTAAGAGGTGGTAGGGCAGTTTTTGTGATAGAGGCACATGAATATCTCCAGACAGAGGTATGCTATTCATGGATAGTCTTCCCAGAAGCAAATCCAGTAACACATGTGTTTCACTTCTACAAAGAAGATGATCCACCTGAGGAATACATTCCTTTCGAGGATATAGAAATTCCACTCACATACCAAGAGCATGAGCTCTGGTTTAAAGGCGCCCTAAACCATTTAAATCACACTACCAGGCTCGGTCCACTAAGTAGATCAGGTGCGACACGGCTGGTTTTAGCCAGCTATACACCACATCCTGACATTGATGACATGTCAGATGTAAACTTACTAGCTCAACTCAAAGAGATAATCAAAATCTGTAGAAAATTGGTTCAATATGTCATGCAGACTTTTACAGTCCAACCTACAATAATTATTCCCCAACAAAATTCTCACCAGGGGAGTACACACAAAATTACACCACAGACTTTACACTCAGTCATAGGTAAATTACCTGCAAAACATGAACAAATTCCATTCTGGACAGCTCAAAAAATTACTCAAATCGAAGCAGTATTTCCTAATACTAGCCCACATGAGAAACACAGAATTTTAACGGATGTACGTCATTACGACGCACACTTTTATAACGCGTTCCATTACAACGCGATTGTAACAACGCAAGTCGTTACAACGACTTGCGTTGGGGGGGCGCAAATTAAAAAAATGTAATTTACTATTCCAACACCAGTCCCCGGGGATAGTAGGGAAGGTGTTGGGATAGTAAATTAAATGATTTACTATCCTTGAGCGCCCCCCAGCGCAATTCGTTGTAACAACTTTCGTTGTTATGACCGCGTCGCTATGTAACGGCGTTGTAATGGTTGCGTTGTAAACGTCGCATACCAATTTTAACAATCTCTTTACCAATGGGGATCACACCACATCTGGAGGACTGCACCACATGGGGTACAGTCTTTGCTGCAATCTACACTAAAACACATGGTGTTCCGTCTATGGCGGTAATACCTGACGTCCTGAAACAGATTCAAAACGAATACGGGGCAGAGCCTGTTTAAATTTGGGTATGAAACTACTAAAAGATTTCAAACAGGTCTCAGCAATAATATTAGCTAATATTAAAGGAGAAGCAGCATCAGTGGCGATCTCCCAGAAGTTAAGGGAATTTGATGTAACTGAGCAACCACAAGAACTAGCAAGAATAATTGAAAAATCCTATGAAGAATTAGGTAGAGACAGTTTGGGGGGTAAACCAGTTAAACCCCAACTGACTGAAAGTCCTGAAAAAGTCTTTACTAAAAACACTCCTACACCTTCTAAAAAGAATTCGGAAAATAGCAAACAAACTTCTAAAGAGAAGGGTTCTCATTCCAGAGGTAGGTCTCCTCAAAAGGAGCCCTCTGAAAGGAGCTATAACCTCAAGAATAGGGATAATTTCAGAAAACCTGATAGATATCAAGATACTGATACACATTCCTCTCGTACCTTTCAGACTTCTTCACAGAAATCCGAAAGAAGAGGACGTCAGAAAACAAGGAAGAAAGCGTGAAGTCCAAAGATGATGAACACTTTGAGAAAAACAAGAAACCTCAATTCACCAAAAAGAAGGTAGCAGGTCTAAAAATCAGAAATGCCGATGATCTTGAGGACACAACTCAAGAACAGAGAATGGGCGCAGACAATGTTGGACAGCACAGCAGAAGTCACGTTAGCTCACCAGAACCTCAAGGATCTTCTGGAGACAGTGGACTTGAATGAATTTATTCAAGTTGAAACTTCAGATATCAGGGTTAGTCCTCCACATAAGTTATATGAAATAACACTCCGGATGGAGGGAGACATACCAAGAAAAGTGAAAGCACTTTTTTGGGATAGGCTTTCTAAGGGCTATGACATTCTTCCAGCTGAACAAGACTGGCCACCGGAATTTGTCAGGGAGTGCCCACATGGTGAAGACATCATTATGCTCGCCTTCTCTAACCATATTCAAATTAATTTAAAATATACTTATGCCAGGAAATGGGCAGTTGCCCAAGCTCCCGTATTATAGAAAAATCATGTAGGATGGGATGAGGATTCTCCTCACCCTAAAATCCAGTTAAAAATCAACCAACTGCACCAAGGCAGTACCCAGTTAAGCAAGAAGCTAAAAATCAGGTCAGGGGGATATTAGATCAACTTGAATACCAAGGGGTGATTGAAACATGCACCTCGTCAATGAACAATCCTTTTTTTCCTGTATCCAAATCAGACAATACATATCGTCTAGTATTGGATTACAGACATCTAAACTCTTGTTGCAAAAGATTTGCAGAGCAAAATTCACACAGTACAGCAATAATGAATAACATTGTGCATAAAAAATATAAAACCACATTAGATATTTCTAATGGTTTCTTCTGTCAAAATATTGCACCTGAAAGTAGGTATTTGACTGCTTTCTCAATTATGGGGACCCAGAGTCACTTCTGTCGTCTCCCTCAAGGATTCAAGAATAGTCCTGGGTTATTCTCAGCAAGAGTAAAAGAGTTACTACAAACTTATGATGATAAAGCATTGTCATATGTGGATGACATCTATCTGACAGATGATGACTTGGATAGGCACTTGAATAGGGTGAATACCATTTTACTTGGATTCGCATCTGAGGGTTAATTCAAATAAAAAAAATCTAGAATTGCCCATTTAAACGTCCTATTTTTAGGATATGAATTATCAAGTGAAGGCAAAAGCCTGGCAGCCAACTTTTTAGAAAAGTGTGCGCTGCTCCAACCTCCAAAAACGCTGAAGAACTTACAGTCAATTCTAGGATTCCTGTATTTTGGAAGAACTTACATTCTAAACTACGCAGAAAGGGTTAAACCTCTCTACGAATTAATCAAACCTGATTTTGAAACAGTAAATTGGACACAAAAACACACAGACGTTTTGCGTTCATTGCAAACAGACATGTTAGCAACTAAACATTTACAAACACGAGTAAACGTACGCAACTTAGTGATCCGGATCATTCCAGGTCAATGCAGATTCACCTACTCAACTTTTAACGAAGGTGAAAAAGTACCAATCGCATACAAATCACACTTGTACACACAAGCAGAAATGAAATTCACTTCAACGAAAAAAATTCTGACAGCTGTTTAAACCGCTGTAGCAAAAGAAAGAGCCCTCGCACAGGGGAAACGCATTATGGTCTTAACTCCTGTACCTGCCTTAGAAGCAGTGACAAAAGCAAGCATTCCTAATGCTGAAGCTTTACATCCAAGATGGATACAATGCGTTAATTCTCTTACTGCAACAGATGTTGAATACGTTTTTGATCCGTATTTGAAAACACAAGCATTTTTACAGTACAAACAAGAATGTCCTCTGCCTACTGAAATTCTGCCTCTGGATCAGTATGAATGTATAATTTATACTGACAGATCAGCTCATCCCGCTACGGGGATAAACAAGCCTATAGTGGCGTGCATGATCGTTAAAAGTCGTTGGCACAATGGCAAATTCAAACCAATGGAAACAAAAACTTAATCTTTAGAAGATTGTACAGCTCAGCGAGCTGAACTACAAGCCTTCAAGATGGCACTTGTAAACACGGATCGCGAATTCCCCACACTCTTAGGGCCTTATTTAGGAAGGCCTTGCGCAACCAGTGCGTCACTTTTTCCCATTTTAAAAGTGATGCACCGGTGGCGCAAGGCCTTCATAAATAAGGCCCTTAGTGTGCAATTCTTTTTATTGTGTTCAATCTTTCAATGAATACTTGCAAAACTTACTTCAAAATGGTTTCAAAGATGCAAAAGGTGGCACAATTAAGCATACAATGCTTTGGGGACAAGTAGTTCAGTTACGAGAAGGACTACAAAACACTCATGTGATACATACGCTGAGTCATCAACGTGATGGCGTTCACATTAAAGGGAATTCATTGGCTGATAAAGCCACGAAGGCAGCTGTGCAAATGGCTTCCAAAGCTGCAATCACTCTTTCAAAAATGAAAATAGACAGCAAAATAATGCTAGCTGTCAATGCTTCAAGTAAAGACAGTGGTAAAACATTACCGAAATGGTTTCCACTCAAATACTCGTACATAACTGATGCGAACAATGTTCCATTTGCTTGAATCCCTGGAGTGGGGGATAGGGTAATTCCAAACTTGGAACATAGATTAGGACTGATCCTAGCAGCACATGAAGGGCTCGTCTCTGCTCATGCAGGTGTTTTCGCCACAGTATCGTTATTAAAACAGAGATACTTGTCGCCACGCATGAGGAAACAAACCAGATACTATGTTTTGGAATGTGAAATACGCCAGAAGATGAAAGTTTCTACTGTGAAACGTCCTGTGCAGACGCCCCAGTTAATCTCAGAAAAACCATTAGCGTGTGTTTACCTGAACCACTGCGGTCCCTTACAAAGGGCTGGTAACTATAAATATATCATGGTCGCAGTGGATTTGTGTACAAGGTTCATTTGGGTGTGGCCTCAACGCGCAGCTGACGCTCGAACTGTTGTCAAAGATTTGCGAGTCTTTATCAGCACATATGCAGTCGGCACGCTACATTCTGCCCAGGGTCCTGCGTTTAGCTCTTGAGCTTACAAAGAGGCCATGGCCAATTTGGGCGTTGCATTGTGGTACTCTAGTCCTTTCCATCCTGAGGGAAATTTGGCTGTGGAGAGAAAAAACGGGACATAAAGCAATCTATAACAGCTAGGGTTTTCCGGTGACGGGAGGGTCAATCATCTAATAAGTGTCCAACGTAGTCTTAACAACTTGCCAAGAAGTTCTCTAGGGGGTATCACTCCATATGAGGTCCTTTTTGGGACAAGAATGATAGTCGCGGACCTTGATTGTCAGACATCAGTGGTGGACCAAAAAGATTTTGATATCAATGATCGTACAGCAGTGGGCCTCCAGCGGCTTCTGGATGCCTTTGGGACTGTTATGAAATCTATGGATTTATTTGTGAATAACGGAAAGTCGCATACTATGACAGTAGGTCGCAGAGTTAGAAAAACATGTTATTGCAATGGATTAGAAGTTTCTTCCGTGTCCTCCTTTACTTATCTGGGAGTCTTTTTTGATGACAGGTGTTCCTTGGTAATGAAGCAAAAAATCAAAAAGAATGCAGTTATACGTGCTTGCTCATCTCTTTTAGGGTTTGCACGGCGACTGGGGGCTAGACCGATAGAGGCTATCCTAAAGGTTTATAAAGCCAAGTGTTTGGCTATTTTGGCATACGGATCCTCTTTCTGGGGCTATAAAAGAACAGGTTGGGATGCAGATAGCTGAAAAAAATTCCTACAAAGCCTCCTGTCTGTTCCACAATCTACCCCATCGTATGCTATACAACAGGAGCTAGGGTTAGGCTATGTTACTGATACTTTGAATACAGCTCCGTTGCTCTGCTTGCTCAAAACCTGGCTGAACCCCGATTTTACCTTGAACCATGTGATTTTATGGGACTGTTTGAAGTTAGATAAGTCCCTAAAAGTCAAATGGCTCTCGTATGTTAAAATTATGTTTATTAAAATAGGACGGGCAGAACTTTATGAGGAACCAGAAAAGATCAGGAAGGAGGATGTGTTGTGGGTAAAATTGAATTGTAATAAGGTTTTGATGTTGGAACGGGAAGAACAGGAGCTACGTAAACCATCAGTTAGATCCCATTATCTGTTAAAAACATCAATTAAATTGGAACCCTATTTAACAATAGTTAATAAACCTTACCATCGTTGGCTCCTAACTAGGCTCCGCTTCAATTTGATCCATTTCACATTGGGGGATTATCGGGAATGGTGTAAACCTGTTGATGCCGAACCCTGCCGATGTGATAATTTCTCATCCCAGGACACATTGCACTTCATGATGTTTTGTGATTTTTATTCCAATATTTGCTTGAGATTTCAAGTTCCTATCCTGAGAGGCAGGGGTTTCATTCCGGTAAGACCGGCATTGGTCTTCCTGCAGTCTTTATGCAATCCTGGGGACATTTTTAACATTGCATCTTTTTTGGCAGCTGCTGTGAGGCTAAAGAAACAAAGAAGCCTAAAGACGTTTTCTAGTTAAGTAAAATTGTAATTTTTATTGTAATTTTAAGGGACAAGAGGTATGATCATGTTTTAGTATTTTATTTAAGTGTACAGAAATGTTGTCTGTGTATTTTAATTATTAAGTCAAATTTATTTGTTATATTGTCTATGTTTGTGATTTGTCTTTTGTACTTTTATTATTTTAATTAATGGAATAAAGTGGATTGACTGACTGACTTATATCAAAGATCGTTTGGCTGTTTTACAGGACCTAAATGAACTAAGAACGAAACAAAGCAACGTGATCCTGAAGCCAAATCACCACTGGGGAAAAAACGACCGTCCCAGCAAGGCCTGTCTGGATCCCTAAGCTTGGGGATCTAGTCAGAGAAAAGATCGCGAACAAGAAGGAATTTGGGCCTTCTTACAGACAACCAGCACCTGTCCTAGCAATCCACGGATCAAGAACAGTATTACTGCCGCCCGTTGCTGGTAAAAAGGAGAACAGGTTTGTGTCCATTGACCTGATTAAACCACACTATGTGGTGGATAATAAGCAGTAGGCCAACTGGACTCCGCCAATGTAGCAGACGCACTAATCTGGCTACAATCCAAGAGGCTCAAACTGAGGGACTCATCACCTCTAAGGAATCCGCAGTGCGAAAAGAAGGACTATGCAACAAAGCTATGGAACTTGTACCTCTTGTAACCCAAATAACAGTTCGTTAAGAAACACCTGTCTACAATGAAGTAACAAGTGGTCAAGTGGTTCCAGCGATTTCAACGAATCCTGATACAATCCCAACAATTGACAGAACTGCCTCTGGCTATTTCATTAACTCTGATACATTTTCCGAGGATCCCAGCGAACCTGAAACAACGTCAGCGAAAAGAACTTTCAAAGAGCAAGCAACTGACTTTTTTCATCACTTGGAAAAGACTTATTTGGTTTCACCATGGATTGAATTTTGGATTGTGTCGGGTGTACCTTCTCTTCTACTTTGGTTAGCTCTAGTAATAACTCTGGGAATGCTGATAAATGGAAGATGTGTCAAAATGGACACAGAAAGTAAGTACGTCAACTTGATCATCAAGCCACACAAATCATCCCATTGTGAACAAAGAGACTTGTCATTAGTGAATATCACAGCCGTTCCTATACCAGGTGGTATAGCTTGGGACAAAACAGAAAATGAAATTTTTGGCCCGTCGGAGCTGTTGAGGATTCCACATTTATTCATGATTTCATTAAGTGTTTCATCTAGTACCTTTTCTGATAATTCGGACTTCAAGACTGTTAATAATATGACGTAGAAATGTCTGCAGTGTTCACTAATTATGAATATTTAGAAGGTTCTTTAGACTATGAACAAATGTATTGTTATAATCACTATGGTCATCATTTCTTGCACAAATCTGCAAATCCTAGAAATGTATTAATGTATAATCAATGGGAACATTATCCTACGCCACCAAAGGGTAGCTCAAAAACTTTTTCCAATAAGTTTCCATACTTTCCAGGGTTCAATGTATCAAATCCAGAATCTTTAAAAATGTAAACAAAAGAGGAATGAAAAGTATGTTGACCAATACAAAACAGATTTATCCTGCAGCCTTTTATGCCCAACAGTCTATACTTGGTTTTGACTTATGGAAAGACAACATTGAGACAAAATCTGTCTGGGGCACAAAATATTGGTAGGTACAGGGTGTAGAAGCTTTATTTAGAGCATGCGTCATCCCTGAGCAAATTATGTTTATGAATGACACTGTCAAACAGACGTCTTGCCTTGGGTTTGCCAAGATCAAAGATATGAGCAATCCGTCCATACCTACACCTACACCTGAAAGTAATAACACTTCAGAGGGGGAGGTCGACGTACATCTATGTTGCTTCACAAGAGAAAAGATCCAGATTGGAATAAATGGTTGATCTGGCCCACAGACACAAACAACTGTCAAGATAAATTCCTGAACAAAACACAGGGTTTCACATTCAATAGGCCAGACCCAAGATATGTTCAAAGACAGCATCCTGGAATTGTAACAACATACAGTGTAGGGAAACTGTGCCTTGATTGGTTACATAGATCTACACTTAAGGATGTAAAGCAACACTTATCTTTACTTAAGATGGTGCTGTTCTTAGTGAATTCTTGCTAGGACCAAGAAAACTGCGTCATAAACATTTTATATATGCCAGTATCTATGCTGCTTATCATGAAGCATGGAAGATTACACAAGCAGAGACTGCAGAAAGAATATGAGAAATTGATCATATTAATTTAGAGAAAACTCTCTCTGTAGTTGACTCTGTCGTCCAGGATATATTCATTGGACACCATAGTGTCTTCTGCCATAGACATCATGGAACAGGACTTGGTCATGTTGCAACATAGTCAGTCGTAATTACATTCTAGCATGCTATTAGGCTGGGCGTTGCAAAACCTTTGTTCAGTCTATGTGCCTTGGCGTTTAATCAAAACCACGTCACTGTTTTCAGAATTCAATCTCACTGATAAACAGATCAAATTGGCACAAAGGGGAGCAGACTATATGGTGCGGAGCATTGAGAAACTGGAAAGATTGCCATTACGGTACCAGAAAAGCCAGCTACTGAATGGATAATATATGGAACAATCACTCTGCCTGTTATAATTTTCCATTTTCAGTATTGCCTAAAACACATACCAGGAGGCACATATGAAAGGTTGGGTAAAGAATGCATCAAGACATTCTGGGAATTACCTTACATACACAGATGTTGGAGTGGGGGACGTGAGGTGTTTCTTAGTGGTAAAAACTGTGAAAACGCACTAAGCGGTTCTCTCCTTTGTCAGGGTATAAACTTACACGGGGCCTGCGATGGTTCCTCTAACAACTTATCCTGCCACCTGCAAGGTTCACCGGCTGCAGTGATTGATCCAATATTTGGACAACTTTCAAAGGGGAGTTACCTCATGTTGAACGTTCACAGCTGCCGTGGCATGTTGCCAGGTATACCATATCTAGTGACTGTGTCAACCAGGGTCACTTGCTTGATGCAAGTATTGTTTCCAAAAACCAAGACAGACAAGGAGTCACCTTTATGGCCTTCACTGAACATTTCTTCTATACAAATTGATACTTTAAGCAGAATGAAAGCCATTCTTTTGCAAAAAACTGTGCCACTGACCTCTGCCAAAGAGACTTATGATCTGCAAGTCGCAAGGACTTCTGCTGAGATGCATGCCCTCTTAATTACAAACTGCCCTATACATTTCTCGGAAATGTTAAGTCGTATCTTAAACATGTCTGATATGAGCGGTATTGTACATCTATTTACGAACGTATGTTCCGGACTGTTAGCACCTTTTCAAGCAGTCCTAGGAATATTTCCAAACTTCGTGCACTCTGTGTTTGGCGGACTGCCTCTCCTTTTGGAACTCGTTGCGGGGATACTATTTTTGCTCCTTCTGCTACAATATGGCAAGCCAAATCACCAGCGCCACTCCAAGCACCTTAGAGAGAGCTCTATTAGAGATGAAGTGTCGTGAGCGCATCGTCTAAATTTTGGGATTAACTCGTTAACGAGAATTAAATACCACATGGTTTCTGTCATTCAGACCAATCTGGCAAGATTGCATCTTACCTGTTCTACACTGCCTGCAATGCGGAGAAGACTGCGTGCTAGACATCTGTCTAACACTCCCTTCATTCATGCCAATGGATGTTGATACTTTACTGGACCCGGTAACGGCCCATGCGCAGTGTTGTCCGCAACGGCTACCAATTATGGTGACAGCATTTATTGAGATCTCATAGACGCAAAATGCTGATGCTGAGATACGAGAGGAAGCTTCAGGAGCGCAGGTAACATCCGATTCGAACATTGCTGATGCGACCAATGCTCAAAGCGATGCTTCACATCTATGTGCGGTTAATATACTAAACGAGGTAATCCAACTGTCACCTACAATGATAGACAACTTTTTTACAGACTTAGAAGATTTCATGTTTTCTCCAAGCGCTAACACTGACTTTTGAATTTGGCAAACAGTGTTCTGAGAGACTTTGAATTTGACCTTCATTTTTTTAAAACAAAGAACTTTTTCCTATGATTAATTTTTTTTCTCCAAATTTGTACTTTTCATTTTTTGGCACAAGTAATCTGCTTATAGTAGAACTATTCACAGAGAACAAGAATTCTTTTAATACTCCAAGAGACAATATTTGACCTTATCCACATACAAACAGTTTTATGTAATCTGATATGAAATGGTTTCGGCTTTTTATATGGGTACAATTCGTATTGCCCTTATATAGGCCTAGAAATCCATTTCTTATTAAGGCATAGCCCATGCTACCCAAATACAGGCATGGCTACTTCCATCCTTTCATCTACGTCACAACGATTTCTTGGAAAACCAGACTCTTAAGCTGAAGGGACTTCCCCTAGCCTGGATATTGATTTCTCCAAGAGACTCATTATTATGCATGAACAACTATTCCTTAGGGGTTCATCCATGACGTTCATATGCCCGACTTTTACGTAATACTGGCATTCATAAACACCTTCAAGGTATAAATATACCTTCACTTACATTAGCAAAGCACGGTGTGGTTCGGTGCAGTTCGACTACCTACTTGCACGATCCAGCTCGCTACAGCAAGTGCCGAAGGAAGCCAACTCACCAGCTGACGTGCTGATCAGAAGCTGTCATCCTCCTACCGAGAATCCAGCTCTAGTGCTTCCAACTCCCCTTGCGGGGTGTGGGAAATCGAGTCCCCAGACAGAGATACCAATCTCTCTCATTCTAAGGCATGGAGCTGATTTGAACCTAGAGAAAACTTTGTCGATTCTTGACAAAACTAAACCTATGCTAAAAGACAAACACCTTCCTACTTCTTCCCTCGTATTAGACCTAGGTTAGGTACACTGGAGAAGGCGTATTTTAGAAGCACCGGTTGAATATTTTAGCCTGTGTTATTTATGTATGTATTTTTACATATCATAGCAACAGACAATGCTATTACAGTATTATTTTATATTACTGTTCTCGCTGTACGCATTATACTTTGCATTCTGTCTAACGATTGTAGCAGTTCACCTCTCTTGCCTGAGAAAGAAGACTGTTCAATAAACCCCTTTTTATTAAAACGACTGTCTCTCTATTTCTATGCAACTCTGTAGAACCGAAGCATGCACGATTGGCTGAGTGAAATAGTTATCTATTGTTTCCACAACTCTGAAGATATGTTTCGATTCTATGGGAAACAAAGTTGTCATGTTTATGTGGTGGTCAGAAACTATTCCCTTCTTGTTTATACGAGAAAGTTTCTAGTGACCTCTGAGTTAGCTGGCACACACACAATTAAGTTTAGTATACTCAACAGAGACATACAGACCTCAGTCCTATGTCAAATCTATAGTGTATATTATTCCAATGTGCCGAGCCTATTGGGAATATAGGAACTACACTACACTATGACACGCCACTCCACTCTACTCTACTGCACGCCACTCCACTCTACAACACATGACTCCAATCCATGCCTCGACACTCTACGACACTCTACAACATGCCACCCAACTCTATGACATACCACTCCACTCTATGACATGCCCCTCTACTTTATGACACTCCTCTCCAGCGCACGACATTCCACTCCACTGTACAACACTTCACACCACTCCACTGTACCACACGCCACCCACTGTACAACACACCATTCTACTGTACAATATGCCACCCCACTCTGTAACATGCCACTACACTATATGCTACTCTACGCTATGCCCCTCCACTTTAAGACACTCTACAATATGCCACTCTATGACACACCACTCCACTGTACTCTTCGGAATGCCACTCCACTGTACCCCAATCCACTCTACTGTGTGACACACCACTCCATTCTGTCACATGCCACTCCACTCTATGCCGCTACACTCTATGACAGGCCACCCCACACTATGAATGCAACCTCAATATACAACACTCCACTCCAATCTATGACACTCCTTGCCACTCAACTCTATGAAATGCAATTTCACTCTGCGGCATGCCACTCCACTCTATGACAAGCCTCTCCACTCTATGACACTCCAATCTACACCCCTCCACTGTAAGACATGCCGTTCTATCACACAGCACTCCACTCTAGTGTGTGTCACACCACTCCACTCTATAGCACCTCCATTCTACAACATTCATCTGCATTCTAAGTATCTCCACTCTACACCTGTCGTGTCTCGCTCTGCCAGCACTGTTTGTGCTGCCTTGTTATGTCTCCTTTCACTCCTAATCAAGCCAATCCTCTTCTGTCCATTATCCTGCCCCTCCCACCTCCCCATACCTCTGTTCCTGTTGTACAGCACTCCATCGCCCCACACTGCCATTGCCCTTTTTATGTTGGCTTCCTTCCTGCAGTCATTGCCCTATTAGTTTTTGGCCTCCTTTCTACCTCCCCTGGAAACCCAGCGTACTCTCACGGCCTTGGTGAGTGGCTACCATCTTTTATAAAAGTTGCACCCCTGCATGTGGCAACTGCTTAGCTCTCAGACTTCCAAAGAAGAGCACTGTACTCTATTGTGTAAACTTTAACTTTGGTGTAGTTCTACAAGGTTTGCTTTCCCACCCACAGGTGATACAGGTGTACTCAGTTCAATGCACCAGCGTTGACTGTAAAAGTCAGGTTCTTGTAGCCCAGCAGAACCCCACTGAAATGGGGTTTCTGGTTGGCAGAGTATATACCCTGTCCAAGCAGGAACCACAATCCTAGTCAGGGTAAGCCATTAATTGTCAAATTGTTGGTTCCCCAGGTGCAGCAATAAACCGAGGATCAGAGTGACCAGACATGGGGGGGTAATTAGGGAGAGTACCGTGGGGAGGGTGACCTGGAACAGATGATCTGATCCGTTACTACCACTGTGCACAATGTCTGCCATGAAAAATCATACTATCATAGATAGGCAAGCAGTGTATACAACTTGTGATTACCTGGAAAGGAATGATGATTACTTTTGGATTCCTTCACAACATCAAAGATTCAGCACATGCAATTTTCTTCTTCTTCTTGCTGTCTCTCTTAATGATTTGTTGGCTCTGGAATAACATTTCTAGTGTCCTATTGGCCTCACATATAAAGCCAATGATGATGGTGGTTCATCAACTGTGCATAATATGTTCATCCAAAACTGTCTACATCTCGGAAGCATAGATATGTTAATAGTAATGGTTTCAGCACATATTTAACTATCTTGATAATCTTTGTTGTGTGCCCAAATATAAATATCCAACTATTATCTGTGCCCATGTCGTGATCGTTCCACAGGCAAAATGGCACTAGGGAGCATTCTGAACACTACAAGTCATGAAACCAAATGCGTTAGGAGCGCTCAAGGAACTGTGAGCAATTTCAACTCTCTGCGCGAGAGTCATGCATTTCAAATGGAGATCTCCTACCTTTATACTGGGGTCTCGGGTCTGGGCTTTGAAGAATCTGAAACTCATGCAGTGCGGGGGTTGATAAGACCTACCACAGTCTGTTGCATTTTCTGGGCATTACTGGCACTTTGGGAAGGACACATTACAATCTCTGCACTCCTCAGTGACTTCTTGAATAATCCCCGTGCATTAGAGGGCATGGCCACATTTTAATTCTCAGTAACCAACATGGCGGCCACGACATGTGTCATACAAGTGACCACGGAAATCACTGCAACCAAAGATGGACAAGTCAATAAATATCGAAACAAGGAGATAAATGAGCATCACACATCTGAAGCACATGAGAACTCACATTTCTATATTCTTGGTCATAAAGTTCCTGATTTCAATATCTTCTTCCTGTACCTTATGGAATGACTGTATTTATAAGAGTTGGCCTACACCATTCAGTCTGGCCATAGAGTCACTTGCTTTATCACTTAGTTTCGCCATATACTCAGTACTGGCATTGTTACTCAGTTGTGCCATAACGTTCATACACCATGCATTATCATTACAAGTACTTGATGCTATGCAGTCTAAGCTTACCACATATGTATGAAATGGGTAGTGATTCCTGTAACCTTAGGATGACACGACTCAGTATGGTATGGACCATGAAAGTAAAACACTCTAAATTAACCTGTGCTCACTCTCTAGTAGCTTGGCACAGAGAAATAAGGCTTAACTAAGAGGCAAACTGTTTATGGAAAAACAGTGAAAACCCCACAAAAAGGCTCCACCATAGTTTAGCAATATAACAAAAAAAAATTGTGAATAAAACAAGACCAAAATGACAAAAATCCAATATGTAGAACGTGAGATATGAATTTTTAAAAATTAAACTGCAATATTGCACTTAGACGCAACCAGAGCTTTAGGGGTCTCTTGAAGTTGCGGCAGCCCATGGTAAATCCGAACTTTCAGGGCCACAGCAATGGATCGCTGGTCGGATCCAGTTGCCACACAAGTCCCACAGAAAACAGTACCTTTCCAGAGGATGCATCGGCGAGTCATGCAGTTGGGGGGATGCATCGTCGTTTGGCTCCTTTGTGGTGAATGCGATGTGTTGTCATCGAGCTTTGCAGTTGGGTTCCGCGTCATCATCAAACCCCTTACGATGAAGGCAATGCATCATCCTGCATTGTCGCCCAACCACGCAGGGATGTTCTCGGAGTCGCACTGCGTTGACGTCGAAGGAAATGCATCAATTCAGATCGGTGCAAAGTCAATGATGCTTGAGTTTTGAAAAGAAACTGATGCAGAACCCAACTTTAAGGCCCAGAACTAGATAGGCACCTCTTGGCAGGACAGGACACACAGTTGGAAGAGGGCAGCAGCTGAAGCAAAGTTGAAGGAGGTCTTTGATTGCCCTGGGACTTCAAGACCGCAGGCAAGGCAGCCAGCCCTTGGAGTTACTTAGGTCTCTTGTAGAATGCAAAGTTGCAGGTTTAGTCCTTCTCACTACCAGGCAAGAGGCAGCAGGACAACACAGCAAAGCAGTCCTGCAAAGTTTCAGTCCCTCCTGGCACCACAGTAGTCCTTCTTCCTGGTAGAATGTCCTCAGATTCAGAAGTGTACTGACATCATGGTATCAGTGGTCCAGTACATATAATCATTTGAGCCTTTGAAATAAGGAGAGTTCAAAGAGATGCTTTGAAGTGCGCAATCCCCTGCCTTTCCTGCCCTTGCCCCAGAATCACTACATGGGGGTATGTAACCCTTTGTGTGGGGACAGGACCTAACCCTTTCAGGTGCAGAGTGTCAGCTTCTCCCTTTCATCCTGCCTAAGGATGACCCATCAACATGCAGATGGCTGCTCAGTCACGCCTACTCCTGCTCTGTGTGTGTCTGTCTAGAGGGAATGCAGGAAGCCAGCTGCAACCCACCCCAGACGTGTATTTTAGAGACAGGCAGAAGGCACCCACACTACACTAATAAAATGTTATAAAGCAGTCCCAATGTTATCCTGTGGGAGTGATAGGCCTTGCAGTACTGAAAAATGATTTTAAGATGATTTCACTATCAGAGTCATTTAAAACTTAAATGCGCATATCCTACTTTTTAAATACACTGCACCCCAGCCGTAGGGCTGCCTAGGGATCTTAGGGGTGACTTACATGTAATAAAAAGGGCCTGGCAAGTAGGGTAACTTGCTGGGCTGAAAATTCGTTCCGCTCGCGGAATTTGCGGATTTTCCGCGATTTCGCGAATCAGCGGGGACGAATTTTGAGCCAAACACTTACAGGGTTACAGCAGCAGGTGCAAAAGTTGAAGCTAATTTTTTGTAACCTTTTACAAAAGGGTTACAAAGAAATTAACTTCAACTTGGGCACCTGCTGCTGTAAGCCTGTAAGTGCTTCCTGGCTCCTCTTTGCGTACTTGCAACTATTCTCTGACCCTTGAAGCAGGGTCAGAGAATAGTTACAAGTAGGCAATGAGGCGCCTGTCACGAAAATTAAACCTCAACAGGAAGCACTGACAGATATAAAAACAAGCATTTGCAATGCAATAGGTCTCGCATTAGGAAAGTTTGAGCTATTGGTCTTGTAAATGACAATTCTTTTTATTTATGTGTTGGTTTTGAAAATAGCTAAATTAATAGCTTTGTCATTTACAATGCCAATAGTTATAACTTTCGCAAATGTGACACCTATAGCATATGTAATGCAACATGTTTTGTATTTACGTGACTTAGCTGTATTGATATTACAAATTACAATGGCTTTTAATTTTTTTAAATAATTAATACTTAAATAAAAGTGATTTTAATTTATAATGGCAATAGCTTAAACTTTTGTAAATGACTCTTGTGAAGATTATGTTCAGTGTATTTTATTGTGACGAAAATCCAAGAACAAGTGAAATATTAACATCTTTTTGTGACATTTATAATAAAGTTTGAAACATTGAGAGAACACATTTGAACCAGTTGTTGTTGAATGGTTGCACAGATTGATGCTGGGGTGGCGCTGAGTGGTGCTGTGGTGGTGCTGAGTGGTGCTGTGGTGATGCTGAGTGGTGCTGTGGTGGTGCTGAGTGATACTGGGATGGTACTGAGTGATGCTGGGGTGGTGCTGGTGCTGTGGTGGTGCTGAGTGATGCTGTGGTGGTGCTGAGTGATGCTGTGGTGGTGCTGAGTGGTGCTGTGGTGGTGCTGAGTGATAATGTGGTGGTGCTGAGTGATGCTGTGGTGGTGCTGTGTTGGCGCTGAGTGGTGATGTGGTGGTGTTGATTGGTGCTGTGGTGGTGCTGAGTGATGCTGTGGTGGTGCTGAGTGATGCTGTGGTGGTGCTGAGTGGTGCTGTGGTGGTGCTCAGTGATAATGTGGTGGCGCTGAGTGATGCTGTGGTGGTGCTGAGTGATGCTGTTGTGGCACTGAGTGGCTCTGTGGTGGTGCTGAGTGGTGCTGTGGTGGTGCTGAGTGATGCTGTGGTGGTGCTGAGTGGTGCTGTAGTGGTGCTGAGTGATGCTGTGGTGGTACTGAGTGATGCTGTGGTGGTGCTGAGTGATAATGGGTGGTGCTGAGTGATGCTGTGGTAGTGTTGAGTGATGCTGTGGTGGCACTGAGTGGTGCTGTGGTGGTGCTGAGTGGTGCTGTGGTGGTGCTGATTGATGCTGTGGTGGTGCTGAGTGATGCTGTAGTGGTGCTGAGTGGTGCTGTGGTGGTGCTGAGTGATAATGTGGTGGTGCTGAGTGATAATGTGGTGGTGCTGAGTGATGCTGGGGTAGCGCTGAGTGATGATGTGGTGATGCAGAGGGCAGAAAGGCACAAAAAGCAGTCTAACAAAGGGCAGAAGGGCAGAAAAACAAGGGAAACACAAGTCTAACAGAGGGCAGAAGGGCACAAAAAACCAGTCTAACAGAGGACAGAAGGGCAGAAAAACAAGGGAAAAACGAGTCTAACAGAGGGCAGAAGGGCACAAGAAACGAGTCTAACGGGGCAGAAAGTCACAAAAATTAGTCTAACAGAGGTCAGAACGGCACAAAAAATGAGTCTAACAGAGAGCAGAAGGGCACAAAAACAAGGGAATAACAGAGGGCACAAAAACGAGTCTAACAGAGGGCAGAAGAGCAGAAAAACAAGGGGAAAATGAGTCTAACAGAGGGGACAAGGGCACAAAAAATGAGTCTCACAGGGGGCAGAAGGGCAGAAAAACAAGGGAAAAACGAGTCTAACAGAGGGCAGAAAGGGCACAAAAACAAGGGAAAAACAAATCTAACAGAGGGCAGAAGGGCACAAAAAACGAGTCTAACAGAGGGCAGAATGAATCCCGCCCTGCGTGTTTGTCCACGAAGATGCCACCTTTTTGTGCAATACCTCTACTCAACTGGAGTACTTTCTACTGTCTAATCAGTAAGTGCTCCCTCGTTAGCTAAATGTATAGGGGCAGATTTACAATAACTGGCGCATCCCCAGGGATGCGCCAGTTATTGTGCGCCGCAGCTCCGCCACCCATGGTGCGCCGCATTTACAAAGCGGCGCAACATGTGGCAAAAACGGCACAGATGCGTCACGCATCGCTTGCAACACAGCTCCAGCAATGCTCTGGGGGGCCCTATCTCCCCAATGCTGCATCAAGCCTTGCGCCTGCTTCAAGCAGGCGCAGGGTTTTGACGCAGCATTGGCCTAAAAGTGACTGAGTGAAATCTTGTAGATTTCACTCAGCCACATTTAGGAGGCGTTCCTGTGCAGGAACGCCCTCCCCTGCACCGGAACGCCTCCTGATGGCGTAGGACTTTACAACGTGACGCATCTCTCAGATGCGTCACGTTGTTAATACCCAGCACCATGGCGCATCTTTTGTGCTGCCGCTGCGTCACAAAAGGTCTCGGTAGAGGGTGGCAGTGGTGAACCAGAGGGTGACAGTGATGAACCAGAGGGTGGCAGGGGTGAACCAGAGGGTGACAGTGCTGAACCAGAGGGTGGCAGTGCTGAACCAGAGGGTGGCAGTGATGAACCAGAGGGTGGCAGGGGTGAACCAGAGGGTGGCAGTGATGAACCAGATGGTGGCAAGGGTGAACCAGAGGGTGGCAGTTTTTGAACCAGAGGGTGGCAGTGGTGAACCAGAGAGTGGCAGTGGTGAACCAGAGGGTGGCAGTGCTGAACCAGAGGGTGACAGTGCTGAACCAGAGGGTGACAGTGGTTAACCAGAGGGTGGCAGTGGTGAACCAGAGGTGCTGTGATGAATCAGAGGGTGGCAGTGGTGAACCAGAGGGTGACAGTGGTGAACCAGAGGGTGTCAGGGGTGAACCAGAGAGTGGCAGTGCTGATCCAGAGGGTGGCAGTCGTGAACCAGAGGGTGGCAGGGGTGAACCAGAGGGAGGCAGGGGTGAACCAGAGGGTGGCAGTGGTGAACCCGAGGGTGGCAGTGATGAACCAGAGGGTGGCAGTGATGAACCAGAGGGTGCTTTGCCCATACACGACTGCATGGGTAACTTCGCCATGCAAACAGACCGCGAACACGCAAAAAGCCCCGAGAACATGCAAAAAACCCCGCGTACACGCACAAAACCCCGCGAACACGCAAAAAAACTAAATTCATGCGAATTTGCGGATTTTGCGAATTCGATTTCGTGTGAATTCACAGAACACGAATTCGCAAATTTCGCCCATACTTAATCAAGTGCACACACAGGCTCTGCAGTGGCTGGCCTGAGCCATGTTTAAAGTGCTACTTACGGGGGTGGCACAATCAGTGTTGTAGGCTGACTGCACTTTACTAGGGACCTATAAGTAAATTAAATATGCCAGTTGGGGATTAACCAATGTTGCCATGCTTAGAGTGAAGAACCTGGATTTCAAGTACACAGCGGCGCCAGGGACACGCCCGAAGTCCTCTGGGTTCCCTTGCCTTGGTATACAGAGACACGGAATACTTCTAGGATGCGTCAGAGATCAAATTTATTAGCTGCAGCTAGTAGCAGAAATCCCAGCAATACAACACGGTGTACAACTCAAGAAACTGCTCAACTTTCATTGAGCAAGACATCATTATTTATACACAATTTGCTTCATTACAAATGTACACCCACTGCGACAAATTCTGACCAATAGTATACATTTTACATACATCATCACATTCCAAAAAGCTCACTTTACATCGTTGGAACCCACAGGTTAATTATTAGGACTGTTCCAAATTCGATCTTTGCAAGCCGGACAAAACCCATAATTAAAAGCATTCCCCATGAAATGAAAAGTCGTAAGAAAAGAAACAATTTAGATGCTGAGTGAGGTAAGATATGTGCAAGGAAACTAAAAGTTAACAATCTCCTGAACATTGATTGCCAATTTCAGACAACGATCAGCTAGTAAAACTGGTTTTGCAAAAGGTTGGTTTCAGGTGAAAAGGTCAGTCTCTCTGCAGTTCATTCAGAGTCAGAAAAACCCAAGTTAATATATGCACGAACTCAGAAGGCCAGGCCACTTGTTCGTTGGGCCTACTTCACAGGCCTACGTGAGGGCAAGACTAAAATGAAGTCACGAACAAAATGGAGTCAGGTTTGAGAATTACAGAACCTCAGCCCTCCTTTTGCCATTACGTAGGCAATGACCTAAACTCATGTCAATCTGAATCCAGGTCTATATCTATTCTCATCAGGCCATCAAGGTGTTGTGTAACATCATCCTATTATCCTCTACTTCTCTCGGGATGGGTCTCCTCACACACATTGTAGCACAAAGACTACAAATGGCGGGACCACACTGGATACAAAGACAACAAGAGAAGAGGATAGCCAAAACCATGCTAAGGAATGTCAAAATCTTCCATTCCCATTTAGACAGTACTTCCCAAAACCATCCCGTCAATGACCAATCTCCTTCGTCCACATGAATAGACTCAGAGATCTTATGTGACCTAGAGATGGCTTGGTACACTGTAGGGGCATTATCTGGCACGTAAATACAACAACTAGATCCGATCAATTTGCATACTCCACCTCTATCTGCAAGTATGACATCTAGAACTACACGGTTCTGCAACGTCATAAGGCTGTCCGCTTGAAGCTCAGCTGTAACATTACTAAGAGCACCTGCTGTCTCATTAATAGTAGCTTCAACAACGCTGACAAGCTGTCGAATATGCCCACTATTGATCATTGGACCCCAAAAGTGCAGGAAACCCTTGAAGAAATCGCCTGCTTCTTGAGCTGCAGTATCTTCCTTATCGAAGACACCTCTACCATATCTAGTCTTGTGGTAATTCGGAACCGTAGTATATGTAGGGGGAAGCAAAAACGCCACATAACATGTACCTGAGAAATCAGGAGGCAACCATGCATATGCTCTGTCGTAGCATATAAAATACGTGCCTTTGGCTGGCACAAACGGTGGAGATTTCTGGGACGTATAGACATAGGTGTGATCACACACACTTTTCCCTAGTTGAGCTTTTGGATTTCGACCAGTACCTTGCAAACAAAAATAACCTCGGTGGGGCACGATCCAAATCGGGGGAGACCTTTTTCGTCTCTCCTTCTCAGTCAAGCTGGTACTATATCCGGTCAAATTCCAACCAACATAAGCCTGCCTTTCATCCTTAGGGATAGCATTATACGCATCGATATCTCTGATCATATCTACTATTCCCTTTATCAAGGCATTATTGCTCGCATTGTTTTTGATGGAACGTACAGGAGATGCTTCATTCGCATAAATAAACATAGTCTGTAAAGCCCACACAGACCCATTAAAAGAAAAAGGCAAAACCAAATATGGCATTCCCTTATCTGTCGTATGCGGCATAAGACCACACACATAACAATTTGTGGTGTTTACTACTAACTGATGCTGATGCAACATCTGTATAAATGAGTTATTAACAAATTCTGATCTTCGTGTCTGTTCATGTTCAGGCAACATGTAAAATTCATGCGGAGAAATAGTAGAAAAAGAAAGAGTAGGTTGGGGCGTAGATGTAAGCGTCTGTTCTGTGAGATAAACAATCCAACCCACACAAGCCAATATCATATTCAAAAACATTAAAAAACACAATATCAAAAAACATTTGCTATGAACCAATGTACACATTTTCACTTTAAAATCACTTTTCACAATACCACCCTTATCAGAAAAAGACTCCATCCTCTAACGTGCTGCTCACGGCAATTTTCCCTCTTCAATTAAGTGTGCATCAAGGTCGCACTAACGACCAAGAACCACAGACCTTGTGTCAATACGCGGCTCACCCCTTAAGATCTTATACCGTGACCCTGCAGCGGAGTCCGGATGGTGACTCGAAAAAGGGAAAAGCAAAAAAGGTTTCCTGATCTGACAAGGTGTAAATTCACTATCTAAAAAAATTCCAGATTCATATTTTTATTTGTCCATATGTACAGTCTTTCTCGGTCTGAAATCGTAGCGTTCTTTATCAGGCACAGTCTGATCCTTAAAGAGGAGTTCCGGATTGGTGGTATCAATCTTCAGATGAGGAGGCACAGCAGCTTGCAGAACATCATCATCCTCGCGTTCTGACCGAGTCCATGTCAAATGAGCATCGCTAAAAGGAATGAATCTAGGGACTCGCTCACATTCGGAATCAGCTATACCATCCCTCACCCACTGATCATACGGTAAAGGCAAAGGAACTTTTTTACAATGGGTGGCATGCACCCAGTTCCTTTTGCCAGCTACTCTAACAGCAGTTCTAGTGACCAGAAGAACTAAGTACGGACCAGTCCCTCTTGGTTCCAAATTCTTGGAGCGCTGGAAATTCTTGACGAGAACATAATGTCCAGGTTCGATGGAGTGGCCTGGATCTGTAGTAGCTGTTGGTAAACTGTCATAGACCTGTTGGTGGAGAACACGTAATTTAGCAGTCAAGTCATGTAAGTAATCCACCAACATAGGGTACTCAAGGTCACTGTATTTTTAGGACGATGCACACCCCAAACGTTCGCTGGACGACCAAAAACTATTTTGTATGGGCTAAGTCCCACACGAGAATGCACTGTCGTCCTTGTTGGCAAAAGAGCCAACGGCAAGGCATCCGGCCATATAGGACCAGTGCTCGCTTGTACCTTAGCTAATTTCAGCTTAAGTGTACCATTGTACATTCAACAAGTCCAGCAGACTGGGGGTGATTCGCTGCGTGGAACTTCTGATTGATACCCAAACCAACGCATACTTTCTTCATGACTCGGCCCACAAATTCACTCCCATTGTCCGACCATACAATTCTCGGCAAACCATACCTCGGGAAATACTCCTTGAGCAAAACTTTGGCTGTCGACAAGGCAGTATTATCCTTTAGCGGGTAGGCATCTATCCATCTGGAAAAGGCACAAACAACCACAAGGACATACTTCAAGTTATTACATCTCTTCATGTGAATGTAATCTAGCTGTATCACCTTAAACGGATACTTTGGAGGAGCAAAATGACCAGCTGGAGTTGGTGTTCCCTTTCCAGGATTATACTTCAGACAAATCATACAGTGCTTCACCACATTCTCAGCACATTTAGGAATTCCAGCATTCTGCCATACTGGAGCCAACAACTTGCATATTCCTTTTGAGCTAATGTGAGCCATTCCATGAGCCATAGTAACCACTGGGAGCACATACGCATCAGGCAACAACCATCGCTGGTGCTCCGACAACTCAACCCAACAACCTGTCGAATCCAACATACCCGTACTCTCTCTCCACGTACTCAATTCTTTCTCCGTAGCTTCAGCCTGAATCATCTTCACACTTTCCAATGTGTCTTCACACATTCCTCCAGCCATAACCCAATTAGCAGGGCCTGCAACATACATACGGCTCATCATGTCTTTCGCCGTTTCCTTCCCAACTTAATCCGCAAACGCATTCCCTCGACCTGCATCATCCACAACCTTTCTATGCGCACTGCACTTCACAATTGCAATCTGTTTTGGGAGAGTAAGTGATTCAAGAAGTTCATTCACTAATAGCCCATTCTGTATCTTCGTGCCATGAGAAGTAAAGAATCCTCTTTCTCTCCACAAACGTCCGTAACAATGGGCAACACCAACCGCATACTGGCTATCAGTATAAACATTCACTCGCTTCCCTTCTGACAACACACACGCTCTCGTCAACGCTATCAACTCTGCTGCTTGCGCTGAATTCTGTGCAATTCGTGCTGTCTCGACAATCGTATGCAAAGTTGTAACAGCATACGCTGCAGTTGACTCGCCATTCGGCAACTTAAAGCACGAACCATCTACCCATAGTGTACCATCAGCATTCGTAAGAGGAGTGTCTTTTAAATCGACTCTAGCCTTTGTTTCTTCCTCTGTCGAAGAAAACAATCATGCTGTTCTTGAGCATCCGTCTCTGTAGAGATCGGCAACAGCATAGCTGGATTTAACACATTACATCTTTTAATGTGAACATGGCTAGCCAACAATGTCAACTCATAACCTGAAAGACGTGCACTAGTAAGGTGCTGTGTCTTTGTCCTATTCAATAAAGTATCCACTGCATGTGGGACCATCACAATCAACGTGTTATCCAATACCAAACCAGCAGACTGTCGGATAGAAACAGCCGCTGCCGCTGTAGCTCTCAGAGAACTCGGCAACGCCCTAGCTACCGGATCTAATGTCGCTGAAAAATACGCACATGGACGCTGCTTATCTCCGAATGGTTGTGTCAAAACTGACAATGCACAACCTTCTCTCTCGTGGACATACAACGTGAAAGGCTTACTGTAGTCCGGGGTACCCAATACCGGAGCAGAACACAATGCATCACGTAATTCAGAAAAACTTTTCTGACATTCATCAGACCAAGGGAGAGGATACGGAGTATCTTTAAGAGTCAGTGCCAAAAGAGGTTTTGCTAGCAGGGAAAAATTAGGAATCCACTGCCGACAATACGAAGTGATACCCAAGAAAGCACGCACTTCTCTCTGTGTGGATGGTACAGTCATTTGAGCAATCGCTTGAATTTGTTCTGGGGTCAACCTTCTTCCCTTCTTCGACAAGAGATGACCTAAGTAGGTTACCTCTTGGCGACAATACTGTAACTTCGAAGGTGACACTTTATGATGAAGGTCAGACAAATATCGTAACAAAGAAAGAGTAGCCTTTTTACAGATCTCTTCGTCATCAGCAGTAATCAGTAAATCATCAACATACTGAATAAGAGTAGCACCAGAAGGCAATACAAAACCATCAAGTTGAGTTTTCAACGCCTGACTATAGATGGAGGGACTTTCACAATAACCTTGAGGAGCTCTCTTAAACCGGAAGCTTCGGCCTCCTAATGAGAAGCCCAAAATATCTCCACTCTCCTCAGCGATAGGAATACTGAAGAAAGCATTTTTCAAGTCGATGACAGAAAACCAAGCTGCCGAAGCAGGAATCAGAGTCAACAAAGCAGTGATATCAGGGACAACAGGAAACTGTGGCACAACAAACTTATTCACTTCTCGAAGATCGATCACAAACCGATACACAGGTGGCTGAGAAGCACCAGTACGCTTATGGACAGGCAAAACAGGACTGTTACACACATTACCTCTCGTTTCTTCAATTACACCCTTCTCAATCAAATCATAAATGATTGCCAAAAGAGCTCTCTCGCCATCACTTGAGATTTTATATTGGGGAATACGAGGTAGCCTAGCATTTGACTTAAGGGTGACAACATAAGGTGGAATCTGCAAAAGACCAACATCATTGGGACCCGTAGCCCAAAGCGTATCAGGAAGAGAACGCAATTCCAGTGGGAGACAATCTTTAGACAAATACATCGGAGAAATCACTTTCTTACCCAAGGTAAGATGTACTCCCGAAGGAGAACAATGTAATGTCGCATACAATCTTTTCAGCAAGTCCAAACCCAACAGATTCTCACCACAACCAGTCGTTAGAATAAGGGGGGCTTCCAATTCACAAGGACCAATAGAAAGAGGCAAAGGATTAGAAACCTGGTTACAAACTGGGGCGCCTGAAAATCCTACGGAAACATTGGTCAAGCCAGACAAAGGTGCGCCAGGAAGTTTAGAGTGCATGATAGAACTCTTCGTCGCACCAGTATATAAAAGAAAAGGTTCTGCCACACCTGATGTAATCACTTCAACATAAGGTCCACTCTGGTCTACTGGAACTGACACTACTCCCTCTCTTTGCCCATGGCTGTCCTAACTATCATTATAACCAGCACTCTCACCTTCAACACAGTAATCAGCAACATAGTACTGGGCAGACTGACCACTCCGAACATTCTGTCTTTCAAAATAATTCACAGAATTCTGAAGGGAAGAGGAACGCTCATTCTGGGGTAACACACCACGTCCCCAACCCCTAGGAGCTTGCTGGAAACCACCACGACCTCTCTGACCAAATGTGCCATTCGCACGCTGCAACGAAGCCGGGCAACTATTCTTGAAATGACCTTCCTCTCTGCTGATTAGGACCAGGAAAGAATCGCGGAGCATAAGGCTAAGGCCTCTGTAACAATCTCTGAAACTGTGGAGGTTGCTGAAACTGAGGCTGATTCGTACGAGGCAGATAAGCTTGCTGCAAAAGAACTTTCGTCTTTAGATCTTTAGTTTTCTTCTCTACTTTATCCTTCTCATCTTTAGCTCTATTCTCATAACATTGTGCAGTAGCCAATATCTGGGCCGAAGAAGAAACAGCCCATGAACTCTCAGAGTCTTTTAACTTATTACAAAGTTCGGGAAGCAAGTTAAAAACAAATTTGTCCACGAACAACCTTTGACCACCTTCAGTACTCATGTCCTGACCACTATGATCGATAAACGTCTCCTCAAACCTAGTGAAGAAATCGGACACACTCTCATCTTTCTTTTGTTTGCATGCTGCCAACTTATCCCAATTCACTCGTAGAGGAGGCATTATAGTTTTCATCAAATTAAGAATCCTACCTGAGAAATTCTGCAACTAAAGGTTCAGGTTTAGCACCTCCTACCTGCCGACCATCTGCAGCAACAATATTAGCCCATGTATCTCCTAATTCTGCCGCATGGTTCTCATGACGAATCTTTGCCCACAAAGGTTGAGGGACTACATTACCCATCAACAGATCGATGTCAGCTAAATTCATAATACACGCTTCAATTGTCTGGAACAACTCCTTGTAATAACCAGCAGGATTTTTACGGGGGTCAGGTAAGGTCTGCTTAAGAGCCAAGTACCCATACGCGCTGGAAATGTGCCGGTACACCCTGAATACCCTGATTAACATCAGCAGCAACTGCCTCTCTCCATACAGGGGAAACTTCTCTCAAAGGATACTGCTTCACTTTCCTCCTAACAGAGGAATCAGGTTTGTACAATGTCTGAGGCGGAAATCTAGACCTAAAAGCAAGTATCGTCTCTACGGCGTCTACAACATCAGATTCCACTATCGTCCCTTTAGCAAACTCAGACTGAACATCAAGTACTTCCTGCGGAATCGGACCCAACTCATTATTTTCCCATTCCTGACAGAGAAAAGTACACATTACATCAAAAACATACCTTTGCTTAGGCGGCTCCCACTGAAAGAAAACATCCATAACTGCTTGTAAATCGTACCTAGAAGCATTTAAAACCCATCTACGAGCCAATAGATCCAACATTGTCCGTTCCTCGGAACTAGGAAGCTGACTACGACTCTGCTTTCGTCCCGAAACAGGGGTCATATTCAGTGACCCAAAGAGTGGAGACAAAAGACTAGCAACAGTCTCAGTCATACGTTTTCGAGCAGAAGGAGAAGAAGCAGACATAAGAACAGGAGACAAAGTAGTCTGAGGAGTAGGAGTCATAGGAACAGAAGTAAGAGAAGACGGAGACAAGGCAGTGTAAGGCAAAGGAGTTTGAGGCAAAGCTGGTAGCAAAGCTTGCGACCCTAGAGTGGGTTGCGCAGTAGGAGGCAAAACCATCTGTGGAGCAACGGGTGGCTGAACAACAGCAGGGGGCTGAACAACAAGGGGTGCAACAACCGGAGGTAATGGAGGTGCAGTAGCACCCTGCACATAAGGGGGTGGCAATCTCAGTAAATGAGAGATCAAAGGATCTTTTTCAGGGTCTTCAGTCACTTTTGGAGGAGAAAGTGGCAAGGCCGGATAACATTTATCGATGGCCATGCAACGCTGTCTATCTGACACTTCAATCGCACGATCTTCTTCATCTTCCTTAAACTGCCTAGCAGCTTGTATTACTGACATATTCTTATCTTTCCTTTCTCTCTTTGCTTGCTTAATTTCTCGCTGTTTGGCTTCCTTACGCCAAAGGCGGAAAGAGTCAAACATTGCCGGCCGGGCTTTCTTCCTAAATAGCCTAACTTCTAGATTGTCTAAAATCTCTGTTTCAAAACTACCATGTGGGGGCCATTGTAAAACACCAGGGGGCATATTATCAAGAGATTTATCTCCGCTTTTTTGGCTTTAAAAGCCAAGAAAGCGGAGATAAAATTATCTCCCTATTACCTAGCTATCGCTAACACCAGTTAGCGACAGCTAGTAGGAGATAGCGACCATCTTGGGCCCCGCTCTGCATGTCAGAGATATTTATCACTAATGACATGCAAAGTGGGCGTGCCAAGATGTTAGGGACTGGAAACAGTCGCTAACATCGCTATCTCCTATTACCAACTTTTGGAGATATTCGCGCTAAGCGCGAATATCTCCAAAAGCTAACACCTGCCATGAGCAGTTCTTAGCCATGTTATCCAATGGGAGGTGGATAACATGGCTAAGAGCATTAGCTCGGTAATGCATGAATATCGCTGACTTTACAGCGATATTCATGCATTTTGGCCGATTATTATCGCTTAGAAGATAAACCTTGATAATAAGGCTCCTAAGCGATATAAATCGTTGCAACACGGCGATAAAATTATTGCCGCTAAGCCAACATAGCGATAATTATCGCTAGTTGTTGGTAATATGCCCCCATCTTTTTTCGTGTAGCGGGCCCATACTTCGTTATAAGTAATAGGGCCCCCTCCGTGTTTAGAATAGAGCTCATAAGTCGGAGTTCCAACCGGAGGTATCGGACATGAATCCTCCAATCGGGAATCCCTGTTACAACCACAAACAAACCAATTACCAAATTTACCAAGACCAGGCATCTTGCTCACTAGTCTGGTTTCAAACTATAGGGGAATCAAAAAATGATACAGTCGTAAATATACAAGCCCTTCTGCTTTGGGTACTGCAGCAACCAAATCAAAACCAAGAAACCAAACCAAGTCGTGGGAGCGACCTACTTATACTTAACCAAATATCTGACACGCCACCAGAAGACCATCTATCGTCTCACTTTACAAACATCAATCGGACGGTCCAAGACAAGGCGACAGTCAGGGCAGCAGTCCTTCATAGCCGTTGGAAAGCGGGAAGCCTCGCAGAAAAGACTTTCGGTCCACGTCGACATGAAGGGGTTGATGAAGTGGGGGCCCTCCTCCAGAGTTTCCTCACGTGGCTCCTCGCAATCTTCGGGCTTGGACCGGTACCACTGAAGTCGCCCCACGTTGGCCGCGCCAACTGAAGAACTGGGATTTCAAGTACCCAGCGGCGCCAGGGACACGCCCGAAGTCCTCTGGGTTCCCTTGCCTTGGTATACAGAGACACGGAATACTTCTAGGTGGCGTCAGAGATCAAATTTATTAGCTGCAGCTAGTAGCAGAAATCCCAGCAATACAACACTGTGTACAACTCAAGAAACTGCTCAATTTTCATAGAGCAAGACATCATTATTTATACACAATTTGCTTCATTACAAATGTACACCCACTGCGACAAATTCTGACCAATAGTATACATTTTACATACATCATCACATTCCAAAAAGCTCACTTTACATCATTCCAACCCACAGGTTAATTATTAGGACTGTCCCAAATTCGATCTTTGCAAGCCGGACAAAACCCATAATTAAAAGCATTCCCCATGAAATGAAAAGTCGTAAGAAAAGAAACAATTTAAATGCTGAGTGAGATAAGATATGTGCAAGGAAACTAAAAGTTAACGATCTCCTGAACATTGATTGCCAATTTCAGACAACGATCAGCTAGTGAAACTGGTTTTGCAAAAGGTCGGTTTCAGGTGAAAAGGTCAGTCTTTCTGCAGTTCATTCAGAGTCAGAAAAACCCAAGTTAATATATGCACGAACTCAGAAGGCCAGGCCACTTGTTCGTTGGGCCTACTTCACAGGCCTATGTGAGGGCAAAACTAAAATGGAGTCACGAACAAAATGGAGTCAGGTTTGAGAATTACAGAACCTCAAGAGCAAATGTTCTTTAGTACTGGTTAGCAATGGTAATGTGCCCAGAATCCTAAAGCCAGCAAAACAAAGTCAGAAAAAGATGGGGAGAAAGGCAAAAGATTTGGGGTAATCTTGCAGAAAGGGACATTTCCAACACAACTCCCCTCCAGCCTAAAGCTAGGGTAGAGTAATCAATACCTGGATGGACTTCCCTGTTCAGGGCGATAGAACATGGACAATGACCCACTACCGCAAGGGCACTTGCCACTTCTACATCTTTCTGAACTCAGTTGGATCCCTCTGTCTATACTCTCCTCACTAGGAGAGCTTGGAAAGCAGAACAACTTGCAGTCTAGAGTTTCTTAGGAAGAAGCAACACACTGCATTCCTTTTTTGACAGCAACAGCTGCCTTTATCAGCAGAGGCATGAAGGCTGTGTTCCCTGCAAAGGGCAAACATGTGCGGCGGCAGCAGCCTTCCTCCGGGACATAGCTTTATCAGCATCAGGAGAGATGCAGCATCTTCGATGTGTGCTACCAGTAGCTGTGACCGTCTCTGGCAGAATAATCTTGTGCAATAATCTGGGCAATCGACTTCTCCTCCTAAGTGGTCGGATGTTAGCCTTTATACACTACATTTTATCAGCGATCGGAATTTCTGATGAAGTTTAGGAATGTCTGACATTTCCTTAGAAACATATAAGGTGAAAGGACATCAATTCAGACAGCACTATTTTAGCTAAATGTCGGTATTTTTTCTTCTTTGACCTTGATATGGTGATAAGTAGACACTTGTCCCAGACTGATGTCGCATCAGGTCTTATATCTTTGTCATTAGCCGAATGACTTGACTTTTTCACTGTTCTTAGTAAGATATGGTCAGGTGACATTTGCGACAGTGGCAGATATGACAATGATTTTGCATAAAAGAGGGAATATAGCGGGTCCCATTACCCAAGATGGTGTCAGGGCCTACTCAAAATGGGGTCTGACCTTATGGAATTTATGTCATTCTCAACTTGCACATCTGAATATGATGTCATAGGAGCATATTTAACATTCAGGATTTGGGTAACGTGTCGAGAAATCCATGCTCTCAATATTCTAAGACATGGTGAATGTCAAATACGATACATGTAAACTATGATATATAAAATATGTGATAGCATACAATATTAATGCAGTTAATAAATCATGAACATGATTGCATAATATGTGATGGGCAAAGCGAAGAGTGCCTAAGAAAAAAAATGAATGTGTCCTTGTGTAACACAACTGATGCTTGTGTAAAGCGCTCTGATACCTGATACCTTCGGGTCAAGTTTGCGCTATATAAATCTCTGAAATAAAAGCTTGAATACTTTGAAGCCTTGTATTGTGTCAAACATTGTTCACAGCTCTCCAGCTTGGTTGACTGCCCATGATTCTGTGAGGGTGTAGTGTGAGAATATGCACAAACACTAGATTTCCTAGAAATTCAGCACTTTTGAAAAATAATGATTCTTACAAACCTCAGGGTCCATCGTTTATAAAAGCAGACTGGCACAGCTATGGGCCCTATTTTGAGTGCCCTGGTGATCTTGATGAAGTTAATACTAGGAAACACCTTCTCCTCCAGAGTTACAAATTGTGGTGTAGCACAAGGAATTTCATTTGCTGAAGTGACAAACTGGGGAGACACCATGTGGGAATCAGCGTAGAAACACCAAGGTTTTTTCCCAAAACATGTAATCTCCGTTATTTCCATGGCCCCGGAATCACCAGGATCCTCGGTGATGGAAATTACAATGCAAGACAATCACAGGGCTCTCATAATGAGATCCTTCTAATGGCAATATGATCAAAACTAAAAAAGGCAAACTGGTTAAATTAAGGAGGGTTGTGCATATTTAAAACAGGACACTGTAATTTGATACTATCTGACTACACCTATATGATGGCCTTTTTAGTGTTAAAACGTGACACGGATAATTATATCTGCACAAAACTAAGATATCTTTTTGTCTCACAAAATTTTATTTTGATTGTATTAAAAACATATAGATTCCTTTGTTACATAACATTTTTTAAAACATATCATCAATCAAAAATGTATCTAGTACATACAATGTTAACTTTCAGATATTCCCACTAAAATTAAAAACAATCCGTACAAAATAATATTCACATATGGAGAAATTTTACAAAACATCATAACATCAAATGTAAAAAGGTAGAAGAAAGTCCGTTGTCGACGCGTTTCGGTTCCTTAAATGTTTTTACACCTTCTTCAGGACAGACTTTTAATTAAAAAACAAATTTCTTCAATCTAAAAACAAATACATACAATTAATATCATATATTTCAGTGAGTACAAAGTACATTACATTAGTGCGCATGGTTGCCCACGTGTCACAGTATCAGCTAAGAGAGACTATCTTACTTGCTAATGTCTTATCGGAGATCTTGTCACTTTTAAGATACCACACACTTGAGGATTGAATATCACCGGATCCTCTATATTATATATGTTATTTTCTTATTTTCATCTCTAAAAATTGAGAAATGCATTGATCAATTATATGTGACAAGTTAAACTTCAAGACTACATGTCTAAGTTGTTCCCCATTTCACTTACTTTAAACTGGGAGAATAAATGTCACTTGTGTCTTGTTCCAATATTACGACTTTAAATCAGCGCCGGGACAGGGCGAGAAATGCGCCATCGACTAACAGAACACCGTTCCGCAATAAAAAACCTCAAAAAGAATGCAGCACTTGTGGAGCATTGGATTGTGGAAAAACATGATATTAATGATATCAAACGGTTCATTCTCGAGAAAATCTAAATATCAGTCCGTGGAGGTGACATAAATAAAAAACGCAAACAAAGAGAACAATTCTTTATGTCCAAATTTAAAACATACTATTCAGGATTGAACTGCAGAGAAGAGTGGGATAGATTAATTAGATAAAACATATGTGAATATTATTTTGTACTGATTGTTTTTAATTTTAGTAGGAATATCTGAAAGTTAACATTGTATGTACTAGATACATTTTTGATTGATGATATGTTTTAAAAAATGTTATGTAACAAAGGAATCTATATGTTTTTAATACAATCAAAATAAAATTTTGTGAGACAAAAAGATATCTTAGTTTTGTGCAGATATAATTATTCGTGTCACGTTTTAACACTAAAAAGGTCATATTAGTGTGTAGACTTTGGGTCACAAATAGAAAGTTAGTTACACAGAAAGGAACTCTCTCTTTTTTTGTTGCTTTATACCCAGTCCTTTCTGGTATTCTGGGAAACTCTCTCTTTTGAAAGTAGTACACCTATATGATAACCTAAGCGTTTTATGAAAAAGTATTTTATACTATGTTGACTATAGAATGAAAGATATTTCTGACCACCAAATAAATGCATTTCAGTTGGTGACTCAGGTGGGAAGACTCCGTGGAGAAAAAATGTCACCTAAAAAGTTATTTCTATGACCAAACATTAGAAGTATTGTTTTTCCTATAATAAACACTTGATTTTATGATCTTACTCAGTGATCTACCGGCATTTAACAAGAACATGGAGCCCTGGCGGTTTTTGGGAAAACATGGCGGCCGGCTAGGTTGCGAGTCGTGGATGTCGGGAGACGTGGCGGTGGTAGGAAGGAGTTCTAGGTAGAGACTGGCCATGTCAAGAGCGTAGCGAGAGGAGAAAACTGCTCACCCTCAAGAGAGAGTTCGGGAGAAAAGGTATCGGGCTTTGAAAACTTTGTTAATGGCTGTATGTGCTGGCGGCGTTCGATAGCGTATGGCGGAGGCTGAGGCTGAGGGATCCGTACGGCTTTGGACGGAGGTAGAGGAGGAGGTTCTGCATCTAACTACAGAGCCGCGGAGCGGGAGCTGGGAGAGGGCGGCGCTGGAACTAGGCAGAGGACGCCGTGCGGCAGCTAGGATCCCGTTGAGAGGTGCTGGGGGTCGAGGGAGAGGAGAGAAACCTCTAGCTGCAACGACGCTGGAGGTAAAGGGTGCAAGGGGTGCAAGGGGAGTTGTGGAGAGTCCCTGCATAATAAGTCCAACTGATAGAGGCTTGGTTGAAGCACAGGCAGGGAGTAAGGGAGGTAACAATAAGTTGGACGGCAGAAAGTTGATAGTAGGCACAGAGCACTCCAGGTATACACTAAGAAGCACGAAGAGGGGTACAAGTGAGGCATCTCTGGGTAAGCCGAAAACCCTGCCAAAGAATTTTCGAAAGTGCACGATTAAAGAAGCCAAAAGTTGTAAGGCAGGGGAGCTTGACACAAAAAGGGGAAAGCAAAGGGGGCTTGAGTATAAGGTAGCTACGACCCCGTCACTCAACTCATATTTTAAACCGATTACAAAAGTATTGGTACTGTTACGTGATATTCAGAGGATTGATCGAGATCCTTTCCAGTTGAACCCAAATCGCTCCAGACCTAGAAAGATACTTGTTAACTTCTTGACTTTGCTGTGACACACTCCTGAGGCGGAAAGCCGGGAGGCTGATAATTTTTAACATTGTTGTGTTATTCTTGTGCTCTTTTAAAAAATAACTCACTTACCCCCACCTCTCACGCTTGAAAGGCGGACTCGGCGCTGCCCTGCAACTAGGCGTGGAACGCTTCTAGCGCCTCGCTCAGCCCGCAGGCCACGCCCCCTTCAGAGGCCACGCCCCCTTCAGAGGCCACGCCCACCGGCCATCACTTTAAAGGGACGCTGATTTCGAGCGCTCCCATTTGCTGTGACACACTCCTGAGGCGGAAAGCCAGGAGGCTGATCATTTTTAACATTGTTGTGTTATTTTTGTGCTCTTTTAAAAAATAACTCACTCACTCCCACCTCTTACGCTTGAAAAGCGGACTCGGCGCTGCCCTGCAACTAGGCGTGGAACGCTTCCAGCGCCTCGCTCAGCCCGCAGGCCATGCCCCCTTCAGAGGTCACGCGCCCCCTTCAGAGGCCACGCCCACCGGCCGTCACTTTAAAGGGACGCTGATTTCGAGCGCTCCCATTTGCTGTGACACACTCCTGTGGCGGAAAGCCGGGACGCTGATCATTTTTAACATTGTTGTGTTATTCTTGTGCTCTTTTAAAAAATAACTCACTTACCCCCACCTCTCACGCTTGAAAGGCGGACTCGGCGCTGCCCTGCAACTAGGCGTGGAACGCTTCCAGCGCCTCGCTCAGCCCGCAGGCCACGCCCCCTTCAGAGACCACGCCCACCGGCCGTCATTCCTTTCTTCCATAAATCATGTGCTTCCCTCTGAAGCGCAGCGAACGAGCGCAGCGGACGAGCGCAGCGGGCGCGACGATTGCGCGCCGAAGGCGCGCCTAAGGAAAGCCCGTCTGCGCCCGTCCGCGACCGACCAGGACTAGGGGCACCCCATACTACCCAATCCTTCCATTACTCCAGGGCCGATCTTCTGGAGTGTAATAAGAACAATGATCATCTACTCCTATTAAAGGATACACTCCACCTACTTTGTAAGGATGGTATCCTACGCCAAGGATGTCACCTTTCCACCCGTGCAGCATGTTTGGCTATATCCAATCCACCCCTCAACTCACTCTCTATCCTTTACCTCAACACCCGTTCCCTCGTCAAGCATCAGATGGACATCTTTTTGTTACTCACCACGGAAAAGCCTGACATCCTGCTGCTAGCAGAAACGTGGCTATCTCCTACCTCTGCACCTGACATCATAGCAGCCCTACCACCTGACTACTATATTATCCAGGCAGACCGCGCCAGCGCGAAAGGAGGAGGTGGAGTTGCGGCGATTATCCACTTCAGCTTGGAGGTCACCACTCTTACCTGTCTGACATTAGTCAACACGGATAATCTTGTACTAAAAATCGCCACCCCTCACATGACTATAGCATGTGTTCTTTTGTACAGACCACCCACCTCAATGCCACTGTTCCCCATGGCCTTTAGTGAGCAGGTTGCCAACCTAGCTCTGGATCACGCCAGGGTTATGTTAGTAGGCGACTTCAACTACTGGTACAAAGATCCTTTAGAGGGCTCTCAATCAGCGGAACTGACTGACCTTCTGTCCAACCTTAACTTCAAGCAACTGGTGCTCTCCCCCACTCATGACAAAGGACATATATTGGATCACGTGTGGTCCAAAACCACCTGCGTGACTCCCCCGCTTACCCTGCCTTGCCTATGGTCAGACCATTTGATCCTTAAATTCGAGATTTATGTTACTCACAACAAAACCACTGTGCCAACTGCTGGCAAATTGTCTAGGAATTGGAACGCTATGGATATGACTGCTTTTCTACAGTCATTAGCAAATGATGTCCCTCCTTTGGATAATGATTCAGAAAAGGGGGTGGTGATGAACAGAGTGTCTGAATTAAGCAGACCACTCTTACCCAGTCCAAAGATCAGGGCTTGATCCATCACCGTTATTTAGCTCACTGCCCCATCCCAGCTCAGAACATGGCTATATGCAAATTAGTCTGTCCCTGGCCCAGTGCATCATGGGAACAGGGCAGACCAAACTACCAAGCCAATTCTTCACCAGAAAGGAGACAAGCTACCGGGTACCGGTTTCTGGCATTTCAGCCTCGTCGGCCCGGCTTGCTTGAATCCTGATGGAGCAGTGAGCAAGGGACTCATGTCTGAGTATACCCTGCCACACCTGTAGTGGCCAAAAACGATTCAGAAAAGGGGGTGGTGATGAACAGAGTGTCTGAATTAAGCAGACCACTCTTACCCAGTCCAAAGATCAGGGCTTGATCCATCACCGTTATTTAGCTCACTGCCCCATCCCAGCTCAGAACATGGCTATATGCAAATTAGTCTGTCCCTGGCCCAGTGCATCATGGGAACAGGGCAGACCAAACTACCAAGCCAATTCTTCACCAGAAAGGAGACAAGCTACCGGGTACCGGTTTCTGGCATTTCAGCATCGTCGGCCCGGCTTGCTTGAATCCTGATGGAGCAGTGAGCAAGGGACTCATGTCTGAGTATACCCTGCCACACCTGTAGTGGCCAAAAACGATTCAGAAAAGGGGGTGGTGATGAACAGAGTGTCTGAATTAAGCAGACCACTCTTACCCAGTCCAAAGATCAGGGCTTGATCCATCACCGTTATTTAGCTCACTGCCCCATCCCAGCTCAGAACATGGCTATATGCAAATTAGTCTGTCCCTGGCCCAGTGCATCATGGGAACAGGGCAGACCAAACTACCAAGCCAATTCTTCACCAGAAAGGAGACAAGCTACCGGGTACCGGTTTCTGGCATTTCAGCCTCGTCGGCCCGGCTTGCTTGAATCCTGATGGAGCAGTGAGCAAGGGACTCATGTCTGAGTATACCCTGCCACACCTGTAGTGGCCAAAAACGATTCAGAAAAGGGGGTGGTGATGAACAGAGTGTCTGAATTAAGCAGACCACTCTTACCCAGTCCCAAGATCAGGGCTTGATCCATCACCGTTATTTAGCTCACTGCCCCATCCCAGCTCAGAACATGGCTATATGCAAATTAGTCTGTCCCTGGCCCAGTGCATCATGGGAACAGGACAGACCAAACTACCAAGCCAATTCTTCACCAGAAAGGAGACAAGCTACCGGGTACCGGTTTCTGGCATTTCAGCCTCGTCGGCCCGGCTTGCTTGAATCCTGATGGAGCAGTGAGCAAGGGACTCATGTCTGAGTATACCCTGCCACACCTGTAGTGGCCAAAAACGATTCAGAAAAGTCTGGTCTGCCCTGTTCCCATGATGCACTGGGCCAGGGACAGACTAATTTGCATACAGCCAGGTTCTGAAACTGGGATGGTGCAATGAGCTAAAAAACGGTGTTGGATCTAGCCCTGATCTCTTGACTGGGTGAGAGTACTCTGCTTAATTCAGAGACTCTGTCCATCACCACCCCTTGTTGTAAATAATTTTGTCCACCCTAAGCGTGGAAGGGTATACTCAGATGTGAGTCCCTTGCTCATTGCACCATCAGGATTCAAGCAAGCCGGGCCGAAGACGCCTGAAATGGCAGAAACCGGTCCCGGGAAGCTTGTTTCCTTCCCAGTGTAAGAATTGGCTGTTGTAGTCTGGTCTGCCCTGTTCCCATGATGCACTGGGCCAGGGACAGACTAATTTGCATACAGCCAGGTTCTGAAACTGGGATGGTGCAATGAGCTAAAAAACGGTGTTGGATCTAGCCCTGATCTCTTGACTGGGTGAGGGTACTCTGCTTAATTCAGAGACTCTGTCCATCACCACCCCTTGTTGTAAATAATTTTGTCCACCCTAAGCGTGGAAGGGTATACTCAGATGTGAGTCCCTTGCTCATTGCACCATCAGGATTCAAGCAAGCCGGGCCGAAGACGCCTGAAATGGCAGAAACCGGTCCCCGGAAGCTTGTTTCCTTCCCAGTGTAAGAATTGGCTGTTGTAGTCTGGTCTGCCCTGTTCCCATGATGCACTGGGCCAGGGACAAACTAATTTGCATACAGCAAGGTTCTGAAACTGGGATGGTGCAATGAGCTAAAAAACGGTGTTGGATCTAGCCCTGATCTCTTGACTGGGTGAGAGTACTCTGCTTAATTCAGAGACTCTGTCCATCACCACCCCTTGTTGTAAATAATTTTGTCCACCCTAAGCGTGGAAGGGTATACTCAGATGTGAGTCCCTTGCTCATTGCACCATCAGGATTCAAGCAAGCCGGGCCGAAGACGCCTGAAATGGCAGAAACCGGTCCCCGGAAGCTTGTTTCCTTCCCAGTGTAAGAATTGGCTGTTGTAGTCTGGTCTGCCCTGTTCCCATGATGCACTGGGCCAGGGACAGACTAATTTGCATACAGCCAGGTTCTGAAACTGGGATGGTGCAATGAGCTAAAAAACGGTGTTGGATCTAGCCCTGATCTCTTGACTGGGTGAGAGTACTCTGCTTAATTCAGAGACTCTGTCCATCACCACCCCTTGTTGTAAATAATTTTGTCCACCCTAAGCGTGGAAGGGTATACTCAGATGTGAGTCCCTTGCTCATTGCACCATCAGGATTCAAGCAAGCCGGGCCGAAGACGCCTGAAATGGCAGAAACCGGTCCCCGGAAGCTTGTTTCCTTCCCAGTGTAAGAATTGGCTGTTGTAGTCTGGTCTGCCCTGTTCCCATGATGCACTGGGCCAGGGACAGACTAATTTGCATACAGCCAGGTTCTGAAACTGGGATGGTGCAATGAGCTAAAAAACGGTGTTGGATCTAGCCCTGATCTCTTGACTGGGTGAGAGTACTCTGCTTAATTCAGAGACTCTGTCCATCACCACCCCTTGTTGTAAATAATTTTGTCCACCCTAAGCGTGGAAGGGTATACTCAGATGTGAGTCCCTTGCTCATTGCACCATCAGGATTCAAGCAAGCCGGGCCGAAGACGCCTGAAATGGCAGAAACCGGTCCCCGGAAGCTTGTTTCCTTCCCAGTGTAAGAATTGGCTGTTGTAGTCTGGTCTGCCCTGTTCCCATGATGCACTGGGCCAGGGACAGACTAATTTGCATACAGCCAGGTTCTGAAACTGGGATGGTGCAATGAGCTAAAAAACGGTGTTGGATCTAGCCCTGATCTCTTGACTGGGTGAGAGTACTCTGCTTAATTCAGAGACTCTGTCCATCACCACCCCTTGTTGTAAATAATTTTGTCCACCCTAAGCGTGGAAGGGTATACTCAGATGTGAGTCCCTTGCTCATTGCACCATCAGGATTCAAGCAAGCCGGGCCGAAGACGCCTGAAATGGCAGAAACCGGTCCCCGGAAGCTTGTTTCCTTCCCAGTGTAAGAATTGGCTGTTGTAGTCTGGTCTGCCCTGTTCCCATGATGCACTGGGCCAGGGACAGACTAATTTGCATACAGCCAGGTTCTGAAACTGGGATGGTGCAATGAGCTAAAAAACGGTGTTGGATCTAGCCCTGATCTCTTGACTGGGTGAGAGTACTCTGCTTAATTCAGAGACTCTGTCCATCACCACCCCTTGTTGTAAATAATTGTGTCCACCCTAAGCGTGGAAGGGTATACTCAGATGTGAGTCCCTTGCTCATTGCACCATCAGGATTCAAGCAAGCCGGGCCGAAGACGCCTGAAATGGCAGAAACCGGTCCCCGGAAGCTTGTTTCCTTCCCAGTGTAAGAATTGGCTGTTGTAGTCTGGTCTGCCCTGTTCCCATGATGCACTGGGCCAGGGACAAACTAATTTGCATACAGCAAGGTTCTGAAACTGGGATGGTGCAATGAGCTAAAAAAACGGTGTTGGATCTAGCCCTGATCTCTTGACTGGGTGAGAGTACTCTGCTTAATTCAGAGACTCTGTCCATCACCACCCCTTGTTGTAAATAATTTTGTCCACCCTAAGCGTGGAAGGGTATACTCAGATGTGAGTCCCTTGCTCATTGCACCATCAGGATTCAAGCAAGCCGGGCCGAAGACGCCTGAAATGGCAGAAACCGGTCCCCGGAAGCTTGTTTCCTTCCCAGTGTAAGAATTGGCTGTTGTAGTCTGGTCTGCCCTGTTCCCATGATGCACTGGGCCAGGGACAGACTAATTTGCATACAGCCAGGTTCTGAAACTGGGATGGTGCAATGAGCTAAAAAACGGTGTTGGATCTAGCCCTGATCTCTTGACTGGGTGAGAGTACTCTGCTTAATTCAGAGACTCTGTCCATCACCACCCCTTGTTGTAAATAATTTTGTCCACCCTAAGCGTGGAAGGGTATACTCAGATGTGAGTCCCTTGCTCATTGCACCATCAGGATTCAAGCAAGCCGGGCCGAAGACGCCTGAAATGGCAGAAACCGGTCCCCGGAAGCTTGTTTCCTTCCCAGTGTAAGAATTGGCTGTTGTAGTCTGGTCTGCCCTGTTCCCATGATGCACTGGGCCAGGGACAGACTAATTTGCATACAGCCAGGTTCTGAAACTGGGATGGTGCAATGAGCTAAAAAACGGTGTTGGATCTAGCCCTGATCTCTTGACTGGGTGAGAGTACTCTGCTTAATTCAGAGACTCTGTCCATCACCACCCCTTGTTGTAAATAATTTTGTCCACCCTAAGCGTGGAAGGGTATACTCAGATGTGAGTCCCTTGCTCATTGCACCATCAGGATTCAAGCAAGCCGGGCCGAAGACGCCTGAAATGGCAGAAACCGGTCCCCGGAAGCTTGTTTCCTTCCCAGTGTAAGAATTGGCTGTTGTAGTCTGGTCTGCCCTGTTCCCATGATGCACTGGGCCAGGGACAGACTAATTTGCATACAGCCAGGTTCTGAAACTGGGATGGTGCAATGAGCTAAAAAACGGTGTTGGATCTAGCCCTGATCTCTTGACTGGGTGAGAGTACTCTGCTTAATTCAGAGACTCTGTCCATCACCACCCCTTGTTGTAAATAATTTTGTCCACCCTAAGCGTGGAAGGGTATACTCAGATGTGAGTCCCTTGCTCATTGCACCATCAGGATTCAAGCAAGCCGGGCCGAAGACGCCTGAAATGGCAGAAACCGGTCCCCGGAAGCTTGTTTCCTTCCCAGTGTAAGAATTGGCTGTTGTAGTCTGGTCTGCCCTGTTCCCATGATGCACTGGGCCAGGGACAGACTAATTTGCATACAGCCAGGTTCTGAAACTGGGATGGTGCAATGAGCTAAAAAACGGTGTTGGATCTAGCCCTGATCTCTTGACTGGGTGAGAGTACTCTGCTTAATTCAGAGACTCTGTCCATCACCACCCCTTGTTGTAAATAATTTTGTCCACCCTAAGCGTGGAAGGGTATACTCAGATGTGAGTCCCTTGCTCATTGCACCATCAGGATTCAAGCAAGCCGGGCCGAAGACGCCTGAAATGGCAGAAACCGGTCCCCGGAAGCTTGTTTCCTTCCCAGTGTAAGAATTGGCTGTTGTAGTCTGGTCTGCCCTGTTCCCATGATGCACTGGGCCAGGGACAGACTAATTTGCATACAGCCAGGTTCTGAAACTGGGATGGTGCAATGAGCTAAAAAACGGTGTTGGATCTAGCCCTGATCTCTTGACTGGGTGAGAGTACTCTGCTTAATTCAGAGACTCTGTCCATCACCACCCCTTGTTGTAAATAATTTTGTCCACCCTAAGCGTGGAAGGGTATACTCAGATGTGAGTCCCTTGCTCATTGCACCATCAGGATTCAAGCAAGCCGGGCCGAAGACGCCTGAAATGGCAGAAACCGGTCCCCGGAAGCTTGTTTCCTTCCCAGTGTAAGAATTGGCTGTTGTAGTCTGGTCTGCCCTGTTCCCATGATGCACTGGGCCAGGGACAGACTAATTTGCATACAGCCAGGTTCTGAAACTGGGATGGTGCAATGAGCTAAAAAACGGTGTTGGATCTAGCCCTGATCTCTTGACTGGGTGAGAGTACTCTGCTTAATTCAGAGACTCTGTCCATCACCACCCCTTGTTGTAAATAATTTTGTCCACCCTAAGCGTGGAAGGGTATACTCAGATGTGAGTCCCTTGCTCATTGCACCATCAGGATTCAAGCAAGCCGGGCCGAAGACGCCTGAAATGGCAGAAACCGGTCCCCGGAAGTTTGTTTCCTTCCCAGTGTAAGAATTGGCTGTTGTAGTCTGGTCTGCCCTGTTCCCATGATGCACTGGGCCAGGGACAGACTAATTTGCATACAGCCAGGTTCTGAAACTGGGATGGTGCAATGAGCTAAAAAACGGTGTTGGATCTAGCCCTGATCTCTTGACTGGGTGAGAGTACTCTGCTTAATTCAGAGACTCTGTCCATCACCACCCCTTGTTGTAAATAATTTTGTCCACCCTAAGCGTGGAAGGGTATACTCAGATGTGAGTCCCTTGCTCATTGCACCATCAGGATTCAAGCAAGCCGGGCCGAAGACGCCTGAAATGGCAGAAACCGGTCCCCGGAAGCTTGTTTCCTTCCCAGTGTAAGAATTGGCTGTTGTAGTCTGGTCTGCCCTGTTCCCATGATGCACTGGGCCAGGGACAGACTAATTTGCATACAGCCAGGTTCTGAAACTGGGATGGTGCAATGAGCTAAAAAACGGTGTTGGATCTAGCCCTGATCTCTTGACTGTACTCTGCTTAATTCAGAGACTCTGTCCATCACCACCCCTTGTTGTAAATAATTTTGTCCACCCTAAGCGTGGAAGGGTATACTCAGATGTGAGTCCCTTGCTCATTGCACCATCAGGATTCAAGCAAGCCGGGCCGAAGACGCCTGAAATGGCAGAAACCGGTCCCCGGAAGCTTGTTTCCTTCCCAGTGTAAGAATTGGCTGTTGTAGTCTGGTCTGCCCTGTTCCCATGATGCACTGGGCCAGGGACAGACTAATTTGCATACAGCCAGGTTCTGAAACTGGGATGGTGCAATGAGCTAAAAAACGGTGTTGGATCTAGCCCTGATCTCTTGACTGGGTGAGAGTACTCTGCTTAATTCAGAGACTCTGTCCATCACCACCCCTTGTTGTAAATAATTTTGTCCACCCTAAGCGTGGAAGGGTATACTCAGATGTGAGTCCCTTGCTCATTGCACCATCAGGATTCAAGCAAGCCGGGCCGAAGACGCCTGAAATGGCAGAAACCGGTCCCCGGAAGCTTGTTTCCTTCCCAGTGTAAGAATTGGCTGTTGTAGTCTGGTCTGCCCTGTTCCCATGATGCACTGGGCCAGGGACAGACTAATTTGCATACAGCCAGGTTCTGAAACTGGGATGGTGCAATGAGCTAAAAAACGGTGTTGGATCTAGCCCTGATCTCTTGACTGGGTGAGAGTACTCTGCTTAATTCAGAGACTCTGTCCATCACCACCCCTTGTTGTAAATAATTTTGTCCACCCTAAGCATGGAAGGGTATACTCAGATGTGAGTCCCTTGCTCATTGCACCATCAGGATTCAAGCAAGCCGGGCCGAAGACGCCTGAAATGGCAGAAACCGGTCCCCGGAAGCTTGTTTCCTTCCCAGTGTAAGAATTGGCTGTTGTAGTCTGGTCTGCCCTGTTCCCATGATGCACTGGGCCAGGGACAGACTAATTTGCATACAGCCAGGTTCTGAAACTGGGATGGTGCAATGAGCTAAAAAACGGTGTTGGATCTAGCCCTGATCTCTTGACTGGGTGAGAGTACTCTGCTTAATTCAGAGACTCTGTCCATCACCACCCCTTGTTGTAAATAATTTTGTCCACCCTAAGCGTGGAAGGGTATACTCAGATGTGAGTCCCTTGCTCATTGCACCATCAGGATTCAAGCAAGCCGGGCCGAAGACGCCTGAAATGGCAGAAACCGGTCCCCGGAAGCTTGTTTCCTTCCCAGTGTAAGAATTGGCTGTTGTAGTCTGGTCTGCCCTGTTCCCATGATGCACTGGGTCAGGGACAGACTAATTTGCATACAGCCAGGTTCTGAAACTGGGATGGTGCAATGAGCTAAAAAACGGTGTTGGATCTAGCCCTGATCTCTTGACTGGGTGAGAGTACTCTGCTTAATTCAGAGACTCTGTCCATCACCACCCCTTGTTGTAAATAATTTTGTCCACCCTAAGCGTGGAAGGGTATACTCAGATGTGAGTCCCTTGCTCATTGCACCATCAGGATTCAAGCAAGCCGGGCCGAAGACGCCTGAAATGGCAGAAACCGGTCCCCGGAAGCTTGTTTCCTTCCCAGTGTAAGAATTGGCTGTTGTAGTCTGGTCTGCCCTGTTCCCATGATGCACTGGGCCAGGGACAGACTAATTTGCATACAGCCAGGTTCTGAAACTGGGATGGTGCAATGAGCTAAAAAACGGTGTTGGATCTAGCCCTGATCTCTTGACTGGGTGAGAGTACTCTGCTTAATTCAGAGACTCTGTCCATCACCACCCCTTGTTGTAAATAATTTTGTCCACCCTAAGCGTGGAAGGGTATACTCAGATGTGAGTCCCTTGCTCATTGCACCATCAGGATTCAAGCAAGCCGGGCCGAAGACGCCTGAAATGGCAGAAACCGGTCCCCGGAAGCTTGTTTCCTTCCCAGTGTAAGAATTGGCTGTTGTAGTCTGGTCTGCCCTGTTCCCATGATGCACTGGGCCAGGGACAGACTAATTTGCATACAGCCAGGTTCTGAAACTGGGATGGTGCAATGAGCTAAAAAACGGTGTTGGATCTAGCCCTGATCTCTTGACTGGGTGAGAGTACTCTGCTTAATTCAGAGACTCTGTCCATCACCACCCCTTGTTGTAAATAATTTTGTCCACCCTAAGCGTGGAAGGGTATACTCAGATGTGAGTCCCTTGCTCATTGCACCATCAGGATTCAAGCAAGCCGGGCCGAAGACGCCTGAAATGGCAGAAACCGGTCCCCGGAAGCTTGTTTCCTTCCCAGTGTAAGAATTGGCTGTTGTAGTCTGGTCTGCCCTGTTCCCATGATGCACTGGGCCAGGGACAGACTAATTTGCATACAGCCAGGTTCTGAAACTGGGATGGTGCAATGAGCTAAAAAACGGTGTTGGATCTAGCCCTGATCTCTTGACTGGGTGAGAGTACTCTGCTTAATTCAGAGACTCTGTCCATCACCACCCCTTGTTGTAAATAATTTTGTCCACCCTAAGCGTGGAAGGGTATACTCAGATGTGAGTCCCTTGCTCATTGCACCATCAGGATTCAAGCAAGCTGGGCCGAAGACGCCTGAAATGGCAGAAACCGGTCCCCGGAAGCTTGTTTCCTTCCCAGTGTAAGAATTGGCTGTTGTAGTCTGGTCTGCCCTGTTCCCATGATGCACTGGGCCAGGGACAGACTAATTTGCATACAGCCAGGTTCTGAAACTGGGATGGTGCAATGAGCTAAAAAACGGTGTTGGATCTAGCCCTGATCTCTTGACTGGGTGAGAGTACTCTGCTTAATTCAGAGACTCTGTCCATCACCACCCCTTGTTGTAAATAATGTTGTCCTCCTTTGGATAATGACATAAATCTATCAGTTTCTTCTCTAACCGATTGGCTACAAGCAGCTAGCAATCTTCATGCCCCGTATAAAAAAATTAAACTCGCTCGGCGTACGGATGCTAACAGATGGTTTTCTGCCGACTTAAAAAGCAAGAAACTGGCTCTCCGTCAGCTTGAGCGCCTGTGGCGCCGTAACTACGAAACTGAGGAAAAAACTAAATATATTAGGGCGAGGAAGGAATACATGAATGCCATCTCTGCAGCAAAGGTGGAGTATTTCTCCTCTCGTATTCTGGACTCATCAAACAGATCTAAGGATATTTTCTCTGTCTTCAATGAACTGACCAATCTGGAGAATGTTCGTCCTAAAGTAATCCCCACTCAGCGTCTGTGTGATTCACTCAATTCCTACTTTAGTGATAAAATCACAGACATAAAAACTAGCATTCCCCAACCGAAGACCCCAATCACGACCGGTATGGCAATAAAGACAGGCTCTGCCACTCTTACTAATTTTCAACCTATAACCCATGGCCAGCTCCTGGAATTAATGATGAGAGTCAAATCTGGCTCCCCACTGGATATATGTCCCCCTCGCATCTTGAGAGAATGCTTCTCCACTTACCCAACCCCTACTCTTTCCCTTCTAAATGATTCCCTTTTGTCGGGCATTGTCCCGTCCACTTTTAAAGAAGCCACGGTCATACCCCTATTAAAAAAACCCGGGCGGATCCTGGATGCAAGGCAAACTTCAGGCCTATCTCTCTATTGCCTTATTTGGCGAAAATTTTAGAGGCACACGTGGCGAAAAACCTCTCTAACTTTCTGGAGGAGTCCTCTTGCTTTGACCCCCATCAGGCTGGATTCCGGCCTGCACACTCTACGGAGGCAGTGGTCACCGCAGTCTTGGATACACTTCGAGACTGCGCAGATAGACGTTCTCCTCAGGCCCTGGTGCTACTGGACCTGTCGGCCGCGTTCGACACGGTCGACCATAACATCTTGATCGACCGTGTCGGACAGGCCGGCATACAGGGCATGGCGGCCTGCTGGTTGAGGTCCTTCTTGGAGGACCGCTCCCAAGCGGTGCGCCTGGGGGACTTGACCGGTGTTAAACAGGCCATCCCTTGCGGAGTGCCACACGGCTCCTCCCTGTCACCCCACCTCTTTAACATATACATACTCCCCCTTATACAAACCTTGAGGGATAAACAGGTGAGAGTTTTTAACTACGCAGATGACCTGCAGCTACTCTTCACCATTGATAACTCCGAAAACTCTTTGAGTCATTTCCAGTCAACCATGAGGTTTATTAAATCCTGGATGGACCAAAATCAACTGAAACTAAACCCAGGGATAGTGCTAAGTACTGGGGCTCTCACTACTGGCCTTCAGAACTGGGTCAAGCTCCGCAACCATCACCTTCGGCTAAAACGCTTGGAGTCATTGTGGATAGTGATCTCTCACTAAAAACACAAGTGGGACAAGTGGTATCCAAATGCTTTTACCAGTTAAAAAAAATTAGGAAGGTCAGGCGACTACTAACGCCTGAAGCAATTACCCAGGTTGTGATCGCCACTGTCCTGTCCCATCTGGATTACGCGAATGCCATCTATCTAGGTCTCCCTAACTATTTACTTAAGCGTCTCCAGATGGTGCAGAACTATGCTGCTAGGCTGATCCTGAAGCAACCAAGATGGCAGGCGGCGACTCCTCTTCTCATCGAGCTGCATTGGCTTCCGGTCACACAACGCTGCTACTTCAAAGCAGGTTGTATGATCTTCAAGTCATTACACGGCAAAAGCCCTAAATTTATTAATCAACTGATCACCAAATACGTCCCCCCCGCAACCTTCGCTCACTCCATCTAGCCCTTCTCCAGACCCCTCCCTTCAGACTTAAACGTTCTGGTGGACGCAGATTTGCAACACTGGCCTCCTGCCTTTGGAACACCTTTCCCCTGGAGATCCGTTCTTGTCAAGATCTCTTACCTTTTCGGAAAGCACTGAAGACCTGGCTTTTTAGACAAGCTTTTTAATCCTCCTTTTCCACCTCCGATTGTGTTACTGTCAATTTTAGCGCCAAGAAACTAATCAGTGTTAGTGCGCTCAATAAATGATTTCATAACATAACATAACATAACTTATAATTTGAAGGAAAAGATTTTGGCATCTGCCCTTAAGAGGAAGAGTATGATGATGGATGGAATTGCAGTGGATATAAGGTCAGATCTATCACCCGCTACAGTAAGTAGACAATGGGAGTTAGGGAAGCGCATGGAGCCGCTCAGAGCATTGGGGGCTACGGTCCAATTAAAATTCCCAGCTTTTTTAAAGGTAATGTAGTGGAATAAAATGTATACATTTCGGGGGGTTGAAGAGGTGGATGCCTTTTTGGAACAATGTCAAGGGGAATAGTAAGTAAGTAAGGTGAAGGTGAGCAGGTTAAGGAAGGTCAGATTACTGCCTGGCACTCATATACTGGTATATAGTGAGAAATAGATAAAATGTGGTGCACCGCCACTAGGGACATCGACAAGGCCAAGGCCAAGGCCATGGGTGTTTTGGTTGGGTTTTCCAAGGGGGGGGAGAGAGGTGGGTGGATGGGGGTGTGGGGTAGGGAGGGGGTGATGGAGGGGGGAAGGGGAGTGGGAGAAAAGAAAAATATCCTCAGGAGCATCCTTGTCACCAAAAAATGGGAGATGTGGGTAAGCTGTTATGAGTGGGGCTAACTTTATGGAACTAAGGTTCCTTACATGGATTGTTAATGGTTTACGAGTGAATGTCCAGGAGACATTTGATATTGAAGTATTTAGAGGATTCCCTTGCGCATGTGATTATTTTGCAGGAGACGCACTTATCTGAAAAAGAAAGCAAGGAGATTTTTTCTGCTCAACGTTGGTTTCTAGTGCTTTTGTTACACCCCAAGAAATAGTTACAAAGGGGGTGGCCATTTTGATTAGGAAAGGGGTTAACATTGTTACAGAATATAAGAGAGCAGATAAAAGAGGTAGGTGGGCGATCGTGAAATTAAGAGTGGCAGTGGAAGTGTTGGTAGTAGCTGGGTTCTATGGGCCAAACTTGGATGATGTAACCCCTTTAGATGAGCTGGCTGGGGAATTACTAGACTTTTCAGGCAAAATAATCATGGCTGGAGATTTTAACGCGGTTTTGGACTGTAAGTTAGATAGGTCGGGAAATAGCAGAGCTGTTGTAAATGGTAAGATGTCGTCTAGGATAAAGTTGATTATGGCGCAGCAAGGTTTATGTGATATTTGGAGAATAAAAGCAGGTCAGCAGTTAGGATATACTATCTACAATAAAAAATACAACCATAGATCTCGTATAGACTACTTTCTGATCGATGTGAGGTTGAAGGATTGGGTTACGAAGGTGATACATTTAGGTGCCCATATTTCAGACCATTCAGCTGTTGGATTGAATTTAGAGTTGGGGGCGGAGGGTTTGATTTCAACCTGGAGATTAGATCGTACAATCCTCTTAGACAGGGACTACTTAGAAGCTCTCAGAGATGAGATACAAGTATCTTTAGATAAAAATGAAGGGTCAGCCAAACAAGAAGTCGTATGGGACACATGTAAAGCGTTCTTGAGAGGGAGACTGGGAGCTCAGGGCGCTAAGAAGAGAAAACTGTATCACAGGAAGGTGTTGGATTTAGAGAAGGAAATCCGTTCATGGGAAGCTATTGGAACAAGGCTAGGGGGCCACACAATAAACAAGGAAGTAAAAAATAAGTTGTTCAAATTAAAGCTGGAATTAACAACAGTACTGTCACAAAGAGTTAAGGAAAAGTGGGAAGTTAGTCAGTTGGCCCACTTTTCTTACGGGGAAGGGTGTGGTAAATTGTTAGCGTGGAAAGCTAAAAAAGATCTGGTACGGAATCCAATAAAGGAAATTAAAAAGATAGACTCAGGAGCTACTATAACGAATAACAAAGGAATTGCAGAAGCTTTCCATGAGTTTTTTGTAAGAGTATATAGGGAAGATCTGTGCCCAAGACAATCTGAGATGGAGGAGGGGCTACAGCATATGGAACCTCTTTCTAGAGATCTGGTGGGGGTGTTAAATAAGGAAATATCTCGAGCAGAGGTGGTTAGGGTTATTAAAGAAAGTAAAAGAGGAAAGGCACCAGGTCCGGATGGCCTTCCGGTCGAAGTATACAAAGTGTTGGTAGACGTGTTTGCTCCCACATTGTGTCAACTGTTTAATCAAGTTTTTATTGGTAGAGCAGCCATACCCAGCTCCTGGAATGAGGCAACAATCTCTCTGATACCTAAACCAGGAAAATCACCCAGGTGTATGGATTCATACAGACCTATATCACTTCTAAATTGTGATTATAAGTTTTTCTCAAAAATTCTGGCAGACAGATTGAGCAGAGTTATCCACAAGCTGATCCATAAAGACCAAAAAGGCTTTGTTAAGGGGCGATATTTGAAAGAACTAACATTTACTCTTATCGGAATTATAGATATGGCTTCCACTCATGAACTCCCCTTGGCGGTGATTGCTTTGGATGCCGCCAAGGCTTTTGATCGAGTCAATTTGGTTTATTTAAAAGCACGTTTGCAACATCTTAAGCTGGGAAAGAATTTTACTGAGTCCCTCCTTTCTTTGTACTGTTCAACGACATCACATGTTTTGGTTAATGGCATATTAACCCAGTCCGTCAAAATAATGCGTGGGACAAGACAAGGGTGTCCTTTGTCACCCTTGTTATTTATTTTATATATAGAACCACTAGCCTACAGAATCAGAAGCTCTGAGAGGATACCCCCTTTTGTGGCTGGCAATTGGTCGAAAAAGATGGGCTTGTATGCAGATGATATTATCATTTATTCCTCTAATCTGCATCAGTCCTTGGAAGACCTTGTAAAAATAACCAAGGAATTTGGAGTTGTTTCAGGCTATGAGATAAATCAGGACACAACCGAGATCATGGCTTGGAATTTAAATACAGAAGGGTTAATTAGCAAGACAGAAATGAGATACCTGGGGGTTAGGATCACCCAAAGCATTGGGGACCTTGCCAAAGTAAATTTTTTTAAGATAAAGAAAGAAGTTTCGGCCACTCTGAAAGGATGGATGAATTTACCATTGTCACTATATGGCCGGACCAATCTAGTGAAGATGGTGATCTTGCCGAAGGTTACGGTTTTGTTTGAGACTATCCCCCTTGGGTTCAGAAAGGAATGGCTGGCCAAATTGCAGAGCGAGATAGTTTCATTTATTTGGGCATCAAAGGGGTCACGCCTCTCCTGGAAAAAATTAAGGAGGTGAGTTAGCAAAGGAGGTTTGGCGGCCCCGGACCTGCAAATGTACGCCTGGCCTTTCTGCCTAATAAACTGCAGGATGCTGTTGGGTACTCTGACCACATCAACAATCGGAGAAATATTTAGTGAGATGTTGAAAAGTTGTGACTATAAAGATTTCGGTTTTTTGTATAAATTTGCAGACCCTAAGTTTTTCAAGAAGGCCAGGCTTAAGGTCCTTCAGGATTTGGCGGAGATTTGGTACAAGATAAGGAGATTATTAAAGTTACCGTATTTCAGTTATATGGCTCCACAATGGGATTCTCCTGGATCTCCGTCTTGGACAAAGGATGCTTTGGCTCTCCCGCTAAAGAGAGCGGGTCTACTTCAGAGATGGAAGGTTTTGTTTCAGGAGGGCAAGTTGGTCACTTGGGGTCAATGTCAGCAAATGTGGGGGCAGGTTTTTTCAAGATATAAATATCTGCAGATTCAGAGCTGGGCAAATGATCCAGAAAGCATAATTGGGACACAAAATGACTTTGAGTTAAAGCTTGGAACAGAGGGGGTCTTCAAGAAGGAGGTGGCTATGTGGTATTGGATGATATTGGAAATGGAGGATGGCCCCTTCCTGCTTCCGGAGGCTCTGTGGAAAGAATGCTTGCCGAAGATCGCGACGGAGAACCAATGGCAAGTAACAATGGCTATGCTTTACAGTATTGTTAAACCTGCAAACTTAAGGCAAAACCTTTTGTTTACGATCCATAGGGCGTATTGGTCTCCTCGCAGATTGTCGATATTTAAAGGTGGTGGCGTAGTGGAGTGTCCGAAATGCAAGACCCCCAACGTGGACGATTTACATATGTTTGTGTTTTGCCCGAATATAAGACAATTCTGGCAGGATGTAAGTAATTGCTTGTCTCAAGTCCTGAATCTGCAAATTGAGGTAAGCCCCGAATTAGTAATAATGGGGAGATATGATTTAGAGGGAAAAAACATGAATGATAATGTGAAACTTATTTTTTACGCTATTTTATTAGCTCGTAGAGAGCTATTCAAGCTGTCGGTCTCTCCGCTTAGCCCTAAAACAATGGACTGGATACTGGCCACGAGATATACAGCTAAGCTTGATATTTCAGATCACACTAAGAAAAAACGTGGGTTTTGGGTACCCTTTCTTTTACGTTTTGGGTAAAGTAGACCAGGGGAGGAGGAGATATAATGTAAATATAGATGTTGTCCGATGATTAAGCCTCCGCCTATCTCGCTGGTAGTTACTATGTGCTATCCCAGGTCGATAATAGAGGAGGAGGTGGACACACCGGTTAAGTCAGACGGCCTGGAATGGTTGGTTATCTCTGTAGCCAGATTCAAGAATAGGTGAGGTTTATGCCTCTTCCTCTATCCAGCTTATGAGATAAAAAGCCCTGTGGTGGACTAGTTAGAAGGAACGAGTGGCGAGTCGGCGAATGAGGATAAAAAATAAATAAATAAAAGAACATAGAGCCCTGCAGACTGCAGTAATCCAAATGTAAACATGAACTTGTACTAGTGGATTACAGTGACATCCGATATATTCGATTTGATAGGAGGGAGTAACTGGGCTGAGAACTATCTCTCCCCGTCACTTCAAAATTCCTCAGATGCTTCCACCACAGCACTGTGTAGTAAACAGTCACATGCTGCAACTATATATGCCACCACAGCAAATATAATTGCCATATCGAGGGCATGCATGATTCCTCTATCTAAAAGTAAAATATCAAAATCAGCTACTCGTGACACTTAAGGCCCCTTCATATGTCTATTTGAGCAGGATACTTCTCTGCTTGTATATAAGTGCCCTAGTGTTCCCACACCCAGGAATATTTGGTAGAGGAACACTGGGCTCGATTTTACTGGGTGCAAATCCACACCCAAGACAATGACTAGAAGAACGGGCAGAGGATGTCGCCATCACTACCACCATATCTGCACCTGACCGACTCCGGGTTCATGGGAGAAGTAGGCAATCCTCCCTCTGACACGCAAGGACCTGTTCTGGCCCAGACACCCTACTGACCACCCGCTCACCATCTCACCATAGCTTCATGCTTAGATTTAGCAACTGTATAAACCGAATTTGGACTGGAAAAATGTGATGACAGGTGGATGTCATTCTAGAGATTCCAGCCAGAACCTGTACTTCTGGCCCAATGTTTGTGACAATAACCATCCACCTCTTCAAGCAGCCTCAAGAGGTGAATATTTATCCTACAGCCCAAGCTAATATTTCTGTATAATTGAGCCTGGCATCTCAAGACTGAAATCCTTCATTGGTATGCAGAAGTAAGCAGAGGACAAGCACACTGGCGTAACGAATTTTGAGGGGGTCCCCTGCAACGTTCATGGAATGCCCCCCCCGCCCCTGTACTCACTCAAGACTTCTCAGGCCAGGGTACTGTGCTGAGGGGTCCCCCTGAAGCTAGGGCGCCCCCTGCACTACAGGGGCTGTGGGGGCCTTTGTTACGCTACTGGACAAGAAAATGCTAAACTAACAGCCGTCAGGAAAGCAGTATTGAAAGCAGATTCAGGATGTCTGCCTGTGAGCGGTGAACTGAAGGAGAAGGTTTGTGGGAAACGTTTACCTGCATGTGTCTCCATGTCACTGACTGAATTTTATGACAGTGTGCCTGAGGGGAGCTTAAGTGTGCTTGTCAGCCGCTTGTCAGCCAAGCTTAGCCTAAAAGGTATGGGCAGCAGGAGCAGACTGCGTCATCAGAGTTTCTCTGCGCCAATAGTGGCACATAGCAGTGTCAGAGGTCCTCGTCTTCAGCCTCTCATGTTTTGCCCCGCTCTAGCCACTGTTATGGTGATGGAACACAAAACCTATAACAGTTTAAAAGCATCGCCAAGTGCCTTTGATCAGTCACGCTGGTTGTCTGCTAGACTATGTGGACACATGGAAGAAGGCAATAGTCTTGTTCTCCTCATGACTTGCCCTGAACAAGTAGTGGTGGTTCTGCTTAGGCATTGTCTGCTCAATAATTTGCTAAAGTCTAAGGGATGCACATAGGGAGGGAAGGTGTAGAATGCACCTCGCTCCTTTCAGCTCTATAGAAAGTTTGAAATTGACTTGCGGTGTCTGCTTTGACCTATTATGGGGGCAGGAGGGACAGGTGTAATATACACCCTATTCTAGGGGAGAGAGTTCTGTTCCTTGAGCTGAGCAAGTCACTGCATGTAACTCCACTAGTGTCATGACTCCAAGCTAATATTGGCCACACCCACTTGATTTCTCTCAGGCTCTAGGAAGTACAGGTATAGGGGCTTATTTATGAAAACCCTGTGTCACTTTTGCACCATGTAAAGTGGTACATGCGTGATGAGGGCTCTCATAAATACATGTAAAGACACCCTGTGTGGCTTTGAGTCACCTCATAAATCATGAGTAAGGTGAAGTAGCGCAAATCACTACGTCGCCTTGCTCAGAGCCCGGGAGGCATTCGATGGGTGGGTGGTCCCACGCAACACCCATGGAACTTTTACACAGCCCAATATTTACAAAGTGATGTGAACCTGGGGAAGTGTCAAATCCCTACCCCCCGCTCAAGGTGAGGCATAAAAAGCAGAAATATGTTAATTTCTCCTACTTATTTTCTCTTTCCATGTGTAAGAAAGAGGAAAATGCCTCGTATGATTGTGTTTGTGCAGGATGATACCCATTCCTGCACAAAAACAATACTGCCTGCAACAGAGAAAACCCTTGCACCATGGTGCAAGGGTGCCTACGTTGGCGCTAGGCTGCCAAAACGGCGCCAGTGCAGACAGAAAGGACTGGAATGTGTCGTATTGCTTACATACAGTGCATTCCTGCCCTTTCCTTTGGCGTAGGGCAGCGCAGCAAGGTGCCTTCCTGCGCTGCCCTATGCCAAAAAGTCATAAATGAGGCCCTTACTGTCTGGAGTATGGAAATCCAACAAGTGTCCAACATCTTCCAAATGTATCTTGTAAAGGATGCATGTTAGATACAGATGAACCTGCCAGAAACAACACATATTTTTCGGCATACACTCAAGACATCTGAACTATTATTATTGGAGGCTTGCTTTTTTTAGAAGTCAAATTAGTCCAGAACACATGCAGAATAACAATCTCAAATACCACATCTACAGTAGCAATACATAAGCAGAATGTAAATGTTATGAAGATGAATAACATGGCATTTTCAATAATTATTCCTTCTGATTAGTATATGCTAATAGGAATTAGTATTTATAACAGTCTGCCTTGACAGGTGGAATACATCATTGCATACCTGTTTGGTAAGGGTGGGCTACCCTCAGTCCACAAGGCACAGTCACTAAGGGGCACCTGCATCAAGCTATTTTGCAATCACAAACGTGCAGATTGCAAACTTTGGCCATTTGCTATTGCAAAATAGCAATGCATGAAGCATAATCGCAGAATCTTCAATAAAGTCACAAAATTTAGCGGTTACCTAAATGCCAAATCTGAATTTGCAAATCCATAATAGGTAATCGCAAATTGGTAATCACAAAACCTATGCGAGAAAATTTTTCAAATGGTGATTCTGCAGGGAATCGTCAATTGCATTTGTTAAATACCAACAAATGAAACCAGGTGGTAACCATTTCAAAGTTAACAAATCATGTGGTAACCATTAATAAACTACTTAAACAGGCCCAAAAGGCCTCAGAATGTTTCACAATGGCAGTTCACTACGTCATGGCAAGGAGGATGAGGCCACAAGCAGCAGCACAGAGAAGAAGGAGGATACAGGACTGCATTTTCAGACTGCGGGTTACATTGTTGTGGCAGACAGAGGAAGCGCTATATGACAAATATAGGTTGAATGTAGACATAATCTATGATCTCATAGCTGAATTAGATCCACAACTGCAGCATCAGACTAGCAGGACACATGCCATCCCCACTCATGTGCAGGTCCTATGTTATCTGCACCTCCTAGCATCAGGTAGCTCCCAGGGACTAATAGTTGCAGCTGGAAGTGTCTCTCAAGGTGCCCTCTCGAGCTTTTTCAATTCTTTCCTTGACACCATGTTGCAGAGGATACACCACCACATAAGGTTTCCCACAACACTACAGGAATTGCAGCAAACCAAATATGATTTCTATCATGTAGCCCATTTTCCCCACGTTACTGGTTGCATTGATGGGACGCATGTAGGCATTTGTCTGCCCTCAGTGAATGAGTACATTTACAGGAACAGAAAATCATACCATTCATTGAACATACAAGTCATCTGAAATTCCAAAAACATAATCTCTGACATAGTGACTAGTTACCCTGGCAGTACGCATGACTCCTACATCTTCAGACACAGTGGCATACACAGACCTCTCCTTGCGGGTGAATTTGGCGAACAATACCTGCTTGGTAAACAGATTTAATACTGTCTTGCAGACTCTGCGGCCATGGTGACACATAGCAGTAAGTAATGTTTTTGTTTTACACCCTGTAAGTGATAGCACATACGGTGTGCGCTCCTTTATACTGACCCCATACCTAAATCCAAGTACCCCAAGTGAGCAGCGATATAATGAGGTGTAAATTTCCATACGCAACGTGATTGAGAGAACATTTGGTTTGCTGAAATCTAGGTTCCGCTGCCTCCACAAAACTGGTGGTGCATTACAGTACAGGCCAGATACCTGCTGCAAAATCATCGCCACTTGTGCCATGTTGCACAACATTGCTACTACTAAACGCATACCCCTGGAACTCTCTGACGGTGAGCCTGAGGAAGACAATCAGCCAAGACAACCACCACAAGCAGCACGCGGTCCGAGCGCAGCAGATGGGAGACAGAGACGTGCAGAAATCACTCAGCATTTTTCTTAAGGTGGGAATGATGAGACAACTCACTACATGATCAACTGTTTAATGAAACACAATGTGGTAGTGTTAATGCACAAATACCATGTGCAAACAAGCATTTTGTTATACAAAATACAACAAGAAAAATATGACACGCACTGCCAAGACTATTCCAAAGTTGTTCAATGTCTCGTGCTCCTGAGGAATCACTTTCCAATCCTTCAAGTGTTAAGAACGAGTAATTCAAAGATGCATCTCCTGATTAGGGGATGTCCCTCAGTGCACAGCCATCCAGCCCTTATAGGCGTGTATTTATTGAAAAGAGTAATTAAACTTGCCGAAGAATTCGGTTTCAAATTAGCATTTATTTCACGTTGTTTTCATGAATAATATGTCGTCAAGAATCCTCACTACAAATAATCCATCAGTGTTTTTCAGTCATGTACATCAATCCCGATGCATTTCGGGGACCTTTGTGCCCTTCTTCAGGGGACTCATCTATAAATGAAACCAAGCATATAAGTCGCTTATATCACGGACATCCCATAAATATAAAGATGAAAACATAAACAATATGTATCCCAGTGTGTTTACCATGCTGAAGGCATAACATCAAGTGAACACAATAACCAAGTTTCTCATTACCCAATACATACAGATGAATGGTCTGTTGTAATTCGTGAGCTTACCACTGGGAAATCATTAATATAACAAAAAACTCATAACAAGTGGTATATTAGTCCTGTCTGTTCACATGCCAAATTGTGAGCCACATGTTCCCAATTGAATGCAGTCTAAAGAGCACGATTTGCATGCTGCCTTCACGTGTGTTTCTATAGACTGTTGAATAGTTTGGATACTGACACTCTAGTTCTGAATGTGAAAGATGATAGGTCTAGTGTCTTTCAACATGCACGAGTGGGTTCGAAAAGAAAGGAAAATTATCCTCACACGCAACTCAGAAGGAGTCTATGGGTGACGTTTAGTGAAGTCGTAATAATTTACACAAACAAGTGCAAAAAAGGGTGTTGTAAATATGCAGGCTACTCACGACGGTGAATGATCTTGTAGTTCCTGTAAATAAGTAACATCAGATTCAGAATAAATCAACACAAGATTGTTCACCGTCATGAGTAGCCTGCATATTTACAACAACCTTTTTTGCACTTGTTTGTGTAAATTATTACGACTTCACTAAACGTCACCTACTAGGTTCAATTTACACGATGTATGTTTTTCCACACAATAGACTCCTTCTGAGTTGCGTTTGAGGTTAATTTTCCTTTCTTTTCGAACCCACTCGTGCACGTTGGAACACACTCGACCTACCATCTTTCACATTCAGAACTAGAGTGTCAGTATCCAAACTATTCAACAGTCTCTAGAAACACACATGACGGCAGCATGCGAATCATGCACTTTAGACTGCATTCAGTTGGGAAAATGTGGCTCACAATTTGGCATGTGAACAGACAGGACTTACATACCACTCGTTATGAGTTTTTTGTTATATTAATGACTAGCAGCCCGTCCCGACCTTGTCCGGGAGCAATCAGGCTTCCCCGACCCCCACCTGCCCCGACATTGGCCAGCAGCCCGGGCCCCCGTCTGCCCCGTCCCCCGGCTGCCCCGACCCCCGCCTGCCCTGACATTGTCCTCCGGAGGCTTACCTCACACAAGTATGCCAGAGGCCCAGTGTTGCAGTGGTGGCCAGCAGCAGCGCCTGAGGCACTGGGGAGCTTTCTGGGTAAGTGGGGCTCTGGCGCTCTGTTTGCAGGGAGGCGAGGATGAGCAGAGGTTGCAGGGATAAGAGTAGGCATTCACAGAGTATGGAGCGGCCGGCGGGAGTCAGGAGCTTGAGCACAATTATGCCAGAGGGTCCCCCGCCTGTCCCAACCCCCGCCTGCCCCGACATTGTACCCCAGAGCCTTTTTGTTGTAACTCCCCATCCCCCGCGTGCCCCGACCCCCGCCTGCCCCGACATTGCCCCCCGGAGCCTTACCTCAGCCGCCACTCCTCAGTTCAGTGCTCCTCGCCGGTCCGCCGGTCCGCTCCTGCTCACCGCCTGTGTGCCGCTCGTCAGTGCTCCTCCCCTGTGCCATGTCCGCCGCTCAGCCGCCGCTCCTCAGTTCAGTGCTCCTCGCCGCTCCACCGGTCTGCTGCTGCTCACCGCCTGTGTGCCGCTCGTCAGTGCTCCTCCCCGCACCATGTCCGCCGCTCCTCCTCGCGTTCCTGGACACCGCTCCTCCTCGCGCTCCTGGACGACGTCAGCACGCAGGTCGCGGCCGGCGCTACTTCGAGGGGACTACTTTTTTTAAATGTAAATTTTTTTAATATAATGTATTTTTTAAATTTATATAGCCTATGTCCATCTGCACACCCTGAGGATTCCAACGATGTATCGGGTGTGTGGATTGGCGCTGTGGTTCCCGAGTTTACCCGCCTCAAAGCCTCAAAGTTCTTCCTTTATAATAGTAGTATAGATTTCCCAGTGGTAAGCTCACGAATTACACCAGACTGTTCATCTGTATGTATTGGGTAATGAGAAACTTGGTTATTGTGTTCACTTGATGTTATGCCTTCAGCATGGTAAACACACTGGGATACATATTGTTTATGTTTTCATCTTTATATTTATGGGATGTCCGTGATATAAGCGAATTATATGCTTGGTCTCATTTATAGATGAGTTCCCTGAAAAAGGGCACAAAGGTGCCCGAAATGCATCGGGATTGATGTACATGACTGAAAAACACTGATGGATTATTTGTATTGAGGATTCTTGACAACAAATTATTCATGAAAACAACTTGAAATAAACGTAAATTTGCTACCGAATTCTTCAGCAAGTTTAATTATTGTTTTGAATAAATACACGCCCATAAGGGCTGGATGGCTGTGCACTGAGGGACATCCCCTAATCAGGAGATGCATCTTTGAATTACTTGTTATACAAAATACAACAACATGACATTGCAATGGTACTTAAATGGCAGTCCAGACAATGTTCATGCAACTGGTTACCTCACCAGATTTAACAGTGTCCCACACTTAACTACTTGAGGCCACGCACTCCCGGGGGTCTTTCTGTAGGCTCTGCAACATCCCTTGTGGAGCTTCCGGAGCCAGTGGTGCTCCGAGTACTGTGCCTCCTGCTTGTGGTTATCGGTGCCAGGAGACTACTGATGCTGGAGGCCTCCTCACTCTTATCCCTCCCAGAACGTTGTTGCCACCAACTGCAGCAGTCTGGAGTTGCTCCACCGCATTGGTGACCTGAATAAGTCCCCTGGCCACATCCCCACAGCAATGGGTCATCTCCACTTACATCCCCACAGCACAACGGGACAGTAAGCTGTGGTTGTGCTCAGCCGATTGATGGCCCTGGTGTACCCATCTAGGCGCACCATCAAATTATGATGCCTCTTACATTGGGATGCAAGGTCATCCGGCATCACCCTGCACAAGTCATGCATGGCTTTGGTGACATTTGTAATTTTTTTACTTGTGGCCCTCTGTCCTTCCACAACAGCAGTGGTGCGCTACTTCATGCAGTCCCTGTTTTTGCCAATGTTTATTGCCAAAGTTCCCAGTTGGTCCTGCATTAACTTCATGTTTTTGCATTGAGGGCGCTGGACCTTAAGCATCTGTCCATCCAGCCCACCCCAGATAGCAGACCCATCATCTCCTGCAGCTGCCATGAGTGCCCTTGCCCTTCGCCTACAAAAGTGGACGGTTCTGCACCGCATTGGTACCTCTGGTCTTGTTGTGGCTGTATGGTCAGCCTGTGATGTTGGAGTGTCAGTTTGGCTCCCCTCCACATTTCTAAATCTGGCAGTGGTGGCGTGGTGGTCTTGTGTCTAGTGGGTGCTGGTATCAGTGATGCTCGTACCACTTCTGTTTCCTCTTCTGACTGTGCCTCATTTTCCTGTGTGTCATGGACATCACCACCGTCAGTCTCCTGCGCAGCTGCATCTGTGATGTTAAACAGTGCAAGTTCAGTGTTCTGCTGTGGACATGTATGTCACATTGCGCATGGTATTGTTTAATAAAGTTGTTTAGTTACACACAAAGTCTAGTTTAATCACTTGCTTGTTGTACTCTGATGCACTAATTCTGTCTTCCAAGGGTGTGTTGGCACGTTCCGTTGATGGTCCCCCTCCTATTTTGTTTGCATCTGCAAGTCTGGCAGCCACCTTTTCCTTAGCACGGCTGCGCAGGTCATACCAGCGCTTGCGCAGGTCGAATATGGAGCGCTGTGTGACCCCCACTGCATTGATCATGGATTGGATCCCAAGCCATATCGTTCTTTTCACTGACTCTGGGACCTGCAGTGACAGCTTGCCAAACAGTTTGTCATGGCTCTGGACGACTTCCTCAAAGAGGACTTCAAGTTCTTTATCGCTGAATTTTAGCTTCCTCTTGCACCCTTCTGCTTTCCTGTCACCTGCTCCAGAAGCCATACTGGTGTTCTTGCACAGGTTCTGCTCTCAACGCTCCAACAGTCTGCCTCCTCCTCTGCCTCTCTCAGTGAACAGGGGTGAGCAATCCCAGCATCACTTCCTGGTAGTGATGTCATCAATCTGCATCAATATGAGCAAACCGCTATTTGCAATTCTATACTAGCGGATTCGCTTTTTGCGATTTGGTAATGCGCAATCACTATTAGCTATTACAAATTTGACCAATTCGCAAAAATATAGCAATTTTTTTGATGCATAGACATTTGCGATTCCTAAATCGCAAATGTCTATGCTTGATACACGTGGCCCTAAGAGCCTTATGGAGATATCCGCCAGTGTCCTTAAAGAGTAAAACATTCTGGATTAATGTTGTCTCTTAAGCTTAAAGCATAGTATTTGTGTTGCTTATGCATGAGAGCCATGAGAAGGCTCCCTCGTGATATCTGCCAAAGCATGTAAACAATCTCATGGGAAGTCTTATAGTCATAAAAATGATTGAAAACATGAAAAAACAATAGGCCTAATTAAAATATTGTACCACATATTAATATAAGAATAAAAATCACACTATCATAGGATATAAAACATGAACACTATATTGTTGTATAGTTGTCTGCATAATGCTAAAAGAAACAATCAGCAAATTCAAGGAGCAATGAGGGGCCTTAGCCCACAGGTAAATGGTGGCCACCAGTGCAAAATAATGTGCAAACACACACTATCTGGAAGACTTCAGCTACCCACAACAGGTGGCAGCTTTCTATCTAGGAGGAGATGAGGAGGAGAGATCCTACCTCTGCAAATGAGAGGAAGAAAGACTGGTGGATCAACAGCCATGAATGGGTCTCATAAAGCATGTGTGGCACTTCACAACACTTCAGAAACACTTTATACCTGTTTTCTTTGCAATGCTTTGGCTTTATGTATACAGCCAGGTTCGCTGAATTTATTATGCACTGGAAAACCAAATTATGAGGCAGGATTGACTAAACTATGCAGCAATGAAAGGCAAATTATGTATCTTAACCTGTGATTAAGAACAAATTATGCAGTTCATTCTGTGGCATTATTGTTTAGCTATTTTGACATTTTCAAACACTGATAAAAAACAGATTCCAGCCCATTAAAATAGAATGAAAACTATTCACCTTAAACACATCATACATTCACCAACAACTAATAAATTTGTCTTGCATAGAAGCACAAAGGTGCTATTTTATTAGCTGTCCTTTCCACCTTCTAGAGAAAAAACAAGATTGTATAAAAGGTGTACAGCTTTGCGTTTATTCAGCGCATCCTAGTTATTTATGTTTTAAAGCTTGTCTTCAGTTTCATGTTTGCCTTGTAAACACATTGTAGAGTCTGTGGATAAACCTATTTAATTTAAGAAACAGCCCCGTGGAGTATTTCATAATAGCAGGAAAATAACAAAGTCGCATGGTAAAAACTGTGACCAGTGTGTGCCGCTAGGCTTACTCAATCCTGCTTTAGAACAGTTGACCAGAATTTGCCTAGGTCCCAATATGTCACGAACGTATGACTCTGGTTGCCCTAATATAATTTTTGTGGCTTTTTGCTTCCTAATCAATTTCAGATTTTCAATTTTTTTGTTTTTGTTTTTATTGTGCTGTATTCCTAGCTTTAATTTTATTTGCTACTGTTTAAGATTAACACTCATTTCTCTGAGGAGTTGCCTAATCTTTGTGCAATAGCTACCAGGGGTTAAGTAACGATTCACCTATAACTGTGTTGTGGCCTAATCAAAGTATTGTTATGAAACTGACGAGGTACTTCTCTCTCAAATTAATAATTTGCTTTGTGATTTTAACCTATTTCCCAATGTTAACTGCTAGTTCTCTGAAATCATTCTTTTCACCATTTCTATCAAAGCATTGACTTTGGAGTTAAATATAGCAATTTGCCCGTGTTCACCACCATGGCACCTCAAAATTGAACACATTTCTGTGTAATGCTACACCTTTCCAGGTACACAAACGAGCCCAAGTGGAATCTCCTTAGCCTTAATTAATCCATCACTTGCTGCAATAGGTCTACTCTCTTCAGCATTACCTCACTTACCTAACGTTGATATAAAAATATCTTAAAGTAGCAAAATCTTTAACAATCTTGGGGCAGTTTGCGATTCCTTAAATTTTGCGATTCTCTAATTTGCAATACACTTTTGGGATGATACATCCCAAAAGGCCTTCTCCAGTTCGCAAACGGGTCGATTCTGAGAATCGGCCCATTTGCGAACGCGAAAAGGGCTTGATACATATGCCCCTTGTCAGCTATTAAAACTCTTTTTAATATTCTTAAGTTTCACAGTGAAAGTTCACCTGAAATAGCAAAATAATACTTTGAAAATAATAACAAAAGCACAGTATCAAATTCATCATCTGAAAAAAACAACCAATTCTATTAGGAAAAGGCTTCAAACAGGTGGCTAAAGACCTAGTGCTATCACATTTGACCAATGGGAAAGTCATCCAGGAAGGTCTCCTAAGATCTCCTCCGTCTGCTTAAAAGTATTTTACATACATGGATAACATTTTAGTGTCTGGAACTAATGAAAGTGATCACATAATAATTATCTTGCTTCCATGGCTATCTCTAGAACAGAGAATCAATTTCCAGACTTGCTGCATCTATTGTCTCACTGTCTGAACAATAAATTAACAATCACAACAGGAACCTACAGCAACAGAACTAAAGATTGAACCCTATTAGAGATCCCAAAATCTAGAAGAATGAAGACATCAGATACATTATTTTTCTGCCAGAAAGAAAGAAGAAGGAAAATGAAATCCTGCAAAGGCAAAGAAAGTGCAAACATTAAATGAAGGGAATCTAGAAAGGTATACAAATGTAAAAGAAGCCAAGGACAGGCATGTTTACCCTAGCCAGCTAGTAATTGACAACCAGATTTTCCTCCCCATTTCCCTTCTCCTATGTCCTTTCAATCTGTATACAGCTGATTCCATATTGTAAATGACTAACCGTTTGGCCCGCCCCATGATGAATGTAGGTTTATCAGGGCCGATCCATTGGAAAGTGATGCATGTTCTAGCAATAGCCATTGCAGTAAATAAAAAAAAACGCCTTTGAATCTGGGCCAGGACCTAGTACCCTGGCTCCCTTTTACTCCCAAAATAATCAAATAGGATGTTATAAAACAGGTATGTCGAGTACTGGTTCAAAAAACATTCGATGTCTTGAAAAAATGTCTCAAGTTTGGGGCATGAAAAAAACATGTGAATTGTGTTGGTTGCCCATGCCCCTGCACCTGCTGCAGGAATTGCCCCGAGGTCTGGCCCATTTATAGCAAATTCCAGAGACAACTCAGTCAATGCCTTCTTTACCGAACTTCCTTCCCCATCTATCAGTCTGGGTAGACAGGTCATCAGGTCATCAGGGAGCCCGGCCAACAACATTTGATATATTGTCCCAATACGAGCTCTATTCCCTATTATGATTCAGAAAAGGGGGTGGTGATGAACAGAGTGCCTGAATTAAGCAGACCACTCTTACCCAGTCCAAAGATCAGGGCTTGATCCATCACCTTTTTTTAGCTCACTGCACCATCCCAGCTCAGAACTTGGCTATATGCAAATTAGTCTGTTCCTGTCCCAGTGCATGATGGGAACAGGGCAAACCAAACTACCAAGCCAATTCTTATACTGGGAAGGAAACAAGATTCCGGGGACCGGTTTCTGCCATTTCAGGCGTCGTCGGCCCGGCTTGCTTGAATCCTGATGGTGCAATGAGCAAGGGACTCACATCTGAGTATACCCTTCCACGCTTATGGTGGACAAAAATGATTCAGAAAAGGGGGTGGTGATGAACAGAGTGCCTGAATTAAGCAGACCACTCTTACCCAGTCCAAAGATCAGGGCTTGATCCATCACCGTTTTTTAGCTCACTGCACCATCCCAGCTCAGAACTTGGCTATATGCAAATTAGTCTGTTCCTGTCCCAGTGCATGATGGGAACAGGGCAAACCAAACTACCAAGCCAATTCTTATACTGGGAAGGAAACAAGCTTCCGGGGACCGGTTTCTGCCATTTCAGGCTTCGTCGGCCCGGCTTGCTTGAATCCTGATGGTGCAATGAGCAAGGGACTCACATCTGAGTATACCCTTCCACGCTTATGGTGGACAAAAATGATTCAGAAAAGGGGGTGGTGATGAACAGAGTGCCTGAATTAAGCAGACCACTCTTACCCAGTCCAAAGATCAGGGCTTGATCCATCACCGTTTTTTAGCTCACTGCACCATCCCAGCTCAGAACTTGGCTATATGCAAATTAGTCTGTTCCTGTCCCAGTGCATGATGGGAACAGGGCAAACCAAACTACCAAGCCAATTCTTATACTGGGAAGGAAACAAGCTTCCGGGGACCGGTTTCTGCCATTTCAGGCGTCATCGGCCGGGCTTGCTTGAATCCTGATGGTGCAATGAGCAAGGGACTCACATCTGAGTATACCCTTCCACGCTTATGGTGGATAAAAATGATTCAGAAAAGGGGGTGGTGATGAACAGAGTGCCTGAATTAAGCAGACCACTCTTACCCAGTCCAAAGATCAGGGCTTGATCCATCACCGTTTTTTAGCTCACTGCACCATCCCAGCTCAGAACTTGGCTATATGCAAATTAGTCTGTTTCTGTCCCAGTGCATGATGGGAACAGGGCAAACCAAACTACCAAGCCAATTCTTATACTGGGAAGGAAACAAGCTTCCGGGGACCGGTTTCTGCCATTTCAGGCGTCATCGGCCCGGCTTGCTTGAATCCTGATGGTGCAATGAGCAAGGGACTCACATCCGAGTATACCCTTCCACGCTTATGGTGGACAAAAATGATTCAGAAAAGGGGGTGGTGATGAACAGAGTGCCTGAATTAAGCAGACCACTCTTACCCAGTCCAAAGATCAGGGCTTGATCCATCACCGTTTTTTAGCTCACTGCACCATCCCAGCTCAGAACTTGGCTATATGCAAATTAGTCTGTTCCTGTCCCAGTGCATGATGGGAACAGGGCAGAGAAAAGCTGAGAGTCTGGCAGCATACATCGGCATTAAAAGCATCCCATACAATTTTATGACATAACTGGAGGCTCCTATTATGCTTACTAATCTTGCATTTATTGCAACAGCAGCCAGAAAGAGAATAAACTACAATTCCCAGAGGGCCAGGCTACAACTGGGCCATGGGAACGTGAAAAAACGAGAATACAGTAACCAATCAGCACCAAGTAAATAGATAAGAGGCCATACTGACTGCGCAGCTTCCTCTTTTCTTGCTGCTCGCAGTCAGATAAGTGCTATTATCTATTCTGCTCTCAGTTTATTTATTTAATTGTATTTAATTGTATTTTATTGTACTTTTGTATTTTTGAGTGCTTCCGATATCGCGCTTCTCGCGCTTTCTTTGCCTTCGCAGTCAGCCTGTCAGCTGTTTTCCTCCCCCCCCTTCTCTTCCGTGCCGGTGGTTTCGTCCAGCTTTGTGCCCTCGCGCGGCTCGCGCGCTCCCACCTCCCGCTCCTCAGCGCTCGTTGAAGCCTCTGTCTGCTCGGCTTCGTGTTTCTGCTCTGTCGCAGGCAGTCCTTCTCACCTCAGACCCGCCCTGTTCCCGCCCACAGTGCTGCCCGGCTCCTTAACCCTTTCCTGCCACTTTTCAGTTTTTGGCTTGGATATAATGGAACGTGACAGTTCCTCTGAAGAGGTTCCCTCCAAGGAGGATGGTGGTTCTTTTAAACAAGACCTAATCACTTTTATTAATAGTTCTGTGGAACATGCTGTAGAGTTAAACATGAAACGCATGTCAAAGACAATGGAAAATTCTATGCTCAGCCTTATGTCCAAGGTTTTGGCCCATTCTGCGGGGGATAGCAGAAAACGTAAGGTGGACCACTCTGCTTCTGCGCATTCTAATAAGAAATCGTCACTTTTGATGAGCGAGTCCTTTTCGCATATGACTGAGGACGTAGTGCCTCCCAGGCCTCCTAATAAGGAGGGGTTTGTTGGTACCGAGGGCAAAAAGAAGCAAAAGTCAAAGCACGCAGAGTCACCAATTAAAAAATTGGTAATTTCCACCGTCTTGGACACAGACGAAGATATGGCTGATGCGGACGATTTACTTGATGTTTTTAACGTGGCTGATCCCTTCCCCCCATCCAAAATTCCCAAATCCGACTCTTTTGCTTTTGACCCAGTTTTTGACTCAGAGGGTCTCCCCATGTTCGACCCTTCTTCCATTCGTCACCCTAATTACATGGAATGGTTTCCTTCTCATCATGTGGGCGAATATATTTCGGCCCGTTTACGCCTTCCGCTGGAGACTGCGGTGCGGTCTAGACTCAAGTCCGAGTGCCCTAAACCCTCTTTACCTGAAAAGATCACACAAGTTCCTTCTATTGATCAGCCTCTCCTTACCTTTTTCTCAAAATTTGGCAAATATCCCCGCAAAGGGGTTGACAAGGCATGGTCCTCCTGTCAAGACAAGGTTTTGGATGTGGTGGGTCCTTTGGCCCGCATTCTAAACATGGCGGAATCCGCCCGCCTTGAGGGTGCTGACCTCTCTGCGGAGGACATTTCTATGTGGGCTCAACGAGCTTTCTGTCTACTAGGCAACGCCAATTCTGCCATTACCCACGAACGACGTAAGGGACTCTTGATCAAGCTGGATCCGAAACTAGCCAACCTCGCTCCTATGGATCCGGGTCCCAAAGCCAATGGTCTTCTCTATGGTGATAACTTGGTCCGCGACCTTAGCAGGTTCGTCTCTACCTTTGCCTCCCTGGATAAGGCGCAGCAATCCATTAAAAAAGTCTTTGCCCCTCGTGTTTTTGGACGGGCCGGACGAGGCAGGGGTCGCTCTTCCGGCCGTCCCTATAATCAAGGCTCCAGAGGCTCCTTCAATAACGCCCAGGACTACAAGCCCCAATTCTACCCACAGCGGGGCCGTGGCTTCAGAGGTAGAGGACAAAAAACCTACCAACCAACAAGGTAAGCCCTTCTTCTTCCCCTCCTGTAGGGGGCCGTCTAAGATTGTTCCTGTCAAAATGACGATCCATAAGTTCAGATCCCTGGGTTCTCAACACTGTTCAGGGCTACCTCATAGAGTTTTCTTCTCCTCCTCTCCAAACCTCCTTTCCCCCCCCTCTAGTCTTCTCCTCCCATATGGCCACTCTAATCTCAAACGAGATTCTTACTCTTCTCCAAAAACAGGCCATTCAGATTTTTCCCTTCGACTCCTCCGGCTTTCTAAGCTCCATTTTTCTAGTTCAAAAGAAAAACAAGAAACTGCGTCCTGTCATCTACCTCAAGTGGTTCAACCAGTTTGTGATTTATCGTCACTTCAAAATGTAGACTATTCTCCATTTACCCTTCGCCCAAAAGATTGGATGGTCCGTTTGGACCTTCAAGACGCATATCTCACAGTTCCTATTCATCAGTCCCATTGGAAGTTTATTCAGTTTCAGTGGTCAGGAGTGACCTATTGTTTTACCTCTCTCCCCTTTGGTCTTTCTTCCGCTCCATGGTGCTTCACAAAACTCTTGAAGCCAGTGGTTGCCTTTCTCCGCTCTCTCAGAATCAGACTTATCACCTACCTAGACGATATTCTGATTCTGAATTCCGTCAGACTTCTGTCCGATCTTCAAACGACTCAGTCTCTTCTTCTGGACTTGGGTTTTCTTGTCAACACGGAGAAGTCCTCCTTGACTCCGTCTCAGAACATGGAATTTCTTCGTTTCCTTGTGGACTCGGTGGCCGCTTCCCTCCTCTTACCTCTTTCCAAAGTTTCCAGAATCAAAGCAGAGATTGCCTCCGTCCTTCAGTCGTCCCTTCTGTCCCTCAGGTCTTTAGCCAGGATCGTCGGCCTTCTATCCTCCTCCATCCAGGCCATCTTCCCAGGTCCTCTCCATTATCGCGCTCTTCAGCGCCTAAAAATCAGACATCTTCGTCAGGGCCTTGCCTACGCAGATCTTGTCGCCCTAGACCAAGAGTCCCGCATCGAGCTTCAATGGTGGATAGACCATTTAGATGCGTGGAACGGCGCACTATATTCGCTACTGCCCCAGATCTTGTATTAGAATCCGATGCCAGCCTGTCGGGTTGGGCGCCCGATGTGGACCAATCTCGACTGGAGGTACATGATCCGCAGAGGAGTCCAAGTTGCACATCAACTGTTTAGAGAGGCTTGCAGGTTCCTTTGTGATCCAAAGCCTTTCCAAAGACAGAATCAAATGTTCAATCCTTCTCCGCATGGACAATGTTTCTGCGGTTCGCTATATCAATCATCTTGGCGGGACCAGGTCCAAGCCTCTGGCGGATTTAGCGAAAAGTCTGTGGGAATTCTGCCTCTCTCATCATTTCTCCTTAACAGCGGAGTATCTTCCCGGAAATCTCAATTTGGTAGCGGACTGGCACTCCAGGTTTCTCCACGATTCCAGCGATTGGAAACTTTGTCCCTCCGTTTTCCTCTCTCTTTCTCGCAAATGGGGTCCCTTCTCTATCGATCTTTTTGCTTCCCGCCTCAACTGTCAATTACCCCACTTCTTCAGTTGGCGGCCGGATCCTCTGGCCCCCGCTACAGATGCTTTCCTTCAGGACTGGTCTCACCACCTCAATTATGCTTTTCCTCCCTTTCTGATGATCAGCAGAGTTCTGTCTCAAGTTCGTCGCCAGGCCACCTCTCTGGTACTGATTGCCCCCTTTTGGCAGGCGCAAATCTGTTTTCCCTCCTTGTTGGAGATGGCAACAGACTTTCCTGTTCTGCTTCCCTCTTTCAACGACCTGCTTCTCAATCCCCTGGGCCTTCGCCACAGCCTCATTCTGGACAACTCCTTGACTCTGTCTGCCTGGAAAGTTTCTGGCCTCCCCTCCTGACATCCTCATTTCGCGGGAAGCTGCTCTCTTTATCAATCAGGCCTGGGCCGCTGGGACTTCCAAAGCATACAAATCCGCCTGGTCTCTTTGGGCAAGCTGGTGTTTGGAAAGGGATATCGATCCCATTTCAGCCCCTCTAAATTTTATAATCAATTTTCTGGTCTCTGAGGCCAGCTCGGGTAAAGCCTACCGTACCATCAACCTTTATCGCTCTGCGATTTCCCTCAACCATGTTCAGATTGATGGCAAACCAGCTGGGGCTCATCCCCTGATCTGTCGCCTCCTCAAGGGTGTTCGATATGCTAAACCTCCGTCGGCTAAGTATAACTTTTTATGGGATGTTTCCGTTGTTCTTAAACTGTTCATGAATTGGCCTGCTAATTCTAACTTATCTCTTAAAATGTTATCTGCCAAGCTAACTATGTTGCTTTGTTTAATTTCTATCAAAGGAGTTTCAGATGTTAGAGCTTTAGATATTTCTTCTAGACAATTTTCCCCTACAGGTGTTCTGTTCCAGATTCGCAGGAGAACCAAACTAATTTGGATTCAGTGTTTTATCCTTATTTTCCTGACCAACCACAACTCTGTGTGGGACAATGTTTAAAAGTGTATGAACAAAAGACCGCTAATCTCAGAGCGTCCTCTTGTTCCCAACTGCTTATTTCCTTCCGTAAACCCCACCTTCCCGTCTCTTCCCCTACCCTCGCCAGGTGGGTTCATTGGGTTATGTCTCTTGCCGGTATTGACGTCTCCGTTTTCAGAGCGCATTCGGCCAGGGGAGCCATGGCCTCCAAGGCCTTTTGGTCTGGTTCCCGCTTGGAGGACATTCTGAGATCAGCTGATTGGTCCAATGACAGTGTTTTCCGCATGTTCTATTGTAAACCTATTCATTCTGTTGCTTCTGATGTTATTAATATGCTTTGAACAAGCATAATAGGAGCCTCCGGTCTTGTCATAAAATGTAGATTTTCCTAGTTATTATGACAGAAAGGCTTAATTTTATTAAAGACACGGAGGCGAGTATTATCCCACCTCTACACTACTAATTTGTGTTCTCCCTCCCTACAGCGAATTCGGCCTTGCCACCTGCTTCATCATAAGAGGTCTTCCCTCCATCGTCTTCGTGCTTCACCCTTGTGGACTTCCTCGGCTCTCCCGGCTCCTTCTCCAGATGCTCAAGTTGGACTTTGGCCTTGGCTCCCTGTGATTCAAGATTTCTGCTCCTGGACTTTGGCTGTTTCTATTGTTCTTTCTATTTTTCCCTTGTTCAGTGACTTTATCTGACCAGCTCGTCAGCGAAAAGAGGAAGCTGCGCAGGCAGTATGGCCTCTTATCTATTTACTTGGTGCTGATTGGTTACTGTATTCTCGTTTTTTCACGTTCCCATGGCCCAGTTGTAGCCTGGCCCTCTGGGAACTGTAGTTTATTCTGTTTCTGGCTGCTGTTGCAATAAATGCAAGATTAGTAAGCATAATACTCGCCTCCGTGTCTTTAATAAAATTAAGACTTTCCGTCATAATAACTAGGAAAACCTACATTGTTTCTGGTGACGTGCCCTTATTTATATTGAAGAACTCAGTAATCTCGGTGGTCATATGTTGAAAGTATGCCTGACCTAGCAATAGCTTCCTGTCAAACGTCCAGGTCATTGTAGATTGTGAAAAGTAGCCCGTAGTGAGCTCGATCTCTAATGGATTGTGGTCCGATATTATCTTTGGAAAAAGCTCAATCTCGATGTTAGACCTGGCACCATTGCGTGGGTCTCCCTTCCATTTTTACTGTTGCCTAATGTGTTTTTGCTGGTGTTAAATGCTTTGGGCACTGTGCCACTGCTGTCCAGTGCCACAGTGCGAGTGCTCCCTACTGTTAATTGATGTATTGATTAGTGGTTCCATGATTGGATGTTTGGTTTACTTGTCAGACCCTAGTACAGTGCACTGAGTGTGCCCAGGGCGTGTAAATCCAAATGCAACTAGTGGGCTTGCAGCACTGGTTGTGCCACCCACAGAAGCTGCCTTGTAAAACGTGTTTAATGTCCGACATTGCAGAGCCTGCGTGCAGTCTGGTACATGCTGACTGGGCAAGTGCACCCACTTGCCAGTCCCTAAACCTTCCCTTTTCTTCATATTAGTCACCCCTATGGTAGGCCCAAGGGCAGGGTGCATTGTAAGTGTAAGGTAGGACAAGCCCTGGTGTGTATGGCTTGTCCTAATAGTGAATTACAGCCATTTTCGTTTTTCACTATTGCAAGGCTACCTGTTCTCCATAGACCAGAATGGGCTGCTAGATTATTACATGTTTATAATCCTAACAGACTCAGAGAACATGATAGAAATTCGAGTTTAGTATGCCTGGACTCAGAATAATAAAATACATATTTTAGTGAAGTTTATTTTAATATTCTGTGTTTGCAAATACCACTTTTAGAAAGTAGGTATTTGCTTGCCTAACCATTTGAGCCATTCTCTGCTAAGTTGTGTATTCTTTTGTCTAGGTTTGTGACTGACAGGGCTGGGGAATTCCAGGAGACAGGCTGGGGCAGCCCAGTGGTGAATAGAGAGATCTGCATCTAGATGGGAGGGAGGAGTTACACCTAGGACCTAAATAGGGTTGGGCCTTCCCTCTACAATGCTCGTTCCACCTCCTGTTGTGCGTCTGATGTCTTTGCCCTGCGCACTGAAAGAAGAGAAGGAAGACTTGCCTTCCACAATGCTGGTTTCACCTCCTGTGGGGCGTCTGATGTGCCTGCCCTGCGCTGTGAAAGGAAAGGAGAAGTCTGGTAAACAGAGTGCTTCAGATCTGTCTTGAACTGGGCACAAGCCCCTCTCCCCTCAGAGAACAAAGGATTTTGGGGTATAAGTATTGGGACCCTGATCCCATGAAATTAGTTCACTTCTGGACTTACAAGACGAAACCTCTGCTGAGGAGAGGAACCTGAAGAAACTGAGGAGAGACTATTCCCAAGCTGAAGTGCTACTTGGGGGATTGGCCGGCAGTGGTTGCCTGACTGCCAAAGAGAGGAGAAAGAACGTTGTGGACTTTCCTTTCAAGTTGTGCAAAATATCTCCAAGGGCTTGGAAGAGAGCTGGCCCCCTGACCGAAGTCCCAGGACCAGTGGACTTCACCAGCCTTTGTGAATTGCTGCTGGAAAGAGTGGCTACAGAGGCAAGGAGCTGTGACCGACTCTCACGACTGGCCCGGTGTCCTGTAGGCACCCCATCAAGCAACATCCGCCTCGAACAACGCAAGCTCTGAGTTCAGCGACTCTGTCCTGAAGGCGTCACCGAGCCGTAGCCTGCACCGCGACTGGTGGACACCGCGACGTGCAACGCCTCGCTACACCGACTCGTACTGGTCTGACCGAAGCGGTCCCTATGAAGCACCATCTCGCCCTGCAACGCAAGCCTTGGATCCACCGACTCTGTCAACGGGCCGCTGCCTGCACCTCATCGAGAGACAACGCGTCCTGCAATGCTTCCTTTCTGCACCGCGATGAACACCGGAACCGGCTCACACATCCGTGCCGGCCGCCTTAAGTAAAAGGTGCTGTGACTGAGTCTGTCGACATTTGAGGGAGCCCATACCGACGCGGTCCATTGGATTTGTTAGACTCTGTGTTATTTTCAACAACGCTGTAGCCGGACCGGGCTACCGACTCACACAGAACCTTGGATGAAGCCTTTTGACCAGAACTCTTGAAATCTAATAGTACTGTGGATTATTTTTGTCGTTTATTGGTCTTGTGGTAATTCTATATAAAATATTCTTATTTTTTTTATATAAAACCTTGTGTGGTGTCCATTTGTAGAGTTGTCACTGGGTTACTGTATGTGGTCGCAAATGCTTAACTTACAACGCCTCTGAAATAAAGCCTTGCTGCTCGTGCCAAGCTACCAAGGGGGTGAGCAGGGGTTTTGTAGGAGTGTAATCCCCCTTACTCTGACTAGAGGAGAGGTACCCTATTTGTCACAAGTACCTACCTGTGCCAACTAGAGACCCTCAATTCTAACACTCGACCTTTCCTGCAATTTGATCAGACACAAAAAAGTAGTCCAGTCGGATGAATTTAGGATGAGGAACGGAGAAGTAAGTATATCCTGGCTCAGTCCGTTTATACCTATACCAGATATTAACCAATCCATGTTCCCTGATAAGACCCTGTAGAGCCCTAAAAGTCCGGGCCTTTCTTCCCTGATAAGGAGTATTACTAAAGAGGTTAAAAGTACTGTTCAAATGGATATTTAAATCCCCGCAAAGAACTACTGGAGCTGGCCATAAAGCCAGTTCTATACTCAGAAAGTTCAGGATTTCGGGTCATCCAAATTTGAACCTGTTTTCGATTTCCTTTGGCGTTCTCAGCAGCAGTTCTTTCTTCACCGGGTCCGCATCTTCCTCACTGTATTGCGCCATGCTGAACGTTGGAAAAAGAGAGAAAGACATTTTCACCAAAAAGATGATTTAAAGGCGGTAACATGCGCATATGGTAACAATAGACTAATCTTGTTTAACTCTGACCTTGCTCATGTTTTGTTATAGCATGAAGTCATTGAAGTTTGATGTGTTCCTCTGTGAGACACTTGGAATCCTGTGAGTTTAAACAGCCATTCCGGTGGAATTGCAAACAGCGTTTAACAGTCTTCCTAAAAAAACTCACCCTGTACATTGAGAAGTCATGCTGTCTGGGTGCATGTATTAATATTCACTGGCATATGGTCATCACTCAATCAGTACTTGTAGAGCACGGTTTATCACTCGTGAGGGTATCCAGGTGATGGTTTCAGCGAGGCGGGAGCATGTAGTGTTGTATGTAGTATTCTTTGTATATTAAGGAATGAGCAGTATTGTGAGTGGGGTAAACTCACAGGATGTGATAATCTTGTGATGAAACAAAAGGTTTCTGTATCCAGAATGTAAACATATGATTTCTGACTGTTTATTCTGATACTTTTATTTTCCTAAATGTCTACCCTATTTAGAATCTCTGGTTCATAGGTTACAATCCTGGTAACCTGTTTCTAGTCCTATTAAGTGTTAAAGATATCCATTCGTGCCAGTGCTTATCAAGGTTTCCCACCTCCAGAGTTTCTGTCGCTACTTATACCCACTCCCCAACAGAACACTTACTGAGATTGCAAGTGCAGGTGGGGAAGAGGGATTTCAAAGATACCATACATCGGCCCCGCGTTTGCCAGTTACGATATGTAGTTATTGATTCCGCTAAGCACCACGAACGTTCTTTGTTACCCTCAAGTTGTTGTGGGGGGTTGGGAGAAAAGGTGCCCGCAGATTTGTCTATGCTGAACTGATGTTTAAATAAGCCATGGCCACCGTGCTCGTCACTAAGATGAGGCGATGCCCAGTGATTGTGAGATCTTGACTGTTTGCGGCACCAACTACGAAAAATGTGAGACTATGTGATTTGCTTCTGTTGCACTGTATGTTTAACTACCTTTACACTGTTTACAGGCATCACCAGTTACGACATCACCATATACGCTGGAAAATCCCTTGCAGGGGACCTGTAATTGATTAACACTTATACGCATCGCGGCCTGCCTCCGGGTTGTTGGCATGACGCAGTGTAACATTTCTTTCAGTGCAATAAATGTCTTACACCAAAAAAAAAAAAAAAAAAAAAAGATACCATACATCACTAGGGGTATAGGGAGGGGGACATCGTCTGCACACAAAAGATTACCCAGCATACCCTTAGTCTCAGAGGATGAAGCAGCAGAACGGAAATCCCTGGAGAGAATGCTTAGAATCAGAATCAGCATTTTCCTTACCCATTCCCCTCTTCTCCATGGGGCTAGAGTTGCCTTGACTGTTCCTAGATTGGGGGGCTTGTGCCAGGTAGTGGTGTGTTGCTTAAGCTTCACACTACAGCTCACTCTTGCAGGAATATCAGATGAGTGTCTGACAGAATGACAAACATTTATTTACCATCCTGCCAGTGAGGTGGAGTCGCATGAAATCACCTTGGCGGATTTAGCCAACATGATTGGAATTCTTTAGAAAGAAATTCAGGCGTTATCACAGAAAGGAGATGCATTACAGGAACACGGCTGTATGGAGGCCTTTTTTAAGCGGTAATGGTCAATGTTTCATTCCGACCAGTTTCGCTTTCTCGTAACCTTCTATCTCGGGAAGAACCGCAGTTTCTGGACCTTCAGTTACACATGTTACTATACCCCTAGCAACACCTTTAGCCCCTCCTGAAAGATACACTGGCGAGCTTGCAAAATTTGTGGCATTCATCAATCAATGCCAGTTAAACTTTAGGTGTTAACCCACAAACTTGCTAATGAGCAATCAAAAGTGGCTTTTGTATTATCATATCTGGGTGGAACTGCAGCCTCTTGGTCCATACCTTTTAGTTGAACGCAATATTATTATTATTATTATTATTATTATTATTATTATTATTATTATTATTAATAGGATTCATAGAGCGCATGGCTACCCGGAGGACTCCCAACGCTAAGCACGAACACAGAGAAGCGAGAAAGAAGATGGTTAGTCGCACTCGTTAAACAAACAGGTTTTTAGTTTCTTCCTGAAGAATGACCTTATATTACATAACTATACTTCTTTCAAAGCTGAGATTTTAAAAATGGTTGATAACATTTATGCAGTCTGCGGATATGGAACCCTTAAATTTGAAGCAAGGCAATAAGGATTTATTAATGTATAACACAGACTTTAATAGACTGATAACAGAATCCGTGTGGAAAGTAAACGCAGTTCATTACTCTCTAGAGGACTAAGGGACGAATTGAAAGATCTATTCTCACAAGTAGTGAACCCTCTAGAATCTTGTGATAAACTGAATAACCTAGTGGTCAAGTTGGATCATTGACTGACAGAACGACGGTCAGATCGGAAACCTAAAGATACCAAAGTGGAAGTTCTTATTGAAAAAAAACAGAAGTGGGGAAAGTGTCTGATGGTTCAGAGCCTATGCAAATAGGAAGCATTAAAGGCCCCCTGAGAAGAGAAGAGTAGCAACTTCGCAGAGCAATGGACCTGGGTCTGTACTGCGGTAATAAACGCCACTTTTTTCGGAATTGTTCTGTTAAACCCTAAAGAAGATATGAAGTGGGAAAGTACAGTGCCCAGAAACCGAGGAAACTAGTTCCTAGTGTTTCACCAAAATACAGTCTCCAAGTCATTGGCTCAGACTAGTTCAGACCAGGAGTGTTAGCATTTCTAGCTATCTGCACAGTTCCATGGGGTTCTACATCAATGATTATATGCATTTTGATAGACTCAGGAGCCACTAATAATGTGTTAGATATTGATCTGGTAAACGATCACAGTATTTCCTGTCTCCCCAGGAAGAAAACCGAGATTGTGAAAACCATTGATGGGAGTGAACCGACTCCTGGTCCTACTGCTCACTCAACTAAACCTCTAACCTTAAAGGGGAGACATGTAGAGAGGATTCGCTTTAATATAATAAAAGTGCTGGAGCGTCAAGATGGCAGTTGCACTCTAAGAGTGCTCTGGACCCCTCTGTCATCCACTCTGAAATCCACAGCCATCTGCAGCTTAATCCGTTCCCCAAAGACGAATGCCTATCCCTGTGGCAGCGCATTCACCCTGAGGCGATCAAAGACCCTGTAACACCCACCTGCTGATGCCCCTTCCACTTACGGCCTGCAGTGTGGCCACACAAATGGCAGACCTGACCCTATCACCATAAAACCCTGAAGAGACCGGGGATAATCCGTGAGGGAGCGGCTGGGGCCCAAAGCGACACCTCAACACCGACCGGCGCCTTACCTGCAAACCTCCTGAAGATTAGAGATGAGGGGCTCGTCCGCAACTGACTGCTGCAGAGCCGGCCTGGCACCGACCGTTGAGGCCTTTCCCCCCGGACCTCTGCAGCGAGCACGTTGCTGGGTGACTCAGACTATGAGCCACGGTGTGGGGGCGCGACCGGCAAAGAACTTAGGCCCACCTGGGGAAGCGGAGTGACGGTACACCCCATGCCGCACCTTCGGCCCCAGAAGAGTGACGTTGATGCAGTGGAGCCCCGCCAGGAGTTGCTTTGGGCTGGTCTGGGCAGCCGACTCCGCATCCTGCCAGATCTCCAGAGCAGCGGGGAGTGTACCCCGCCTCCTGCGGCTTCTGAGTCTGTGATCCGACAAGAGCCTCTAACCCCAGGGGGCGGGGGGCAGAATTGCTTACTTGTGCCCAGGGATTGGTGGCCCCGGAGGGCCTCTAGAGGACTCATTCCCATGGGCCTTCCTTCACCCGGGACCTACGATGATCCGGGTGGCAGCCTGAGAGGAAGCTTACCGGCCTCAGGCTGCTGCTCCTCACCCTGGTGCCAGAACCCTCTTAGGGTGGCGCCCCGCCGATGAGCCAGACTCGGAGAGATGCCTCGACCCTAGCCTACTCTGTCATCCTCTAGCTCCTTTTGGGGTGGACCGAGTCCTACGGGCGGAGCTGATTGGGCCGACGAGGCCCTGGATCGGCAACTCGCAAGGGCAATATTCAGTCACTGAGCCCCACCCTGCTGGCTCACCCAGGGCAGCAGTGGCTGTGTATTCCTTCCTCCTGGCACAGGGGCTCTCCACATTACTCCTCGTGATCGTAGAGCTCCCAAGAGCACCTTGGGGCTCAACATGGACAACACCTGCTTCGGAGGTACTGAATCCTAACCCTAACATTGAGGTGAGCCGGGCTCGCAAGCTGGACCTTAATAGGGAGGGCCATGAAGCAATCACTCACAAACTAATGCTCCTGCCCACTCTGGATACCCGGGGATCCCCACACCTCCTACCAGACCCTGCTGTGAGGAGTCAACTCTATCCCCGAAGGTCCTGTTGTAGAGCTTTGCCACCACCCTGCGGTCCTGACGACTGGAAGCCGAAGCCCTACTTCAGCCCTGATTCAGAAAAGGGGGTGGTGATGAACAGAGTGTCTGAATTAAGCAGACCACTCTTACCCAGTCCAAAGATCAGGGCTTGATCCATCACCTTTATTTAGCTCACTGCCCCATCCCAGCTCAGAACCTGGCTATATGCAAATTAGTCTGTCCCTGGCCCAGTGCATCATGGGAACAGGGCAGACCAAACTACCAAGCCAATTCTTCACCAGAAAGGAGACAAGCTTCCGGGGACCGGTTTCTGCCATTTCAGGCGTCGTCGGCCCGGCTTGCTTGAATCCTGATGGAGCAGTGTGCAAGGGACTCATGTCTGAGTATACCCTTCCACGCTTATGGTGGACAAAATTATTCAGAAAAGGGGGTGGTGATGAACAGAGTGTCTGAATTAAGCAGACCACTCTTACCCAGTCCAAAGATCAGGGCTTGATCCATCACCGTTATTTAGCTCACTGCCCCATCCCAGCTCAGAACCTGGCTATATGCAAATTAGTCTGTCCCTGGCCCAGTGCATCATGGGAACAGGACAGACCAAACTACCAAGCCAATTCTTCACCAGAAAGGAGACAAGCTTCCGGGGACCGGTTTCTGCCATTTCAGGCGTCGTCGGCCCGGCTTGCTTGAATCCTGATGGAGCAGTGAGCAAGGGACTCATGTCTGAGTATACCCTTCCACGCTTATGGTGGACAAAATGATTCAGAAAAGGGGGTGGTGATGAACAGAGTGTCTGAATTAAGCAGACCACTCTTACCCAGTCCAAAGATCAGGGCTTGATCCATCACTGTTATTTAGCTCACTGCCCCATCCCAGCTCAGAACCTGGCTATATGCAAATTAGTCTGTCCCTGGCCCAGTGCATCATAGGAACAGGGCAGACCAAACTACCAAGCCAATTCTTCACCAGACCGGTTTCTGCCATTTCAGGCATCGTCGGCCCGGCTTGCTTGAATCCTGATGGAGCAGTGAGCAAGGGACTCATGTCTGAGTATACCCTTCCACGCTTATGGTGGACAAAATGATTCACCATTAGCGTGGAAGGGTATACTCAGATGTGAGTCCCTTGCTCATTGCACCATCAGGATTCAAGCAAGCCGGGCCGACGACGCCTGAAATGGCAGAAACCGTTCCCCGGAAGCTTGTTTCCTTCCCAGTATAAGAATTGGCTTGGTAGCTTGGTTTGCCCTGTTCCCATCATGCACTGGGACAGGAACAGACTAATTTGCATATAGCCAAGTTCTGAGCTGGGATGGTGCAGTGAGCTAAAAAACGGTGATGGATCAAGCCCTGATCTTTGGACTGGGTAAGAGTGGTCTGCTTAATTCAGGCACTCTGTTCATCACCACCCCCTTTTCTGAATCAATTTGTCCACCATAAGCGTGGAAGGGTATACTCAGATGTGAGTCCCTTGCTCATTGCACCATCAGGATTCAAGCAAGCCGGGCCGACGACGCCTGAAATGGCAGAAACCGTTCCCCGGAAGCTTGTTTCCTTCCCAGTATAAGAATTGGCCTGGTAGCTTGGTTTGCCCTGTTCCCATCATGCACTGGGACAGGAACAGACTAATTTGCATATAGCCAAGTTCTGAGCTGGGATGGTGCAGTGAGCTAAAAAACGGTGATGGATCAAGCCCTGATCTTTGGACTGGGTAAGAGTGGTCTGCTTAATTCAGGCACTCTGTTCATCACCACCCCCTTTTCTGAATCAATTTGTCCACCATAAGCGTGGAAGGGTATACTCAGATGTGAGTCCCTTGCTCATTGCACCATCAGGATTCAAGCAAGCCGGGCCGACGACGCCTGAAATGGCAGAAACCGGTCCCCGGAAGCTTGTTTCCTTCCCAGTATAAGAATTTGCTTAGTAGCTTGGTTTGCCCTGTTCCCATCATGCACTGGGACAGGAACAGACTAATTTGCATATAGCCAAGTTCTGAGCTGGGATGGTGCAGTGAGCTAAAAAACGGTGATGGATCAAGCCCTGATCTTTGGACTGGGTAAGAGTGGTCTGCTTAATTCAGGCACTCTGTTCATCACCACCCCCTTTCCTGAATCTATTTGTCCACCATAAGCGTGGAAGGGTATACTCAGATGTGAGTCCCTTGCTCATTGCACCATCAGGATTCAAGCAAGCCGGGCCGACGACGCCTGAAATGGCAGAAACCGGTCCCCGGAAGCTTGTTTCCTTCCCAGTATAAGAATTGGCTTGGTAGCTTGGTAGCTTGGTTTGCCCTGTTCCCATCATGCACTGGGACAGGAACAGACTAATTTGCATATAGCCAAGTTCTGAGCTGGGATGGTGCAGTGAGCTAAAAAACGGTGATGGATCAAGCCATGATCTTTGGACTGGGTAAGAGTGGTCTGCTTAATTCAGGCACTCTGTTCATCACCACCCCCTTTTCTGAATCAATTTGTCCACCATAAGCGTGGAAGGGTATACTCAGATGTGAGTCCCTTGCTCATTGCACCATCAGGATTCAAGCAAGCCGGGCCGACGATGCCTGAAATGGCAGAAACCGGTCCCCGGAACCTTGTTTCCTTCCCAGTATAAGAATTGGCTTGGTAGCTTGGTTTGCCCTGTTCCCATCATGCACTGGGACAGGAACAGACTAATGTGCATATAGCCAAGTTCTGAGCTGGGATGGTGCAGTGAGCTAAAAAACGGTGATGGATCAAGCCCTGATCTTTGGACTGGGTAAGAGTGGTCTGCTTAATTCAGGCACTCTGTTCATCACCACCCCCTTTCCTGAATCAATTTGTCCACCATAAGCGTGGAAGGGTATACTCAGATGTGAGTCCCTTGCTCATTGCACCATCAGGATTCAAGCAAGCCGGGCCGACGACGCCTGAAATGGCAGAAACCGGTCCCCGGAAGCTTGTTTCCTTCCCAGTATAAGAATTGGCTTGGTAGCTTGGTTTGCCCTGTTCCCATCATGCACTGGGACAGGAACAGGCTAATTTGCATATAGCCAAGTTCTGAGCTGGGATGGTGCAGTGAGCTAAAAAACGGTGATGGATCAAGCCCTGATCTTTGGACTGGGTAAGAGTGGTCTGCTTAATTCAGGCACTCTGTTCATCACCACCCCCTTTTCTGAATCATCTACTTCAGCCGTGGGCTCTAAACAAAACCACTTGGCTCTGGGAAGGGACGTCCTCAAACCTGACCGCCTTACAAAAATAGAGGGCCGTAATCCCCCTTGCCGTCTGCGCTCACAGGCCTAGGGGCGCACACACGGACCACGGGACCTATTGGCTGACCGCGAGGCTCGTAGGACCACATTATCTGCAGACCCCACCTGCAGAGCATTGACTCAACACTCCTCATTACAACGTCTTGGAGTCAGAACAAAACTGGATGCCCAACTCCCTAGCTTATTAAACGTGGGCCAAAGAATCAGTGACACTAGAACTGCTGGTAACTTCTCGTCACTCCCCATGGGGAAAAACGGAGGCCCCAAGTCCTCCACTACCCAAATGAAGACCAAAATGGATCAATTTACCACAATCAAGCTTGGCCCGATAGAGGGAGCGTGGGGGGCTCATCCATCCCAGGCAGTGACCTTACTGCCATCCTGCAGTCGACCAGCACATCCCAGGCCTCGGTGGAGGGTAAGATCGTCAAGGTTCGAGTGGACATAGACATGGCCCTCATCTGGCAAGATCTGTTTAATACCACAGTCTGCATCTTAGAGGTGGAATCTAGCTTTTCTACGGTGGAGGAGGACATCCACCAGCAAAAAGAACAGGTATACCACATACGGACCCACACCAAGGAACTGCACAGAAGGGGCGAGGATGTCGAAAACAATCATGGAGCAACAATCTCGCCCTGGTATAATTTCCGGAGGGGATTGAACAGGGTCAACTTTCATAGAAAAAAGGATAAAGTCATGGATGCCTCAAGACACAGTGTTGGCTTAGTTTGCCGTTGAACAGGTCCACGGGTCCCTCGAACCTAAGCCACCACCTGGAGCCCCAAACCGTCCCATTATTGCCAGGATCCTCAACTTTAGAGATCGGGACACTGTTCTGAGAGAGGCACGGACTGTGGGCACCCTGAAGTTTCAAAACCACACCATAATGGTGTTCCAGGACTACACCAGGGAGGTTCAGGTCCAAAAGCGCTTCTACACAGATGTTAAGCAGAAGCTTTGCACCGTTGACCTCCAATATAGACTGCTCTTCCAGCCCGTCTTCTCATCGTCTTTCAGAACGAAGCACATTTCTTTGACTCTCCTCAAGCCTCTAGGACCTGGCTGACTCTAGAATGTCCCTTCAGGGTCCGTCCCGCCTCTCCTCCCGCACATTCTATATCCCAGGCTCCTCTGTCTCCTAAACAGCGGAGGAGGCACACACGATCGCCCATGGGCCAAGGAGGTCGCAAAGAAGTCTCTAAATCACCTCGCTCAACCACTCGAGAACCTAGAAACAACATCACTCCAACGGGTTCCCAGCCTCAACAACGGAGTGGATCCACGGACAATTTGTCCATCGAGCACAGCCCTGCCAGGTCTCTGGATTCAGTAACTGTGGACTCAGACCTCTCTCGGAGTCCAGCAATTTGAAGATCCATGGGAAAAGTACATTGAAGGAAATGAAAGGCCTCATTCCAATGGGTTGGATATGTGTCCCATTGAACTGTAGAACTTTTAGAAATCTGCCGATGCTGCACCCACATTCGACACTGGAGGAGGGGTCAGCCAAGCAACTCCTAAGCTAAGCGTTCTAGTTTAGCCTGTTCCTTTCTAGTTTGTAGGGCGACAGATGCTTAAGTTCCAGAAGTATACGTGGGGGGAGGCGGGGGAACCTGGACCACTGTCCAATGTTTAGAATTATACTTTGTATTGTTATTTTTTTCATTCATCGTTCGCAGCACTCTAACACAGGAATACCATGCATGCATCTCAACCCCACACATTGCAGATCAGGCAAGCGAACCACACCCTCCTAGCACCTCACAAAAGGTCCCCAGTGGGCTACTGTTCCATAACTCCCTTAGACCACACACATCACATGACGCCCATAAACCATAGGGACAATTCTCTCAGAGTCATATCATGGAACGTCAATGGGTTGCTTGATTGCATCAAACGTACAGCAGTCTTGAAGCATGCCCAGCAACCTGTCCCCGACTTCTGCCTTCTTCAAAAGACCCATTTCCTAGGGAGCCAATGTTCATTAATCGCACGCTACGAATTTGACGGGGTGTGGCACTCAGGCTTTGAGAGAGGCTCATGGGGGTTGCAATCCGACTACGACAAATCCTTCCATTTGTCCTCACCCACATCAATAGAGACCCGCAAGGATAGTTCATAACTATATCTGGAACGCTGGAGGGGAACACCCTTAACCTTGTATCCATATATTAATAATGCAATCTCCTCGCTGGCATCTTGGAAAACACCGGGCCCAGACAGGTTTCCTCTGGAATGCTGTGTCACCTATCAGGGTCTACTTGTCCCTCATTTCTCCAAACTATTCCACCACGTCGCTAAGGTTGGGGCATTTCCCCCTGAAGCAGATTTGGAGACAATTTTGGTCATTCCCAAGACCCAGCCACCCTCGCCAGCTTGTAAAGACTATCGCCTGATTTCATTAATCAACACCAAAGTTAAGATATATGCCACAGTCCTGGCTCAGCGCCTATGCCCGTTTCTTAGTAAACTGATCCACCAGGACAAATGCGGCTTTATGCCCGTACACAGCACCAGACACTGCTTACAACGCCTCCACCTGGATCATGCAAACTGCCAAGTGCTCACCCCCTGCCTAGCACTCCTCCTTGTTGATTTTGAAAAAGCCTTTGACACAGTCGATTGGCTTTACCTAGATGGATGTACTAACAATGATGGGTCAGGGACAGCATTTACGTAGTTTCGTTCGGGTCCTGTACTCCAATCCTAGAGCTAGAGTACTCATCAACTGGGCCCTCTCAGAGACATTTTCGATCCACAGAGGTACAATACAAGGCTGTCCCCTTGCACGGCTCTTGTTCACACAAGTGATGGAGCCCTTGGCGTGCATTATTCGATCGGACGATTTGATCCAGGGTTGGGCCTGGGGGTGTCCCACACTGACAAAATTGCCTTATATGCGGACAATGTCTTGCTCTTCCTGGCAGACCCTCTCTGGCCCTCGATGTCTTCAAACCCTGCAGGCCTTTGAGAATATCCCTGGCCTCTGACTCAACCCGGCACAATCGACTCTTGTACCCCTCCACCTCTCCTGGGAGTGCTTTGATTGGCAGTCAAACATTCCCATTAGATAACAGTTGTTTAAATATCTAGACATATGGGTCGCTCGCTCCCCAAACTAGAATGGCCACTAAACATTACCCCACTAGGCAAACTCTACCAATTAATCCACTCAGGAAGGTGGTATTATTTAAGATTAACCCTGGGCGTAGTATGCGTAGTGGGGCTACGCGAAGCTACGCAAAGTGGGTGAGAAACTACGCCCACCTAAGCACTTCACGTAGCCCCACTACGCGCCGCCTGCCCCCCCTCCCCTACATACCGAATTTTGGTAAATGGTGAAATAAAAGTAAATAAAAAGGCACTTACCTTGTCCGCTGAGAAACCGATGGTGATAGTGCGCTGTATAAATATTTTTAATAGAATAGCTGCGTCCCGGTGCTCCCTCTGCTCGTTCGCGCCGCCGTCGCCGCCATCTTGGATAGCAATGCGCATGCACGGGCGGCCGCGCATGCGCATTGGTATCCAAGACGGCGGCGACGGCGGCACGAACGAGCAGAGGGAGCCCCGGGACGCAGCAGACAAGGTAAGTGCCTTTTTATTTACTTTTATTTCACCATTTACCAAAATTAGGTATGTAGGGGAGGGCGGGAGGGAGACGGGTGGCGGGCAACTTCGCTACGCCCACGGGGGGCGGGGGGCGTAGTGTTGACCTGCTACGCCTACTTTTCAAAGGGCAAAGTAGGCAACACTACGCCCACTTCGTGGGCGTAGCGAAGTCCTTCGCCCAGGGTTATTTAAGATGATGATTCTCCCCCCGTTCATATATGTCATTCAAAACACCCCCTTCCACTTCCTACAAAGCTGGTTTAAAGAGACAGATACCATGGCCACTAGGCCGTTTAGCCCTCGCCCGTTGCTGGATCCCGTCTTTCGATTGAGGTGTTATATATAAACAAGTAGTTCTGTCGGGAAGGTGGCAATTGCTTTGTACAAGTAAATTCACTGTTTTCACAACATTTGATTTTTTGTGAAGTAACTGTGATTGTCATGCAAGGTTCAACGTCCCTGCTGGACAACCAACCTATACTGATTTAATGCACCACAAGGACAATTACTTTTTAGTCAAACAAAATGTTTTGTATTGTACATAAATTATGGAACATGGCTGTCAATAAAACAATACAAAATAGGATAAATAGGATAAAAAGTGATTAAAGTGCAAAAAGTGACTTTGTGGTGATATGTGAAAAATTTGCTATACATATATTATACAAATAGGCAACACTTAGGAGCAACAATGGTAAAATGTAATACTGTCCAATGTTTTCAATACATGAATACACGACCTAAGAATGACCTTGTGCTGGGGCCTGTGCAACTGCGTAGACTAGCTTGACTACAACGTCGACGTTTCAACCCTAGGGACTCGCGCAGCTTAACATGCATCAAGGGCGGTTCTTCATCAGGACAAAGGATGGGTGAGCAATGGTTGACAGCCGAAATAAATCAAAGACGATTCCTATGTAATGAATATTAAGACATCCGGGTAAATTCAGCGTCTGTAGACACACACCGAGTGGTTTTGGCATGGGACAATGTACAAACATCTTCGAGTCTCCTGCTCCACCTGAAAATGACAACGAAGCTGGCGGCGTTTAATAATCATAAAGGAGCATATTATCAAGAAACAACATTAAATTTATCGCCGCTTTAACAGCAGGAAACTGCCACTAAAGCGGCGATGAGGGGCTTGCTAATATGCCCTTGTGAATTCCCATAGAAGTCCATTTTCTGGTGTGAACATGGGCTTCTATTGGAATTCTCAAGGGCATATTATCATGCACATTATCGCCGCTTTAGCGGCAGTTTCCTGCCGCTAAAGCGGCAAAAATTTTAACGCCGTTCTTGATAAAATGCCCCTTAGTCTCCAAACGGCTGGTGGAGACTTGAAGACATTTGTACATTGTCCCAGACCACAACCACTCGGTGTGTGTCTACATGCTGAATTCACCCTGATCCCTTAATATTCATTACATTGTGATTGGGTCGCAGGTTCCTATTTTATATAGGGAACTGAGAAATTCAGAACTAAGCTTTATAAAAGGTTTTAAAAGGAATTTTATTGGCAAAAATAAATCTTGCATTTGAGTATACACTAAAGCAATACAATTAAATACTATAAAAAAATCCCTTGAAGGCATCCTTTACCCGCTCACACACAACCAATGGCAGGACAAATGGGTGGTCAAAATAAAACTCTGGAACTATTTTTTGTGAATAACCATTTCTGCAGACGCAAAGACATTTGTCCAGAATTGTGCTATTTGTGCGCAAACCAATATCTCACCTCAAGCCACAGTAGGCTTATTAACTCCTTTGCTTATTCCATCCGCACCTTGGGACACAGTCTCTGTAGACTTCCTTGTAGAATTTCCAAACACCTTGAAAGGCTATACCCCTATATTGTTGGTAGTTGGCCATATTACTAAAATGGTGCATTTCATTCCATTGAAAACATTACCCACATCCAAAGAACTAGCCTCAGACTTCCTTCAAGAGGTGGATCAGTTACATGGACTTCCATCTGTACTCATTTCAGAAAAAGGCCCTCAGTTCATATCATAATTCTGGAGGGCCCTCTGTAGTCTGTTGAAGATGGATGTCCATCTGTTCTCCTGTCATCATCCCCAAACTGATGGGCAGACGAAGAGAGTAAACCAGTGTCTATTTACGATGCAAAGCAAATTGGACTGGGTTGATTGTTTCATCTCCTCTCAAATGCTTTTCGTTCCAGCCTTGCCCTGAGAATGCATGTGTCAGTTTCCGATTTCCTTTGGCGTTCTCAAAGACAGTTCTTCCTTCACTGGGTCTGCTTCTTCCTTGCTGCCTCACGTCATGCAGCACACTGGAAAAAGAGAGACAGATATTTTCACCAAAAAGAAGATTGTACGGTGGTAACGTGGGTGCATGACGACTATAGACTAATCTTTCCAAACACTGACCTACCTCAAGGTATGTTGTAGCGAAAAGACATTGAAGTTTGAGACACTTGGAGTTCTTTGAGTTTAAGCAGCCATTCCGGTGGAATTGTAAACAGCATTTAATAGTCTTCCTAAAAAAACTTGGTCTGTATATTGAGATGGCATGCTATTTGGGCACATGTGTTAGTTTTTACTGACATATGGTCATTATATTACATGTAGTGTTCCTTGTAAATTATGGACTGAGCAGTATTGTAAGTGGGGTTAACTCACAATATATGTGATCATTTTTTGATGAAATGAAAGGTTTGAGTACCCATAATTTGAAAATATGATTTCTAACTGTTTATTCTGATACTTTTATTTTGCTAACTGTCTACCCTATTCAGAATCCCTGGTTCATAAGTTTGAAGCCTGGTCCTATAGCATTGTGGTTATATCCTGATCTTAGTCCTAATGAGTGATACAGGTTTTTGAATATTTGTCATTGTAAAATAGTTATTTGTGTCTATGTTTATTAAGGTTTGCCACTTCCAGAGTTTCTGTTGCTACCTATACTCATTCCTCAACAGAACAATTACCGAGATAGCAGGTGCAGTCAGAGAAGAAGGATTACAAATGTACCATACATCACTAAGGTGTTAGGGAGGGGGACATCAGCTACACATAGAGGATTAACCAGAATACCTTTTGCCTCTTAGGACGTAACAGCAGAATGGAACTCCCTGGACAGAATGCTAGATGAACTCCTAGAATCAGAAGCAGTATTTTCTTTACACATCCCCTCTTCCCCATGGGGCTAGAGTTGCCACGACTGTTCCTAGGCTGGGTGGTTTGTCCCAAGTGAAGAGTAGGGATTTAGCTTCACACTCCAGGTCACTCCTGTCGGAATATCAGGTAAGTGCCTGCGACTCCTACAGTGTTTTTGTAGTTCTGTAAGTACATTTTTATTATGCTTGATTAATTAAAACCTTGCATGTAATACATGAAGAATAAAATCAAAGTTACGGTAAATGAAGAGTTTAAAAGGCTAAAATAGCTGCATTGTGTTATCCATAAAAAAATGTTTTTTTTAATGTCATTCCTAATTGAATCATACGTGCTAAAATCACTGATGCAATTAATGCTCATTCTATAAAAAGTCAGTTTGATATGTGTTATTACTTTGAACTGATGGGATGCTCCTGCACAGCGTGAGACGACTGCCTGGTGTCCCTGCTAGTAGTTTCACAATGCCAAGTTGGGAAGACATAAGGTAGCATTACTCGGCAAAATCTTGTGGAGCCAGGACCGTTAAGCGGATCTAGTCCATGACAACTGAAGATAGATTTTTCAGCCGTTTTCCAGTTAATTTGAAGAATTTTGCAAGACGGCAATTTAGCTGTACTAAAGTTGGATTAAAGCACAGCATCACCGCCTGTCTACAAGACCTAATGCCATGCAGATTAAAGAATGGTTTCAACAAGGAGATCCGTATGTCCTTTAAGTTCTTGTAGATACATATGATGTGAATAAGACTCTCCGTGCCAAAGGTGCACAGACGGCAAAGCTGGTCACCTCCTTTTCTTTCGCAAGGCGGTAGGAATGGATTAATCAGGTCGACTCCCAACCGAAGCCTTAATGTTAAGTTCCAATAATGAAGCTTGAAATCCAAGATTGATGATTTGTAGTTTTAATCTCAAAGAGCACAGTACTTCATACAGCCAGAACCATAATCAGAATGTCTCAATTACAGTCCCATGTGATGTCATATACAACAGTAAGGCATGTGCCATAGTTAAACATACACAAGATACATAAATGGGAAATACACAATTAAAAGGGAAATACATAGAATTAAAGAATGTAACACATCTCTTTCCTTACAAATAAAATTAACTAATCATAGAACACTTGGAGACACGTCTCATATTCCAAACTTGACCATTATGGATGACTACACTATTTTTGTTGACCTTGACTACTCTCTAAGGTCTGCTAAACCTTGCCTCATTCTTGAGTAATATTCCAGGTTTACGTATTCTTACATAATCCCCAACAAGGACAGCAGGTGTCTTAACTCTCATATGAGAATCATAATATTTTTTGCTTCTAGTTTGTTTGTCCTCCACTGTACGAGCAACATCAACCTTACTCAACCCAGAACTCTGGTCCTTAACTACCTTCTTAAACCACCAGGGACACAGCTTAGAGACAGGATCTCTACCTTTAAGTAAACAGAAAGGTGAAACTTCTGTGGTGGTATGGGGAGTTATACGATACAACCACAATTTCTCCCTTAATTTGTCTTTCCAATCAGCACCAAAATTGCGCGCCCACAGTATATCTTCCTTGAGAACCCTATTAAACCTTTCTACTTGGCCATTCCCTTGAGGTTCATAAAGTGATGTGGTGATGTGACGAATGTTTTGCGACTTAAGAAACTCTTCCATTTCATAGGACTTCAACTGCACACCATTATCAGATATAATCACTTCAGGATTACCTTCCCTAGCAAAGACTTCCTTCAAAAATAAAATAACACCACTGGTTGTGACTCGTGGAACTAACTTTACTTCCGGCCATTTAGAATGGTAATCCACCATCACAATGGCAAACCTACGGTCTTGTGGCAAAAAATTAAAAGGCCCTGCAATATCAATACCAACTTTTTGCCAAGGAAATTCTGGCCACTTCACAGGGACAAGAGGAGCTGGACTACACTTGAGAGATTTTTCACTACTAACACATTCTGGGCACTCCCTCACTAACCTGTCAACAAATCTGTTTAAACCTGGCCACCAGAAAAATGACCTAATAAGCCTTTTCATTGAAGACATTCCAACATGGCTCTCATGACTCAAATTCAAAATGGTGTCACGTAATGAAACAGGTGGAATGCACTTACCTTGTCTGTAAATAAAATCGCCTTCGATAAAAATCTCATCTGAAACCTTCCAAAATGGAAACACCTCATCTGGAATTCCATTCTTAAAGGCCATGCAGCACGACAGTACTCTATGACCGTCTGTAAAACTTTGTCTTCTTCCATACTTTTCCTCCACAAATCCTCAGAGATATTCCCAAACTTCCTAGACAAAACATCAGGAAGACTTGCAACAATCTCAACCTCATCTAAATTGTCATTACTGTCACATGGAAGACGCGATAAACAATCAGCAGTAACATTCACTTTTCCAGGTACGTATTCAACCGTAAATGTGTATTCTTGTAACCGTGACATTAATCTGGCAATTCTTCCCGTGGCATTCAGACCACCCCCAGGAGACAAAATAGAAACCAAAGGTTTATGATCAGTCTTAATAACAAACCTCGCTCCCCAGATGTAATTTCTAAAGTGTTCTGCACCCCACACACATGCCAACAGCTCTCTTTCTATAACCGCATAGCTTCTCTCTGTCGAATTTAAAGTGCTTGAGGCAAATGCCACATTCCACTCTTCCTTTCCAGAGCATTGTGAGAGCTCATACCATAAAGGCTAGCATTAACAGTAAGAACACAGGTCTTTCCAATGCAAAATGCCTTAAGGGATGGTGCAGTAACCATCTCCGTCTTAATGCTTTCAAACGCTTTTTGTTGACTGTCTCCCCACACAAATTCAACATTCTTCCTTATTAATTCTCTCAAGGGCTCCATTTTTGAAGCAAAATCCTTAATAAATTTACTATAGTATTCACAAAGCCCAGAAAAGGAAAGAAGCTTCTCTTTAGAATCCGGCGCTGGCGCCTTAAGAATGGCATCAACCAGTGATTTTTTTGGAACAACCCCATCTTTAGAAAGTGTATTTCCTAAGTACTCAACAGACTCTTGGAAAAATGTACATTTGTTTCTTTTCAATGTGAGACCATAGTCCTTGAGAATCCCACAGACACTTTCAAGATGTTTTGAATGACTTGCTACATCAGGTGAAAAAATCAAAATATCATCTTGAAAGCACTTTACACATGACTCCATTCTTCTGAAAAGATGACACATTGACCTCTGAAAAACTAACGCCGCAGAGGCAAGTCCGAATGGCATCCTCTTAAACTGGAACAACCCCTGCGGCGTTATGAAGGCAGTCAGATGGCGAGACTCTTTGATTCTTTGAATTCTATTTGATGGCAACCATTTTGAATCTCCATAGTAACATCGCAACGAGAGGCATGGCAGTGCATTGTTTATTTTTAAGAGGACGATCGTTGCAGTGAGTGACTTTCATCAACTTCAGCATTTCGCCGATGCGCACAGCAGCGGATTGTTCATTTTAAGGGCATATGAATTGAAGTAGTTTTAAAGCTGATTTCTTCATTTTCTTCTACAACAATATCCGATGGGGGTCCGGCTGATCAAGACTAGATCATCGGCATATAACAAGTTTGTCAATGTTATGCCGCCTAATTTCGGAGCATGTGAAGAGCAACTGTTGAGCTTGCCCGGTAGCTACTGCCCCTGTTGAATTATCGATTCAAAAGGGGGTGGTGATGGACAGAGTATCTGAATTAAGCAGAACACTCCTACCCAGTCAAAAAATCAGGGCTTGATCCATCACCGTTTTTTAGCTCACTGCACCATCCCAGTTCAGAACCTGGCTACATGCAAATTAGTCTGACCCTGGCCCAGTGCATCATGGGAACAGGGCAGACCAAACTACCAAGCCAATTCTTTACTGGAAAGGAAACAAGCTTCCGGGGACCGGTTTCTGGCATTACAGCCGTCTTCGGCCCGGCTTGCTTGAATCCTGATGGTGCAGTGAGCAAGGGACTCACATCTGAGCATACCCTTCCACACTTGTGGTGGCCAAAACGATTCAAAAGGGGGTGGTGATGGACAGAGTATCTGAATTAAGCAGAACACTCCTACCCAGTCAAAAAATCAGGGCTTGATCCATCACCGTTTTTTAGCTCACTGCACCATCCCAGTTCAGAACCTGGCTACATGCAAATTAGTCTGACCCTGGCCCAGTGCATCATGGGAACAGGGCAGATGGTGCAGTGAATCGTTTTGGCCACCACAAGTGTGGAAGGGTATGCTCAGATGTGAGTCCCTTGCTCACTGCACCATCTGCCCTGTTCCCATGATGCACTGGGCCAGGGTCAGACTAATTTGCATATAGCCAGGTTCTGAACTGGGATGGTGCAGTGAGCTAAAAAACGGTGATGGATCAAGCCCTGATCTTTTGACTGGGTATGAGTGTTCTGTTTAATTCAGATGCTCTGTCCATCACCACCCCCTTTTCTGAATCGTTTTGGCCACTATAGGAGTGGCAGGGTATGCTCAGACATGAGTCCCTTGCTCACTGCACCATCAGGATTCAAGCAAGCCGGGCCGAAGACGGCTGCAATACCAGAAACCGGTCCCCGGAAGCTTGTTTCCTTTCCAGTAAAGAATTGGCTTGGTAGTTTGGTCTGCCCTGTTCCCATGATGCACTGGGCCAGGGTCAGACTAATTTGCATATAGCCAGGTTCTGAACTGGGATGGTGCAGTGAGCTAAAAAAAGGTGATGGATCAAGCCCTGATCTTTTGACTGGGTATGAGTGTTCTGTTTAATTCAGATGCTCTGTCCATCACCACCCCCTTTTCTGAATCGTTTTGGCCACTATAGGAGTGGCAGGGTATGCTCAAACATGAGTCCCTTGCTCACTGCACCATCAGGATTCAAGCAAGCCGGGCCGAAGACGGCTGCAATGCCAGAAACCGGTCCCCGGAAGCTTGTTTCCTTTCCAGTAAAGAATTGGCTTGGTAGTTTGGTCTGCCCTGTTCCCATGATGATACAGAAAAGGGGGTGGTGATGAACAGAGTGTCTGAATTAAGCAGACCACTCGTACCCAGTCCAAAGATCAGGGCTTGATCCATCACCGTTATTTATCTCACTGCCCCATCCCAGCTCAGAACCTGGCTATATGCAAATTAGTCTGTCCCTGGCCCAGTGCATCATGGGAACAGGGCAGACCAAACTACCAAGCCAATTCTTCACCAGAAAGGAGACAAGCTACCGGGGACCGGTTTCTGGCATTTCAGCCTCTTCGGCCCGGCTTGCTTGAATCCTGATGGAGCAGTGAGAAAGGGACTCATGTCTGAGTATACCCTGCCACACCTATAGTGGCCAAAAACGATACAGAAAAGGGGGTGGTGATGAACAGAGTGTCTGAATTAAGCAGACCACTCGTACCCAGTCCAAAGATCAGGGCTTGATCCATCACCGTTATTTATCTCACTGCCCCATCCCAGCTCAGAACCTGGCTATATGCAAATTAGTCTGTCCCTGGCCCAGTGCATCATGGGAACAGGGCAGACCAAACTACCAAGCCAATTCTTCACCAGAAAGGAGACAAGCTACCGGGGACCGGTTTCTGGCATTTCAGCCTCTTCGGCCCGGCTTGCTTGAATCCTGATGGAGCAGTGAGAAAGGGACTCATGTCTGAGTATACCCTGCCACACCTATAGTGGCCAAAAACGATACAGAAAAGGGGGTGGTGATGAACAGAGTGTCTGAATTAAGCAGACCACTCGTACCCAGTCCAAAGATCAGGGCTTGATCCATCACCGTTATTTATCTCACTGCCCCATCCCAGCTCAGAACCTGGCTATATGCAAATTAGTCTGTCCCTGGCCCAGTGCATCATGGGAACAGGGCAGACCAAACTACCAAGCCAATTCTTCACCAGAAAGGAGACAAGCTACCGGGGACCGGTTTCTGGCATTTCAGCCTCTTCGGCCCGGCTTGCTTGAATCCTGATGGAGCAGTGAGAAAGGGACTCATGTCTGAGTATACCCTGCCACACCTATAGTGGCCAAAAACGATACAGAAAAGGGGGTGGTGATGAACAGAGTGTCTGAATTAAGCAGACCACTCGTACCCAGTCCAAAGATCAGGGCTTGATCCATCACCGTTATTTATCTCACTGCCCCATCCCAGCTCAGAACCTGGCTATATGCAAATTAGTCTGTCCCTGGCCCAGTGCATCATGGGAACAGGGCAGACCAAACTACCAAGCCAATTCTTCACCAGAAAGGAGACAAGCTACCGGGGACCGGTTTCTGGCATTTCAGCCTCTTCGGCCCGGCTTGCTTGAATCCTGATGGAGCAGTGAGAAAGGGACTCATGTCTGAGTATACCCTGCCACACCTATAGTGGCCAAAAACGATACAGAAAAGGGGGTGGTGATGAACAGAGTGTCTGAATTAAGCAGACCACTCGTACCCAGTCCAAAGATCAGGGCTTGATCCATCACCGTTATTTATCTCACTGCCCCATCCCAGCTCAGAACCTGGCTATATGCAAATTAGTCTGTCCCTGGCCCAGTGCATCATGGGAACAGGGCAGACCAAACTACCAAGCCAATTCTTCACCAGAAAGGAGACAAGCTACCGGGGACCGGTTTCTGGCATTTCAGCCTCTTCGGCCCGGCTTGCTTGAATCCTGATGGAGCAGTGAGAAAGGGACTCATGTCTGAGTATACCCTGCCACACCTATAGTGGCCAAAAACGATACAGAAAAGGGGGTGGTGATGAACAGAGTGTCTGAATTAAGCAGACCACTCGTACCAAGTCCAAAGATCAGGGCTTGATCCATCACCGTTATTTATCTCACTGCCCCATCCCAGCTCAGAACCTGGCTATATGCAAATTAGTCTGTCCCTGGCCCAGTGCATCATGGGAACAGGGCAGACCAAACTACCAAGCCAATTCTTCACCAGAAAGGAGACAAGCTACCGGGGACCGGTTTCTGGCATTTCAGCCTCTTCGGCCCGGCTTGCTTGAATCCTGATGGAGCAGTGAGAAAGGGACTCATGTCTGAGTATACCCTGCCACACCTATAGTGGCCAAAAACGATACAGAAAAGGGGGTGGTGATGAACAGAGTGTCTGAATTAAGCAGACCACTCGTACCCAGTCCAAAGATCAGGGCTTGATCCATCACCGTTATTTATCTCACTGCCCCATCCCAGCTCAGAACCTGGCTATATGCAAATTAGTCTGTCCCTGGCCCAGTGCATCATGGGAACAGGGCAGACCAAACTACCAAGCCAGTTCTTCACCAGAAAGGAGACAAGCTACCGGGGACCGGTTTCTGGCATTTCAGCCTCTTCGGCCCGGCTTGCTTGAATCCTGATGGAGCAGTGAGAAAGGGACTCATGTCTGAGTATACCCTGCCACACCTATAGTGGCCAAAAACGATACAGAAAAGGGGGTGGTGATGAACAGAGTGTCTGAATTAAGCAGACCACTCGTACCCAGTCCAAAGATCAGGGCTTGATCCATCACCGTTATTTATCTCACTGCCCCATCCCAGCTCAGAACCTGGCTATATGCAAATTAGTCTGTCCCTGGCCCAGTGCATCATGGGAACAGGGCAGACCAAACTACCAAGCCAATTCTTCACCAGAAAGGAGACAAGCTACCGGGGACCGGTTTCTGGCATTTCAGCCTCTTCGGCCCGGCTTGCTTGAATCCTGATGGAGCAGTGAGAAAGGGACTCATGTCTGAGTATACCCTGCCACACCTATAGTGGCCAAAAACGATACAGAAAAGGGGGTGGTGATGAACAGAGTGTCTGAATTAAGCAGACCACTCGTACCCAGTCCAAAGATCAGGGCTTGATCCATCACCGTTATTTATCTCACTGCCCCATCCCAGCTCAGAACCTGGCTATATGCAAATTAGTCTGTCCCTGGCCCAGTGCATCATGGGAACAGGGCAGACCAAACTACCAAGCCAATTCTTCACCAGAAAGGAGACAAGCTACCGGGGACCGGTTTCTGGCATTTCAGCCTCTTCGGCCCGGCTTGCTTGAATCCTGATGGAGCAGTGAGAAAGGGACTCATGTCTGAGTATACCCTGCCACACCTATAGTGGCCAAAAACGATACAGAAAAGGGGGTGGTGATGAACAGAGTGTCTGAATTAAGCAGACCACTCGTACCCAGTCCAAAGATCAGGGCTTGATCCATCACCGTTATTTATCTCACTGCCCCATCCCAGCTCAGAACCTGGCTATATGCAAATTAGTCTGTCCCTGGCCCAGTGCATCATGGGAACAGGGCAGACCAAACTACCAAGCCAATTCTTCACCAGAAAGGAGACAAGCTACCGGGGACCGGTTTCTGGCATTTCAGCCTCTTCGGCCCGGCTTGCTTGAATCCTGATGGAGCAGTGAGAAAGGGACTCATGTCTGAGTATACCCTGCCACACCTATAGTGGCCAAAAACGATACAGAAAAGGGGGTGGTGATGAACAGAGTGTCTGAATTAAGCAGACCACTCGTACCCAGTCCAAAGATCAGGGCTTGATCCATCACCGTTATTTATCTCACTGCCCCATCCCAGCTCAGAACCTGGCTATATGCAAATTAGTCTGTCCCTGGCCCAGTGCATCATGGGAACAGGGCAGACCAAACTACCAAGCCAATTCTTCACCAGAAAGGAGACAAGCTACCGGGGACCGGTTTCTGGCATTTCAGCCTCTTCGGCCCGGCTTGCTTGAATCCTGATGGAGCAGTGAGAAAGGGACTCATGTCTGAGTATACCCTGCCACACCTATAGTGGCCAAAAACGATACAGAAAAGGGGGTGGTGATGAACAGAGTGTCTGAATTAAGCAGACCACTCGTACCCAGTCCAAAGATCAGGGCTTGATCCATCACCGTTATTTATCTCACTGCCCCATCCCAGCTCAGAACCTGGCTATATGCAAATTAGTCTGTCCCTGGCCCAGTGCATCATGGGAACAGGGCAGACCAAACTACCAAGCCAATTCTTCACCAGAAAGGAGACAAGCTACCGGGGACCGGTTTCTGGCATTTCAGCCTCTTCGGCCCGGCTTGCTTGAATCCTGATGGAGCAGTGAGAAAGGGACTCATGTCTGAGTATACCCTGCCACACCTATAGTGGCCAAAAACGATACAGAAAAGGGGGTGGTGATGAACAGAGTGTCTGAATTAAGCAGACCACTCGTACCCAGTCCAAAGATCAGGGCTTGATCCATCACCGTTATTTATCTCACTGCCCCATCCCAGCTCAGAACCTGGCTATATGCAAATTAGTCTGTCCCTGGCCCAGTGCATCATGGGAACAGGGCAGACCAAACTACCAAGCCAATTCTTCACCAGAAAGGAGACAAGCTACCGGGGACCGGTTTCTGGCATTTCAGCCTCTTCGGCCCGGCTTGCTTGAATCCTGATGGAGCAGTGAGAAAGGGACTCATGTCTGAGTATACCCTGCCACACCTATAGTGGCCAAAAACGATACAGAAAAGGGGGTGGTGATGAACAGAGTGTCTGAATTAAGCAGACCACTCGTACCCAGTCCAAAGATCAGGGCTTGATCCATCACCGTTATTTATCTCACTGCCCCATCCCAGCTCAGAACCTGGCTATATGCAAATTAGTCTGTCCCTGGCCCAGTGCATCATGGGAACAGGGCAGACCAAACTACCAAGCCAATTCTTCACCAGAAAGGAGACAAGCTACCGGGGACCGGTTTCTGGCATTTCAGCCTCTTCGGCCCGGCTTGCTTGAATCCTGATGGAGCAGTGAGAAAGGGACTCATGTCTGAGTATACCCTGCCACACCTATAGTGGCCAAAAACGATACAGAAAAGGGGGTGGTGATGAACAGAGTGTCTGAATTAAGCAGACCACTCGTACCCAGTCCAAAGATCAGGGCTTGATCCATCACCGTTATTTATCTCACTGCCCCATCCCAGCTCAGAACCTGGCTATATGCAAATTAGTCTGTCCCTGGCCCAGTGCATCATGGGAACAGGGCAGACCAAACTACCAAGCCAATTCTTCACCAGAAAGGAGACAAGCTACCGGGGACCGGTTTCTGGCATTTCAGCCTCTTCGGCCCGGCTTGCTTGAATCCTGATGGAGCAGTGAGAAAGGGACTCATGTCTGAGTATACCCTGCCACACCTATAGTGGCCAAAAACGATACAGAAAAGGGGGTGGTGATGAACAGAGTGTCTGAATTAAGCAGACCACTCGTACCCAGTCCAAAGATCAGGGCTTGATCCATCACCGTTATTTATCTCACTGCCCCATCCCAGCTCAGAACCTGGCTATATGCAAATTAGTCTGTCCCTGGCCCAGTGCATCATGGGAACAGGGCAGACCAAACTACCAAGCCAATTCTTCACCAGAAAGGAGACAAGCTACCGGGGACCGGTTTCTGGCATTTCAGCCTCTTCGGCCCGGCTTGCTTGAATCCTGATGGAGCAGTGAGAAAGGGACTCATGTCTGAGTATACCCTGCCACACCTATAGTGGCCAAAAACGATACAGAAAAGGGGGTGGTGATGAACAGAGTGTCTGAATTAAGCAGACCACTCGTACCCAGTCCAAAGATCAGGGCTTGATCCATCACCGTTATTTATCTCACTGCCCCATCCCAGCTCAGAACCTGGCTATATGCAAATTAGTCTGTCCCTGGCCCAGTGCATCATGGGAACAGGGCAGACCAAACTACCAAGCCAATTCTTCACCAGAAAGGAGACAAGCTACCGGGGACCGGTTTCTGGCATTTCAGCCTCTTCGGCCCGGCTTGCTTGAATCCTGATGGAGCAGTGAGAAAGGGACTCATGTCTGAGTATACCCTGCCACACCTATAGTGGCCAAAAACGATACAGAAAAGGGGGTGGTGATGAACAGAGTGTCTGAATTAAGCAGACCACTCGTACCCAGTCCAAAGATCAGGGCTTGATCCATCACCGTTATTTATCTCACTGCCCCATCCCAGCTCAGAACCTGGCTATATGCAAATTAGTCTGTCCCTGGCCCAGTGCATCATGGGAACAGGGCAGACCAAACTACCAAGCCAATTCTTCACCAGAAAGGAGACAAGCTACCGGGGACCGGTTTCTGGCATTTCAGCCTCTTCGGCCCGGCTTGCTTGAATCCTGATGGAGCAGTGAGAAAGGGACTCATGTCTGAGTATACCCTGCCACACCTATAGTGGCCAAAAACGATACAGAAAAGGGGGTGGTGATGAACAGAGTGTCTGAATTAAGCAGACCACTCGTACCCAGTCCAAAGATCAGGGCTTGATCCATCACCGTTATTTATCTCACTGCCCCATCCCAGCTCAGAACCTGGCTATATGCAAATTAGTCTGTCCCTGGCCCAGTGCATCATGGGAACAGGGCAGACCAAACTACCAAGCCAATTCTTCACCAGAAAGGAGACAAGCTACCGGGGACCGGTTTCTGGCATTTCAGCCTCTTCGGCCCGGCTTGCTTGAATCCTGATGGAGCAGTGAGAAAGGGACTCATGTCTGAGTATACCCTGCCACACCTATAGTGGCCAAAAACGATACAGAAAAGGGGGTGGTGATGAACAGAGTGTCTGAATTAAGCAGACCACTCGTACCCAGTCCAAAGATCAGGGCTTGATCCATCACCGTTATTTATCTCACTGCCCCATCCCAGCTCAGAACCTGGCTATATGCAAATTAGTCTGTCCCTGGCCCAGTGCATCATGGGAACAGGGCAGACCAAACTACCAAGCCAATTCTTCACCAGAAAGGAGACAAGCTACCGGGGACCGGTTTCTGGCATTTCAGCCTCTTCGGCCCGGCTTGCTTGAATCCTGATGGAGCAGTGAGAAAGGGACTCATGTCTGAGTATACCCTGCCACACCTATAGTGGCCAAAAACGATACAGAAAAGGGGGTGGTGATGAACAGAGTGTCTGAATTAAGCAGACCACTCGTACCCAGTCCAAAGATCAGGGCTTGATCCATCACCGTTATTTATCTCACTGCCCCATCCCAGCTCAGAACCTGGCTATATGCAAATTAGTCTGTCCCTGGCCCAGTGCATCATGGGAACAGGGCAGACCAAACTACCAAGCCAATTCTTCACCAGAAAGGAGACAAGCTACCGGGGACCGGTTTCTGGCATTTCAGCCTCTTCGGCCCGGCTTGCTTGAATCCTGATGGAGCAGTGAGAAAGGGACTCATGTCTGAGTATACCCTGCCACACCTATAGTGGCCAAAAACGATACAGAAAAGGGGGTGGTGATGAACAGAGTGTCTGAATTAAGCAGACCACTCGTACCCAGTCCAAAGATCAGGGCTTGATCCATCACCGTTATTTATCTCACTGCCCCATCCCAGCTCAGAACCTGGCTATATGCAAATTAGTCTGTCCCTGGCCCAGTGCATCATGGGAACAGGGCAGACCAAACTACCAAGCCAATTCTTCACCAGAAAGGAGACAAGCTACCGGGGACCGGTTTCTGGCATTTCAGCCTCTTCGGCCCGGCTTGCTTGAATCCTGATGGAGCAGTGAGAAAGGGACTCATGTCTGAGTATACCCTGCCACACCTATAGTGGCCAAAAACGATACAGAAAAGGGGGTGGTGATGAACAGAGTGTCTGAATTAAGCAGACCACTCGTACCCAGTCCAAAGATCAGGGCTTGATCCATCACCGTTATTTATCTCACTGCCCCATCCCAGCTCAGAACCTGGCTATATGCAAATTAGTCTGTCCCTGGCCCAGTGCATCATGGGAACAGGGCAGACCAAACTACCAAGCCAATTCTTCACCAGAAAGGAGACAAGCTACCGGGGATCGGTTTCTGGCATTTCAGCCTCTTCGGCCCGGCTTGCTTGAATCCTGATGGAGCAGTGAGAAAGGGACTCATGTCTGAGTATACCCTGCCACACCTATAGTGGCCAAAAACGATACAGAAAAGGGGGTGGTGATGAACAGAGTGTCTGAATTAAGCAGACCACTCGTACCCAGTCCAAAGATCAGGGCTTGATCCATCACCGTTATTTATCTCACTGCCCCATCCCAGCTCAGAACCTGGCTATATGCAAATTAGTCTGTCCCTGGCCCAGTGCATCATGGGAACAGGGCAGACCAAACTACCAAGCCAATTCTTCACCAGAAAGGAGACAAGCTACCGGGGACCGGTTTCTGGCATTTCAGCCTCTTCGGCCCGGCTTGCTTGAATCCTGATGGAGCAGTGAGAAAGGGACTCATGTCTGAGTATACCCTGCCACACCTATAGTGGCCAAAAACGATACAGAAAAGGGGGTGGTGATGAACAGAGTGTCTGAATTAAGCAGACCACTCGTACCCAGTCCAAAGATCAGGGCTTGATCCATCACCGTTATTTATCTCACTGCCCCATCCCAGCTCAGAACCTGGCTATATGCAAATTAGTCTGTCCCTGGCCCAGTGCATCATGGGAACAGGGCAGACCAAACTACCAAGCCAATTCTTCACCAGAAAGGAGACAAGCTACCGGGGACCGGTTTCTGGCATTTCAGCCTCTTCGGCCCGGCTTGCTTGAATCCTGATGGAGCAGTGAGAAAGGGACTCATGTCTGAGTATACCCTGCCACACCTATAGTGGCCAAAAACGATACAGAAAAGGGGGTGGTGATGAACAGAGTGTCTGAATTAAGCAGACCACTCGTACCCAGTCCAAAGATCAGGGCTTGATCCATCACCGTTATTTATCTCACTGCCCCATCCCAGCTCAGAACCTGGCTATATGCAAATTAGTCTGTCCCTGGCCCAGTGCATCATGGGAACAGGGCAGACCAAACTACTAAGCCAATTCTTCACCAGAAAGGAGACAAGCTACCGGGGACCGGTTTCTGGCATTTCAGCCTCTTCGGCCCGGCTTGCTTGAATCCTGATGGAGCAGTGAGAAAGGGACTCATGTCTGAGTATACCCTGCCACACCTATAGTGGCCAAAAACGATACAGAAAAGGGGGTGGTGATGAACAGAGTGTCTGAATTAAGCAGACCACTCGTACCCAGTCCAAAGATCAGGGCTTGATCCATCACCGTTATTTATCTCACTGCCCCATCCCAGCTCAGAACCTGGCTATATGCAAATTAGTCTGTCCCTGGCCCAGTGCATCATGGGAACAGGGCAGACCAAACTACCAAGCCAATTCTTCACCAGAAAGGAGACAAGCTACCGGGGACCGGTTTCTGGCATTTCAGCCTCTTCGGCCCGGCTTGCTTGAATCCTGATGGAGCAGTGAGAAAGGGACTCATGTCTGAGTATACCCTGCCACACCTATAGTGGCCAAAAACGATACAGAAAAGGGGGTGGTGATGAACAGAGTGTCTGAATTAAGCAGACCACTCGTACCCAGTCCAAAGATCAGGGCTTGATCCATCACCGTTATTTATCTCACTGCCCCATCCCAGCTCAGAACCTGGCTATATGCAAATTAGTCTGTCCCTGGCCCAGTGCATCATGGGAACAGGGCAGACCAAACTACCAAGCCAATTCTTCACCAGAAAGGAGACAAGCTACCGGGGACCGGTTTCTGGCATTTCAGCCTCTTCGGCCCGGCTTGCTTGAATCCTGATGGAGCAGTGAGAAAGGGACTCATGTCTGAGTATACCCTGCCACACCTATAGTGGCCAAAAACGATACAGAAAAGGGGGTGGTGATGAACAGAGTGTCTGAATTAAGCAGACCACTCGTACCCAGTCCAAAGATCAGGGCTTGATCCATCACCGTTATTTATCTCACTGCCCCATCCCAGCTCAGAACCTGGCTATATGCAAATTAGTCTGTCCCTGGCCCAGTGCATCATGGGAACAGGGCAGACCAAACTACCAAGCCAATTCTTCACCAGAAAGGAGACAAGCTACCGGGGACCGGTTTCTGGCATTTCAGCCTCTTCGGCCCGGCTTGCTTGAATCCTGATGGAGCAGTGAGAAAGGGACTCATGTCTGAGTATACCCTGCCACACCTATAGTGGCCAAAAACGATACAGAAAAGGGGGTGGTGATGAACAGAGTGTCTGAATTAAGCAGACCACTCGTACCCAGTCCAAAGATCAGGGCTTGATCCATCACCGTTATTTATCTCACTGCCCCATCCCAGCTCAGAACCTGGCTATATGCAAATTAGTCTGTCCCTGGCCCAGTGCATCATGGGAACAGGGCAGACCAAACTACCAAGCCAATTCTTCACCAGAAAGGAGACAAGCTACCGGGGACCGGTTTCTGGCATTTCAGCCTCTTCGGCCCGGCTTGCTTGAATCCTGATGGAGCAGTGAGAAAGGGACTCATGTCTGAGTATACCCTGCCACACCTATAGTGGCCAAAAACGATACAGAAAAGGGGGTGGTGATGAACAGAGTGTCTGAATTAAGCAGACCACTCGTACCCAGTCCAAAGATCAGGGCTTGATCCATCACCGTTATTTATCTCACTGCCCCATCCCAGCTCAGAACCTGGCTATATGCAAATTAGTCTGTCCCTGGCCCAGTGCATCATGGGAACAGGGCAGACCAAACTACCAAGCCAATTCTTCACCAGAAAGGAGACAAGCTACCGGGGACCGGTTTCTGGCATTTCAGCCTCTTCGGCCCGGCTTGCTTGAATCCTGATGGAGCAGTGAGAAAGGGACTCATGTCTGAGTATACCCTGCCACACCTATAGTGGCCAAAAACGATACAGAAAAGGGGGTGGTGATGAACAGAGTGTCTGAATTAAGCAGACCACTCGTACCCAGTCCAAAGATCAGGGCTTGATCCATCACCGTTATTTATCTCACTGCCCCATCCCAGCTCAGAACCTGGCTATATGCAAATTAGTCTGTCCCTGGCCCAGTGCATCATGGGAACAGGGCAGACCAAACTACCAAGCCAATTCTTCACCAGAAAGGAGACAAGCTACCGGGGACCGGTTTCTGGCATTTCAGCCTCTTCGGCCCGGCTTGCTTGAATCCTGATGGAGCAGTGAGAAAGGGACTCATGTCTGAGTATACCCTGCCACACCTATAGTGGCCAAAAACGATACAGAAAAGGGGGTGGTGATGAACAGAGTGTTTGAATTAAGCAGACCACTCGTACCCAGTCCAAAGATCAGGGCTTGATCCATCACCGTTATTTATCTCACTGCCCCATCCCAGCTCAGAACCTGGCTATATGCAAATTAGTCTGTCCCTGGCCCAGTGCATCATGGGAACAGGGCAGACCAAACTACCAAGCCAATTCTTCACCAGAAAGGAGACAAGCTACCGGGGACCGGTTTCTGGCATTTCAGCCTCTTCGGCCCGGCTTGCTTGAATCCTGATGGAGCAGTGAGAAAGGGACTCATGTCTGAGTATACCCTGCCACACCTATAGTGGCCAAAAACGATACAGAAAAGGGGGTGGTGATGAACAGAGTGTCTGAATTAAGCAGACCACTCGTACCCAGTCCAAAGATCAGGGCTTGATCCATCACCGTTATTTATCTCACTGCCCCATCCCAGCTCAGAACCTGGCTATATGCAAATTAGTCTGTCCCTGGCCCAGTGCATCATGGGAACAGGGCAGACCAAACTACCAAGCCAATTCTTCACCAGAAAGGAGACAAGCTACCGGGGACCGGTTTCTGGCATTTCAGCCTCTTCGGCCCGGCTTGCTTGAATCCTGATGGAGCAGTGAGAAAGGGACTCATGTCTGAGTATACCCTGCCACACCTATAGTGGCCAAAAACGATACAGAAAAGGGGGTGGTGATGAACAGAGTGTCTGAATTAAGCAGACCACTCGTACCCAGTCCAAAGATCAGGGCTTGATCCATCACCGTTATTTATCTCACTGCCCCATCCCAGCTCAGAACCTGGCTATATGCAAATTAGTCTGTCCCTGGCCCAGTGCATCATGGGAACAGGGCAGACCAAACTACCAAGCCAATTCTTCACCAGAAAGGAGACAAGCTACCGGGGACCGGTTTCTGGCATTTCAGCCTCTTCGGCCCGGCTTGCTTGAATCCTGATGGAGCAGTGAGAAAGGGACTCATGTCTGAGTATACCCTGCCACACCTATAGTGGCCAAAAACGATACAGAAAAGGGGGTGGTGATGAACAGAGTGTCTGAATTAAGCAGACCACTCGTACCCAGTCCAAAGATCAGGGCTTGATCCATCACCGTTATTTATCTCACTGCCCCATCCCAGCTCAGAACCTGGCTATATGCAAATTAGTCTGTCCCTGGCCCAGTGCATCATGGGAACAGGGCAGACCAAACTACCAAGCCAATTCTTCACCAGAAAGGAGACAAGCTACCGGGGACCGGTTTCTGGCATTTCAGCCTCTTCGGCCCGGCTTGCTTGAATCCTGATGGAGCAGTGAGAAAGGGACTCATGTCTGAGTATACCCTGCCACACCTATAGTGGCCAAAAACGATACAGAAAAGAATTGGCTTGGTAGTTTGGTCTGCCCTGTTCCCATGATGCACTGGGCCAGGGTCAGACTAATTTGCATATAGCCAGGTTCTGAACTGGGATGGTGCAGTGAGCTAAAAAAACGGTGATGGATCAAGCCCTGATCTTTTGACTGGGTATGAGTGTTCTGTTTAATTCAGATGCTCTGTCCATCACCACCCCCTTTTCTGAATCGTTTTGGCCACTATAGGAGTGGCAGGGTATGCTCAGACATGAGTCCCTTGCTCACTGCACCATCAGGATTCAAGCAAGCCGGGCCGAAGACGGCTGCAATGCCAGAAACCGGTCCCCGGAAGCTTGTTTCCTTTCCAGTAAAGAATTGGCTTGGTAGTTTGGTCTGCCCTGTTCCCATGATGCACTGGGCCAGGGTCAGACTAATTTGCATATAGCCAGGTTCTGAACTGGGATGGGGCAGTGAGATAAATAACGGTGATGGATCAAGCCCTGATCTTTGGACTGGGTACGAGTGGTCTGCTTAATTCAGACACTCTGTTCATCACCACCCCCTTTTCTGAATCCTGTTGAATTATCAGCGCGGACGTTTCCAGGATTGAACAGAGGGGTAACGAGGACTGGTTCCAGGTCAGAAAAGTGTTTGGAAAGATAATGAGCCCAAGTTGCCTCTGTAATATTGTAGTCTATGCCAAGGTGGTTAGGCTGCTGCAGTTTGTTTACTGATTGCCAAAATGTGGCACTATTTCGCTGTTTTGTGTCATGAAGAAGTTTTGCCCATAGTATGTTTTCCTTTGCTCTTTTGTTCACCCATCTCTGCTGTTTAAGCGATGTCCTTAGTTCCCGGAGGTACCTTGCAGGCCCCGGTTGTTTGGAAATTTGCGTTGTTGCTTTAACGTTCGATTTATAGATTGCTTTAATTTTTTAGAAACAGGGTTCTTTACCGCTTTAATAGTGGTTGCTGCGGCTTTCCTCTGATTCGGGCTTTGCCTCGATGTGAATTTACCTCTTAAAGATGTAACAAATTCTACCCAACTTACCATGGGCTGTTCCAAATTTGCTCCTACCTGGTTGTATAGGGCTTTAGCTGTTTTTGTTATTTCGTCTATGTTACTGGAGTTACACCTTATTCTTTTAAGATTACTGCTCTCGTCCTTCACAATTGATCGACTAATTTCTGGTGGATTGCATGATTTCGTTTGAAGACACAGTTCTTGTGGGAGATGGTCGCTGAATTCATTGTTGCCAATCTTGAAAGTTGCAATTTTGTTGAACAGAATCAGAGTCGTGAAGGTATAATCTAGATGAGATGATGCTATGGTCGAATGATACATTGCAACTGGGGAGATATCCTCCTTAAACCGGCCATTTAAAGCTGTCATATTTAAGTGCTCCAATTCCTGGAGCAAGTTCTTCGCTGTTCTTGAGGCCTTGCTGGTCTCTAATTGACCTTGTGTTGGAATTTCCCAAGCATCCGAAAGGGCCTGTGTTATATCATCGGCCTGGGTGGACCCTAGAAGCTGCATGTTGAAATCTCCGGCCAGGGCCGGACTGGCTACCGGGCAGTTTGGAATGCTGCTGAGATGGGGGCTGATTTCGTTGATGGGGACCTGTGTGTACTAAACGAAATTCGTGTTGCTTTAATTATTTCGAAGCACACGCTGGTCTCCATGAACGAAATCAGCCCCCACCGCAATTAAATCAGCCCCCAGCTTGGCAGCATTCCAAACTGCCCGGTAGTCAGTCCGGTCCTGTCTCCGGCCAGGATAAAGAGGTCTGTTGTCTCCTCATCCATTATTCTCTTCAGCTCCATTATCAACTCCTTTGCTGCCTTTGATTTTTGTTTGGGGTGCACATAAACGTTCATTATTATTATATCCTTGTTGAGCTGTTTAATCTTGAGTGTAACTTTTACGGCTTGAATACAGCTTGGAGGTGTTAAGTGAATTGTGATAGGAAGAAGGTCCCCTATTTCTGTTATTGAAACTAGGAACAATAACCCCCCCCCCCCCGAGCGACGGCCATAGTCAGATCCCTTAATTGCAGGTAGTGATTAGGAGGTACATCCTTGCAGATCGTAAGGCTTATCTTCCCCGGTTTCCTGAAGCAAAATCATATCAAAAGATTTCAGATAGTTTAGAATCTCTTGGTCACTCGTTTTAGAAGCCAAGTCATTAATGTTCCAGATGCAAATTGAGGTGCCATGTTGTGCTGTATGAATTGGCTGTGCTGCAGCCTTCTGTTGTCAATTTAGTCGTGCAGAGGTTATTAGTCGTTGGGTGCCTGTCCAGTTATCAGTTGTTAAAGGATCAATTGGAGCAGGTCGACCTTGAGTTGGAAGTAGTTCGATTGTCAAATTCGCTGCAGTACTTGTGCCTGATGTTCTGCTCCTTGCTCCTTTCAGAAGTGAAAAGGTAGTCTGTTGTAGGTTGCTGGCATCTATCTTAAGAAAAGGAGTTGGATGTAGTGGCTTTGGAATTGATTTCAAAATTATTCCCCAGTTTTGAAATCTATTTCTTTCCCGCAAGATTCTGCCTGCAACCTCTGGGGTTTGCCATCTTGTTTTGGTCGCTTCAGAGCTCTGGCTGTTGTTGGATGGCATAAATTCAACTGACAGTAAGTCCGAGGTATTAATGTTGGCTAAAGATGTGATGGAATGTAAGAGCCATAGAACGTTCCCTCTGTTTAACGTCTCCTCACGTCCCCGTGTTTCATTTTGAGTGGTTAATATTATATTATCAATCTCATCTTCCTTTATTGAGTCCTTATCTTGAAGCATTGTGCCTTCACTGTTGGTTGCTGTACAGGCAGATATTTCATGATGGTGGCGGTGTGAGGCAGTACTGTTGTATAATGTGTGTGCGAGGGCCCCTTGATGTAGAGGATTGACTTTATCTCTTCCTTGGTTGTAACTGTTGTGGGAAGATATGGGTTGACCAGAAGAGGACCGAGCTTTGTCTTGCATGCTGACAGCTTGCTCACGATTTTAACTTAACAATAATGGAGGCTCAATACAACTGTCATGCAAGACTAGGCCTTTCAAATGTGTTACTTGTGAATCCTCAGCAGGTGCCTTTCTGTCTAAAGTAGTTGTGAATGACTCTTGGCTTGGATTGGTGCTTGCCTGGTTGGTGTCTTGGGTAGAAGGGCTAAGAAGAGAGATGGTGCCAGATAATTTCTCGGTTGAATCATAGTCGACTTCAAGATAGGCACTGGCACTATCCGGGAGGCAGAAAGACCTATGCTGCGTTTTTATAAAGTTGGGTCTTTCATTCACTGGGTCCGTTGTCTCAGTGGCTTTGGGACTCAGCTATCCAGACAGGAGGCTTCAATGCCTTTTCCTGAGCAAAAACTGGCCAATGGACCTAAAATGCCCATTGTAGGGAGTCTTGCTCAGCCAATTGCTGGTTGCCTTCATCTCTGCTTCCTGGCAGGCATTGGTTTGTTTTCATGCAGGCCATTCTAGCAGCTTTTCACATTGTTTCTTTGCCTTTGTCTTCTCTTCTCTTCTCTTTTTGATAACATTTTTCATTAGTTGACTGTATCTGACAGCCAATAGTGTCCTCTTGAATGCCCATCCCTTGCACTTTGTATCTAATGATTTCTATGTCTCATGGCTAATCAATTCTGATGAACGTTTGTCTTTTACTCTGAGACTGATGTCCTACCTACTTGCTCAAAATTTTAACTCCAGGCACTCCCTACTTTGGGCCTCCAGTGGGGCTAAGAGACTTCATGGTGCAGGATCAAGGTTTATTCATAGACATAACTGAATCTCCACTTCAATTCTGATCCCCTGGCAATCGACACTGGTTACTCCAAATCTTGGGTCATTTTCGCCTTCTCCAGAAACCCTGCCTGATGCAGCTAGAACCTTGGCTGCACCGTGAATAGGGACTTGAGTATGCCCTAGGAGACGTGCAGAATCTCTCCTTTACCATCAGCTGGATGCTCTTATGCCGCTGTTAAGCCCATCGGGAGAGGTCTTGACACCCCCACGATGACCCCATATAAGATATATTAATAAGGAGTATAATGGAAGCCATAAACGTACTGGAAGCACTGACATAATGGAAGAGTATGTTCGGTTTCATCTCATACTTGGGCTATGTTTACAGGTACATACTAAAATAGCTTACCGATTTACAAGCTCACTGCTACCTGCTAACTTCATCTGTAATCTGCTGGTCAAGCATTCACATCCCAGCCAAGCCAGTTTAGCCATCCACCCTTCAGAGATCGCCAAATTAAGGGGTCAATTAGGATGGCGGTGAATCCGCATCCTCCGGGCCGGTGGAAGCCACCACCGGCCCGGAGGATGCAGATTCACCGCCGCGGTCCCTGTGAACACCACCCGCCAGATCAGGATGGCGGTAGGATCTGCGGCAAACGGCAGGTCCGTCCGTCGCTGATCCGGGGGGTGTAGCCTGCTACTTGGTGGTGGTGTCTGCAAGACACCGCCAGCCAAATTAGGAAGCATTGTGAAAACAATCTTTTCTGCGGCGGTTTTTCTGCCGTGGAAAAGCATGTGGACCTTTGCTTCTGGGGGGTGAAGGGGGGGTGGGGGTGCACATGGGGAGTACCTATGGTACCCCCCTGCATTTGCTTGCACAAAGCGGCAGGCACCGCGCGGTGCCTGCCGCTTTGTGCATCCAAATGCAATGCATGCATTTTTAACATTGCGGCGGGTGCTGCTTTAAGCAGCAACCGCAGCAATGTTAAAGATACAGGATGTGACCGCCAGGGTGGCGGTCACATCCTAATTGGCATGGAGGGAACGGCGCTGCCCTTGCGGACGGTCCCTCCACCTCGGGGTGGCGGACAGACGCAAGTCTGTCTGCCATCCTAATAGGCCCCTAAGTACCATTAAAATCGGGCAATAGAAAACCCTGCTATTTACGGCATTTCAGAAAGAGCTGCAGTGTTAAGTGTTATTGACAAAAATAAATTAATATTACACTGGAAAGCTGTGCACAATTCACCATGCTCTATGGATGGCAGGAAGCACAACAGGTAATTTCTAAATTGTGATTGTTGTCACAACATCTTTGTAAACATGGATGCTAGTTGATTGCTGGTTCAGGAGAGCTAAAATTGAGGGTGTGGATGTTGGGATGGATTTCAGTTATGTTTCTGAGATTGATGTGTTGATTGCAGTGTGCTTTTGTTTCCGCATAATTAAAGTTACACACGTTAACAGTCTACTTATTTTACATTTAATAAATAGAGTTTCACTTAAAATACAAAGAGTGTTTACATACTGGTTCATTGCCAGGCCTTTGTTTGGTATATTCATGTACAACACTTTTCTGACATTTACTTACGTAAACCCAGATAATTCTATAAATGCTTATAAAGTGTTTGAACTGCAACTCTTTTTCGTGGTCAAGATGTAGCCATGGGTTGCTGTAAAAGAGCAAACGCTGCTCATCCTAGGACCCATTCCCGACATCGAGGGGTTACAAAGCAATCAAGCATTGCTGAATATTTAAACAGGAGTCATATAGGTTTGATGTGCGTGAAACGTAATTGCAAACCGGACGCGGTTTGCAGAAGGCCTGGCCCCATTTGCTCCATCACAGGCGTCCCAAAGCACTGCTGCTTACAGCACAGACAACTGCAGCATCTGGACTCTTACTGCAGAGATGTGTAGCAGCGCCGCTCAGAACTTAAGACGTCGCCGTTTTTTTCCCCGGCAGTAATTGTTTAAACAGAAAAAAAAGTAAATACCCTCGACAAGTAAGACTGTTGACCTTGGCATAGCAGTTTAGCTCCTCGAGTAGTCATATTTATACACAAGACAAGCTCACCCTGACTTGCCAAGTCGTTTTGGCAATTACTTTGCACTGGGTCAACAGCGATGGGAGCCCCTCTTGGAAGGACCGGCTGATTAGTGTTTGTTAACAACAGCACCAGTCTCTGGGCAGCCAGCCGTAGAAGCAAATGAGGCACAGACTTACCAGGTGCGACTTTAAATTATGTACCTGCAGAGCCTTCACTTTGTAGGCGCAGGCAAATTAAATTCTTTATTGAGGCCTGGAGCAGATGGCGGATTGTATCTGCAGTCTGGCCTGTGCACTCGGGAGAGCGCAGAGCAGGGCCCTCTCAAGAAGAAAATCTAAGGGTGGGGGACTTACAGAATGTGTGAATGTGGGGGCATTATGTCATTCTGGAGTGCTTACACCCTTGCCACGTAGCGTGTCTCAATTTAAACATAAAAAGTGAATTAAGCTGCACATAATTTTTAAAACAGGGAAAATGCTAGATTTATACCTGTCACGTGAGTCAGCCTGATGGAAACTGAAGGGAAACACCGACAGCCGTTCAGGGCATTCATTATGCCCCGCGCATTTCCCGTAAGATGCAGTAGTTTAGGTCAAGGGAAAAGTCCACGTCTGTGTTAAAGCAATTTTCTCAATTGGGTTATAGTTTAATATCAAAAGGCCCAACTCAGCAGAAAAAGGGCCGTCAATCCTTTGCCAGTGTACTGCCTCCTGCACTCATCGAAGGGAGTTCGCAACTGAAATTACTCTCTAAGCAGCTAAAGCAAAGAGAATCTACTGGTAGTTTTTTTTATCTGAATGGTTCACATTTTTGTAAAAAAGTGTTTTTTTGTGCGTCGCCAAATTCACAAAGAGCATGTGTGGTGCAGGGGATTGCAGAGCTGTCCACGGTCCAGGTGTGCTAGTTTCGTGAGAATTCTGGGACATGTAGTCGTATTTAATACAGTAACTAACGGGGGACTCAAATCCCAGAAGTCTAAGAAAAAGCTGGTATAAATGATCACTGGTGATCAGGGAAGAATGGCAGCGCAAGGAAAATTTGACAAATGTGTACCGTCGCCCCCCGCCCAATTTCACTTTGAACACCATGCTCACCCGCAGAGAGTGAACATAAATATATTTGATTTTATTTTTACCTCTTAATTAAGGGTGGGATCTTACTCTTGGCGTTGCTTCAGGGAATTCCCAGAAAAAGTCAGCAGACCCAACTATCTTCTCTCATTGGTCAATAGTACCATTGATTAAGAAGTGAACAAGCACACCGTGGTTATAGCTGTCTGCTACAGCTATGCAGAGAGGGGGTTTGGCCCACTCCATTATTGATCAACACTATATGCCAGCCCAATACTATAATGATTAGTGGTTGTCTACCTGCATGAATTGGAAGTTGGATTCCTACTTGCCAGCCTTTGCTTTGGGAACTTCTGGGACATTTGTCTGTTGGAGTGTCAATCACATTTTGGATCAGTTCACAGCGCATCATACACAGAGGCCCACAGACATGGTTTATGTACGTGTAACACAAAACTGGGAAACTCATTCATAGTGTGTTGCTACTGGAGCATAACATTGTGCATTATGCAGGTCTATGATTATCTTGTAATTGCCTGGTTAAATTAATAGAATTTTTCTTTGTAAATTTTCTTTGTTGATTTACTTGTCTACAAACCAATGAGTCAGAATTCTCAAGATTAGGAAGGTTGTGACTGTGTTATATGGTCTACTGAGTTGGCACACCCATACTCGTCCATTGGCTGGATCAGCCTTGAGAGTAAACGTTAATGGTAACGTTTTTTGCCCACACAAAGCTGACTATGCCAAATTGTGGGCATCTTGAAACCTGGCAAACTCTTGTGAGTGGGGCTCCACCCTGCCTTGGGCAGGGTAGGAGGCTCTGCCTTTTGGCACCACCGGCATGCGAGGACCTGGCCTCCAACGGGGGATTACGGAAGCTGTTCAGCCCGCAGGAGCCCAAGATTCCTTACTGGTCCAATTCCACGCTGGCCCGGGTGGGGAAGGCTGCCCTGTCCGTTGCCTCAGCCCTGGCTTCCAAGGCGAAAGCCACCGTTTTGCCGGCCTCTCACAGGTTATGGGGGCTGTTCAGCTTGCAGGAGCACCAGATTCCTCCCCAGTTTGGTGCCACTCTGCCCTGGTTTTGGCATGTGCCTTCATGTTGGGTTTCGTCTCTGCTCCATACCCTAGAAGAGCACGAGAGTTCTCCGCAGTCAGCAGTTGCCATGCACTGGGTAGTGTCTGTCACCCCCCAGTCAATCAGTTAAGGATGCCCGGATTGGTGCCTTCTACCTTCCTGATGCCCAAGCCTTGGGAGCTAAGGAAGGTTAAGCCCCAAACCAACTTCCCTTTCGTTTCCTGCCAGGGAAATGATTTTACCGGAGTATTAAGCTTCCACAAAGTGGGAGCTAACAGAACCTAGTGGAAGACACAAGTCAGAGTTAGCGGCTCCGACCAGCCCACCAGCCATCTGGTCGGCCAGCCACTGACCAGTCATCTGGTCGACCAGTCAACGGCTGGAAATCTGGTCACTCAGCCTCGCGGCCTGATGGCTCAGCCCAGCCTAGTGACCAGAGTACCGGGACAGCAGCCAACAAGAATTCAGGAGGCTCCTTCCTCAAGCCACCGACCAGCTTCTTGCCTCCAGGCAGATCCGCTGGTGCCTGCTCCGGTCATCGGATCACCCTAGTGGCATGGGGTTGTGCCCCCATTCCTGTACCCAGCGGCTCAGGGTGGAAGGGGAAGATCCCCAGTGCCACATTGCACAAGGTGGAGGCAGCCTCCCATGGGCCTGCAACCTTTCCCTCCCACCAGCCTGGTGGCATAGGGACCTCCAGGGAGCACAAGCACCCAGGGACGAAGACAAGAGCTTTGCTCGGACAATGACTGTCAATATATTATTTAAGGTTACAAATGTGATCCTATACAGAATGTGGTTGGTAACAGCTTTGGAAGCATTGGAAGGGCAATACACTATCATATGAGTGCAGGAGTAAGAGGGTGTTCAAAAAATCTTACAAGCAGATTAGAATCCTATAAATAGCAAAATTGACAGTATTTAATGACAAGTTAGAGCCATTCCTCCTCTTCTGCGTTCATCATGGTTGTGCTCAATGGTTTTAACCCCCTATGTCAGATGCTGAATGACGGAGCTGCAAGGTGTCCGATAAAATTAGAAAATCCCAGACAATATCGGAAAGTAAATTTCTAACCTTCCACTGATGATTCTTAAGGGAGAGGCAGCTGATGAGTGCAGTGTAATGTTTTCCAAGCCTTGATGAAACCTTCAAGGGCAGAGATGTTTTAAGGCATGGGCAAAGTGGGCTCCGGCCCAGGGCTCCAGCCTTTCAGGGGGCCCCCTGATAGAGCGAGCTCGGTTCTGCAGAAAGTCTTGTCCTCGTCACATTGAGTAATTTTTAAACAGATTGTTATAAATAATATTTTTCTTAAATTTATTTTTAATGTGGTTGTTGTATTTGTCTATTACAAACATTTTGCAGAGACATCTTGTGTTTAGGTTTAATACAACGTCCATTAAAAGCGTTTTTTAGATGAAAACAGGACTTCACATATGAGAAACAGGAGGCTGTCACAGACATTATTTGCAGCAAGATTACAAGTCACAATCCCTGAAAATTAGATGTAAACACATTTAAAATTTGACGAGTGCGACCTGGCCAAAGAGTACATAAAAGAGCTGAAATTAGATCATAAATTCAAAGCTATTCCGAGCAGGCCCCCCCAAAATCCTTAAGATGTCCCTGTTCAAGGGATCTTTCCTTGGAGGGAAATACTCCTGCGGAAGGACTTAAAAAACTTCTTATGGTAAACCGTTTAACCGTTTAACCAATGATACCCACTTGGCTTACTCAACCTCATACATATGTCCCGGTTAACAATGAACTGTATCTTTAAATTGACGCTATCGGGCACATGCATCATTGGGAAATGCATTCGCAATCGGTGCGAATCGCTATTTTTGCCCGTTTGCGAATGCATTTCCTGTGTTTGGTATGCATCATCTCTTACGGCGGTTTTCGCATTTTTAGGAGTCGCAATTTTTTTAGCGACTTCTTAAATATTCGCAATTTTAAAGAATTCGCATTTTCAGTGTACTTTCATGTATGCATCAAAATCTGCAGTTAGCGATTTTTTAAGAAATCGCTTTTAGGAATTCTTATTTTTAGAATGACTCTGACCTGGTGGTATTTTTTTTTTTTCTAAAAGATGCAGGTGTGAATGATGAAAGTTGTCTATAAAGGTTACCAAAATGATTTGCAAAGTATCTCACAATGGCAGCAGTGATTGCAGTCGCACATAGGAGGAGGTTAAGGGCAGCAGCTATTAGGAGAAGATGGATCAATGAAAGGATTTTTAGATTGCGTATTACTTTGTTAGGACAGACAGAGGCTGAAATTTATGATAAATATAGGCTTAATATTGATTCTATCATGGAGTTAATTACAGATTTGGACCCCATTTTACAAAGACCAACACGTAGGACACAAGCCATTCCAACCCATGTCCAGGTATTGTGTTCCCTCCATCTCCATGCTTCTGGATCTTTTCAGGGTGTCATTGCCATAGCTGGTGGGGTGTCCCAGAGTTCCCTTTCCAGATTTTTTAATGATTTCTTAGATGCCATGTTATTTAGGATTAGGCATTACATTACCTTTCCTACTTCTCAGCAGGATTTGCTGCAAACTAAATTGGACTTTTACAACATGGCACATTTTCCTCATGTTATAGGTTGCATAGATGGGACTCACATTCCAATTTGTCCTCCTTCAGAGAATGAGTACATTTTTCGAAATAGAAAAAGTTTCCATTCACTCAATATTCAAGCCATTTGCAATTCAAAAGCAGTCATCACAGATTTGGTGGCTAGCTATCCAGGAAGTGCCCATGACTCCTACATTTTCAGGCATAGTGCTATCTATGGACAACTGCAGGCTGGAGTTTTTGGAGATGGATATTTGCTTGGTATGTTTTTTAATTCAGCAGTGCATTTTGTTGATGGTTAAAATTAATATATATCTCACTGCAAGTTGTGTCTTTTTCAATAATGCCACAGGTGACAGTGCATATAGTGTGAGAACATTCATAATGACACCCTATCTCAATCCAAGCACCCGCAAAGAGCAGCAATACAATCATGCTCACATTGCTACACGCAATGTCATAGAGAGGACTTTTGGAATTATGAAATCAAGGTTCCGTATATTGCACAAAACAGGAGGAGCTTTGCAATACCGTCCTGATGTCTGCTGCAAAATTGTTGTTTGTGCCATGCTGCACAATGTAGCAGTAAAGAGAGGTTTACAATTGAATGCAGAGGATGTACTCCATAACTTTGATAATCAACCACACCAACCTCTAGCAAGACTACATGGTCCAGATGCTGCAGAGGGGAGGAGAAGGAGGGCAGAAGTGACTGAACATTTCTTTAAAAAAAAGATATGACACTTTAATGCTGATGGAAAAAATATTTATTTTAATAATTTGCAAAGTATGTTGAATGACTGTTTTTTATTAACATTACATTGTAAGTGTGAAACAATATATATATTTAGGACTTTTGCCTTTCATATCGAATCAAAATGTAATTCAAGACATATGTGAAGCTACAGAGAATTTCTTTGTGATTTTTAAACTTTCATACTGCGTACACCTAAGGCCTTACTACCAACAATTACATTTGCACTGCCTTTTGCACTAGCTTTTTCCTTCTGTCTGTTGCTACGGCGTTCACACATCTCTGAAGCATTGGCATCAGCTCTCATCATTGAACATACTTCTGTAACTCTTGGCTCAAATGATTTGACTACTGCAGACTTCTCTTGCATGTTTTGTCCTAAATTCTGAAGTGCTTTCATACCTAAGGTAAACTCCTCACAGCATTTACTCATGTCCCTCTGTATGCTGAAGGCATGCTTATTCAGTTGCATAGTACTGTTACACATCCTACTCATGGTTCTGCAACATGACTGCATATTTAAAAATGTTGTGCCTGACTTAGCAAATTGATGAGCATGTTGTTCTTTCATCACTGCACTAATGTTTTCTAAGGCTACAGTCATGCGGCTCAATTTGTCTCCTGTTAACAATTCTGTTCTTTCTAAGACAGCATACATTTTATTGAGACAATTACAGATGCCATTGATGCTTTCTGAAATATTGCTAAATTTTCCTTTCATCACCCTTATGTCCTTCCCCTGCAGACGCTGAACTTTCAAAAGCTTCCTCTCAAGTACAGTACCACTGGAGCCTGCATCTAAGTTGTGTCTATGCTGTGCTGGACGTTGCCTACGCCTGAAGAAATGCTGCAATCTTTGTCTCCTTCTTCCTTGTCTAGGTTGTGATGCAGATGTTGCAGCAGAATTATCACCAGTCACAGGAGCATTTGATGGCTCACTGCTATCTGAGTCTGGGATTTGACGTATTCTTTGCCTCATATTTCTTGCTTGTATTGTTGGTGAAGATTGAGGATCATTGTTATTAGTGGCTGTGCTAAGCAGTTCTTCAGTGAAAGATTCTGCATATTCAATGAAGTTTGTTTCCATATCTGCATCTATTAATAAGAGAGTGTAAAGTGTGTATTACTCCATGTGAAATGTTTGTGAAATTACATTAAAGAAATTGCTGTTAATGACTAATAAAGGTGCATTACACATGTAAGTTAAATCTGTTTCCTGTACATTTTCTCATAGTTGAAACCTGTAATTGATTTTTCTGTGCCTTGGGAAGTTACCATGGACTACAAAGTCCATGATGCACTGCATTCAGCAGGCAAAATGACTTTCAATGACCACCATCCCATTAAACTATACATAGTCATCATACCATTTAAAAGATGCATCACCCACAATCCTATGTACATTTCAATGAGTTGCTTATTAAATTTGTAATAAACATAAAATAATATTACCTTGAGAAGTGCCAGCTTGCGCAGCAGTATCAATATCAATCACTCCAAACACTGCCTCAGGGGTAAGGGTCCCTTCAACAAGGTCCTCCAGGGGGGTATTTGGCCTGTCCCTTGGTGTTCCTCCTCCAGTTTTCTTGGCACTCTTGTTGCGGGCTGCTAACCTTTCCTCAGCACAACTTCTCAGATCATACCACCTTTTTTGCAGGTTAGTAATATCTCTATGTGCTACACCCACTGAATTTACTTTTGCTTGAATGCCAAGCCAAATCTTTCTTTTAGCAGCCTCAGGAACCTTGAGGGACAGCTTCCTAAACAGCTGGTCCTGCCTTGCTGTCACTTCCTCTATCAAAATTTCAAGTTCCTTATCACTAAATTTTACTTTTCTCTTTCTTGCTTGTGTGTCTTCTAAACTATTTTCAGAAGCCATATTCACCACAGAAGTTCACCAAATGCCTCCTCCAGGGACAGAAAGCAGCTTCAACTGACAAAACAGACTCCTGCCTTTGAAAAAATGTAGCAGGTGGTTGTAATTACTCTGCAGGCTCAAGGGAAGCAATCACTGTGAGATTCATCATGTGCGTCTTTTCGCAATTTGCGAATTCGCAATTTGCGAATTCGCACATAAGAAATCGCATTTTCTATGCGAATCGGTTAAAATTGCGATTTTTACCGATTCGCATAAAAATTGCGAAATTAATGATGCATTTGATTTTGCGATTCCTTATTTGCGATTCCTTATTTTTCGCAAATAAAGATTCGCAAAAACTAACATTGATGCATGTGCCCGTAAGAGCTGTCTTGGTGTTATTTGCCTTAAAATGTTAAAATGGCATATGTCAATTTCCACTAATATTTACAGTTTTGTTGTATTTTGTTTGTATTTTTGCTCATTACATTTTTCTTGTTTCTAAATAATGTATGCATTTATTGTGCTCTGTCTTGACTTTAACGTTTTTTGGCACTGTTCGAAATTAACATGCATTTCTAAGAGGTATTGCCTGCTGCTTCTACCAATGCTACCAGGTTTGAGCAGAAATTCTCTTACGACTGTGCTGTACCCTGACAATGTTGTGTTTATTTGTTTCTGAATGGTCTCCACTCACCTTCTCCAGCTCTGTTAGGTATCACAGTCTCCTCTGATGCTGCCCTCATCTGACTCTCTAGTTCAAGTTGGTACTCTGGTCTCCTTTCTACAACTTGAGACTCATCAAGCAGATTTTCTTGGATTCCTTTAGGAGTGCAAGATATCATAGTGCTTGATCTTTGTAGTCTGGGTTATATAAATTGACTTTATCATGGTGCACCTGATAGCTTTTGTACAGATTCTGCATGGTTCATATTTCAGCTATTAGACTCTTTCAACATCTCAGTCCAGGAACCGCATATCGATAACCTTACAAGCACACCGCTATCCAACATTTACTCAATGAAATGCCTCTGCACTGAGAACCAAGCTTTCCTTAGTTAGTTCCCACATTTCTGATAACAAATGTGTCCTCCCACTGGCTTGATTAAGATCCTTTGATTCAATAAATGATGCTTGCAAGGCACCTCATTCTTGGTACAGTTCCATGTGTGAACACTGTTTCCCAACATTATTGTTGGAATATTAACCTTTCGCACATCATTTCCCGGGATATTTGTTTATATGGACCGAGGTTTGCTGGGATAGTTTGATTCTTTGATTCTTAGCACTGGAAGGCTGCTAATCATCTCCCAGTGCATGCCCGTTGACCCTCAAACTTTATAAGAAATTAGCTAACCTTCATTGTTAATTTGAATTGCACAAGTAGCATTGTAGAAGCCTAATAATCAATTAAAAAAATACCCAGTGAGGAGTTAAAAGTAAAACATTTTTTGGAACACAGCAGCATGAGGTGACCCTTTGTCAGTGGCTCACCCAAGGAGTCAGACTTCAAAGGGATTTTTATACCCTTTAGCGCACCTTGCTACATTAGCCAATCAGACATTACTCGCCATATGTACTTTCCAAACATGTGTACAATCATCAATTGACTACAGACATTAAACTATATTTGGGCATGACATTATCAAGTCTGCAACTGTAGGAAAGCAGCACAATGAAACGTACATATATACCACTTGGTTTCTGTCATTTCTCAAAACCTTGAGGTTACTGCAAGCCCAGTACAGATCATCAGGACCTCGGACATTCTGCAAACTTCATATTAAAAGTGTCACAAGACAAAAACCAAAAACAAAATGACTTCAATATCCCCTCCTCTGACACTTTATATTGCTATATTAGCCTTTTCTTCCTACTAAGTGGTCGGTTCTGTAATAATCTTCATGGAAACCTCATGAATCTCATTAATTTCTACATGTTGTCCAAGAATTTGCTGGGTCCTGCACATTGTAGTTGGAAAGGAGGAAATACATTGTGGGACAACTATTATCATTACAAATTAGCAGCAAAATACTAAGCCCCACTGATAGCTTTTTACAATATTGTAACACCAAACTATCAGATACTGGCATGGGAGAAATAGTCGTGTGGTCTGGAATGTGCATTGGCCTCCAAAACAATCCACGTCGACAAACCCACCACCCCTAAACCGGCACCCCACCCCCAGAAGGAACTGGAAGAAGGTCACAGAGGAGCAGCTTAACTCCACTCTCAACCATGATGCCCCTCCACCTCAACCAACGCCAAACTCACAGCCAAAGAACTTCACAGATGGCTCACCAATGGCACAGACAAGCTCGCGCCCCTGCGTAACCCTAACAGACAGCGCCCCAGAAAGGCCACCTGGTTCACCGCCGACCTCCAATAATCCAGACGCACCTGCAGACGTCTCGAGAAGAACTGGAGAAACAGCAAATCTTCGGAAGACCACACCACCTACAAGAACGCCATGACAGAATACCACAAATTCATCAGATACATCAAAAGGATCTTCATCCTGAACAAAATTCGCTCCAACTCCAGCAACTCAAAGGAACTATTCAGCATCATCCAGCAATTCACCAAATACCCCAGCGAAACCATGAACATCACCTACTCCCAGGACCTCTGCAACAAGCCTAGCTCCTACTTCCATCTGAAAATCAAGGGCCTCTACGCCAACTTTAACGACCAGACACCTGACTCTGATATCACTCCCTCCTCCAGCAACACCAACCAGCCCACCATCTCCTCCTGGACCTAGGTCACCACCGAAGGCACCGCATCGACCACTCAGGGGCCCCCACGGACTCCTGCCCTCGCACGTCTTCCACAGAGCCGCAGCCGCCAATGTACCGGCACTATGATGCACCATTAACGCCATCTTTGAAATGAGCACATTCCCAGATGACTGGAAACACACAGAAATCAAGCCGTTGCTCACGAAGCCCTCAGCAAGTCCTACTGACCTCAAGAACTACCGACCCATCTCCCTCCTCCCCTATGTGGCCAAAGTCACAGAGAAGACCGTCAGCGTCCAACTAACAAAATTCATCAAAGAGAACTCCACCCAATCTGGATTCTGCAGAAACTACAGCACTGAGACCACTCTACTCGCCGCTACAGATGACAGCCGCACCCTCCTCGACCAAGGACACACAGCAGCCCTGATCCTACTCGACCTCTCTGCAGCCTTCGACACCGTCTTCCACAGCACACTCACCACCAGCATCCGGCATACTGGGAAACGCCCTCAACTGGCTCCGCTCCTTCCTCACCGGCAGAACCCAAAGAATCAGACGTCCACCCTTCCTCTCTGAACCCAGAGAGATCAACTGCAGAGTACCCCAAGGATCATCGCTCAGCCCCGCGCTCTTCAACATCTACATGGCTCCCCTCACCACCATTGTCAGACATCACAGACTCAGCATAGTATACTATGCTGAGGACACCGAGCTCATCCTGTACCTCACCCAAGACTCCATCCCCACAAGACTCAACTTCCAGGAAGGAAGAAGGCCGTTGGATCCTGGATGAGCAGCAACTGCTTGAAGCTCAACTCAGAGAAGACAGAGGTTCTTTTCCTCGGACCCTCCCCCTCTGCATAGGATAACACTTGGTGGCCCACCACCCTCAGCAGCCCCCCACCCAACAGACTACGCCCGAAACCTCGGCATTGTACTCGACTGCTCCCTCTTCATGACCCGACAGGTCAACACCATTGCCTCCACCTGCTTCAACACCCTCTGCATATTCTGGAAGACCTTCAAATGGATCCCCCGAATCAAGGAAGTACGTCACCCACACACTCATAACCAGCAGACTGTATTACAGAAACACCCTCTACGCCGGGATCAACAAGTTTCTGCTCCGCAAACTCCAGACCATACAGAAAACCACTGGCAAGCTCGTCCCTTGACACGAACACATCACCCCACACCGCCAAACCTCAACTGACTTCCCGTCGAGAAGAGAGTAACCTTCAAGGTACTCACCCATGCCTACAAATGCCTCCACAGCACAGGACCCCAGCATCTCAACAATAGAATCTCCTTCCATGTACCCATGAGAAACATCTGATCTCCAACCTTGTCCTCGCCGAACCCCTGGGCATCCGTAGAGCAAGAGCGGGTAAAAGAACCTTCTCCTACATCGCAGCCAAGACCCGTCTCTTTTGCATTCCAATCTATAAAGGCATTACCAAGTGCCACTTAATCCTTTGATGATGTATGGACTACATATTTCACAATAGAATTTTTTGATGCCAATAAAATAAAATGTAAAAGTCACATTTCAACTGGGCATGCTGATTTTTTGCCCCACTGACGTGAAAAACTCTCTTGTGGCACATTACTGACTAAAAATAAGTGACTCTGAATGCATACCTTTGTCGTGTATTTCTATAGGTTCTGATTCGATCCCCCTATTCCTGACCCTATTCTGGTTAAACTTACTAGCTAGTTAACTAACAGTCAGCCCATGAGGCAAGAAATCCCCCATGATGCAGATACCGTTATCTGACGCAGTCACACTACGGCACAGGAACGTGTTATCTGATTAGGTCATAACGCTTGAGATCTAATTAGACAAGCGATATTCCTCCAGCCCCTGATAAGACATACGACGTTCTCATAACAAATCAAACCTATGACAACCTGGATAATCCGTGCGGCCATTGTTTTGATTTCACAGAGAACTTTAGTAAAGAATGTGCTAACGAGCAAGTCGTATGACATCTTTATTGACGTACCTATGTCCATCCTTACGTCAATCTCGGCACCTTTAAGGTATAAATATTGCCGACCTTGCCCTATGCAAACACACGCGTGGTGACAAGACGGAGCAGCCATACTTGCCGAAGCCGAGAGCAGAAGCAGACCCCGCAGGCAGCAGCCCCGCCTTCCTGACGCGCTGAGAGACGCGCTGCTATCTCAAGCCGAGAGACCCAGCACCGGCGCTTCTGGGCAGCCCTCGCAGGCAGCCTGGAATATCGAGAGCAGAGAAAGAGATACCATTCCTCATTCATCCTAAATTCCAGGTACAGAACTGAATAACCCCTCCTAGAGAATTCTTTAGTTATTCACTTGGCAAAAACAAACTTAAACTAAACTGTAACTTTCTATTCCCGCCCACGCATTAGACTTAGGTCAGGTACACGGGGTAGGCGTATTTAGAAACACCAGTTGAGTACGTTTAGTCAAATGTATATGTGTATGTAAATATATTTTAATCATTTTAAACATCATATGGCTCAGAAACCATATCAATGTTTTTACAATATTATTTTATACTATTGCTTCTAATGTATGCACTTTACTTAACTATAAGTATTGCAATAATATCGATCCATTTCTCTTGTACGAGAAAAGAGACTGATCAATAAATAACATCTTTTATTGAACACGCCCGTCTCTTCCTTTTCTCTACATTCTGATGAGACTAAGAATGCACGTACTGACTGAGTAAAATAATTGCCTTGTGCTCACACGACTCTTGGGATTGACTCTTGATTAGGGGAGAGCAAAGTTGTCATGTTCTATGGTTGTCAGAAACTAAATCCCTTCTTGTCTACTCAGGGGAGTTCATCCTTCCTTGAACATTCGAGAAAGTTTCTAGCGAACTCTGAGCTTAGCTGGCAAACCCAAAAATTAAGTCTAGTTTCGACAGTAGTAGACCTAGTTAACGTCTGGCCTAGGCCTTTACTGCTGTAGGTACTATTCCAATGCGCAGAGCCTATTGGGAAAATAGGAGCTACACTACATGGCGCCCAACGCGTTTGGAAAGGGCGATAAAACTAACGTAAGACATTTAGAGTAACTCAGTCGTGCTTTCTCACTCAGACCCCTTTTCCCAAATACTCCAAAGACGTCTGGAGTGGGTGAAAGGTTATTATATCCTCCAAAACCTCGCAGGAGGGAACTCCTATGTACGGTTCTTGGTCTAGTCAACGTTGAAGGATAAAACAGTTCCAAAATATTGTGCACCTAATCTCTGTTTCCATAAAGAAACCTGATCTGCAAATAAAAATAATACCATCCTGTCAGTAAAATGGGAGACAGTGATGGAGAAAGAGAGGCAATTAGATTAGCTACTGAAATAGCAGATGCTGATGCTACCATGCAAACAGCAGACCCGGATATAATACTCATCCAGGTCGCCAAAAGGAGATCTATAACCTTAAAACTTATAGAAAATGGACTGACACCTAGAGGTGGCACAGTCATATTCGTAATTGAGGCACACGAATATCGGCAGACAGAGGTATACTATACATGGATACATTTTCCAGCAGCAAATGCTGTAACAAAGTACTTCCACTATTACAAAGTAGAGGAACCTCCTGAAACGTACACTCCTTTCGAGGAGGTGGAAGTACCACTCAAATTCCAAGAGCATTTGCTCTTATTTGATGGCGCCCTAAAACATAATAATCACATTACAAGGCTCGGTCCTTTAGGAAGACCAGGAGCAACGTGGCCGGTCTTAGCCGGATACACACCACATCCAGACATCGACGAGATGACTGCACCAGAGCTATTAATACAGCTAAAACAACTACTAAAAATTCACAGACAATTAGTTCAGTATGTAATGCGGACTTCAACAATTCAGCCAGCGATTAAAATTCCACAGCTGACCCCTCACCAGGGGAACACAAATAAAATCACACCACAGAACATCCAATCCTGCCTAGGTAAAGTTCCAGCTAAACGGGAACAGATACCATTCTGGTTGGCACAGAAAATCACCCAAATAGAGGCGGTGTTTCCTGACACCACCCCATTAGAAAAGCACAGGATTCTGACTATATGTCTCCCAATGGGAATCGCACCACACATTGAGGACTGTGACACTTGGGGTACGGTCTTTGCTTCCATCTACACAAAAACGCACGGTGTTCCATCCATTTCGGTAATACCAGATGTGCTAAAACAAATTCAAGATGAATACGGTCCAGAACCTGCTTTAACTCTTGGTATGAAATTACTGAAAGACTTCAAGCAGGTCTCGGCTATATTACTAGCCAACATAAAGGGTGAAGCAGCAAACGTGGCGATCCGCCAGAGGTTAAAAGAGACAGATATAGCAGACCAACCAGCTGAAATTGCCAGAATCATAGAAAAATCCTATGAAGAACTAGGCAGAGATAGTCTAGGTGGAATACCAGTAAAACCGCAACTGACTACAAGTCCAGAAAAAATATTTTTTAATAATAATTCACCAAAAAAGAACTGGGATGGAAATAAACAATCCAATCCTAAAGAAAAGAAATTCCAGTCCAGAGGAAGGTCTCCTAGGCGAAGAGAGAAATCTCCAAACCCGAGACAAAGGTCACCTCAGAGTGAACCCTCTGGGAATAGATATAACCTTAGAAATAGGGATAATATTAAAAAACCTGATAGATATCAAGACATTGATACACGTCCGTCTCAATCTTTTCAGAATTCCTCGCAGAAATCGGAAAGAAGAGGACGATCAGAAGAGCACGCCAAGTCCAAAGACAAGGAACCTGCTCAACTGAAAAAGAAATCACAATTTCCAAAAAAGAAGGTAGCCAGTATCAAGGTAGTTAACAATGCCGAGAATACTGAGGACACAACTGAAAAACGGAGAATGGGCTCAGACAATGCTAGACAGCGCAGCAGAGGTGAGCATAGCTCGCAAAGTCCTTATGAATCATCTGGAGACAGTGGACACGAATGAATACCTTCAAGTGGAAACTGCAGATACCAGAGTTAGCAAGCCCCACAAAATATACGAGATAACATTACGTATAGAGGGAGATAAGACTAGGAAAATAAGGGGACTATTTTGGGATAACCTATCCAAGGGCTATGACATCCTTCTAGCTGAAAAAGACTGGCCACCGGAGTTTGTCAGGGAGTGCCCTCATGGCGAAGAAGTAATTATGCCTGCCTTCTCGAATCAAATACCGATTCATAAAAAATACACACTTGCTAGAAAGTGGGCAGTGGCCTTAGCACCTGCTTTATATAAAAATCATGTAGGATGGGATGAGGATTCTCCTCCTCACAAAGTCCAGTTAAAATCACAACCAACTGCACAAAGGCAGTACCCAATTAAGCAAGAAGCTAAAAAACAAGTAAATGAAATACTAGATCAGCTAGAATACCAGGGGGTGATTGAAACTTGCACCTCACAAATGAACAATCCTTTGTTTCCGGTCTCCAAACCAGACAATTCGTACCGTCTAGTTTTGGATTACCGACACCTTAACACATGTTGCAAAACTTTTGCAGTGCAAAACTCACACAGTGCTGCACTAATGAATAACATAGTGCGCAAAAAATACAAAACAACCTTGGACATCTCCAACGGATTCTTTTGTCAAAACATAGCACCAGAGAGCAGATATTTAACTGCATTTTCAGTAAATGGCACTCAAAAACAATTCTGTCGGTTAGCCCAGGGGTACAAGAACAGCCCGGGGGTATTCTCAGCGAGAGTAACAGAATTACTACAACTATATGATGATGAAGCATTATCTTATGTCGATGACATTTACTTAACAGATGATGACTTGGAAACTCACTTGAAAAGAGTGAACACCATAATACTTGGTTTCGCTGCAGAGGGTTACAAATTCAACTTCAAAAAGTCCAGAATTGCCCATCTGACGGTCCTATTCTTAGGATATGAGTTATCAAGTGAAGGCAAAAGCCTGGCAGACAATTTCCTAGAGAAATGTGCCGTAATCCAAGCTCCTAAAACACTAAAAAACCTACAGTCAATTCTAGGCTTCCTAAATTTCGGAAGAACTTACATTGCAAATTACGCAGAAAGGGTCAAACCCCTTTACGATCTAATTAAACCAGACTTTAAAAGATCCAGTTGGACTCAAGCACACACAGAAATTTTGAGATCCTTACAAACAGACATGCTAATTAAAACAAAATTAGAAACCCGTGATAATACACGCAACCTTGTGATCCGAGTCATCCCAGGGAGATGCGGATTCACATACCTAACCTCTAATGAGGGAGATAAGGTACCAATTGCATTTAAATCGCACTTGTACACTAAGGCTGAAATGAAATTTAGCCCAACGGAAAAAATTCTTACAGCAACACAGACAGCTATAGCAAAAGAACGAGCCCTGGCACAAGGTAAACGAATAATAATCGTGACACCAATACCAGCCTTAGAGGCGGTAACAAAGGCAAGCATTCCTAATGCGAAAGCACTCCATCCGAGATGGATACAATGGGCTAACTCTCTTGCTGCAACAGACGTGGTGTACGAATTTGATTCTTACTTAAAAACACAAGAATTTCTACAATATGAATTCGAATGTCCTCTGCCAACCGAAATTCTGCCTCTAGACCAATACGGCTGTATAATATATACAGACGGATCAGCACAACCCGCAGTAGGGGGTAAACAAGCTTACAGTGCTGCGTGCGCGATTGTTAAAGGTCGTTGGCACGAAGGGAAATTTAAACCAACCCTAACTAAGACCCAATCTCTAGGAGATTGCACAGCTCAGCGAGCTGAATTACTAGCATTCAAGATGGCGCTTGAAAATACCGATCGAGAATTCCCCACACTCATAGTGTGCGATTCGTATTATTGCGTTCAATCTTATAATGAATACTTGCAGATCTGGCTTCAAAATGGTTTCAAGGATGCGAAAGGAGGCACAATCAAGCATAAAATGCTATGGGAACAAGTAGCTCTTTTACAAAAAGAACTACCATGCAACAGGCTCGAGTTAAAGCTATAAGGTGGCACTAAATAACTGTGCACCCTCTACAAGCTTAAATGCAGTCTAAATACCATAGGATGCCTGTCGTGTCCATTGCTGGTTCTTCAGACATGAACCACCTGAAAGCAAATCCACGTCAGTAAGGGGGTTATCTTGCAAGTCAGGTTGTTCCTTAGTATGACCCTCAACAGCCAAGATGTAATCATGAAAAGCATCTTCACTTAACAATTGATTTTGTACTATTGGTAAAAATGTGGCAGGATCTAGAGTGGTACATTTCTTTATATGTTATATTATGTTAAAATACATTTGTAAAGTGGACATACACCCTGGAGGTTTCATGGCGCTACTTTGATTGAGACCCAAGTTCTAATGCATATTTAGAAGGCCTGACAGAAAATCCAGGTCTTAAGGTGGCTTCTGAAACTGAGAAGATTGGTACAGAGGCGTATTTCAGAGGGAAGAGAGTTCCAGAACATGTGGGCCAAAATGGCAAACCTGGCACCACCAGTGCGCTCTAATTAAGAGGGAGTGGACAGAAGTAGCTTGTGTGCTGAAGGAAGATTGCGTGTGGGAACGTGTTTGTTAATCAAGTTGTTCACAAATGTAGGACTTCTCCCATTGAGTGACTTAAAAATAAGGCACCCAACCTTGAAGGCACAATGCTGGACTACCAGAAGTCAATGAAGTTTCTTCAGGAGAGGGGTAACATGAAAGTGCCTAGGTTGATCAAAAAGCAGGCATGCAGCCTGGTTTTGAACCAGCTGTAGGCGTTTAGATAGATAGAGGGGAATGCCGAAGTAAAGAAAATTAGCACAGTCGATATGGGACATGACCATGGCAATAATCACCTGAATCCGGGCTTCGTAGGTAAGAAATCTGAAGATCTTTTTTATTTTCATGGGTTGGAAAAATCAGGTAGACATCACTGACCCTATCTGTGGCTTCATCGTTAGGTCCTGATTGCTAATTACCCCAAGTCTCTAGGCCGAGTTTGATGGAGAAGGGGACTGGCCCAATTCCCTGGGCCAAAAGTGAGGGCCCCAAGGATTTTTAGTAATACCACCAGTTAGAACCAGCTCCGTCTTGTCCGGATTGAGCTTAAGATGGTTGCTGTTCATCCACTGACTAATGAACAGCATGGGGACTGAGAGGCGTGGACCGACTCTGGAGAGTTGCTGATATGAAAAATGAGTCGAAAGTCGTCAGCATAGTTAAATGTGCGGAAATGACGCTCTTTCAGGGCTCGGACAAGGGGTAGAAGGTACAGATTGAATAACAGGGGAGAAAGTGAGGAGCCCTGAGTGACTCCACAAGAAATTCTGATTCAAGGGTCAGTAAACTGTGCTGTGCAGACTGCCTGCAATCGGTTTTCTAAAAAAGTGGTGATCCATCCCAGAGCAGGTCCTGTGATTCCTGCGTCTCTTACCCGACGACGAAAAGATTATGGTCGACTGTGTCAAAGGCGTTGGAAAGATCAAGCAGAACAAGGGCCTGAGGGGACCCACCGTCGACCTTACCGCGGAGAGTGACCAACACTGTGAGGATCACCGCCTCGGTAGAATGAGCCGGGCGGAACCCCGCCTGATGAGAATCAAGGAATTCAGATTCTTCCAGAAAGTCAGTGAGACATCTCGTGAACTAAGCTTCCAAAACCTTTGCTAGGAAAGGAAGTAGAGAGATTGGTTGATAGTTTGTTAAAATTTGCAGATCCGCACCAGGCTTCTTTAAGAGGGGGATAACAATTGCCTCCTTAAAAGTGGCAGGGACAATACCCTGGGACAATGACTCATTTAAGAGATTAATGACAGGACTAGGGAGGGAACTAAAAGTGTCTTTCAAAATACTAGGAGAGCAACAGTCAGTGGGGGAGCCAGATTTGACTTTAGAGAGGAGGCCCGCAAAGGTATGTTTGTAAATTTTAGGAAATTGCATAAAGGTACTATGATTTCGGGTGGTGTGCAGACTAGAGTCCAGATTTTTGCAGACCGAAATGCTGGACTTTATTTTTATGATTTTATCAATGAATAGAGAATTCAAAGAGTTACAAAAAGTTTGGGAAGGGGCAGGCTTGATTGAAATTCTATCGGGGTTGGACAGTTCATTTACTATGGAGAAGATCTCTTTCGTGGAATTAGTTGTGGACAGAATGTTTGAGGAGAAGTATGCTGCCTTGGCAGTTAGGATAGATTTTTTATAAGTTCTCAGGGTGTTTATGTAGAGACATATATCTTCAGGTAAATAGTTGCATCTCCATTTTCTTTCCAGTTGCCGTAGGGATAGTTTATGATTTTTCCGCTCTGTAGAAAACCATTTCTGGGCATCTTGGCGAAGAGAGACATGAATCTTCCTGGGGTGTGCAAATTTGTCGCTTGCAACCAATAACCAGCTAGTTAACTGTGCGTCAGCCAGGTTGATGGAAGAGTTGACAGGGGGATAGAGTTTCTCGATTTTATTCCAATTTCTACGTGTGCCACCTTCTGGGCAGGGTGGTTTGATAGAAAAATTGTCATGTAGCAATGTATGGTGCAATCAGAGTCAATTCAAAACTGTTTTTTCTGGCGTCAGTGAGGTGTTGCGTTCTTTTTATGGTCAGTATTTTTTACTGCATATGGAACATGCAAAATCAATTGGTGTGCCAAGACAATACTTCCAGACTGCTCGATGGCCTTGCTTGCTGCTGCCACTGAGTGAAGGCAAGGTGGCAGAGCTCTTGCTACTGGATCTAGTGTGGCAGAATAATAAGCAACTGGTCGAAAGTAACTCCTCTGTTTCAGAGCTAGTACAGCCAATGACTGCTTTCTTTTTCATGGCAAAACAAATGAAATTCTTTAGTCTAATCAGGGGGCCCTACAGCCGGGCCCATGCATAATTCTTTCTTCAATGTGAGAAAGACATCTTCACACTCCTGGACTGGATCTGGCACCTCCTTACAGGGTAAAGCCTGTAGGGTGTGGCGATCAATGAGAAATTAGTTATCCACTGGAAGCAGTAGCCAGCTGTGCCAAGAAAGGCACTAACATCTCTATGGGTGATGGGTTGAGGGAACTGTGTAACGGTTGAGATCCTATAAGGTGACAGTTTCCTAGAACCCTCAGATAATTCATGCCCTAGGTATGTTACTGAAGTAGCAAAATACTGCAATTTCGATGGTTGCAAGATGACATAAAAAAGCAATAGTATGTTGTTTGCAAGTGTCTGCTGAAGGGGAGGCTGGAAGCAAATCCTCTCTGTACTGAATCAAATGGGACCTCCAAATAATGTAAGAACATCTAGATCACTTTTTAAGACTTGGAAAAAGATGGAGGGACTCTCTTTATAGCCTTGAACTAACTGTGGCTAACAGTAGGGTTTATTGTCAAATTGAATTGAGAACAGGTATTGACTGTTAGGGTGCAACAGGACTGTGAAAAAGCAGAATTCAAATCTAGAACAGTAACATATTTGTCATTAACGGGAATATTGGACAATATAGTAGGAGGGTTTGGTACAACCAAACAGAAGGGCACCAGTATCTTCTTAATTTCTCTTCAATCTTGTACAAAGTGAAAGGTCTGTAGAGACTCTTTTTAGAATGCCATGTTCTAGAAGGTCTCTAATAACGGGTTTGATGTCCAATTCAACTTCCATTGAGATTTTACATTGTGGTATTCACTGTAAATTGACTCCATGGCGTAACCTTATTTGAACAGGAGGGTAGTCAATGAGCTTGCCTACATGCTTTTGGTTTGGGGCTCACACGTGTGAGGAGAAAGAGTGTTGCTGATCGAGAGGTAGTAAAGGTGTAGTAGCTGCTTGAAATGTCTGTAAGAATATTCCCTTGCTGTTATTTTCCAACATGACACCATCAGGTGTGCAATTTACACAACTCTCATTTCATCAGGTTAACAGGTAAAGAATGACTTAAAATTAATATTGCTCTTTTAAGGGGATTATTAGAATTTGGAGAGGTTGTGTTAGGTGCACTCTAACTAGTTCACCTGTAAGACCGACTGCCTTTACTGTTGTACCAGAAAGATGTGCATTATGTACTTCTAATGCCTTCAGCATGGACATGGTTGCTCCCATATCTACTAATTATGGTATGGGCATAGCCATTATCACCCTTTTAACTTAGGGCCCCTTCTGAAATATATCTACCTCTGAAGCTTACAGGCAGTCATCGCCTTTCGGGCAGCTCTAAAAGTCTTGGGGGTGGTGAATATTGTGGGTAGTAACCATCTGTGTCATTCAGATTGAGGACCCACTGATGGCCTTGGTTTGCCGTGGCTGAAGTGAAGTGGCCTGAGGTGGGAAAGTGGCATCTATTTGCAGGTGTGGTGGAGCACAGGTGTAATTACCAAATGCATTAGACTGTTGGGAAGTGGCTGCGTGATCTTTTGTAATTGACCTACCTCCACCGCATGGTGTCTGTAGAATGGGCCTAACACCTCACCAGTGACCAGGCTTATTGTAGATAAAACTGTTATTTCCTTTTCTTTGTCCAACTAGTGGATCACCCCTCCCCCTTTTCCTCCTTCCCATCTGCAGCCTCTTCCTCCGCCAGGCACACCCTTGCCAACATTTCCTGAACCGCAACCTTGCTAATTTCTGTGTATGTGCTATCATTAATTTCTCCTTAACTTTTTTTCGACTTCCCTTCCAGTTCTTCAGAAAAGCATTGTTGATAATCTGCAAAGTATTATGGCCAATAGCTTTTCTATTGGTTCTTGTTGCCAACAAACAAATGCAGTTTGTAAGTGTGTTCTGGTGTCGTGGCCCAAATCATGTACAAAAGTGATGTCAAAGGCTGGTAACCCTTAACCAAAGGATTCTTACATCACACTATGAAACTTATAAATCAGATGCAATCTCTCACAGTATTTGTGGATCTTTGGTTTGAGTGGTGTGCATAATTTTAGACCAATCAACTCTTTATCCTGGCAACCTTCTTTTTGATCTATGTACGCACCTCTAGTAAGCGTTTTGTCACTTCTGGGTCACGCCCTGAGCTGAAGCTTTGGCTAGCTCTTCTGATGGCCAGTGAACCAGTGTACATCATGCTTACATCCCACTAGTCGTTTGTCATAATTAAGTTAAAGAGGATGTCTAAATCCTTTCAGAAGAGACCCCCCCACAGCCATTAGTCTATTCAACTTAGTTTCCCTATTGATGGGGCTCCTCCCACAATTTAGGGAAATCCCTAGTGAATTATAGTAAATCAGCCTATGACTAAGGGACATGGATATAATCAGTGGAATGACCGTCGTCCCCAGCTGGGACTTCACACAGGAGTAGCACTTAGTTCTACAACGGCATGTCTTGTAAAAGTGCCGAGATTTTAAAAAGTTAGGACCGGAGGCAGATCTTTCGGAGTTGCGGCCGCTAAACTCTGGAACAGTATGCCCCTAGACATCCGTCAAACAAAGGAGCTCCTTCCTTTTAGGAAGCGGGTCAAAACTTGGCTGTTTCCAAAGTGTTAACTCGATGGTCAACGCACTGCTTGCTCTTCCCCGTGCTTCCCCACCTCTGGTGATATCTCAGCGCCAGGATGCCTGTAAGGCGACAGCTGCGCTATACAAATGTTTTAAATAAATAAATACTCGATCACCTTCATAGGGAAAAGGAATTAGGGATTACTGGGCTGGCACATCCTGTTTAAGATTGAGCCTATTGAGATTTATAATTGCTATATTGGTAGCTTTTAATTTACGTAACACCTCTGTGAGGTGCAGAAGAAGTTTAGGCTTGTCCCAAGTCTGCATTAGATCTCACGTACAGTTAAAGACATAAAGGGACCAGTTAAATGTATGAAGCATATTTTGATCAGTAAGTGGGGAGTCCAAGTTCCATCCAGATGCGCAGAGAATTTTCTCATAGTCACCATAGAACAGGGAGGAGGCACATGAGGCTGTTATACCTGCTGCTCTGCCAGTGTATAAACAATTTCAAGGTAGTAATGTAAAGGAGGCGCACCTCATATACAAGTGTCGTCAGATGGAAACACACATTCAAAGGATTTAAGATTTCATCTTTTTCTAAGGTAACAATTGAAATTGGTGCCTCTCGGGATAAATATGCACCCTACTACCTAGATGCCCAATACATAGTCTTTGCCACGCAAATTCTTTGAAACAACTTTTTTATAAACAAATATCCCGGCACTCAAAGTAACTTTATGTGTCTAAACTTGTTCAACTGAAGAAAATAAATATACTGAATCGAATATCACTGGCAATCCACAGTTTTTGGTTCTCACAAAAAGTTTTATTATCAAGCAAAGTACAAATCGTTATCATTTTGCACGAACATACGTTTTAGGAATAAGATCGATAAACAAAGACCAACAGAGGACAAGAAATGTAAAAAGATGAATGTTAATAGTCTTTGAGTCCTCTTCTTCTTGGTCCACAAAAGACAACAGCCGACACGTGTTTCGTCACGTCATGTGACTTTCTCAAGGCTTTATCAATTCCAAAAAACGGAATGTTGAAACTTTGGCTATTACTCGTGGTCTAGTATCAAGGTTTAGGTGGTAACCAATGATTTAATAAAAAGATTTCAAGATCCTATTCATGCGTCCTGGAAGTTGGATATACTATTCTTCGAAACATAGTGACATTTCTAATAATCCATACGAATCACCCCAATGAGTTAAGCAGGTGCTTCTGCAGGGTCAAAATGTAGACCCACAAGAACAGTTTGCCTTACTATTTAATAGCGTGTGTTTGCACAGTATAGCGTGTATTCAACTGTGCTTAATGTTACCGTGTTAAGTTGCCAACTTCAATAAGGAATCGCATTCTCCATGTCACAAACAAACAAACAAACGTCCTTCCAGTTATTGCGGTTAAGAGAGAGCTGTCATGAGGCATTCATTGATTGTCCTGGAGGCAGTTTGTGGAGTAGACGCTATTCTGCTACTTTGTATCTGGAATCACGGCCTATTAAAGCCTTCTTTGTCTCTCCACTCTATGGAAATAGGTTTTAAGTGCTAACTAGTTTGTGACATGGAGAATGCAATTCCTTATTGAAGGTGGCAACTTAACACGGTAACATTAAGCACAGTCGAATACACGCTATACTGTGCAAATACATGCTATTAAATAGTAAGGCAAACTGTTCTTGTGGGTCTACATTTTGACCCTGCTGAAGCACCTGCTTAATTCATTGGGGTGATTCGTATGGATTATTAGAAATTTCACTATGTTTCGAAGAATAGTATATCCAACTTCCAGTACGCATGAATAGGATCTTGAAATCTCTTTATTAAATCATTGGTTACCACCTAAACCTTGATACTAGACCACGAGTAATAGCCAAAGTTGTCTTTTGTGGACCAAGAAGAAGAGGACTCAAAGACTATTAACATTCATCTTTTTACATTTCTTGTCCTCTGTTGGCCTTTGTTTATGAATCTTATTCCTAAAACGTATGTTCGTGCAAAATGATAACGATTTGTACTTTGCTTGATATTAATACTTTTTGTGAGAACCAAAAACTGTGGATTGCCAGTGATATTTGATTCAGTATATTTAATTTCTTCAGTTGAACAAGTTTAGACACATAAAGTTACTTTTGAGTGCCGGTATATTTGTTTATAAAAAAATGCTCTGCCAGTGTGATGGGATGTGAAATGTTGGTGTGTGGTGATGCTCTGGAATGTGGAGGTTGGAGAGAGTCAGTTAGAGAATGGGCTGAGCAGCAGGAAGGCTGTTCCTGGTAGAGCTTAACCATCATCTTATTTAGTTGGAACTATCATCCAACAAATCCTACCTATAATCTACTCTACAGCCTCAAGAACTTTGATTTACAACATTGGCGAAGAGGATGGGATTCCTCCCTTCCTAAAGTTTATTTTTCTTTCGCTATGGGTGGTTCTCTACTTTCCTGCGGGTTGTCTTTTATTTTAGCCTGGCCAGCTGGCTTGTTTTTGGCTTTAGGGGTTTGGTAGAGGAGATGTGGTGTGGTAGAGTGTATTTTTTTGTTGATTGAAAGGTAGAAGATGAGTGAGGTGTGTTTTGTTTTATTTGTGGTTTCCTTTGTTCTGATTAGCATGCATATGGTACAGTGTGTATTTATAGTGGCTGTTTTACCTTTAGTTAAAATGGCAATATGTTTGCACTCAACAAGTTGCGTGCATGTATTCTTATTACATGTATATCTTTATTTTTATTGATGGTAATTAGCATGAATGGTCTTTTACAATGAATATTTTACATGCATGTCCTTATTAATTTTATATTGTGACATGTACCATCCCTGTTTTTAAATGTGCAATACCTTTACTCATTGAGTTCAACAACATGTGTACGGCTGTTTTCCAACTGTTACTTCCATGCACTTTTCTTGCCTCTCGCATTGCATTTTGTAGACATTCATGGATTAGTCGCTAATGCTATTCTAGTGTTTGTAAAGAAGGGAGATATGTTATACCTTGCTGCTTACAATGAAAGAGGTGATATGCACACCGCATTTCTCAATATAGTCAGTTTTTAGTCCATGTTTATTTGAACAAACTGTGCCAATTGAGTGCGAAACTGGGCTGTGCCTTGCCCTTCATGCACCTTCATCAAGTACAAACAAGTGGGGCGCGCAGAATTCACGCTCCACTCCCAGACGCACTGCGTTTTGAGGATACTAAATCCAACTAATAATTATCCATTTGTCCATTTTCATATTCATCCAATTTATCCCATAATCTTTGTCATGCTTTCTTTTTCTCCTTTACTTAATCCACATATTAGACGAAATGTATTTTAGGAAACTTCACTTATTGACACATACCCATCCAGGCCTCCTTGAAAATACGATCCCAACGCAAAAGATAGTTTTGAGCAGCGTTTCTTTATTCAAAACCCGATGCATTTCAGGCAATGTCTTGCCCTTCGTAAGGGGTAGCTGAAAGTCAACAATTACAGATATTCCATTAGTGTTGGGCCTTTTAACCATTGAAATTACATAAATCTTAATTTAGCCAGCCGCATATACCATATCAAAACAATCTAACAGGTCCCATTACAATAATTAAATTACACAAACTTTATCAAGTGTGGAGTCCCCACCCACTACTAACTCAAATGACTCACTTTCCTAAACACGATAAAAAATAAAACAAAAAAGTGAAAACATGAGTTTAAAAATATATGTAATTACAAAACTCGAGCTTTCTGCCTGTCACTCATACGTCTTGCCCTTCGACAAAAACTGCCATCCGCCAATGTTATATAATTCTTATCTATTTAAAAGTACACTGACCCGTTATCTGTGCATCTCACATTTAAATATTAGCACTTTCCCTGCTTCCTGCTTGTACCCAATTTCCGCATTCAACCCTCTCTCTCTCAACAGGCGCATGCCGCTAGCCTTTTCCTTCCCATTTTGATATTAGCAATGGTCTGCGTGTTACAAGTTCTTCCTTATTTAAAAACCTCAACCGAAGCTCAATGCGTATCTGCTACGGTCACCCTTCCAGCTCTGAGTTCGTCTCAGGCTCTTATTTCTCCCGTATGACTATCTCACGCTCTATGTCCGATCTTTAAACTAATTGCCACCTACTACTATAGCCCATCGTTTTGTAAATATAGGCTGACCTTACTTTGGATTGAATTGTAATATTCCAGTTTTAGTATTTTATAGACTAATCTCCCTGACGGCCGGTAACGCGGCAGGTTTTTATGATATCTGGTTGATATTGGGAACGCGCAACTAGCGTTACATTCTGCTACATGCAGGGCCCTACCATGTTCCCTATGGTGGAATTATGGGACATGTAGTCTTGGGGACCCTTGCTGACTATTTTTGACATGATGTTTAAATGTAACCAAACGATATACTGAATCACAATATTGATTGTGCTATTGGAAATATACCCTGTCACAATTTGGAATATATTCTTGTTCCGATTGCTTGACTAGAGTTTTTTATCCGCAGATTACTGAATCTACAGGTCACGATGCAATACACGTGGCCTTACTAACCGGCAGTCGCCGTCGGGAGGGGCCTGGTGAATTTGATATAGGTATGTGATGTGTTTAACTGCTTGCTTCTAGCACCAGTCCCTCTGAAGAAAGACATAAACTCTGTGTCATTTGTAGAGCTATTGCCTGCGCCTCAATTTTCTCAGTTATTTCAGATTAATGCAATCACCTTGGTTTAAACTCTTACCTCTTGTCTTTCGCTTTGTTACCACAGACACTGGTTCTCTGTGCTTCCCCGAAGTCTTATCAACCTTTAGCAGTACGGACCGCTTTTTGATCTTCCACCTTGGACCGATTCAGTGGTTATCATAGGTGCGTTCCTGGGGAACATACGCCCTCAGGATCCCACAATTGGGAGAGTCTGATCAGTTGTTGATTTTATTGTCATTTTTGTGCACATCCAATTTTCCTGTGGGAAATTTAATTTTCAATTCCGGAACCGTACTAATTATTTCATATGGGCTATTTTTCAGTTATTATTACAGATGCAGAATTGATGAGACGCTCTTCTTACTCTCCAACCTAAATTGGTGTATTCTTCCCTGTGGCGGCGACACCCTGAGATCAGGTGTGTTATTGAATGGTAGATTATAATGACCTAGACCAGTGTAGACCTCACATTGGTTTATGTTGTGCCAGGTTGAGTTTATTTCTTATATACCCGCGCTTATTGTTCCTAATGATATTTTTAAGGAAACTACGGAGCTATTGACCTGACCATCTTTGGACTATTGCCTTCAAATTGATTGTGAAATCGAGAGGAGGTTCCATTGAATAAAATAGGTGCGTCCTTAATGCCCGGGATTTTAATACAAGAAACATGTTGCAATACATGTCCCGGTGTCTCTTTCTCTCCCTAGAAGGTCACCCCAGCGTTGTATTCTTCAGTACACCTTGTTGCCTTATAATCTGTGGACACATTAGACAATGACTTCATGATCAGTATGACTCTCTGGATAACTTGGGCTTACGTTTTTTTTGTTGTTTCACATGAACCATTAGGTGACATCGGAAACTCTTGAGCTGTCCGGAAACGGCGTCTGGTACATTGCGGCACAGCGAGCGCTGGTACTTTTTGAATAAATACGTGATGACTAGAGATACACTTACCTCATACATTTTTGTAAGCAATTGTGTAAAGACGATCGGATCTTGAGAATGGGTTCCCCTCACCTACTCTTTATCTACCTTGATTTTTTCTCCTTTTTGTTTCTCCCTCTTCTCTTCTCTTTTTCTACTGTTTTGACATTGCATTTCAGCAGCACTGGTTTCACAATGTGACTCACAATGCGAACATAATTCGATTATGATTGGTGCTGAATTACTAAACATAACAAACCTATCAGTGATATGGTTATTCAGGTATGATGATTTCAATTAAAAATGAATTCGAATAAATTGCAGTGTCTTTTATCATGAGTTAGACCAACGAGAATTGTTAGGCCCTACCTGATTTTAATTCATTCAATGTGTATGTTGTTTGGTCAAGAATGTACTTGGTGTTTTTTGTTTAAAGTGTATGTGGTACTATTAGGTTACATATTTGTGGCAACAAAAAGTGTTGGTTAACAGTTTTTTTTTTTAAATGGCGTGTCTTTGTGCTGTCTTTTTCCTGTCATTTTGTTTCATGTGTGTCAAGTTTTGTGTTCGATGGTCATATATTTTTCAATTTGTTTTCAGCCCTGAGGAAGCTCTCTGTATGGGAGCGAAACGCGTTGGCTGATAATGAATATGGAATGTTCTTTAAGTTAATCAATTACTAAATAAAGAAGTGACTTACTGGACTTTGTGAGCTGCGCACCCCCATTTGATCTAATCCAATTTCAAAGTCAACTATGGGCAACATAGAGCAATGAAAGGGGGAAAGTCAACTCCTTATGGCCATTATTCAAAGTCAGCTGGTGTGGTGCATTAAAGTATAAGACAAGAAGAACTTGATTTCACAGCAAAAGACATTTTAGGTATTTATGGTACACATGGGCCACACTGATTTACGTAACTTGAATTTCCAATTCTATATCTATGAGCTAAAATCACTGTTATTGGTAGAAGTCAATCAGGACACTCACTGGCAAAAAGCATTATTCAAAACTTAATCTGCAGATTCAGCTAGCAAGAACAATTTTGGTCTAGGAGTTGGTCTCGAGGTTTAGGTGAAATAAGACTAACAAAGTTGCATTTGGATTTTGTATCACTAGCAGAAAGACAATTGCCCTTCTAAGAACATATTTTCCAAACTCCACCTTATAGACCTAGAATCCCTGGTGTGGTATTCCCCCAAACAATTTGCCTTCACCCCTCATGTTTGATGAATTCATTTTTATTTACTTTAGGACTCTGTGAACTTTACCACTGCTAACCAGTGCTAAAGTACTTATGCTTTCTCCTTCAAACATGGACCACATCTAATTTACACAGATAATTTACTTGTAAGTCCCCAGTAAATGGTAGTGCCACTACCCACGGCCAGCAAATTTAATGCTGCCAATGGGCAGCAGCCTTTATTGTGCCACTTACTAAAGGAGCACTGTAAAATGTCTAAGGCCTGCCACTGCAGCTTGTGTGTGTAGTTTTAAACTGACATTTCAACTTGGCAAAACAAACATTTTGCCAGGCCAAAATATTCCTTTTAATACATATAAGTCACCCCTATGGTGGGCCCTAAGGGCTCATAAGACAAGATGCATTTTAGTAGGACATGTGTACTTATGTTTCACATATCCTGCAAGTGAAAAACTCCTAAAGTAATTTTTCCCTGCTGTAAGGCCTATCTCTCCTATTGACTAACACTGGGTTACCTTATTATATTTAATAAGTGCTACGTTCAGATTGGGAGAAGGTAGAAATATACTGTTGAAACCCAAAATTGTAATTTAAAATCCTATTTAATGGTGAGGTCAGATTTTGAGTTAGAATTTTGAAAATACCACTTCTAGAAAGTCAGCATCTTCTTGTACCAACCAACCGTGCCTCCTGCCAGTGTCCTGGGTGACACAACGGTCAATAGCTCCGCTGTTGAGGTTTGAGCATGCCTCTAATTAGCCTGACTGAGTGCTTTGTCCCAAGTTAAAAGAGGTTTAAGCACAGGTTAATTTAGTGTCTTTTGATGGTTTACCTTATTTTTGTCATTTTGGTCTTGTGTTATATTTTAAATTTTACTTTGTTTCTCTAACTTGGTGTGGGATCCTTTTTGTGTGTTGGTTTTCACATTATTACTGTTTGAAGAGTTGCACAAATACTTTATTGCCTCTAAGTTAAGTTTGACTGCCCTCTGCCAAGCTACCAGAAGGTTGAGAACAGGTTAATTTAAGGCTAGCTTGTGCCTCACCCTGACAGGGATTGTGGTTGCTGCTTGACCAGGGCTCACATCCCAAGCAACCAACAACCCGATTTCTCACATTGGTGATCAGTGTTACGGATAGGACCTGTATTAGTGCAGTCCCATACAGTGGTACTGTGCACACTATCATCCCATATCTGAGAGCAATTACTTTTTTAATTTTCCTTGACTGGACTATTTGCTTTCCTAAATGTTAGCCCTGACTGTAATGCTTGAGACCACACCTGCAAGACTGGAGTGTAAGCTGGCCATCTTCGATATGTACACTGTGGCGCAGTTCAGGATGTTCTGCAAAGAGAGGGGACTTCAGGCTAAGAGCACTACCAAGACGGTGGAGCTCCCAAAGGACACTGAGGGCCTGGGTGGAAGCCCATCAGTCACTGGTTGAAGTCACAGGAGAAAATAATGAGATAAAAGGGCCTGAAGATGATCTTTTTGTAGTACCACCTGCAGTTTAGGGAGGTGCCGTGACCCCTGAAGTTGAGCCCTCTGTCTTAGCAGGGAGCAGTGTATCTTCCTGCAGCCTGTCCCCAGAAGAACTCGTGGGAATGGGGGTAGAGAGTTCAGACTGCAGATGGCCCAGTTAAGAATGGAGGAAAATTAAATGGCCATGGAGTTTAGAGGAAAAGAAACTGGCCTTGGATACCAAAAATGCTCAGGCAGAGAGATTGTTAGAGGAGAAAACGTTGTTACTGACTCATGAACTGAGTCTGAAGGAGCTGGACTCAAGGCCAGCCAGGTAGTATCCAGCAGTGATGGTGGCAGAATACCTGCAGTGCCCTTTGGGGACAATACAGTCCATATTCCTAAAGGTCTGGTGTCTGACTTTTTTTGGGGAAACAATGTTGACAAATGGTTCGAGGGTTATGAGATTGCTTTACAGATGCACATGATTCATGAGGAGGATTGGGGGGGCTAATCTGTGGAAGTAGATCCTAGCGAAGGGAGGGACACCCTACTGGCCCTAGAGAAGGGGGTCAGGATGAGGTATCACCCATAAAGAAAGCACTTATCAGGAAGAATGGCCTTACCCCAGATGTATAGGCAGAAATTCAGGAGCACTCAGAAACTGGCCCATCAGACCTGTGTGGATTGTGTGTGGATTCCTTTTGCAAGGCATTAGATGGCTGAGGGAAGGGCAGTGAAATGAAAAACTATCAGGGCTGTACAGTTTAATTCCAAGAGAGCACATGTTCAGTGTTGGAACTGGCCCTTCTTGCAGGGTCATCCTCAAACTTTTTGCTTCTTCCTCCCTTATTTTTCCTGACCCGTGGCTGTTGGCAATAGGACTCTGCACACTTTACCACTGCTGACCAGTGCTAAAGTGCATATGCTCTCTATGTAAATTGTTATTCTGATTGGATATACAAGTTTGGCATATTTGTATCACCATGAAGTCCCTAGTAAAGTGCACTGGGTGTGCCAGGGCTGGTGATGACAAATGCTACTAGTGGGCCTGCAGCACTGATTGTGCCACCCACAGGAGTAGCCCTAAAATGATGTCTCAGGCCTGCCACTGCAGTGCCTATGGGCAGTTTAGAACTGCCATGTCCTCCTGGTCAGTGTCCCCACTGACCAGGCCTAACCCTTCCCCTTTTGTGCACATCAGTCACCCCTATGGAAGACCCAAGGTACGCCCCTGGGCAGGGTGCAGTGTATGTAAAAGGTAAAGCATGTACTAGTGCAGGTGACATGCTCTGGTAGTGAATGGCAGCCATTTTCGTTTTTCACTACTGTAAGGCTATCTTGCTCCATAGGTTAACATGGGGGATGCTGGCTACAGTGGTTAACAGCATTTCTTCCCATAGGAACAAGATAGGACATAAGTATCTAGTATCCCTGAACTCAGAATTTAATAACACATCTTTTAGGAAAGGTTGTTTTTAAATCCTGTGTTTGAGAACAGCACTTTTAGAAAGTTGCTGTTCTCTTGTCTGACCCTTCTGTGTGCCTGGGCCTGTTTGTGTATTGACTGTCTGGTTTGAGAGTGACAGGGGCTGGGGGATTCCCCAGGAGGCTGGATGAGTCAGCACTAGGCTGAATGACTGCATTTGCAACTGGAGTGGTGGGAGGAGTTAGCACCTGGGCTGAATAGGGCTGTGCCTGACTTCCACAATGCTGGCTCCACCCCCCTGCTGGGCGGCTGAAGACCCTGCCCCTCACTCTGAAAGGAAAGATGCAGCCAGCAAAACAAAGTACTCAGGAACCACCCAGAACTGGTTCAGACCGGGCTCAGGACACACATGCACCCAGAGAACAAAGACTTTAGGGGTATAAGTACAGGACCCCTGACAACAGAAAATTAGATCATCCTGGAAATCAAGAAGAAACCTCTGCCAAGGAGAAATCTGAAACTGAAGAAGGAAGATTGTCCTCCTGTTGCTCTGCTGGACTGACCTGTTGCTTTGCTGCCAAGGAGAGGGGAAGGACTTTGCTGCTGAGCTGTGTCCCCTGTCTTGAAGGAATCTCCAAGGGCCTGAGAAGAGCTGGCTCCCTGTTTTGAAGTCCCAGGAACAAAAGGACTTCACCCCCAGCTTCCCTGAACTCTGCTGAGAGAGTTCTGTCCTTCCTACAGTGCTTGATCCAGTTGTGGGGCCTCTGGAAGTTGTACCTGTGCTGGGAAGCTTGAAACTAAGCTTGAGTGACTTTTGAACTTGAAAAGTGTTGCATCGCTCGCTTGCGGAGCGCATCCCCGACAGTGCGAGAAGTTCCCCGCCCCTACTGAAGTCGAGATCGTTGCAGCGCCTGATGCCGCTGCCAGAGACGTCGCATCCTTCGTTTGCGGGACGCACCAGACCGGTGCGGGAGAATCGAACATCGCTGCGAGTATCGTCGCAGAGCCTGTCGTCGCTGGGTGAGAACGCCGCACCGCTTGCTTGCGGACCGCATCACGTCGCTGCGAGCATCGTCGCAGAATCAACGCATCGAGGAGCTGCGAGAGAGAGGATCCCCGCTGGACCGCGCATCGTCGCCCCGGAGATCGTCGCAGCCCCTACGAGATCGTCGCATCGTGCCTTTGCGAGAACAGACTTCCTACGGAACCTACGCATCGGAATCCATACAAGTGGCCTTCCTCTCCATACAGACCGGATTCGTCGCAACACGCCCGCTGCTGCAGCGGGGCTGTCGCATCGCCTCCCCAGGGTCTCAGGAGCAACGCATCGCTTGTTTTCCACCGCACCAGCTTCTGCTTTTGGAACTTTGTTGCATCTAAAAGGTACTGTGAGTAAACGTGACGCAACTGTGAACTTTTCACGCATCAGTAGAGAATTCTATCGCAACGTAGAGAATTCTAACGCAACCTTAAGAACTCTTTTTGAAACCATATTCTTGAACTGTGTATGTTGGATTTTTTTGTCGTTTTGGTCTTGTGTAGTTTAGATTAAAATACCTTTATTTTTCTAAACTGTTGTGGAGTCAGTTTGTGGTGTTTTCACTGTGTTACTGTGAGTGTTGGTACAAATACTTTACGCATTGCCTCTGGTTAGCCTAGACTGCTCGTGCCAAGCTACCTAGAGGGTGAGCAGGGGTTATCTCAGAGGGTTATCTCCTTGCCCTGACTAGAAGCAAGGGTCCCTATTTGGACAGTGGTACCTACCTCTGCCAACTAGAGACCCCCAGATCTAACATTGGTGGCAGCGGTGGGATTTGAACTTGTATTTGTACTTGACCCACAGTAATTGGTGTACATCACTAGGGAGTGCAGACCACTACGCCACCGCATACCACGGTTAGGTTTTTTATTTTTGGTACTATTTTTGATCATAACCCTGAAGGAATCCAAGCATCATGTCTCTGAATGGTAAACCAGCAAGTGATGTTGCAGAACTGGAGTTTGATATTGAAATGTTAAGTGATTACAAAGTAGGTCAACTCAGGCAGTTCTGCAGGAACTTTGGATGCCCCATGAAGCGCCGCTCCAAGAAGGAGGAGCTACAGGAGGCCTTAACGGCCTGGTGGGAGTCCAAAGAGGCTGGGGAGACAGATGATGCAGAAGTGGATGAGGATGCACAAAGGGATGGTTTCAGGCCACAGGATCTGCCTGTGCCCAGAGCAGCCTCAAGGGCTGGCAGCAACCATTCAGCTGAAAGTTTTTCCCCAGAGGAGTTGGAGGAAAACCAAAGGGCTAGAGATCATAAGTTAGAAATGTTGAGGCTTGAAATGGAGCTGAAGCAAATGGAAAGGGGTGCGGAGGAGAGCAAAAATGCCCGTGCCCTGGAGGAATTGAAATTGACCTTGGCCCATGAAGTAAGAATGAGGAAGCTTGAGTTGGAGCTCAAGAGGCGTGAAGCTATGAGGGCCTCAGCTGAAGAAGAAACATGGGTAGCTCAAGAGGTGAGCTTTGCTGAGTTGTAGGTGGAATCCAGCTCAGATGGTGGCAGCATGTTTATGATATCTAGTGCTGAGAGAAAGGTACAAACACCCAGAGATGTGGCGCCTGACTTGAGGGAGGGGGTCGACATACACCAGGGGGTTCAGGTTTATGATGTAGTTCCATGGGAGTGCAGTGTCCCTGAATTAGATTGGGGGACTGGCACAGGGGACCATATTCCTAGTGGTGGGAGGGACACTCTACTGACTCTAGATGAGAGGTACAGGGAGAGGGGTTCCCCAATGGTAGAAACCTTGGTGTGTGTATGTGAAGACCAGCCAGAAGAGTGTGGGTTGTGTGACAGAGACAGTCAGATACTGTCTTGCCAGTCTCAGGAGAGTGGTGTGGGGTACTTGTGTGAGGCACTGGAGGGTGAGGCAAAGGGTAGCTTGGTTAACAACTGTGGGGGGCTGTGTGATTCATGTGTTGGAGAGCATATTTTAAGTCCCTGTTTTCCAGAGCTATGCCAACACCCGGTGGAGTGTGAGTTCTCTGGCCCCAGAGAGCTTGCGCTGGAGGCAGACCTCTTGGTGGATTCCAGAGAGTCTGAAGAGGCATTGGGGAGTGATCCCAAAAGGAGTGGCTTAGATATCTTCCAGACCTGTGAGGTGGAAGAGGTTCAGTGTAGCCCAGTTAGGTCCCAGTGTAGTGGGAGGGGTGTAGGGGCTCATGTCCGGTCTCAGTGGAGAAGGAGTGAGTGTGGGACGGTATGTCTCATGGTGCCCGAAACCCAGTCTCAGGGCCTGGAGGGTTCCTTAAGGGAGCACCAGGTTGGGGACCTAGACTGTACTTGTAGGCCATTTGAGGAGGATCTCCTAGTGTCTGGGGAACGGGGAGTGCCTGTAACCAGGCCTCCATCAGTTCTGGTGCCTGGCAGTGCCGCTCCACTTGGGAGGGTACAGAAGTCCAGACTGAGGGGTGAGAGGGGGAAGGAGTCCCCAGTGGGAGAACCAGTGGGTCAGGGACCAGTCGGGAGGGCTGAGTCCCCAGTGAGTGACCATGGTGACCTCACTTCTGTCCTGGGGGATCTTCCTGCACTGTCAGGTGGACAGGGGTCAGGAGATCTGCGCCAGGCAGACTGTCACAGGACACATGAGTTGTGTGTCACCCTCAAGGGGGTACTATGTGAGTCCCCAGAAGTCCTGGCGTGCCAGGCAAGTGCACAACCTCAGGTATTGGTCCCTGGGTTGGGAGACCAGGTTCAGGATTTGCCTGACCTGGAAGGAAGGACATCTGTAACCAGTTTCCTGACCAATATGGTTCCCAGGGGTACCCCTCCAGTAGGGAGGGTGCAGCGCTCTGGAAGGGGGTGCAGAGGGAGGGAGTCCTCACCCCTGACCCCGGTACAACCTGAGGGGTTAAACCCTAGGTTGGGAGACCAGTTGCTGGAGGGAGGTCCTGAACTGGTAGGAAAGTGGTGTTCTTGGTTGTCTTGGTGGACAGGGTTGCCCCTGGAAGGAGGGCAGGAGTCTCACCCTGGGGGTGGACTGGGCCACACCATTGCCTTGACCGGATGGGTACTGTGTACCAGTAGAGGCACCTCAGTGAGTGAAGTCCTGGTGCGCCAGGCAAGTGTTCCACTGCAGGGGTTAGTCCCTGGGTGGGGAAGCCCACCTCAGCCTCTTGCCCAGCCGCCGGATACTGGTCCGGGACTGGTGGGTCAGTGCCAGGATGTCAGACCTGTCCTGACAAGAGAGGGAGTGGACAAAGGGTGCCAAGCACCTGGGGCTACTGCCCCCCACCGTCTGATGCCACAGGGGTTTGAGAGCCATGAGAGGCGTGAGGCCTGGGTCTCATCCCTGATCACTGTTGGTGGTCACTGTGGCTTGCTGTCGGTCTGTTGGGACACACCTGTGAGTAAATTAAGGTTAGGTGCTGCACAGGTGGTGTCCACAGGTGAAGAGAAGGTTTCCACATGGATTGGCATGGTGGACTCTGAGAGTATGGATAGAGTGATCCAACTGGGTTTAGGACGGCGTAGAACAGGACTGCCCTGCTGTGTGGGCCAGTTTCCGTGTTCTATCGCCTTAAGCAGGGAATCCCATCGAGGTATCGTTTGGTCTACCCTGGCTTTAGGCTGGAAGGGGGTTGTGTTGGAACTGGCCCTTCTTGCAGGGTCATCCTCAAACTTTTTGCTTCTTCCTCCCTTATTTTTCCTGACCCGTGGCTGTTGGCAATAGGACTCTGCGCACTTTACCACTGCTGACCAGTGCTAAAGTGCATATGCTCTCCATGTAAATTGTTATTCTGATTGGATATACATGTTTGGCATATTTGTATCACCATGAAGTCCCTAGTAAAGTGCACTGGGTGTGCCAGGGCTGGTGATGACAAATGCTACTAGTGGGCCTGCAGCACTGATTGTGCCACCCACAGGAGTAGCCCTAAAATGATGTCTCAGGCCTGCCACTGCAGTGCCTATGGGAAGTTTAGAACTGCCATGTCCTCCTGGTCAGTGTCCCCACTGACCAGGCCTAACCCTTCCCTTTTTGTGCACATCAGTCACCCCTATGGAAGGCCCAGGGTACCCCCCTGGGCAGGGTGCAGTGTATGTAAAAGGTAGAGCATGTACTAGTGCAGGTGACATGCTCTGGTAGTGAATGGCAGCCATTTTCGTTTTTCACTACTGTAAGGCTATCTTGCTCCATAGGTTAACATGGGGGATGCTGGCTACAGTGGTTAACAGCATTTCTTCCCATAGGAACAAGATAGGACATAAGTATCTAGTATCCCTGAACTCAGAATTTAATAACACATCTTTTAGGAAAGGTTGTTTTTAAATCCTGTGTTTGAGAACAGCACTTTTAGAAAGTTGCTGTTCTCTTGTCTGACCCTTCTGTGTGCCTGGGCCTGTTTGTGTATTGACTGTCTGGTTTGAGAGTGACAGGGGCTGGGGGATTCCCCGGGAGGCTGGATGAGTCAGCACTAGGCTGAATGACTGCATTTGCAACTGGAGTGGTGGTAGAAGTTAGCACCTGGGCTGAATAGGGCTGTGCCTGCCTTCCACAATGCTGGCTCCACCCCCCTGCTGGGCGGCTGAGGACCCTGCCCCTCACTCTGAAAGGAAAGATGCAGCCAGCAAAACAAAGTACTCAGGAACCACCCAGAACTGGTTCAGACCGGGCTCAGGGCCCACATGCACCCAGAGAACAAAGACTTTAGGGGTATAAGTACAGGACCCCTGACAACAGAAAATTAGATCATCCTGGAAATCAAGAAGGAACCTCTGCCAAGGAGAAAGCTGAAACTGAAGAAGGAAGATTGTCCTGCTTTTGCTCTGCTGGATTGACCTGTTGCTTTGCTGCCAAGGAGAGGGGAAGGACTTTGCTGCTGAGCTGTGTCCCCTGTCTTGAAGGAATCTCCAAGGGCCTGAGAAGAGCTGGCTCCCTGTTTTGAAGTCCCAGGAACAAAAGGACTTCACCCCCAGCTTCCCTGAACTCTGCTGAGAGAGTTCTGTCCTTCCTAGAGTGCTTGATCCAGTTGTGGGGCCTCTGGAAGTTGTACCTGTGCTGGGAACCTTGAAACTAAGCTTGAGTGACTTTTGAACTTGAAAAGTGTTGCATCGCTCGCTTGCGGAGCGCATCCCCGACAGTGCGAGAAGTTTCCCGACGTTACGGAGGTCGAGATCGTCGCAGCGCCTGACGCCGCTGCCAGAGACGTCGCATCCTTCGTTTGCGGGACGCACCAGACCGGTGCGGGAGAATCGAACATCGCTGCGAGTATCGTCGCAGAGCCTGTCGTCGCTGGGTGAGAACGCCGCACCGCTTGCTTGCGGACCGCATCACGTCGCTGCGAGCATCGTCGCAGAATCAACGCATCGAGGAGCTGCGAGAGAGAGGATCCCCGCTGGACCGGGCATCGTCGCCCCGGAGATCGTCGCAGCCCCTACGAGATCGTCGCATCGTGCCTTTGCGAGAACAGACTTCCTACGGAACCTACGCATCGGAATCCATACAAGTGGCCTTCCTCCCCATACAGACCGGATTCGTCGCAACACGCCAGCTGCTGCAGCGGGGCTGTCGCATCGCCTCTCCAGGGTCTCAGGAGCAACGCATCGCTTGTTTTCCACCGCACCAGCTTCTGCTTTTGGAACTTTGTTGCATCTAAAAGGTACTGTGAGTAAACGTGACGCAACTGTGAACTTTTCACGCATCAGTAGAGAATTCTATCGCAACGTAGAGAATTCTAACGCAACCTTAAGAACTCTTTTTGAAACCATATTCTTGAACTGTGTATGTTGGATTTTTTTGTCGTTTTGGTCTTGTGTAGTTTAGATTAAAATACCTTTATTTTTCTAAACTGTTGTGGAGTCAGTTTGTGGTGTTTTCACTGTGTTACTGTGAGTGTTGGTACAAATACTTTACGCATTGCCTCTGGTTAGCCTAGACTGCTCGTGCCAAGCTACCTAGAGGGTGAGCAGGGGTTATCTCAGAGGGTTATCTCCTTGCCCTGACTAGAAGCAAGGGTCCCTATTTGGACAGTGGTACTTACCTCTGCCAACTAGAGACCCCCAGATCTAACATTCAGTATTTGTTTTTCAGATCTGCGCCAACACCTGATCGATTGTAAGCTAACTGGTCCCAGGGATCTTGCTAAGAAGGCAGACCACTGGCTCAGCACCAGGGTTCAAAAGATGGTACCTTGGAATGACCCCAATCAAGGTGGTTCAGCCTTCCCCAGCAGAGTGATAAGGAGGTCAAGAAAGGCACGGATAAGTCCCAGAATAAGGGAGTTGATAGGGTTCCCAAGCACCTTCTGAAAAACAGGGAGGATTTTCTGGTGGGCGGTGTTGAGGGCACCCCATTTACAAACAAGCTGCTTTGATTGTTCTCAGCTAGGACATAGGCAGAGGGACTCTGTCTGTCAGACGAAACCACCCACTCACTTCAGAGGCATGCCTTTAGAAGCTCTCCCCACTTCAAGGGCACAACTAAAGCTTCTGTACACTTCTGGACTGCCTGCTACTCTGCCAGGAAGAAGGACTGCTGTGCTGCTGAAAGGACTGCCTTTTTTCTGGACTGCTGCCCTGAAGGAACTGCTGCCCTGCTGTGCTGGTCTGCTGCTTGCTACCCTTTTGCCTGGGTGAGAAGAGACCTGTACCTACAACTACACCCTTTCACCCAGTACACCAGAGTAACTCCAAGGGCTAGTCTTCTGGCCTTTTGATGTGAGCCTCAGGGACATAAATGTCTCCCCAACATCCTGCACCTGCCCCTGGACCTAGACAAAGTGAGTTCCTGACCCCAAAGGGGTACCCCTCAGGTCCTGCACCCTTGGTGTGGTTCAGAGTACTTTATATTCATGCTTTTGGTCTCTCCATGACTAAGAATGGGCCGGTTTGCATCAAGGCCTTGCCACTCAAACCATGATTCAGTGCCAAGCTCTGGCAGCCACCTCCTTGCACTACAGCATCGACCAATCAAGGGGACTGTCAACGCAAAGCTCCAGTGCCGCTTGTCAGCAACAACCTCTAGATCTTCATGCTTCGTGTGGAGTCACTCAACTGTGAACGGGACTCTTGATACAGATTTGAAAAACTTCAGCGGGCCTCACCTGGTGACTGTATCCGATCTGCCCTCCATCGCGATTGGCCTGAAAGTGTGACTTTGACCCGGTGCAGCGCGACCAGATATCCTGAGTTGGAGCTCCGTGCTTTTTAGTGCGATTTTCACTAATATCTTTAGAACTTCATAACTACGGTTCTACTGATTTGATTTATGTTGTTTTGGTTGGGTTATATTTATTATCTTTTACTCACACCCCAGTCAACCAGCAACTCAATTTGTCATAACCCAATAAGGATTGTAGTTGTTGCCTGAGTGGGGCTTGCACTCATTCCCCACCCAGAAACCAAGTTATTAAACCACCATTATCCCGTATTTCAGCCACACCTGAGTAGTTCAGAGAAAAATCTACAGCCACCTGCAGAACAGAAGGTCTGTGAGGATCCTCACCCTTATTTCCCCTTTTTATTCCCCATCCTCTTCTTGCAAACCAAGCTCAGCATCCTCTGTGCAAACAACATCAGAGTTCATGGAGCATAGGAAGGTTAATTGAAGATCAACTTCTTTCCTGTGAGATGCTAGCACACCATTAAAACGTTTATGATTGTGCCTAGGTGTTCTGTCAACCAGAGGTGCATGTCTTGTCTTGCTGAAGAAGTTTGAGCTTCAAAACAGTGACAAGGGCCTCATTCTGACCTAGGAAGAAATTTAACATCCTCCAATTATGGGAGGACTCCCTAAATACAGAGTAGTTTCCTTCACCTTAATTTCACCTGGCAGTAGGGTTGCCACATGGCCATTATATTTACTAGCATCACTGGTATTTTAATGTCCGGGTCAGAAAAAAAAGAATCAAAGTCTCCTAAAGCTTGTGTTTTCAACACATACTTCAAACAGCAAATATAAATAGAAAGTACTTTTAAATGTGTTCTAGAGCTCCATTAACAATCCCTGACAAATAATTAAAGTATAAAAAGTCAGAAAGGTCAAGTTACAAATGAATTACTATTTAGTATAACATCCAGTCCTCTGCAAACTCTTAAAAACGCCCAGTATTTTTCTCTTGGAAAGGTGGCAACACTACCTGGCAGTCACTGTTTATTTAGAACTCGTTCTTTATGCAATATGGACAGGACCTGGCAAGGACTGAAGTGCTTCCTCTGCAGTTAAGTAATATTTGATGTTCATTTTTGAAAGAAATGGGGTTACTAGTTAAGTGGAGTGAAACCCTCCTCAAGCAGGAGCCACAATCTTTGTCAGGGTGAGGCACAACCAACCCCATATTAACCTCTGCTCAACCATTTGGTAGCCTGGCAGAGAGCAAACAGGCTTAACCAGCAATGTGTAAATTATTTAGTCAACATTCCAAACAGTATTAAAGTGAGAAAACAACACAAGACAAATCACACACCAATTTTGAAAAATGTTGTACATTTTGATAAATAAATCAGGACAAATAACAAAAATGCAATCAATAGAACTGGAGATATGAACTTTTAACGATTTAAATCAATCTAGTGCCAAAACGCACAAAGTGATAACTGTGGATATCTGGTAGAGCCAGACCGAGACAAAGTCACAAGTTCAGGCTGACTGCGATGTAGTGTGGGCTGGGAACAGGGACCCAGTTAGGGCCGCTGAACAAGAGTGCCTTAAATCCTGGTTGTGGAGTGGTATTGGATCCCATGCTGAGGATGTGTCATACAGCCGAGGCTATGCAGTGGTTCCGAAGAGGTGCGAAACTACAATACAAGGTTCAGCGCTGTCGTCGTGGATCATTTCGACAAGGTCTTGCGATGCAAAGTCCAGCATCAAGGATGCATAGCGCAGTTGAGGTGATACGTCGGTTCCGAGGAGCTACGAGGCTGTGATGCAAGAGCCGGCTTCATCAACGAGGGCTGTCGTCAATGAGAGATTTGCGGTTCGAAGGCCTGTGTTGGGGCAGTTTGCACAAAAGCCGTTCCGATGTGGGCTGCAAAGTTGAAGCAGAGTCCTTGCGTTGAGAGAAGCCTCGCTATTACGACCACGTCATGCTCCCTATGTGTAGTGGACTTAGCATGCAGGACATACAGTTTCCCCAGAACCCTCAATACTGCTGTCTCCTCTGTGCCCTCATCACTGATGCTCCCCCAGCACCCTCATGAACGATGCTTCTCCAACACCCATGATTAAACCCCTGCAAGCGTTCCTCAACTCATGTGAATCGATGGATTACCTGCTCTCTGTGTTCCTAAGGCCTTGATGTGGTTTTCCATTAAATCCCTGCAAGCTTTCCCTAAAATCCTGTGAGCCAATGACAAACCTTACAATGCTATTACTGGGGACTTGGTATTGTTTTCCATTATGCACGTTCGAGCGAAAACAATACATCCATTTCCTGTTATTTGGTTTCGATCAACACATTTGCACCTGCCCATTCTGTAAGCTCAAAGAGAGTGTACCAATACCTGTTTTCCACAAGGTTCTAGAACCTTCCAGCCAGTCATGTGCCCATGTGCTACAAGTGATCTAGCTGCATACCTTGAGCCTTCGAGATGCTATATAACCCACCCCAAACTGGAATCGTGGCTTGCCCTTGCACCCTGCGGAACAAGCTTGACCCTTCCCACTCATCAGAAGAAACCTGCTGGAACCAAAAAGCGATCCAGTCCCCTTAAAGTCCATCAGAACCAGTGGTTCCTGCAGCACTCGCTCCCTTGACGTCATCCTCCCTGCTCCCTCCTGCACAGCTACTCCAGACCCCTTGAATCCCCGCATCAAAGCCTTGAGAATTTCTTTGAACTTCAGTCGAGTGGTAGAACTAGGCTAAGGTACTTCATATCAGGTTAGTGCACACTAAACCTCCTACAGTAGTAAACAGGACCGAGTATCCCCATCGTCAAAGATTATAGATTTTTCCTCCATGACCTCTCTGTGAATTTCTGCAGCGCTTCTTGTGTGTTTATACTCTGGACCCTTCCTATAACCATGGGGCTAGAAGTGTATAGTGAAAGGATGAAAGACATGAACTCCATGTTTCCCTGATGAACAGTAGTGCATAAAACAAGCACTTCAGAGTGTTTGATATATGTAAGGACCTTGTGCCAAATCTGTATTTCAAGTAATTCCTAGGAGTGCTCACTCCAATCTATGAATTTGGTTATTCTGCTTTTATGCCAAGCTGCGGATGAAACCGGTAAGTTTCTTTCACTGAATTTAATGCATATTCATTGTATGTAGAGACTTGTTAGTGTACTGATGGTAACTGCCCCCTCTTGTTATTTCCAGTGTGTTGCGTCATTGCAAAAATAGAGGTTCTGGTCTCTGGATCATCTACCTCACAAATGTAGATATTCTCAGAATTGATAGATCCTGTTATGCAGTGTCATACAGCCACAGAGCAGATCCAATACCGCAAGTCTCTTTTCTTATTTTATCTCAACCCCCCTTCGCCTTGGGGACAAGTGTGTTCTTAGGTTTTGATTCCTGCGGTTGGAACCAGGTGAGTGAATGACACTTTCAGCAAAGCCAATGCATCATTTCTTCTGGGGGTTGCTCCGCGCAGCCGAGGTGGTGCGTTGGTTCTGTTGGATCCACAGATGGCTGGCAGAGCACCTTCAGACCCACTTCCAGGGACCCATGACTAGAGTGGCACCACTTGGCAGGGCTGGACTCACAGATGGCAGAGTCCAGGTCCTGGGTTCAAGGTTGTTGGAGCCTTCTATTCCTGAGGGTCAAGTCAGGAGGCCTGCCAACTAGCCCTTAGGAGTCACTCTGGGAACCTCAGTTCAACAAATGCAGGTCACGTCCTTCCCAGACAAGAGGACAGCAGGCAGCAGTCAGCACAATAGGGCAACAGTCCTCCAAAGAAGCAGTCCAGCAGAGTGTTAATGCTTTCAGCAGCACAACAGCCCTTGTTCCTGGAAGAGTCCACAGGCTCAGAAGTATACTGAAGAGTTGGTGTCTGAGGTCCAGTATTTATACCTGGGCCTGCCTTTGAAGTGGAATAAGCTTCCAGAGGTTTCTCTTTGAAGTGCACAGGTTTCCTGCCTTTTCTGCCCTGGCTCCATACTAACTACAGTGGGTATGCAGGTCTTTGTGTGGCGACAGGACACAGTTTAATTAAGTGTAAGTAGGGCTGTGCCCAGCTCCATCCTCCTATCCTGGCAGTGATGGTGGTACTGAAAAACGAATTTGAGTTTTTCACTATCAGGACATATAAAAATTGAAAGTACACGTCCTAATTTTTAAATATACTGCACCCTGCCTCATTGGCTGTCCAGGGCCTACCATTGTGGTGAAATATGTAACAAAAAGGAATGTTTGGGCCTGGCAAACGATTTAATTTGTTGGGTCAAAAATGAAGTTTAAGGCATGCTGGGAAGGGTCACGTAAGTGAGTGGCACAATCAGTGCTGCAGACTCACTAGTAGTGTTTGATTTGCAGGCTACTGGTATTGATAGTGACACTTTACTAGGGACTTACAAGTTAATTTAATGTGCCAATTGTCCCAATTTCAAAGACACCAAACATAAACTGGTTATCTGCTTACATTTGGAAATAATCACTTATTAAATGTAATGAGATAACTCTAACGCTATCCTTTGGGGGAGGCAGACCTTGCAGTAGTGAAAAATGTATTTAGGAGTTTTTCACTACTAGGACATGTAAGACTTTAAGGTGCATGCCTTCCTCTTTAAATACAATGCACCCTGCCCCATGGTCTGTCCAGGGCCCACCTTATAGGTGACTTGCATGTATTAAAAAGGAAGGTTTGGGCCTGTGAAAGGTTTGTTTTGCAAGGTCTAAATGGCAGTTTAGGACTGCAAACTCATGCTGCAATGGCAGGCCTGAGGCATGTTGGTAAGGTTTACTTAAGTTGATGGCACAATCAGTGCTGCAGGCCCACTAGTAGTATGTAATTTACAGGCCCAGGGCACAGGTAGTGCAATTTAATAGGGACTTACAAGTAAATTAAATATGCCAATTGGGTACAAGTGAATTCTACCATGTTTTAAGAGATAGCACAAACACTTTAGTACTGGTTAGCAGTGGTAAAGTGTGCAGTGTTCTAAGGACAGCAAAAACAATGTCTGCAAAACAGGAGGTTAGAGGCAAAAAATTAGGGGAGAACAACACCAAGGATTCCAGGTTTAACAATAATTAAGGTGAATTCAATCAAAAAGTTATATATTGCAACAGTAACATTTCAAAATGCATCCATTTACATGCTACATAATTGTTCTTGTATATATCTAGAAATGTTCCTAGTCCTGAACTATTCATACTCCTGGCTTGTTTGGAGGATTGGATTAGGCAAGGGGGGTATATCATATCCCGTTTTTTAACTGAGACAAGGCCCTGGATTGGACCACCTCCTTCCTCTCCCACAGAACCCAGAGAGTCCGCCTCCACCCGTTCCAATCCGTAACCACCAAAACCATCTGCGGCGTCCCGCAGGGATCCTCCCTCAGCCCGACGCTGTTCAATGTCTACATGGGTCCCCTCGGTTGCATCGCCAAACTACACGACCGTAACATAATCTCCTACGCTGACGACACCCAGCTGATCCTCTGCCTCACCAAGGACCCCCTCACCACCAAATCCAACCTGCACCAGGGTATGAAGGCCGTCACCGATTGGATGGAGACTAGCCGGCTCAAGCTGAACACGGACAAGACGGAGATCCTCAGATTTGGGCCCAACCCCTCAGCGTGGGACGATTCCTGGTGGCCAATATCACTGGGAACCCCCCCGGCACCAACCAACCACGCACGCAACCTAGGAGTCATCCTCGACTCAAAGCTCAGCGTGACCAACCAAGTCAATGCAGTCTCCTCCTCCTGCTTCCACACCATCTGTATGCTCCGCAAGATCTACAGATGGATCCTGGCGGACACACGAAAAACCGTCACCCACGCCCTCGTCAGCAGTCGACTCGACTATGGAAACGCCCTCTACGCCGGAGCCCCGTCCAAACTCATCAACAGACTCCAAAGAATCCTGAATGCCTCCGCATGCCTGATCCTAGACGTCCCACGCCGAGACCACATCACCCCGCACCTGAGAGACCTGCACTGGCTCCCCGTCGACAAAAGAATCACATTCAAACTCATGTTCCACGCACACAAGGCACTCCACAAGACCGGCCCAGCCTATACCAACAGCCGACTCTCCTTCTACGCACCCAACAGGAAACTCCGCTCCGCCGACCTGTCTATGGCAGCCATCCCACGGATCCACAGAACGACTTCCAGGGGCAGATCCTTCTCCCACTGTGCCGCCAAGACCTGGAACACCCTCCCCCTCCATCTACGACAGACAGCAGACCTCCCGGCCTTCAGAAGACTGCTCAAGACCTGGCTCTTCGACCACTAGCTGCAGCTCCCTCCCTCCTCCCCTCCTCCCCACCCCCCAGCGCCTTGCGAACCTAGAGGGTAAGTAGTGTGCTCTACAAATCCCCTGATTGATTGATTGATTGAACCTATGGAAACATTATATACATACAAACCATGGAGCGTGCTTCTCCTTGGCTTGATCCATGTCTCCATTCACCTAGCTTGTTGGATCCCTGCTTTCTGGCTTCTATTTGCTCTCTTTGGGTCAAAAAAAATCCCCAGCCTCTAATCTCAAACGGGAATAGACCCCAGCGTTGTTTTTTTTTATGTGCACAACATTCATAGCAAGTGAAGCAAAGTGCACTTCAGTAGCCAATATTACGTTTTTGCTTCTGTCACTCTTAGACTTCACAAATTCCCTCTCGCTCTCTCTCTCGAGTTTCTCCAGACACCTCCAACACAGCTCACAGATGCCAAGAGTTGTTTCTTAAACATCATCACAGCCTCTGACTTTATCACCCTCCGTGTTTTCTGACAAGTGGTTGCTTTACTTTGCCTTTTCTTTTAATGCGCAAAGAAAGACTTAGACACCGCTTGACAGCCTTATTGCTCCCCGGGCTGGAAGCATAGCACAGAGAATGTCCTTCACCCATTCAAGTGCAATTTCCAGACTATTATATTTCTTGCTGTTGGCGATGTGACATGTATTCATTTTTAAGACTGAAGACGTACAGCGCACGTCGAGCTGATTTTCCTTTCCGTCAGACCACTTAGAATAGCCAGATATGCTGGCGCCTCCCCCCATGCGCATTTTGGAGTTTATGACTTACCCTACTTTGTGGAACAGAAGCAAAACGTCTATAATGAGATTAAAATGAGACTATTCAGAGAGTATTCATAGACAATACAAATAGAAAGGAATGTAACCTCCCTGAACTTTTACTAATGGGGAGTTATATGTCATGTGTCAGTGCTGATGCAGAACGGCATTGAAGAGTACTTAAAAACTGTACTCCTTGTAGTACTACTGCCTGTACTCCTAAATATTTTTTGTGAATCAGCATCTAAATGTTGCAGTGTAGTGAAACATTTAGTGTCCAATTGCTGATGGATGCATGACAGTTTGATTCTCACCCATTGCTACCCCAGTGTAAAGAATTCAGGTATAGAAACAACGACTCGTTCTATTTCCACACCTTTAATGAAGCGCATAAACTAAGGATCTGTTCTCTGACTTTGTTCAGTGTATTCCTCATTCTGGGACACTGGCCTCCCAAAATCCTAATGACAACATTGCAGCATGTAGGAGGAGGAGTGATGGGCACTGCTGCAAATGCCATGTTGGTTTGGCCGGCTGTTCTACGATGGCCAAACAGACATGCTCACTGAGATCTCTCCAACCGAAGCTGCATTGCCGGTCAGGAGAACAGCAAGCACAGGCTCCCAGTCCCTTTGGGAGCACAAAACCAGCCCACTCATTCCAAAACCGGTGTCTCTCTCATGCTCGGTAATAGTATCACCAGCATTAGAGCAGCGTCTGGATTGGCCGTAGGGGAGTCCGGGAATCCCAGCCTATGCTCTCGCAGTAGAGACAGATGAGCAGAAGAGAGGTTAGGTCGCGAGTGGCAGGTATGTTCTTTATTTTGTTATTGTCCCCCGAGCTGCCCCAACACTTTTCCCTGATGCCAGCCACTACTGTGTAGTGGGTGAAATTAGAATATAAACCAGATATATTGTGCATGTGCATTCAGCATTGCAGTATTTAGTACTGGGCTACAGGCATACCTGCTGTTTTGAATGTCATGGCTAAATAAATGGTTCTAGATATGCTTTCACGTATCTACTGCGCATCATTTATCTGTAATAATGAATGGAGAAAAATACAGAAAGACACTTACAAATATTGAATTTGTAGTAATCGAATATACGAAACGAATGCTATTTTGTGTTGCACTCCAGGTACACAGAAGGACCTGACCATTATATCAAATATTTTAAGGATTTAAGAGTGATTCATTAGTTGTTAGTCACTGGTAAAATGGCACATGGAGTTAAAAGATCATCCCTCCTAGCTGGGTGAGCTGTAATTCTCAGATCTGTATCAACTTAGTCTAGCATTTTTCTACAGTCGAGAAACTGTGCACCATCATGGCCCCATAACCGATTCACCTTCAGGGTAACAATATGATTGTAACTGTAATCTTCTCCTTACCATCACCCCAGGAGTCTCCAGTGCTCCTGGATTGGTGACTTTACAGCACAAACTTAAAAAAAGAAATTCTGTGACCTTGGAAGGAGGCACTAAATTGTGTAATACCACCTGAAAGCTATAGTGCTACAAAACAGAGGTAGCATGGGCGAAATAAAACAAATTAGCATTATCCCAGTATTGCAGGATACGTCAGGGTTCTAGAAATGTAACTTACTTTTTTCTATGTTTAATTTAGAATTGTAATATTTTTTCAGAGCATAGTACAAATACACTATTGAGAGAATTAGATAGAATGTGTTGTGTTGCATGGCTTTGATATGATGATATGATATGATAAGATGTATTTATATAGCGCACTACTGATGGAGCGAGATTACCAGCTTGGGCTACTCTAAAACCATCATACTCACCTGGGCCCATAAACACACATACAATAAGCTGATAATCACCGCTATTGATCAGGGTCTATATTTACTTATAGTAACTAATACCTGTACACTATTTCTTACCAATACCTTCTCACCTTAGTTCTTAATTTCCTGTGGTCGATAGATCAGGTTGTTAGCATAATAGGTATAAATGACATTTACTTTCATTTCTTAGAATGACCACAGACTCTGGAGAGTTTTAAAAGCTTTATCTATGTAATAGTTTTGTGAGTCAAATACCAATACATGTCACATAATGATCAAAGTAAAACATAAAGACGTAATAAAATCTTATGACGTTGGTACCTGGGAAGGGTGTAAAAGGAAAACAGTACAAGGACACACCACACAGACTTATATTAACCTAGAATGGTGTGAGGACCAACCCCTGGCCAAGGGCTGGAAAAGTGACTCTCAAGTAGTCAGGAGCCAACAGATCAGGACAGATTCAGGACAGGACAGGTAACCGCTGTCACCTGAAACCTACAGTGCTACAAAGCAGAGGTAGCATGGGCGAAATAAAACAAATTAGCAGTATCCCAGTATTGCAGGATACGTCTGGGTTCTAGAAATGTAACTTACTTTTTTCTGTGTGTAATTTAGAATATGTTCAGAACATAGTACAAATTCACTATTGAGAGAATTAGATAGAATGTGTTGTGTTACATAGCTTTGATATGATGACATGATATGATAAGATGTATTTATATAGCGCACTACTGATGGAGCGAGATTACCAGCTTGGGCTACTCTAAAACCATCATACTCACCTGGGCCCATAAACACACATACAATAAGCTGATAATCACCGCTATTGATCAGGATCTATATTTACTTATAGTAACTAATACCTGTACACCATTTCTTACCAATACCTTCTCACCTTAGTTCTTAATTTCCTCTGGTCGATAGATCAGGTTGTTAGCATAATAGGTATAAATGACATTTACTTTTATTTCTTAGAATGACCACAGACTCTGGAGAGTTTTAAAAGCTTTATCTATGAAATAGTTTTGTGAGTCAAATACCAATACATGTCACATAATGATCAAAGAAAAACATAAATACGTAATAAAATCTCATGACGTTGGTACCTGGGAAGGGTGGAAAAGGAAAACAGTACAAGGACACACCACACAGACTTATATTTACCTAGAATGGTGTGAGGACCAACCCCTGGCCAAGGGCTGGAAAAGGGACTCCCAAGTAGTCCGGAGCCAACAGATCAGGACAGGTTCAGGACAGGACAGGTAACCGCTGTCACCTGAAACCTACAGAGCTACAAAGCAGAGGTAGCATGGGCTAAATAAAACAAATTAGCACTATCCCATTATTGCTGGATACGTCAGGGTTCTAGAAATGTAGATTACTTTTTTCTGTGTTTAATTTAGAATTTTTTCAAGCATAGTACAAATACACAATTGAGAGAATTAGATCGAATGTGTTGTGTTACATGGCTTTGATATGATGATATGATATTGTAACCTTTCAGGTTCACAAGCAGGGAAGGAGCCAACACTGAAGTGCTCAGTAACTATCTTTATTTGGACAAAGTCAATTTAGGTCCGAGTCATTTATGAAGTAAACGTAAGAAAGGGGGCCAACGTCCTTCTGCTGGTCTTCTGTCGCCTTGGAGACAAGGCTGTTAGTTCACAGCTCAATAATTGCTAAATTTAGGGGAAAGGGGGTGAGGGCAACATTCGTGAAGAAGGCAACAACCACCACCAACTGTTAAGCACCTAGCTATAACTGGAAAGGTGCAGTGTTTAGTGTTCAATAGTCGACGGTGCCCAATATGTCCCTCCCTCCTTTCACGGGTACCCGGTACCTCCCCGTTTAAAACTAAGCAGGTTGCGTAAACGTTCCCGTACCTGGATTAGCCACGCGTCTTCCTGCGTGTGGCTGGGCGGTGCGTGGGAACGGTGGCCTGGTGGCTACTCCTGGACTGCTACCTCCGGAACGGTCTCTCGCTTCGGGGCTGGTTTACCGCTTCTTCCGACTTCTACTTCTTCTTGGGTCGTGGCTCCACGGTCAGCTCTCTCACGGCTGGAATCTTCGAGGTCCGCGACTCCACGTGCGTTTCTTCCTCCGGCGTTCTCCAGGTCCGTGGCGTCAGTCAAGGTGGGTTCCCATCGGCTTCCAGACTTCCACTCCGACTCGCTTCTGGACACACATTCCTCGGCGTCTTCCGGGTCTGCCTTTCTTCCCCCTGGGGCCGATCCTGATAGGCCCACGAACTCCGGTGTCATAAGGGCCGAGTCAACCTCCGTGAAATCCAGGCTATCCTTAAAGGGCCCGTACCAGTCCTGTTGGTAAGATTGAAAGTCCGTTACGGGGCTTGGTAAAGGGGAGGTCTTGACCCCCTGACAGATATGATAAGATGTATTTATATAGCGCACTACTGATGGAGCAAGATTACCAGCTTGGGCTACTCTAAAACCACCATACTCACCTGGGCCCATAAACACACATACAATAAGCTGATAATCACCGCTATTGATCAGGATCTATATTTACTTATAGTGACTAATACCTGTACACCATTTCTTACCAATACCTTCTCACCTTAGTTCTTAATTTCCTCTGGTCGATAGATCAGGTTGTTAGCATAATAGGTATAAATGACATTTACCTTTATTTCTTAGAATGACCACAGACTCTGGAGAGTTTTAAAAGCTTCATCTATGCAATAATTTTGTGAGTCAAATACCAATACATGTCACATAATGATCAAAGTAAAACATAAAGACGTAATAAAATCTCATGACGTTGGTACCTGGGAAGGGTGGAAAAGGAAAACAGTACAAGGACACACCACACAGACTTATATTTACCTAGAATGGTGTGAGGACCAACCCCTGGCCAAGGGCTGGAAAAGGGACTCCCAAGTAGTCAGGAGCCAACAGATCAGGACAGGTTCAGGACAGGACAGGTAACCTCTTCTAAGTGCAATGCCAGTGTTACACCCCACTCTGGTGCTACTCTCCTCGATTCTTTCCTCTTGATGAACAGATTCTTCTCCCTCAGCAATCTCTCCGACTGTTCTCTCTCTCCGTCTCTCCTTTCTCGATGCTTCTGTCAGAGTGCTTGAGCAGCTTCTCTGACCTCCGTGGCATCCGCTGTCTTCTGCCGCAATGATGGACCGGTGACAGGTCGGTGACAAGTCTTACAATCTAACTGACTGAGCCTACCTTAGTTATGCTATTCTCAGTGTATGTACCACCCTCCAATGTTTCAATATTCATGAATACCCTACTTGTGATAGGACAATGGAATGGGGAGAGGTCATGACACCATACTAATGTAATGTCATTTTCTTAGACTTATTGTTTTATGTTCCCTCCCCTTAATTTCACTTTCCCATGCTTTATTCACACCCACATTTTACATTAGGATTATTACATTGTATGCGCAATTTAACTTTTTTCTCCTTCCCCTCTCCGGGTCAAGAGGTGCTGTTCCCAGGCGCCTCTTCTGTTTAGACTGTACTTAGCAGAGTTTCACTGTCATAGCTTGAAGTTTGACAGTCCAGCACGCTAGCACACAAGTAGGGATGATGGAGATTTCAGTCACCCTCCAGGCCCAAATACAAACTATTACTAAAGTCAAAGAAAAACATGTTAAAATACGAAAATAAATGAATGCACTGTATACCACTTATTCCTACTCTATTCCCTTTAATTTATTTTAACTGTTGCCTTAGCAGTTTAGCAAGACATACAAGGTTTAATATAAGCATAGCCATGTGCATTAACATGTGAGATTCAAAGTGGCCATCTCTAATACTTATATCAAGAAGGAGGGAAGAGGATTCTCGGTCCATTCGGTTCCCCTAGTTCAATACTAGATTAATCAAAAATGGGAATGGACACTAGTATCTACTTAACCGTCGGCTAAGCTTTTGACAACCCTCATAGACCACCTGGTTCAGTTCGTTGCGGTATATCTTTTTTCCGCCCCGCCAGGAGTCATGGCATAGTCATAGGGTTGCCAAATAACGTGCGGTATGCCTGCCTCACCCGAGGCTACCTCTGGCTCAGGTAGAAGTGTCCAGAAATCATAGGGAAGGAAAAAAGTGGGGATTTTACTTTAAGAACAGTGTGTCACCTTAAAAAATTGATTTAATGGGAAGGGTTGACACTGTATTAAAAATTGTCGATATATAAGGTATAATCGAGTAACTAGATTTCCATATATCTATATGTATATGGATGTGTCAACATGTTTCAGCTCTTTTGGCCCAGCCGGGTCTGGAGAGCTTTCGTCAGGACAATAAACAAACAAACAACATATATAAGGTACTCACACAACTAGTGTTGGGTCCTATTTAGCTATATTTGCTTATCTTGTTAAGCCACCTATAATGTGGGGACACAGAAAATACCACATTTAAAGTATATCGTTTTTTGGTGATTTGGGATTGTACTTTTAAATAAAAGCGCACATCCCAGAGTTACTAGGGCAAAAAAACTGTGTATCTAATTCAGAATACATAAATTACGCAATGTGGGAAGAGAGAAGGAGACTAGGTTTCAGTTAAGTTAGGGAGCAGTTAATGCATCGCGTTCATAGATACAAGGGGTAATGTAATGTGAAGTATTGATTATACTGACACTTGTAACAGGGGACGTTATCAAGTCATTATGTCTCCAAAAGTCAACAAGGAGACCGGCGCCCTAACAAAACTAAATTAATGTGCGCATTAAAGCTTGGAAAATATGTCACAGAAGGAAGAACATGCACGTAATTAGAGTGCGGAAATACCTGGTAGGTTTGGCTTGCCAGCGTCAGCAGGAGTTGGAGAGTCGCTGTGCGCGGTCTTTGCTAGAAAATATTCACACTATTAGGCAATAGTTACTCGGACTTCTTACCGGTTAAGGTCGTGTTACAAGGGAAGTTCTTACCCGCATGGACCGGCTTTCAGTCCCTGTGCTGACTCTGCTCCTGGTTACAGGCGGAGCTCAGTTTCCCGGGCTTAAGGCTGTAATCCTGAACACTAAGAAAGGACTAAAAAGTCAGCTATAAACATACTTCAACATGGCTAACCCCACAATTACCTCGCAATATGTTTTTGGGCATTAGATCAATATAAGAGCATTGGTTTTTTAGTTTTTTACTCTTAGTAGAAACGTTCATAACTAAAACACGCTGGTGAATTCGAGTGTCTCACTGGTTAATATCATTTCTAATGTGAATGTCATGATTATTTTATTTTTAACCACAGTTATCAGGTAAATAGATGTCAAGAGCAAAGACATCAATCTGACTGAGAAAAGATTATCATTATTTAACTTGTTCGTGGGTGTGTAATATTAATGAACAGAAATTTCCATCATTATTAAACCGGTTCGTAGGTGTGCGATATTAATGAACAGAAATTAATAGAACTGATTCCAGGGAATATTGTCGTTCATTCCTCGTATATGGGTGCCAAGACGGTCCACCCACCTTTGTTTTTTTTCGAAAAGAACTTTCTCCGCATTGTTATTCTTGTTTTTTAGCATTTCAATTATTGTCCAACGTAATCCTCACATGAATGTCCTGCTTCCACAAAATGTGTACAAAGTTTTGTGTTATTTTTCTTCGTCCTGACATTACTCATATGTTCCCCAATTCTCAACTTGATTTTTCTGCAAGTCATGCCTATATATATTGGCGTTCACAAGGGCATGTGACCATGTAAATTACATGCGTTGAGTTGCAATTGGTGTGTTGCTTTTGGGTCCATTTCAAGGTTGCTGTCAGTTGTAGAGTTTTAATTGGTTTAGTTAATTTGCATACTCCACAGGTACCACATGGGTAGTGTCCTACTACAGGTTCCATCCTCATATCTCTGATGACAGGGATGATTTGTTTTTTCATTGGTCTCGTGTGAACCAGGACGTCTCTGATGTTTTTAGTTCTTTTATTGGCAAATCTGGGTTTTGGCCAGTTCAATTGTCCAGATGTAATTATCTGCCAATTCTTTCTAATGAGCTTTTGTACATCATTGGTTGCTGGACAGTAAGTTGTTACGCATGTTACCAAGTCTTTAATGGGTTCCTTTTTGTTGATTTGCAAAAGACATTCACGTGGTTGATGTCTGGCCCTTTTCATGCATTTTTTTATCACAGGGGGGGTATAGTCCATCATTTGTAGTTTTTGACTCAATTCCTGTGCCTGTATTAAGTAATCGCTGTTCTTACTGCAATTCCTTTTATGGCGGAGAAATTGACTAAAGGGAAGATTGTCCCGTAAGGGTCGTGGGTGGTAACTGTGATAGGAGAGCAGGCTGTTTTTTGCTGTTGGCTTTGTAAAGGTTCTGGTCTCCAATTTGCCTTTTTCATGAAAAATGGTCAGATCAAGAAAGTCTATGCTTTTGTTACTGGCAGCAAAGGTGAACTTGAGCCACCGGTCTCTTTTGTTCAGCCATTCCATGAATTTTAGAAGATCTTCTTTTGTATCCCAAATCAACAACACATCATCTATATAACGTTTCCAGTATATAATACTGGAAACGTAAGGATTTGCCGTGTTCAGCACAGAGTCTTGTTCAAGTTGGCTTACATAAAGCCCAGCCACCGACGGTGCACAGGCACTTCCCATGGAGGTTCCATGACATTGCAAGAACAGTTGTCCGTTGTACTCAAAATAGTTTTCTTTTAGGACCAAACGGCAACATTCTAGAATGAAATGGCGAGGAGTTTTGTGGCGCCACTCTTGATGGAAGAGTAGATCTTCTAACATTTGCAAGGTGTCCTCCTGGGGTAGGCTTGTGTATAAGGCTTCAACATCAAGCCCTACCAACAGCATTGTGTTAGGATTGAATTCTAAATCTGCAATTTGAATCAGGAGGTCTCTGGTATCTTTCAGGTAAGTTGGAGTTTTTTGAACCAGCTCTTTTAGGTACTCGTCTGCAAATGTTGAAAGGGGCTCCAACACCGACCCTATACCTGAGACGATTGGGCGTCCCGGTGGGGGTGATTTGTTTTTATGCGTTTTTGGGAGTGAATAGAAGAATGGTATTTTAGGATTTTTCGGTGTCAAATACTCTGCTTCTTTTTTTGAGATCCATCCGCTGACTTCGGCTTCATGTACCATTATTGCTATGGTGTTCGTCAGTCTATCAGTGGGATCTTCCTCAATTTTTCTGTAAAAATTCTCATCAGACAGAAGAGACAAGCATTGTTGATCATATCCATCCTTTGATAAAATCACTACACCACCCCCCTTATCTGCTGGTTTTATTACGATTTTCTCATTATCCTTGAGCTCAGTCAGTTCAAGGCGTTCCTTTTTATTTAGATTTTGATAAGTCTTTTTGGAACCCAAATTATCAATTCCTTTCATGATTGCCTGCTCGAATGTTTGTATCTCAATGGGTACTGTGGCCGTTGGAGGACAGAACTTGGATTTCCTCTTCAGATTAGTATCCCCTTTGTTATAGGAAATTGTGGATTCTTTGAAAAAGGCTTTAAGTTTTAGAGTCCGACAGAATTCTGAGATCTCACATTTCAGTTTAAAACAATCCAAAGGGGGGGTAGGTACAAAGCCTAATCCTTTGTTAAGGACAGACAGCTGGTCATTGGATAGAATAATATCTGATAGATTGACGACTAAAGAGTCTTCTTGCTGGGGCCTGGTTGAGCTGACGACATGCTGCGTGTCTGTACATTTGGTTGCTGATCTTGCCACGTCAAGTTTTTCTTTCTGCCTCGCGTTTAATTTTGGCCTCTCCCTAAAAAAGGCTGTTGTTGTTGGATCGTGGTATTAGACATTCCGTGATTGTCCATTTGTTGTTGAGGATGGATATTAGGGTTATACGGGTCCATCCAACCTGCATAAGGCGGTATGAACGGTGGATAATATGGCATTTGATTCCCATGAAAGTATGATGGACGTTGCCACCTGTTGCCTCTTCTGGGGCGATAAGATCTAAAATTGTTCCGGCCCCTTCTTGGAGTCGATTCGTCTGAGCTCACATCCGAGCCAGTAGATCCTGTGTCAGAGCCATTTTCAGTTGCTACAAAATCTTCTTTTGTGTAAGGATGCATTTTTACTTGGCTGAATTTTTTTAGGTCTTTTCCCAGTTTTTGCAATTTGTTCTGCATTAAATATTCTTGCGATTCATCCATTTCTTTCATGATTTCATCAATACGTTTTTTGTATATCAAAGGGTTGATGTTTTTCTTCATTTCATTTTCGCAGTCTTGTATTTCTACTAATAACGCATCCGATAGTCGTTTTGCTGTCTTTACTATTAACACCAGATAGTCAAGGGTGCATTTCCAAGATATGGACGACCAATCACATCTGAATGCAAGGTCATGTAGAAAAATTCTTGGCGCATTGGAAACCCACAGTCCCTTTGGTGCAGTTTTAGACCTTAAATATTCCGTCATTATTATGCCATGCATGGCAGTCCGTATTTGTTCTCTTTTCTTGTTAGTCAGTGTGTCCCAATCATCGGTTTGAGCTATGACCTGGATCAGTTCTGAATTTTGTAGCAGTGGTTGAGCTGCTAATATTGCATCAATATCATCTCCTGTAAAGCTTAAACCAGTGTTATTCTCCATTCTCTCTTTCTTGTTATGCGTGAGGATTAAAAAGCACCTCAGACCCAATCATGCGTTGGTTGGGTGTGAATTTCCCGCAGCTGCACGCTGCTTAAAGACTTATATCAAAAAGGAGGGAAGAGGATTCTCGGTCCATTCGGTTCCCCTAGTTCAATACTAGATTAATCAAAAATGGGAATGGACACTAGTATCTACTTAACCGTCAGCTAAGCTTTTGACAACCCTCATAGACCACCTGGTTCAGTTCGTTGCGGTATATCTTTTTTCCACCCCGCCAGGAGTCATGGCATAGTCATAGGGTTGCCAAATAACGTGCGGTATGCCTGCCTCACCCGAGGCTACCTCTGGCTCAGGTAGAAGTATCCAGAAATCATAGGGAAGGAAAAAAGTGGGGATTTTACTTTAAGAACAGTGTGTCACCTTAAAAAATTGATTTAATGGGAAGGGTTGACACTGTATTAAAAATTGTCGATATATAAGGTATAATCGACTAACTAGATTACCATATATCTATATGTATATGGATGTGTCAACATGTTTCAGCTCTTTTGGCCCAGCCGGGTCTGGAGAGCTTTCGTCAGGACAATAAACAAACAAACAACATATATAAGGTACTCACACAACTAGTGTTGGGTCCTATTTAGCTATATTTGCTTATTTTGTTAAGCCACCTATAATGTGGGGACACAGAAAATACCACATTTAAAGTATATCGTTTTTGGTGATTTGGCATTGTACTTTTAAATAAAAGCGCACATCCCAGAGTTACTAGGGCAAAAAAACTGTGTATCTAATTCAGAATACATAAATTACGCAATGTGGGAAGAGAGAAGGAGACTAGGTTTCAGTTAAGTTAGGGAGCAGTTAATGCATCGCGTTCATAGATACAAGGGGTAATGTAATGTGAAGTATTGATTATACTGACACTTGTAACACGGGGCGTTATCAAGTCATTATGTCTCCAAAAGTCAACAAGGAGACCGGCGCCCTAACAAAACTAAATTAATGTGCGCATTAAAGCTTGGAAAATACGTCACAGAAGGAAGAACATGCACGTAATTAGAGTGCGGAAATACCTGGTAGGTTTGGCTTGCCAGCGTCAGCAGGAGTTGGAGAGTCGCTGTGCGCGGTCTTTGCTAGAAAATATTCACACTATTAGGCAATAGTTACTCGGACTTCTTACCGGTTAAGGTCGTGTTGCAAGGGAAGTTCTTACCCGCATGGACCGGCTTTCAGTCCCTGTGCTGACTCTGCTCCTGGTTACAGGCGGAGCTCAGTTTCCCGGGCTTAAGGCTTTAATCCTGAACACTAAGAAAGGACTAAAAAGTCAGCTATAAACATACTTCAACATGGCTAACCCCACAATTACCTCGCAATATGTTTTTGGGCATTAGATCAATATAAGAGCATTGGTTTTTTAGTTTTTTACTCTTAGTAGAAACGTTCATAACTAAAACATGAATTCGAGTGTCTCACTGGTTAATATCATTTCTAATGTGAATGTCATGATTATTTTATTTTTAACCACAGTTATCAGGTAAATAGATGTCAAGAGCAAAGACATCAATCTGACTGAGAAAAGATTATCATTATTTAACTTGTTCGTGGGTGTGTAATATTAATGAACAAAAATTTCCATCATTATTAAACCGGTTCGTAGGTGTGTGATATTAATGAACAGAGATTAATAGAACTGATTCCAGGGAATATTGTCGTTCATTCCTCGTATATGGGTGCCAAGACGGTCCACCCACCTTTGTTCTTTTTCGAAAAGAACTTTCTCCGCATTGTTATTCTTGTTTTTTAGCATTTCAATTATTGTCCAACGTAAGTCCTCACATGAATGTCCTGCTACCACAAAATGTGTACAAAGTTTTGTGTTATTTTTCTTCGTCCTGACATTACTCATATGTTCCCCAATTCTCAACTTGATTTTTCTGCAAGTCATGCCTATATATTGGCGTTCACAAGGGCATGTGACCATGTAAATTACATGCGTTGAGTTGCAATTGGTGTGTTGCTTTTGGGTCCATTTCAAGGTTGCTGTCAGTTGTAGAGTTTTAGTTGGTTTAGTTAATTTGCATACTCCACAGGTACCACATGGGTAGTGTTCTACTACAGGTTCCATCCTCATATCTCTGATGACAGGGATGATTTGTTTTTTCATTGGTCTCGTGTGAACCAGGACGTCTCTGATGTTTTTAGTTCTTTTATTGGCAAATCTGGGTTTTGGCCAGTTCAATTGTCCAGATGTAATTATCTGCCAATTCTTTCTAATGAGCTTTTGTACATCATTGGTTGCTGGACAGTAAGTTGTTACGCATGTTACCAAGTCTTTAATGGGTTCCTTTTTGTTGATTTGCAAAAGACATTCACGTGGTTGATGTCTGGCCCTTTTCATGCATTTTTTGATCACAGGGGGGGTATAGTCCCTCATTTGTAGTTTTTGACTCAATTCCTGTGCCTGTATTAAGTAATCGCTGTTCTTACTGCAATTCCTTTTATGGCGGAGAAATTGACTAAAGGGAAGATTGTCCCGTAAGGGTCGTGGGTGGTAACTGTGATAGGAGAGCAGGCTGTTTTTTGCTGTTGGCTTTGTAAAGGTTCTGGTCTCCAATTTGCCTTTTTCATGAAAAATGGTCAGATCAAGAAAGTCTATGCTTTTGTTACTGGCAGCAAAGGTGAACTTGAGCCACCGGTCTCTTTTGTTCAGCCATTCCATGAATTTTAGAAGATCTTCTTTTGTATCCCAAATCAACAACACATCATCTATATAACGTTTCCAGTATACAATACTGGAAACGTAAGGATTTGCCGTGTTCAGCACAGAGTCTTGTTCGAGTTGGCTTACATAAAGCCCAGCCACCGACGGTGCACAGGCACTTCCCATGGAGGTTCTCTAATACTACTGCGTAGCCGCAAAGATTTCCACGAAAAGCGAAAGACGTCATACTACGTAGATGCACTAGACGCATGCACAGAATATTCCCGCGTTTTTGGCAGCCATATTACACCACTCGAGTTACTTGTTAGGAAAGCACATTTTAAAGCTTCCTCTAGATGAAGTAAATGTTGTGTAGTGCAATTATTAGTATTCACAAAACATGTTGTTTATATTTATTACATGTTATTCGAGAGCATTGAATCCGAGCAAGTTTCTTACATACAAAACCTTGCTCCATCAATCCCCTCTTTGATGGCATTTTATGCCTTCACTAATTAATAACCAGATGCCAACTTCAGAAATTTCCCAATTCTATTACTTCTATCACTTTGGAATCTCTCTTTCCCCTTTTCTTTTGAAAACCCTTCATTCTCCTGTAGATATCTCCCTTTATTTCTTCGAGCTGAATTTCATCATATTTTCTCTTCCTTCCTTTTTCATTCAACCCTTACCATTTTCTTTTTCTGCAGCATTTGCACCAAATCATTATTGTTAGGATTAATAGTGTTATTCCCATTATTGGCATCAGTATTCAACCTATAATACCTCTTCCAACATTAGAAAACCAACTACTGATGGAAAAAAAACATTGGTTGGTTTCTTCCATGCACTGTCAACTTCCAGTGGTTTCAATTCTTCTTCCAAATTCATGATATTTTTTACATATTTCCCAATTTCAACACTTTTGTCAGGTATATAGGTGCAATAATGTTGTGCCTTCAACATTTTACAGACTCCGCCCTCTTCTGCCAATAAAATATCAAGAGCAAGTCGATTTTGTAAAACCATAGATCTAACCGCAACTAATTTGGTATTGATCAATTAGAATCCTCCAGCAGTATCAGTCGATAAGCGATCCACCACTGTTGATAATTTACAAATTTTTTTGTATTCAGAATTACTCCCACTTGAGGCATCAATGCACTAAATATATCTCCTACAATTTTTGAAAATTTAGCCCTTTTCTTACGTGTTAGTCCATTGTTTTCTTCATTGCTAACAGTGATTCTTTTAACATGGTATACCTTTGGGAATACTATTCTGAAATAGCAACTCCCATACCAGTGGTCAGGCAGCTTAAAGTAAGCTTTGTCCCCACACACATAATAAACTCCAGTAAATACTGGATCTGTTCCACCTTTTAGTCCACATCCCCCTATTATTAGAAAATTGTGCTCACATTCACAGGAACCACTGCATATATTATTATACTCTGTTTTAACCTATGGAGACATATTTTCTCTTTCTTTTCAAGGTCGAGGGACATAGCAGCATGAGTCTTGCCTGTTAAAATAAAATCTTCTCTCTCATCCCACTTAGGTATCTGAGGTTTTAGTTCAGAAGCCATTCCATGGAAATTCTGTCTCCTTTTCTCTACTAAATTCAAAAATACATTTTCTTCTTCATGTAACTTACATGGTAAATGTTGCTTATGTGCTTCAGCTATATCTATTATTTTCATTGTTAGAAAATATTCACCCATGAATTGTGAATCTCTACTGCTAAGAAAAGGGTTATTATTTTTTCGGAGGGGAACTTCAGAGAAAATCACATCTATGTTCGGATAATAATATTGTAACTTTCCAGTTCTGTAAAATAAACTAGCTTAAATACTACATGAAATACCATATGTCAGTGGTAAATGATGATATGTTAATCCTTCTGCTACTGATGTCGGTAATTTCATACATACATAGCAATCGCTAACGTCCATGGTTTCTACATTGTGTATTAACAGATTAGCAAAAACATTTAAATCTGTATCATTTGTATACATGCTGTGATGTAAATCTGTCTCATCTGGTGCTTCTAATTCTACTCTATCTCGCTTAATGTTAGCTACCGTTCCATATTGAGTCACAAACAACAAATGTGTCCATCTCTATAAAGTTGCCAATACATACCTCCATTGGTTCGGTAATTGGGGTCCTAATGTGCTTATTAGAAGCACCCACTACTTGGATAGCTTCTCCTGAGAGGGGTAGGTGTGGGATGTCTGCTGTTCTCACAGTAGAACAGGCAGCACCAGTATCCAATAAGAAGGTGATATCATTTCCATCAACCTTACCATCTATATATGGACCTGACTGATCTACCGGCAAGGATGCACCAAGTACGTATTCCTCTTCCTCCCCTCTCAGGCACCGTTATTGTAGTTCTGCCTCAAAAAATGAATCCTGCAAAAGAAACTGTTGTGATACGGAATTTTTCTTACCTCCTCCCTCCTGGAATCCGGTGTCCACACTGTACTTGGCTTGAGTCACAATAGGGGCACGTGGCAATTGACTCTGTACAACCTGCTGCGGTCGCCTCATTAAAACCTCATTCTGCGTCTGTGGATTTAAATTTTGATTTTGGACATTATTATTCTGTATAAGCTTACACTCATTTTTCCAATGCCCCACTTTTCGGGACTCGCGACAGGGAAACTTTTTCTTTGCCTCTTTTCTGCTCATTCACCCTCTTGGTTTGCCCCCGCTACCTTCACCTTGGCCTTGCTCTTTTCCTTGTATCTGCCTGATTACATAGTTGTAGTTCTTGCTGCACTGCTAATTTAACTTGGGCCACATTACCTTTTCTTCTAGTTTCTTTCATCTATTGCCAATCTCTTCCCTACAGTACTTTGCGTACTTGAGGATTTCATCTATGGCTTTGCTTGCCAGCACAACATGTGTTGTTTAATCATCTGTGATATTTCCAACCTTAACCCAGACAAAAAACAATACACAAAATGTGTCATGTCCTTGTTTTCAATATTTTCAAACCCACTGTACTGCTTGAACACCTACAAAAGACTTTCATAATATGCATGTACTAACTCATCTTTTTCTTGAGAAGTCCTGTCTGTTTTTTTCCAATCTGTTTCCTTTGGAGGAATCATTCCCTTCAGGAAAGTGATTACCTGATGATATTTTTCATTACATCTTCTGACGGGGCTCCTGTCTTTGCATCTCTTGGGTACTCATCATTAGACCAATCTTTTGTAATTGTAAATTCTGCGGTTGTTTCAATCTGTGCTTCTTTTGAGCATCCTGGTGTAACTTTTATGAATTAATCCTTTATTGGCTCTCTTATTGTCAAATTCATTAAAGAAATGATCCACTCACACTCCCTTGCCTGATCATCAATTGCTATATTTTCTTTTCTCGGTTGTGTGATCGGTGTAGTCAGGACAGGAGTTTTAGAACAATTGTGCTTAACCCCATATAAGGGAACAAAGGGACCTATAGTCACTGGTATCTACAGTGCTTCAGGACTTGTATTTAGATGGGTTATTTTCTTAATTAACTCACTTCTATTTTTATTTTTTCCCTTTCTTTCTTTTTCATGAAGTGCCCTTTCCAGTGTGGCCTCATGTACAACCTGCGAACTAAGGGTGTTTTCAGAAGCGGGGGAACTAGGGGTTATTCTATTTGATTCTTCTTGCTAAGGTGGTGGATTTTTCATTACAATATCTTCAAAATAATCATCTTCGGAATCTCCACTACCAGTCACTAAGGGCCAGATGTAGGTAAATACCATTTACCGATTCTAAAATACTGAAGTTTACCGATTCGGTATTTTAGAATGGGTAAATGGTATGTAGGTATTAATTCGGTAATTTTTAACGAATCTGTAAAATTCGGTAAATACCGATTCGGTATTTACCGAATCGGTATTCCCCATTCATTCCTATGGCCCTCCAGGCCCATAGGAATGAATGGGGAATACCGATTCGGTAAATACCGAATCGGTAAGGGGGAAGACTTACAAGGGTGGCACTGTTGCACCCCTGAATAGTGCATGGGTGCACATGTGGCACACATACATGCCCTAAGGGCATATATGTCTGCCACATGGCACTGTTAAAAAAGCAAGTATTTGCTTTTTTAATGGTTTTCGTTATTTACCACCAACTTGTAGTTGGTGGTAAATAACAAATCCTTACAGGTGAAAAGCACTCACTTGAGTGCTTTCTACATTTCAGATACGGTAATTTACCGAATCGATATTTAAGTATTCGGTAAATTACCAAATTCTTAAATACTGATTCGGTAAATTAACGTATCTGAAATGTAGTCACCTACATCCCAAATGCCTAATACCGGTCAGTAACGGCCGAAATTCGGTAATTTCGGCCGCTACCGACCGGTATTAGGGTTCCTACATCTGGCCCTAAATGTTTTGTTTTCTCTGTACATTTACTTCCTGTCGCTTCTTCTGTGGTCAATAAAGGATATAATCCTTCCACTACCATGGCCTGTCTCCATTGTTTCATCTGATTATCTCATGTTTCTCTGGGATATCTCGGATAGAATGTACTTATGTTGCCACTACATCGTGATCTGTCTCACTCAAAAGCCTCAGTCTCCCATTCTTCTAAATAATTCATACTGAGTTAATCTGGGTCTTGGTTCTAACTCATTCATGCGAAGTCGTAAATTATGTAAAATTCTTCCATTAAATGTTCCACACTCAGGGAATGCTAATATTCCGTCACCCTTTGTGTATTTTATCCAATTTTCTAACCATACACAAATATGGTAGCCTCTTTCTATCATCTTGTATGATGCTGGTGTTTTCAGGGGAGGAATAATAATTACTTCTCTAGTTTTAATGGGTTTGTCCTTTTTAAAATAATTCTTGATTCTCTGCATAAATGACATTTTCCTTTTCCCTCCGTACATTTTGGGTGGATCTCCTCTAATAAATTGTTTGTGGGCAAAACCTATAAATCTTCTATCTGGCCAGGTCCCTAATATAGTAGGTTCTATACCCCACATGCAAACCCCACTGTCTATTAACACTGAAACTGCTAATCTGGTGATTAATTAATTGTTTACTTCTACTCTAAATCTTCTCCAATACCAGTGCGTCCTTTATTCGGATGACCAATCAACATTTGGTTTACTGATTTACTTTAACCACTGCTTATGCGGCTTTTCTGTGATGTCAGTTTCGCTCCTCTGTACTCACCTCTCCTTTACAATTTTACCTCAGCTACACACCCGCTATCGCAACCAATCTCAGCGCGGATTTCAGTGACGTCAGTGCAGCACCCGCAACTAACCCCTCCTTTGCAAGGTAATGCGAAACTCAATTTCTTTTAATTACACATTTCATTAATTGACAACATAAAAACATTCGCTACTGTGCCTAATTTACTAAATTCAAAGAAAAGTCAATTTCTTCCACTGTGAGTAACCTTTTTCTTTTACCCCACACACTATGAGTAAACCTCTTCCGCTCACTCTTCACTCAAGCATCAAAGAACCTGCTACATCTTCAGTATTACCCTTTCTAGGTGATATAAGACCAACGTTTCACCAGTAAACTCCTTTGCTAACAGTCACTCTCACTTTTGTACAAGAAAATAATCCCTAATTAGTGCTTCAAGTTCTGCCTAACTTTCCACACTTTCTTCATCAAGGCCAGTAACCTCACTGCAGTGTGACTTCCATTTACCACCAGCTATTCAACATCCTCGGAGATTTCTGGACAACATAAAACAATACAAACAGGTTTTTGTTAATACATAAATCAATATTCCAATACACAATTAACTACCTATTTTTAACTAAAACCTATCCATTGCTCTGCTACCAAGAAATACTGTTGAAGTGAGATTACCAGCTTGGCATACTCTAAAACCACCATACTCAGCTGGGCCCATAAACATACAAAGAATAAGCTGATAATCACCGCTATTGATCAGGAATTATATTTACTTATAGTGACTAATACCTGTGCACCATTTCTTACCAATACCTTCTCACCTTAGTTCTTAATTTCCTCTGGTTGATAGATCAGGTTGTTAGCATAATAGGTATAAATGACATTTACTTTTATTTCTTTGAATGATCACAGACTCTGGGGAGTTTTAAAAGCTTTATCTATGCAATAATGTTGTGAGTTAATTCAATTCAATTCAATAATCCTTCATTCGATATTTAAAAAACGTCGTAAAAGTACATGATTATACAATTTTTAAAAACATTTAAAATATAGTTCATGAACATCATCTGCCCACCACAAATTCCAGTAAAACAACATTTGACAGAGAGTTCCTTCAACACAGTCCTCTTGTATTTCTTAGCCTTTTAGCGACCTTAATAAAACTCATAATACAAAGCAGCGTGTGAGGATCATTAGCCCTTTGCAAGAATAATAGTGCAACCATTGCATGTCTAAACTTAGCCTGTTTTAAAATGCCCACTAAAAAACTGCACCTAGGTAGTTTATAAAATGAACATAATAATACAAAATGAATGGTATCCCGCGGAGACCGATTGTCACAGCCGCAGGGACCCTTCTGCTCAACAGTTAAAGTAAAACCTGGCGGATCCGCCAGTAAGTGGTCTAAAAGGTTGAGCCTAAAACGAGCCATTAAAAATCTGTCCTGAGCATTAAACATGAAAGCAAGCTAAGGTTCCATGCCCTGCCCTGTCTTTACCATACCATGGGGGCCTACAGTTGGTTTTACTCCTTCCACTACTGCTCTACGCGAGGCTGCCTGGTCAAGGAAAATTCTCTTGACTCTACATTTATCTTGAGGGATAATTTCCATTGGATATGTGAAAAGATCTTTACAGCCAATTCCCTCAAGCCTAGTCTTCACGTACCTTATCCATGGGATACTCATTCCTTTGTCCCTATCGAGGAAATCTCTGATGATTTGTCTACTTAGGTCTGCCTCTGTATTGGTCCAAATCTTTAGCCAGGCCATAAGGAGTCTAACCTTAACCAAATCCTCAATGTAAGCCCTACCCAGTTTCTCGTGAATGATGTATGCGGGTGTGCTTTGGGGTGTTTTGAGGACTTTTCTCAGGTATTTGTTCTCCTCAAACTGTAACTGCCCTGTATTTACAAAGCCCCAGACTTCCGCCCCATAAACCACTTTTGAGCAACATATTGAGCTGTACAGGTTCATTATTTGTTCCGGGGACCACCGACCCAGCCTACTCCCATAATTAATTATAGCTCCTGTTGAGGCCACTAGCGTGCTACGCCGCTCTTCAACTAGTGTTTTGAAGTTTAGGAGCCCGTCAAGTAACAGGCCAGGATAGGGAAAAGGTGTGTACCTGCCCTATTTTGTGTGCACCTATTTTATAGGAAAATTTCCTGCAGGGTTTAGTTCCAGCCAGCAAAACATAAGACTTGGTCAAGTTGCCCGAAAGGTCTGGGGTGTCCATAAAATGACAAACCCGTCGACAAGACACTGCAGACCTTTTGGGGTACGGGCTAATAGTACCGCGTCATCTGCGTACAACAGCACTGGAACGGGCCTGGTCCCAACTCTTGGGCAATCCAACTTTAGTTTGCATAATGCCTGGTCAAGATTATTAATGTACAGGGAGAACAAAAAAGGGGCCAATATACATCCCTGTCTGACCCCACTAGTGCAGGGGAAGGGTGACGTGGGGCACCCCTCCAGATTGTATCGCACTTTAGCTGAGGTGTTCCAATGCAATGCTCTCAGGATGTTTACTAGGCCCTGGTCAACCCCCAATCTACTCATCACGGCCCACAGCTTCTCTCGGTAAAGGTGGTCAAATGCTGCGGTAAGGTCCATGAACCCTAGGTATACAGCTTCATTGCTGGCGATGGTGTATTTCGCCACCAATAAATAAAGGTTCAGGCACTGGTCTGTTGTCGACCTCCCTGGTCTAAACCCATACTGGACGTCGGTGATAATTTGATGTTCATTCGCCCAGTCCATAAGGCACATTAAAACCACTCGGCTCAGGACTTTGGCTGTCACATCAATTAATGATATTGGTCTATAACACTGGGGGTTGTCCCTATTCCCTTTTTTAAAAATGGGGTCTATTGTCGCCGATGACCATGACCGCGGCAGGCCAGTTGCGACAGCCGCATTTATCACCCTTGTGAGGATAGGGGCCCTCAATTCAATGTTGCTTAAATAAAGCTCTGGTGGGATACCATCCGGTCCTGGTGCTCTGTTTCGCGTTAGGCCCTCGATACCCACAACAATTTCCTCCAAAGTGAATTCAACTGTGGTGACCCACTTCCCCCCCCCCATTTCATGACTGTTCTCGTCCCTGTGATTGCATAGACCTTTAAAATAAACATACCATTGTTCTGGCAAAATGGAAGTACCGATTTCCGGTGTGTTAACGTCCTGGAAACACGGGTATTTATTATTTTCCAGAACGCAGTCCCATCCCTTCTATCTCCTGCGTCCCGTAGGTCTTCCCAGGCTTGTGATTGAAGGGAGATCTTCCTACTTTTAATCGCCTTTTTGTATGCGGTCCTACACTGCGCAATTCTTGACTTGTCCCGTGGGAGAGATTTCAGGCTAGTTTTTAGATCTTTGTGTGCCCGCGAGCAATCTTTGTCAAACCATCTGGGGGTAATGTTTACCTTCCTCTGCGTGGTAGACTTTAATAGACCATCTATCAGATGCGCCACAGACTCAAATGCCTTTACCACGGAGGGCCCCTCCACCGAAATGTCTAAACACTCCCCTATCGCTTCCTTTCCTCTAACCATTAGGGATTTATAAAAGGCCTCCCCATTGATTTTAGACCATCTCAGTCGTCTACCCTGATCCGTTGGCTTCTCGATCCTTCTATTAACTCGAGAACTATGGGGTTGTGGTCGCTAAATACGCTCCACTCAATCTCGGCCCCCTTTATCCGATCCTTGAATAATCTCGTAACCATAACATGATCTATGAACGAGCTGCACCCTCTACCCTTAAAGGTTGGGTTGACAGCTCCTTCCCTTTCGATGACAACCAGATCGATAGTATGTTCGAGGGCATGACTTTTCAAGACCCTGCCTAGTTCATTCCCCTCACTTGTATGCTCGAGGTGTGGACCTTCCTCCACTGGGCAGTGAGACCAGTCTTCGCCAATAGGTAATAAATTGGGGCACAAGTGGCAGTTGAAATCACCCATTGTTACCACAAACGGGGCCAACGCCCCCTTCCTCCGAGCTATCTCTGCACTAAGTCAGTTATCTAGCTCACCTATTGTAGAACCATTCCTCTTAGCTGCTATGACGTTATACAGGTTAATTAATATCACGTTTAGCCCTTTCATATGAAGCCCAATAGCCTGCAAATTATTTGTGTTCCAGTTTAAGTTAATCCACACGCCATCCATCTGCAGATCCACAAATATACATAGTCCACCCATCGCTCTCCCCGACACCGCTTTCTGCGCGGGTTAAGAGAAACGCTTGTACCCCGCTAAATGGAAGGGGCTATAATCTACCACCCAGGTTTCTTGTAAACAAATTACCTGGAACCCGGTGATGTAAGCCCTCCATTCCTGGTTATCAAATTTAGCAGACAACCCAGCTATGTTCCATGATAATAATTTGAGCCCCCCCTGGATTTGTCTCTTTGGAGGATGAAAAGTGACAGGTCAAAAAATCCAGTATCATTTCACCATTTGAGCCATCTACTGACCTAGAGGGATTAACTTGGATTGCTGGCCGCTGGTGAGGTTGGGATGACTTCTCCGACCCTGTTGCTTCCACCATTCCTATGAACCTAGCCATAGACCCAGGGGAGTGTCCCAAATCAGGGGAAACGGCAGTGGAATCAGAGACACTTCCATCGGGGCACTCCGTTATTAAGGCGACCTCTTCTGGTGTTAGCAAGTTCGAGGTGACACTCTGGAGCCTCAATTGGGAGCCCTCTCTAGATTTATCCACATGCCTGTCGGCCACCTTCCATACGAGATGAGGGGATGAGGGGGCAGCTTGGGAGATGTCAGGGAAACATCCCCCCTCCTGAGGGGCGTTCTTGGAGGGGGCTCTATTGCTCTGTAGTCAATCCAGCTACTCTAAGGACGTCAGGGGTCAAATATATTCCTCCACCTTAAATCACCTTGGTTTCCCTGCAAAACTCCTGGTACTGAGTAGCAGGGACCCATCCCGTCATTGGAAGTATACATTCTTCTTTGTTGTACGTGACCTTGTCCTTGACTCGGGGTACCCCTCCAATAAAAGTAGCCCAAGGGTAGTGGTCTTATGTTGCTTGATGGATTTACGGTGCCCCCTCTTAGTATGTGGTCCACTACTCTGCAATCCCTAAAGTTTACTACCACACAGTCACCTGTGATGTCCTTGTGTCTGCTCCCCACCCAACTCACGCTCCTAACAAACAAGATCTCCACCTGTTCACTCCCATCGAGCGGCCTATTCTTGTTCAACCAGACCGTTGTTTTGTTCTTTAATTCAACAAATGTTTCTGTTCGGTCTGGCTTCAATTCCGGTACACCTGTGAGTATAACTACGTATGGAGATGCTTCCGGGGGTAAGTTTATACAAGGTGGTCGACTGATGTTCTCCTTAACGTATGGCCCTCTTAGTTGGTGCAGCAATGGGGGATCTGGGGTAGTCCGCATGTGGATTGGTTGTTATGTGGGAATCTAGGATCCTAGTGTAATTTTTCCCGATTCTTGCCCATATATAGGTATAAATCACCCAGACCATATATAGGCATAAAGAATCATTCCCTTATTTAGTTATAGCCTGTGCAGCCCTAATACGGCATGGCTACTTCCACTAAATGCCGAGAAGCCACATTGATTTCGTGGTAAAACCAGCCTTCAGCAGTCAAGAACATCCCCCTACTTGAATACTGATTTATCCAAGAAATCCGGGAGTTTTTAAGGAACTGAGGCACTAGTGATGATATTATGTCCAATCTTACGTCAGACTCGGCACCTTCAGGGGTATAAATATGCCTACATTTGCCCAGTAAAACACACGATGGTTCAGGAGCAGATCGACTAACTACTTGCCCGACGCCCTGCTGCTGCATGTGCTGAAGGAAGCCGACCCTCCAACTGACGCACTGAAAAGACGCTGTCTTTTCTCTTGCCGAGAAATCCAGCTCCAGTGTTTCCAGGCTACCCTTGCGGGTTGCTGGGAGATCGAGTCCCGAGAGAGAGATAGAAGACCTCTATCATTCTAAAACCAAGGTACGGAGCTGATTAGATCCCTAGAGAATTCTTGAACAGATTCTTGGCAGAGAAATACTGAAACTTAAACTACTCCTCACTTACTTCCTCCCTCGTACTAGGCTTAGGTTAGGTACACAAGGGGAAGGCGTATGCTAGAAGCACCAGTTGAGTACTTTTAGCCACTATTTTATCATTGTATGTATTTTATGCATTCTATGTATTTTATGTATATGGCTCAGAAACCATATAATGCTTTTACAGTACTATTTTATAATACTATTCGTATTATATGCAGTCTACTTCTTAACTAGCATTTCAATTGTAGCAGTGCATTTCTTATGCTTAAGAAATAAGACTGTTCAATAAATACTTTTATTGAAAACGCCTGTTTCTCTATTTCTAAGCAACTCTGGTGAAATGAACCATGCACCTCTAACTGAGTGAATAGATACGTTTCATTTTGGGGAAACAAAGTTGTCATGTTATAAGGTTGTCAGAGACTAATCCCTTCTTGTTTATTCGAGAAAGTTTCTAGTGACCTCTGAGCTAGCTGGCACTCACAATTAAGTCTAATATATTCGGCAGAGACCTAGTCGACATAAGTCCTACGTCTAAGCTGCAGGATATATTATTCCAATGGGCAGAGCCTATTGGGATCATAGGAACTATACTACATGGCGCCCAACGTTTGGTAAGGCGATAATTTAACGCTAGATACTAGAGTAACTCAGTCGTGCTTTTCACACAGACCCCTTTTTCCCATAAAAACTCCAAAAGACGTCTGGAGTGGGTGAAAGGATAATATCCGCCAAAACTGAGTAGGACGAAAAATCCTATGTATTAGTTTTTGGTTTATACAACGTTGAAGGATGCAGTGTTCCTAAATATTGTGCACCTAGTCTTTGTTTCCTTGAAACTTGTTCTGCAAACTCTCAGCCGACTAAAATGCAGGATAGTGATACCGAGTTGGATAGAGCTGAAGCTGCAGCTCAAGCGATCTTAGATGACGCTGAAATCCTAGAAAATGCCACGGATGCTATACTGCTTCCGGTAAATGTAAGGAAAAGTATAACTTACAAACTGATAAATAATGGAGTATCAGCAAGAGGTGGCAGAGTAATCTTTGTCATAGAGGCACATGAATATTGGCAGACAGAGGTATTCTATTCATGGATTCAGTTTCCAGCAACAAATGCAGGAACACGAGAGTTCCACTACTACAAAGCAGAGGAACCTCCAGCGGAATACGTTCCTTTTGGGGACATTGAAATTCCATTAACTTACCAAGAGCATCAGCTCTGGTTTAAAGGCGCCCAAAAACATCAAAATCACATTACCAGGCTCGGTCCACTAGGTAGACCAGGAGCTACATGGCCGGTGCTAGCCAGCTATGCACCACATCCAGTCATTGAAAGGAAGTCTGATGTAGAATTATTAGCTCAGCTAAAACAATTAATTAAAATACATAGACAATTGGTTCAATATGTCATGCGGACATTAACAGTCCAACCAGCTGTAAGAATTCCACAGCACACCCCTCACCAGGGGAACACAAATAAAATCACACCACAGACTATACAGTCAGTCATTGGTAAACTACCAGCAAAACGAGAACAGATTCCGTTCTGGTTAGCACAAAAAATTACTCAAATAGAGGCAGTATTTCCTGATAGTACACCTCATGAGAAACACAGGATTCTGACAATATGTTTACCTATGGGGATTGCACCACACATAGAGGACTGTGACACTTGGGGTACAGTCTTTGCTTCAATCTACACTAAAACACATGGTGTTCCGTCCATGGCGGTGATACCAGACGTTCTAAGACAGATTCAAAATGAATACGGTCCAGAACTGGCCTTAAATCTAGGTATGAAATTACTGAAAGATTTCAAACAGGTCTTGGCTACACTATTAGCCAACATTAGAGGAGAAGCAGCATCAGCGGCAATCCACCAGAAATTAAAAGAAACAGATATTACTGAGCAACCTTATGAGATTCCCAGAATTATTGAAAAATCATATGAAGAACTAGGTAGAGATAGTTTGGGTGGGAAACCACTAAAACCACAACTAACAGAGAATCCTGAAAAAACTTTTATTAAAAATAATCTCACTACTCCTAAAAAGAAGTGGGAGAACACTAAACAGACACCTCCTAAAGAGAAACACTCTCAGTCCATAGGAAGATCTCCTCAACAATGAGGTAGGTCTCCCCAACGGGAACCCTCTGTAAGAAGATACAACCTAAGAAATAGGGATACTTTAAGAAAACCTGATGGATATCAAGATAATGACACACGTCCCTCTCGATCTTTTCAGACTTCGTCGCAGAAATCGGAAAGAAGAGGACGGTCAGAACACAAAGAAGAACGCATCAAGCCAAAGACAAAGAATCCGTTCACCAAAGTAAAAAAGCTCAATTGTCCAAGAAGAAGGTAGCAAGCATAAAGATCAGACATGCCGAGGATTCTGAGGCCACAACTCAAGAAAGGGGAATGGGCTCAGACAATGCTAGACAGCGCAGCAGAAGTAACCATAGTTCGCAAGATCCTGAAGGATCATCTGGAGACAGTGGACTTGAATGAAAACATTCAGGTTGAAACTGCCGACACCAGGGGGAGGAGCCTAGCTCGCGGCCGTGATGGTCGCCCTTTAGCTCGGCTCCCGCAGCCCTCCATCCTGACTGCCTATCCTGTCTTTTATCCTGCCCCGGGACGGCACACTTTTGGGGAATTGGAAACATTACGGCTTGTTTGTACTTACCATCTGACCCCGGGGTCTCGACGTGCAGTGGCTCCGGAGTTCTGGCTTCCGAGAGATCGGGGCCTCTGCGAGACTTGGACCGGGACCTGGCTGGTGGGATCCGACGGCTCTCGGCCCCGGCCGAGAGCGAGAACCAGTGTTGGGAGCCGATGTGCGAAGATCCCGGCGATCCTGACCCGGACCTGCCCTGGTGGTCGCGTGGCCGACATGGGTGAGAAGCCCCGGGACCTGATTCTGAGAGGGGGTCCCCCCCGCCGCTGCTTTGTCCGGCGGCCCTGGTCCTCGGGGCCCGGACTCCGCTTGTTTGGGGCACCGGTGCTGGTGCGGGTGGAGACCCGTTTTGGGCGGACATCCTTTTGGCATCGAGGCCGCCCTTGCTGGGACCCCCGGCGCTTGTAAAGTCCTACATTTGAGAACTGTTATTTCCGGGGGTCCTCGTGGGCGGCGATTGGGCTGATTCACGAAATGACGGCCGGCCCTCTGGAACGAGAGTCACCCTGTGGCGGCGGGCCCGAGTTGCCTGATTGTGTGGGGATCGGATCTGGTGGGCGTGAGCCGACAGTCAGAGATGTCCTGGAAGCTCTCAGATCCCTGCACGCTTCCCTCGCCCTGGGCGTCTCGGTGGGTCCGCCACGATCCGCCGCCATTTTGGGCGGCCGTTTCTGCTTGTCGCCCTCTTGTTTCGATGCCTCCATTGCCTCACCCCCCTCGATTGACCTGGGTGTCTCCACCATCGAAGATCGTGTAGTGTGCTGGTGACTTTGGGGCGCCCTGCTTTTCAAGGTTCGGACCCCGGGGACTCGGATGCTGTACAGCGACTCTGTTCGACATTGTTGCCTGGAATTGTGGACGGACTTCCTCCTGCGCCTGCTTCGATGACTTTGCCTGTGTTTAAAATTGGGACCACCTCGCCCGCTTTAGTGGCGCAACTGAACTCCTGTTTCTCATGGCTCGTGCTTCGATTGTTGATGCATCGATATTTTCAATTTGGACTACTGCTCACTTGTCGATCTATCTATCCCCCACGTAACTATGCTAGTCACCATTCCACTCAATTATATGCGGACTTCATATTTAGTATGTGGTTGTACATTTCCATGTGGTGGGTGGGGTTTGTCGCTCGGAAGGGTTGGGGGTGACATGTACGACTTCTGCTTGATTCCCGGTATGCGATTTCGTTGCACAATTGTCTCTGATCGTAGAGGGGCGGGGGGTCCCCTTCTCCTAATATTTTGTGGCATGTGATGGGGTGTCGTCCTGGTCCGTTTTTGATTGTACTGGTCGGGTTGGGCGGAGGGCTGTGGCCTACCGTTTGTATTATAGTTATTCTGCTCCTCCCTCCTGTTTTCTTTCTTTGCCTTTGTGGCCTTTTTGTCTTGTTTTTCTTTCTTTCTTCTTGCTATATTTCGGGTTCTGGTTTAGGGCGACAGGCACGCTGTTTGAAGGGTAGGCCGTAGCCTTCTACAGGGGTGCAGGGTGGGACGGGTGGGTTGGGTTCTGTTTTTTGTTTGTCTTCTGGTTCTATGGCCCTTTTGTATCTCTTTTTCGTGAGGCCGCGTCTGTCCCGACCTCCGATGGTATGTTTCGGGTGGGGGTATGGCATCGTTACTCCTCCTGCTACATTTCGGCTGTCCTTCCTTCCGATTGCCATGCCCCACTTGGACCGCTAATCCTTTTGTCTCCTGTCCTCCCACCACGGGGAGCCGTGTTGGCGTGTCTTTTACCTTCTTTTTTCTTATTTCCTTCTCCTCTTTTATTGTTTGGTTTTTCTTCCCTCCATTTTCCTTTCCATTCCTCTTCCCCCCCCCTACCTAGTCCCCCTTCCCTTTTTCCTTCCTGCGTCCCAGGGAGTACTGTGACGGGCGGGTTTTCATGCATTGTCTTCCGATCCCTCTGTTCTGGCTTGGTGGTGTCCCGGGTGGTGGGCGTATTACGAGGATAATGCTCAGGGGCTGACTGTATCTTACATATCCTGATTTTTTGGACTGCGTTGTGTTGTCCCCCTGATATTTTTTTCCATGCCCCCTTCTTACTGTTGTGGTTGATTATGGGATGTCGGATGCCTCCGTACTGCGAGTGTGCCTGTCATATGTCCTTTCCCCTTATTGTAAAATTAAGCCTTATTTACTCCTGTGTTTTGGCCCTTTAGTTTCTGTATTTCTTCTCCCCTATTACGATTGTACGGCCTCTGCTTTGTATTGATTGAATATGTACTATTTGCCTGATGACTCCTGACTGTTTTATACACTGCGGCCGGCCGGCTTGGTTGTGGGCCTCGATTTGTCTTCTTTTGATATCAATAAAGGTTTTAAAAAAAAAAAAAAAAAAAGAAACTGCCGACACCAGAGTTAGTGTACCCCACAAGTTATATGAAGTGACACTCCGGGTGGAGGGGGACATAACTAGAAAAATAACAGCTCTCTTCTGGGACAAGCTTTCCAAGGGTTATGATATACTTCCAGCTGAAAAAGACTGGCCACCTGCAGTTGTTAGGGAGTACCCACACGCCAAAGAGATATTTATGCCAGCCTTCTCAAATAACATTCCAATTCATAAAAAATATACATATGCCAGGAAATGGGCAGTAGCTCAAGCTCCAGCATTATATAAAAATCACGTAGGATGGGATGAGGATTCTCCTCACCACAAAATCCAGTTTAAAAAATCAACCTACTGCTCAGAGGCAGCATCCAGTAAAGCAAGAGGCTAAAAAACAAGTCAGGGAGATCTTAGATCAACTTGAATATCAAGGGGTGATTGAAACATGCACCTCATCTATGAACAATCCTTTGTTTCCTGTCTCCAAGCCAGACAATACATATTGTCTAGTTTTGGATTACAAACACCTGAACTCTTGTTGTAAAACTTTTGCAGAACAAAATTCACATAGTGCAGCACTGATGAATAACATCGTGCGCAAAAAATATAAAACCACATTAGACATTTCAAATGGGGTTTTCTGTCAAAATATTGCACCAGAAAGCAGGCATTTGACCGCTTTCTCAATCTTGAGGTCACAGCAGCAATTTTGCTGTCTCCCCCAGGGATTTAAGAATAGTCCGGGGTTATTTTCAGCCAGAGTAGCAGAAATACTACAAATGTACGATGATGAGGCATTATTTTATGTCGATGACATCTATCTTAGAGATGATGATTTGGACGTGCACTTGAAAAGAGTGAACACCATAATACTTGGGTTTGCATTTGAAGGGTATCAAATCAATTTTAAGAAATCACGAATCGCCCACCTCAACGTCCTATTCTTAGGGTATGAGTTATCAAGTGAAGGCAAAAGCCTGGTAGCAAACTTTCTAGAGAAATGTGCGCTGCTCCAATCTCCGAAAAACGCTGAAGAACTTACAGTCAATGCTAGGTTTCCTGAATTTTGGAAGAACTTATGTTCTAAACTACGCAGAAAGGGTTAAACCTCTCTACGAATTAATCAAACCTGATTTCAAACTAACTAATTGGACTCAAAAACATACAGGAATTTTACGTTCAGTACAAACAGACATGTTGACTAAAACAAAATTAGATACACGCAATAATGTGTGCAATCTCGTGATCCGTGTCATCCCAGGGAAATGCGGATTCACATACCTGACCTTTAATGAAGGAGAAAAGGTAATAATTGCATTCAAATCACACTTGTACACACAAGCAGAAATGAAATTTACTTCAACAGAAAAAATTCTGACAGCGGTTCAAACTGCAGAAGCAAAAGAAAGAACTCTGGTGCAGGGTAAACGCATATTGATCGTTACACCTGTACCTGCCTTAGAGGCAGTAACAAAGGCAAGCATTCCTAATGCTAAGGCTTTACATCCAAGATGGATACAATGGGTTAATTCTCTTGCTGCGAAGATGTTAAATATGTCTTTGACCCTAATTTAAAGACACAAGAATTCGTACAATACGAATACGAATGTCCAATGCCGACCGAAATTCTGCCTCTAGAACATTACGGATGTATAATCTATACAGACGGATCAGCACAGCCCGAAATTGGGGGTAAACAAGTCTATAGTGCTGCGTGCGCGATCGTTAAAGGTCGTTGGTGCAAAGGAAAGTTCAGACCTATGGTCACTAAAACTCAATCACTCGGAGACTGTAAAGCTCAGTGAGCTGAACTACAGGCTTTCAAGATGGCGCTTGAAAATACCGATTGCGAATTCCCCACACTAATATTGTGCGATTCGTATTACTGCATTCAATCTTACAATGAGTGTTTACAGAACTGAGTTCAAAATGTTTTCAAAGACGCAAAAGGTGGCACAATTAAGCATAAAATGCTTTGGGAACAAGTAGTTATTTTAAGAAAGAACTACAAAAGACTCACATGATTCATACACTGAGTCATCAGCGTGATGATGTTCACGTTGCAGGGAATTCATTGGCTGATGAAGCCGCAAAGGCAGCTGTGCAAACGGCTTCCGTAGCTACAATCACTCGTTCGAAAAGAGTAATAGATGGTGAAACGTTACTAGCAGTAAAAGTCTCAATAGACGGCAGCTATGCAGCGTTACCTCTAAACTATCCACTCACAAATACATACATAATTGATGCAAAGTCTGTTCCTTTTGCTCAAATCCCTGGAGTGGGGGACAGAGTAATACCAAACAGGAATCGGAGAGCTGCTTTGGTACACAAAGCACATTTGAGAGAGGGTCTGAGACATCAAGGGATCTTGATATCTTTAATAGAATTAGAAAAGATGTACTGGTGGCCGGGACTGGGAGTTGATGTGTACAATTTCGCAATTTATTGCCTTAACTGCAACAGATATCGCAGCAGCGAAAGCCACCAGATACCTGACTACGGAGTAGCCATCCCAGTTCAGATACCATTACTAGATAGCATTAGACTGTCTACCTCAAAACGTCATAATGGACAAATGCAGTCCCACAACTACTAGGACAAAATTTATTTGGATGTGGCCACAGCGCTCGGCTGACGCCAGAACTGTTATAAAGGATTTGCGAGTCTTTATCTGCCATACGCAATTGGCACGCTACATTCTGACCAGGGTCCTGCGTATAGCTCTCGAGCTTACAAAGAGGCCATGGCTAGCTTGGGCATTGCATTGCGGTACTCTAGTCCCTTTCATCCTGAGGGAAATGCGGTAGTGGAAAGAAAAAACTGTGACATAAAGCAATCCATAACAGCTAAGGTATTAGGTTCGGGTGATGGGTGGGTCAAACATCTAACAAGTGTCCAACGTAGTCTTAACAATCTGCCAAGAAATTCTCTGGGTGGAGTCACTCCGTATGTATTAATGTTTGGTACTAGAATGATAATCAAAGACCTCGACAGTCAGACTTCAGTGGTGGAACAAAAACCCTTTGATGTCAGAGATCGTTTGGCTGTTTTACAGGACTTAAATGAAACAAGAAGAAGTCTGAGTAATACTATACAGAAGCAAACGCCCACTGAAGAGAAACCACCTGTCCCAGCAAGGCCTGTCAGGATTCCAAAGATTGGGGATCTGGTCAGGGAGAAGATCGCGGTGAAGAATGAATTTGGGCCTTCTTACAGAAAAGCTGTACCTGTCTTGGCAATCCAAGGAACAAGATCAGTAGTACTACTGCCCCTTGCTGGTAAAAGGGAGAACAGAGTTGTATCCATCGACCTGGTGAAACCACAATCATGTGGCTAATAATAAGTAGTAGGCCCAGTGGACTCCCGAGAAGTAGCAGATGACCAAATCTTGCTACAATCCAAGAGGTTCAAACTGAAAGACTTATCACCTTTGATAAACCTGCAGTAAGAAAAGAAGGACTATGTTACAAAGCCATGGAACTTGTGCCTCTTGAGACCCAAATAACAGTTTGTCAAGAAACACCTGTCTACAATGATGTACTGTCTGAGTATACAAATATGACAAGGAAAGAGACAGCTCCAGTGATTTCGAGTAATACTGATGCGATCCCAACAATTGACAGACCCTCTTCTGGCTACTTTATCAACTTCGATAACTTTTCTAAGGATCCCAGTGAACCTGAAGATGAGCCAGCAAAGACAACCTTCAAGAAAAAAGTAACAGAACTCCTTCATCTACTTGAAAAAACATATCTGGTTTCACCATGGGTGGAAGTTTGGATTGGATTGGGTGTACTTTTCCTCCTGCTCTGGCTCGTGCTAGTATTGAGCTTGGGAAGGATGATTGGTGGAAAATACAGTACTATGGACACAGCAAGTAAGAAAATCAACTTGGTCCTGAAACCTTACAAGTCATCTCATTGTGAAAAAAGAGGACTGTCAGCAGTGAACATCACAGCCGTTCCTATACCTGGTGGTATAGCATGGGACAGAACTGATTATGACATCTATGGTCCGGTTGAGCTTCTGAAGCTTCCACACCAATTTAAGGTTTCCTTGAGTGATTTTGTCGCACCCAGTGAATTTTGTGATGATTGGGACTTTGAGACTATTAACAACATGATGAGACATTTAGAAATGTCAGCTAAATTTACAGAACATGACTACTTAGAAGGGTCATCAGATTATGAACAAATGTATTGTTTTAATCATTATGGTCACCATTATTTGAATAAATCTGCAAGCCCTAGAAATGTGTTTTATTACAATCAATGGGAACATTGTCCAACACCGCCAAAAGGAAGTTTATTAGAAAATTCTTTGAGAAATTTCCAAACTTTACAGGGTTTAATGTTACAAATCCAGAAATTTTTTATTTTAAAAATATAAATAACACAGGAATGAAAACAATGTTGACCAATACTAAACAAATTTACTCTGCAAACTTTTATGCTCAACCGTCTACTTTAGGGTTTGACTACTGGAAAGACAACATCGAGACAAAAATTGTCTGGGGCACGAAAGACTGGCAGGTACAAGGTTTAGAAGCACTATTCAGAGCCTGCATTATACCAGAACAAATTTTGTTTTTAAATGACACTGTTCAATAGACTACTTGTCTTGGCTTAGCTAAGATAAAAGATTTAAATAAACCGTCTTTACCAAAACCTGCACCGGACAGTAATAGCGCTTCGGATGCGGAGGTAGACGTAACATATATATTAAAACAAAACACAACTGATCCTAACTGGAAAAAATGGTTAATCTGGCATACAGACACTAATAACTGTCATGAAAGATTCCTGAACAAATCACAAGGATTCAGATGGAATAGGCCAGATCCAAGATATTCCCAGAGATAACATGCAGGGATGGTAACTACTTACAGTGTAGGAAAGCTTTGCCTTGAATGGCTTCAGAAATCTACACTTCCAGACATAAAACAACACTTATCTTTACTTAAAGAAAGCAATGATTTGCGAGATTTCTTAATGGGACCTCGCAAGCCAAGGCAAAAACGTTTCATATACGCCGGTATATATGCGGCATACAACGAAGCTTGGAAAGTGACGCAAATAGAAACTGCAGAAAAAATAGGAGAAATTGATCGTATTAATTTGGAGAAAGCACTTTCTGTTGTGGACAATGGGTTAACAACTCTGTCCTCCGGAATATATTCCATGGACAGCATCATGTCATCTGCTATAGACATCATAGAACAAGACTTACTAAAGTTACAACATGGTCAGTCTCAATTGCGTTCTATCATGCTGTTAGGCTGGACTTTGCAAAATCTGCGTTCTGGCTATGTGCCATGGCATCTAATCAATACAACATCATTGTTTGCTGTATTTAACCCTACAGATAAACAAATCTCTTTGGCACAAAAAGGAGCAGACTATAAGGTGCTGAGCATTGAAAAACTAGATAGATTACAATTGACAGTTTCCGAGAAGCCTGTGATTGAGTGGATAATTAATGGCTCCATTTCAAATCCAGTCACGACATTCCAGTTTCAGTATTGTCTAGAGCATATACCAGCGGGCCTGTATGAAAGGTTGGCTAAAGAATACATTAAGTCGACCTGGTTTTTACCATATACACACAAGTGTTGGAATGGGGGACATGAAGTTTTCCTTAGTGGCAATAATTGCAAAAAATCACTAAGTGGTACACTTGTGTGTTATGAAGTTAATTTAAACGGGGCCTGTGACGATAATACCCGTTTTCAGGTAGCTATCCAATGGCAGTTATGTTATGTTGAATGATCACAGCTGTTGTGGCATGTTGCCAGGAAAAAGTTATCTCGTAACTGTGTCGTCCACGGTCACTTGTTGTATGCAAGTATTGTATCCAAAAACAGAGACAGAAAGGGAGACAGCTTAATGGCCTTCACTGAATATTTCTTCTATACGAATTGATACTTTAAGCAGGATGAAAGCCATTCTTTTACAAACAAATGTGCCCTTGACCTCGTCTAGAGAAACGTATGATCTGCAAGTAGCAAGGTCTTCTGCAGAGATACATGCATTATAATCAACAAACTGCCCAGTGCATTTCGCAGAAATTTTAAGCCAAATCTTAAACATGTCTGATACCAGTGCCATCGCACATGTATTGAAGACAATTTTTTCGGGACTGTTAGCACCATTTGAAGCAGTCCTCGGCATTTTTTCCAAATTTCGTGCACTCTGTGTTCGGCGGCCTGCCTCTCATCTTGGGACTGTTTTTATTCCTTCTGCTCCTATATGGCAAGTCCGGTCACCAGCAACACCGAAACTACCATGGAACAATGCCTCCTTGCAATGAGATATCGTGAAAGGATTTCACAGATTCTTGGCTTGGCTCATTTAAGAGATCTGAACACAACCTGGTTTCTTTCATTCAGACCAATCTGGCAAGATTGCATCTTACCTGTTCTTCGATGCGTGCTTTGCGGACAAAAAATGCGTGTTGGACATTTGTCTTACACTTCCATCAGTACTGCCATCGGATGTCTACGCTTTGCTAGGTCCTGTAACGGCTCTTGCACCGTGTTGCCCCCAACGGCTGCCAATTCTGATGACGACATTTATTGAGGTCTCACCGGCAAGTCTAACCGAGGGTGAGATACGAGAAACTACAGGCATACAGGTACCATCTACTACGGACATTGCTAACACATCAAATGCTGACGGCAATGATCCACACTTCTGCACTTTTGATCTGCTAACTGAGGTGCTTCCACTTTCACCTACCACGGTAGACGGTTTCTTTGCGAGCCTAAACAATCTGATGTTTTCTCCCGACTCTGCTGACACTCCTGAGAATAACTTTTGATTATTTCACACAGCGTTCCCTGAACTCTGCAAATTCGGCCTTCATTTTTCAAAACATTCCACTAATTTGAACTTTTTTTCCAAAATAGAACTTTGGCACAGAGTAATCTGCTTCAAGTAGAACTATTCTTAGAGAACAAGATTTCGTGTTTAAACTTCCTAAATAACAATATTTGGCTTCAACCTCGATTACAAAGATAGTTAAAAAATGATGCTATGGGACTGATCTCGGGTATCGATTAATGACTGTACTTTTGTTTTATATAATGTGACGATATATGCTCATAGTTTATATGATGCCTATGATTTTCTACATGATGTATGCTTATTTCATGCAAAGGAACCTATTCGAAAAATGCATTTTTGTATTTTGGGGTGGGATTGTAAACACTTTTGCTTTGGAATATGTTCAGTGCTTATGTATTATTGAACTTAATATTCGTGGAGTGGGTGTTATGTGGGAATCTAGGACCCTAGTTTAATTTTTCCGGATTCTTGGCCATATATAGGTATAAATCACCCAGTCCTTTAATAGGCATAAAGAATCATTGCCTTATTTAGTTATAGCCTGTGCAGCCCTAATACTGCATGGCTACTTCCACTAAACTCCGAGAATTCACATTGATTTCGTGGTAAAACCAGTCTTCAGCAGTCAGGAACCTCCCCCTGCTTAAATATTGATTTATCCAAGAAATCCGGGAGTTTTCAAGGAACTGAGGCACTAGTGTCGATATTATGTCCAATCTTATGTCCGACTCGGCACCTTCAGGGGTATAAATAGGCCTACATTTGCCCAGTCAAACACACAGTGGTTCAGGAGCAGATCGACTAACTACTTGCCCGACGCCCTGCTGCTGCAAGTGCTGAAGGAAGCCGACCCTCCAACGGACGCACTGAAAAGACGCTGTCTTTTCTTTTGCCGAGAAATCCAGCTCTAGTGTTTCCAGGCTACCCTTGTGGGTTGCTAGGAGATCGAGTCCCGAGAGAGAGATACAAGACCTCTTTCTTTCTAAAACCAAGGTACGGAGCTGATTAGATCCCTAGAGAATTCTTGAACAGATTCTTGGCAGAGAAATACTAAAACTTAAACTATTCCTCACTTAGTTCCTCCCTCGTACTAGGCTTAGGTTAGCTACACCAGGGTAGGCGTATGTTAGAAGCACCAGTTGAGTACTTTAAGCCACTATTTTATCATTGTATGTATTTTATGCATTCTATGTATTTTATGTATATGGCTCGGAAACCATATAAAGCTTTTACAGTACTATTTTATAATACTATTCGTATTATATGCAGTGTACTTCTTAACTAGCATTTCAATTGTAGCAGTGCATTTCTAATGCTTAAGGAATAAGACTGTTCAATAAATACTTTTATTGAAAATGCCCGTCTCTCTATTTCTAAGCAACTCTGGTGAAACAAAGCATGCATCTCTGACTGAGTGAAATAGCCGTCTATTGTTTCCGCGACTCTAGAGATACGTTTCATTCTGGGGAAACAAAGTTGTCATGTTCTATGGTTGTCAGAGACTAATCCCTTCTTGTTTATTCGAGAAAGTTTCTAGTGACCTCTTAGCTAGCTGGCACTCAAAATTAAGTCTAATATATTCGGCACAGACCTAGTCGACATACGTCCTACGTCTAAGCTGCAGGATATATTATTCCAATGCGCAGAGCCTATTGGGAATATAGGAACTACACTACATGCTATTTGTGGGATAGTGGTTGGTGGGTCGGTAGTTACCTCATCTATACTCGGGACAGTTCTATCTGGGGCGCCAATTGTGTGTGAGTTACGGGGGACTAAAGGCTGTGCTGTAACCATAGTGGAGAACGTTTTCTCAGCTGGGGGTCTACTAGGCTGTGCTGCAGGGGAATTCACCAGGGTAGTTACAGGAACATTGGGATTTATTTCTACATGAGGGGGTATTGTGACACCCAAGCCCCCCCACCCCCCTGTTTTCAATAGGGATACCACTTTGTCTAATCGACTCACAATTGACTTCATCTGCGTATTTATAAGCTGCTCAAGATGACTTTGCAGATCATTAATCAATTGGAAGGCCCAACTAGGTGGTACTTTTAAATACGACGTAAATCCCATGTGTTCCCCTACATCTGCACTCTTTGCTTCAGGTGGGACAGGAATAATATTACTCTTCTTGCGCCTCAGTTTCCTGAGGCTGACCCCCTTCTTCTTGGCAGTGGTTTCCTTTCCTCTGGCTTTGAGCTTCCCCATGTCAACATTAGTCACAAGGGATCTCCGTGGTTGGCGACACCAATATGTTAGAGGGGGAGCTAGCGGCGGCACAGATCTCGGGCTCTTGGGACATAGACGGGAGATCAATTGGTGGGGTAAGCGATAAGCGTATTTCAGTATGCTCTATTTCGCTAGATACCGCACCAATGGCCTTACGTGACATTCTATCAATTGCCGTGGGCTGTGCAGATGTTGAGGGGAGAATCCTCTTTTGTTTGGTGGCCGTGCGTGAAATGGGTGAGGTAGTAAAACCCAGTTTAGCTGACCTTGTTAGCACAGTGCTAGCCATTGTGTTCGGCTACCCGACAAGATAGCTAAGATATAAACCCAGCCAAATGCACCTCTGAGCCACAATAACAATCTGAGCAACTGCTCAAGACCACCTCAATTTAATAAACAGCTCAGTTCCACCCCCCTATTTATATCAAGAACGGAAGCTTTTGGAATAGTGACCCAGTCCAGGCACTCACGGTCACTAGCACCACCTCTTCTCTTATTGTCCGCGGACCAAAGGTGCAGGAGCCTACCTCCCCCTCAATGTTCCAACAGCTGATCTCAGGGGGGGGGGGGGGGGCAGCCCGGCCTCTTCCAGCCCTAGACGGCCACAGACGGCCCGGCTTAGCCCGGCGCCTGACCGTGTGCATCCCATGTGGCGGGGTGGGCTGGTTGCTTAAATCCTTCCAGTTACAAGGGGGAGGGGCAGATGGTCCAGTGATAGCCCCGCAGCTTCCTGGGGCTTGGAGTTCCTTTCGCTGCCCCCACTGGCTCACAGGCAGACCTTGCAATGCGAAGCGTCTCCCACGAAGCGGGAGATGCGAGATGTTTTTAAAGCCCCCGATTACAGGGGGGAGGGGCAGATGGTCCAGTGATAGCCCCGCAGCTTCCTGGGGCTTGGAGTTCCTTTCGCTGGCCCCCACTGGCTCACAGGCAGTCCTTGCAATGCGAAGCATCTCCCCGGAAGCAGGAGACGCAAGAAGTTTTTAAAGCCCCCGATTACAGGGGGGAGGGGCAGATGGTCCAGTGATAGCCCCGCTGCTTCCTGGGGCTTGGAGTTCCTTTTGCGGCCCCCACTGGCTCACAGGCAGTCCTTGCAATGCGAAGTGAGTCAAATACCAAAACATGTCAAACACCAATTTATCAAGGAGAATATAATGATCAAAGTAGAACATAAAGACTTAATAAAATTTCATGACGTTGGTACCTTGAAAGGGTGGAAAAGGGTGGAAAAGGAAAACGGTACAAGGACACACCACACAGATTTATATTTACCTAGAATGGTGTGAGGTCCAACCCCTGGCCAAGGGTTGGAAAAGGGACTCCCGCGTAGTCAGGAGTCAACACATCAGGATAGGTTCAGGACAGGACAGGTAACCTCTTCTAAGTGCAACACCAGTGTTACACCCCTCTCAGGTGCTAATCTCCTTGATTCTTTCCCCTTCTGGATGGACAGATTCTCCTCCCTCAGCAATCTCTCCAACTCTTCCCTCTCTCCATCTCTCCTTTCTCGATTCTACTGTCAGAGTGCTCGAGCAGCATCTCTGACCTCCGTGGCATCCGCCGTCTTCTGCCGCAATGATGCCTCGGTGGTTATACTATTCTCAGTGTATGTACCACCCACCAATGTTTCAATATTCGTGAATCCCCTACTTGTGATTGGACAATGGGATGGGGAGAGGTCGTGACACCATACTAATGTAATGTCATATTCTTAGACTTATTGTTCTATGTTCCCTCCCCTTAATCTCACTTTCCCATGCTTTATTCACACATGCATTCTACATTAGGATTATTACATTGTATGCAAAATTTAACTTTGTTCTCCTTCCCCTCTCCGGGTCAAGAGGCGCTGTTCCCAGGTGCGTCTTCTGTACTTGGCAGAGTTTCATTGTCACAGCTTGAAGTTAGTAAGAGTTCAGCGCGCTTGAGCACAAATAGGGAAGATGAAGATTTCAGTCCCTTTCCAGGCCAAATTATTAAGAAAGTCAAAGAAAACCATGATAAAATCGAAAATAAATGAATGCACTGTATACCACTTATTCCTACTCTAAATACTTTAATTTAGTTTAACTGTTGCATTAGCAGTTTAGCAAGACATGCAAGGTTTAATTTAAGCATAGCCATGTGCATTAACATGTGAGGTTCAAAGCGGCCATCTTTAATAGTACTGCACAGCTGCAAGGATTTCCCACCAAAAGCGAAAGACGTCATAAACGTAGATGCAGTAGATGCATGCGCAGAAGATTCCAGCCTAGTCTATGTCCGGTATTGCCACTGGCCTTCTCAGCAGGTACTGTGTTCTTTGCACATCGATTCCCATCCAGGATTTTCCACATTTCTATTTTTTCACTCGAGTTACTTGTTAGTAAAGCACATTTGAAAGCTTCCCCTAGATGAAGTAAATGTTGTGTAGTGCAATTATTAGTATTCACAAAACATGTTGGATATATTTATTACATGTTATTCAAGAGGATTGAATCCAAGCAAGTTTCTTATATACAAAACCTTGCTCCATCACGACACGACCACTCAAAACTGAGCATCCTGGCACTGGCTCAGTAACAAACATAGTAAACCAGCACCCAACAGAGAAGAATGTAATATTAAATCCCAAGAGAAGAAAATTGAACCTTGAAATCAGTCAATCAGATAGGGAAAAACGCCATGTTTTGAGTTGTTTCCTAAATTTCTCTGCACTTATAACACATCTGTGTGGGACAGGGGGCTCAGTCCAGATTTTGAAGCCCAGTATAAAGAGATTTACCACCATTTGTTTTGCGTTTGAAAACAGGGAGACAGTGAGAAGATCCTAAAGTTCTTGAAAGCTTGTAATGTTTAGAACAATCGGTTAGATGTAAATGTTCTAAAAGGTGAAAGGCTATGAAAACCAAAGTCAGAGTCTTAAAAAGATTCTCTTTATGGACCGGTAGCCAATGCGGCTTCCTATGTCCTTGAGAAACTGAACTGTTGCGTGGGAGTTTCAGAAATATTTTGAGTACAGCATTTTGGAACACTTGAAGATTATGTAATAGGTGTGTAATAATTCCTAGATACAAGCTATTACAGTAGTCTAATCATGAATGAATACATTCTAAGAATACTGTTGTCCTTGCTGTTAGAGGAAGGTATTCAAATAATTTCTTTAATGATTTGATGAGGGAAAAACAAGTAGTAGAGACAGATACTACCTGAGATGCCGAGATTGCAAGCCACTTTAACTGGAGAGGGAGGGAGCAGGAGATTGTCAGGCCACTCAAACTGAAGATGAAATAGATTATCCTAACCAAATAAAAGTACCTCTGTCTTGTCAGCATTATATTTTAGGGAATTAAGTTCAATCCAGTGGACAATACTTAAAAAAACAGTTTTTAAATGTAAGTTTAGAGCCAAAAGAATTCTTGTCTAAAGACAAAACAACTGGGGTATTGTTGGCATATAATGTAGACGTGATCCCGAAAGAATCAATGAGTCATTTGAGGAAATAGTAAACTTTAAAAAGGGTTTGGCTCAATGCAGATGGAATCCTATGGAACCCCATATTGCGAGGTTTCTTCTTTAGAGGAAAACTGACCAATAGATATAACCTTCCTCCTATAATCAAGAAACAACTGTAACCACGCCTGTGCTTGTCCACAGATGCCAGCCATCCTGAGTCATTGAAGGAAAACTGAGTGAGATATGGTGTTGAACACTGTGGACAAATTTAAAAGAATCAGAACTGCATCCTGACCTTTATCCAACATAAATGTAATAATTTCAGAGACTTTTAGCAGTGCTGTTTAGGTGGTGTGCCGAAGCCTAAACCCTGATTGAAAAGGGTGACAACTGCCAGAATATGCAAGGAAATCCGTTAGCTGGTCATTGACCAAATATTCCAGCATCTTAGTTGGGTCAGGAAGATGAGAGTTGGGTCTGAAATTGGCTAGGATTTTTGGGTTGGCAGCAGGTTTTTTTAATAGTGGTTTGACCACAGCCAGTTTCCATGACCCTGGTACCAGAGCAGAAAAGAGGGAGACATTCAGAATGTTATTACCAATAGGATTAATAACTTCAGTAGCTTTCTTAAGGACCTAGAAAGGACAGGGTCTAAATGGGAATCTGATTTGCAGCACAGAAGAGCTTACTCTGACTGCTGGAGAAAAATGTGCTGAAAGACGGCCAGACCAGACTTAGATGGTGGAAAGTCCTGTCCTGGACTCGGAGAGATAGAAACCCTATCAGAACTGTTATTAAAACTCACCTGGATGTTAAGAATCTTTTCTTCAAGGTGATTAGAAAGATTATCACACAGAGTTTGAGTAGGAAGGAGAAATCTTTCAGAGTCTTTAGGATGAAGGAATGAGGTAAAAAATATTTTCTTAGCCTCTTAACCCCTTCACTGCTAGGCATTCCCCCTCCCTCCCCCCACCGGTTCTAAACTTTTTGGGGCTATTTGGGGTACTTTGCATTTAGGCCCCTGTAACTTTCTGTCCAAATAAGGTATCATTGCCAAATGTGCATTCTTTAATTCCAACATCTTGAGGATTCTAAAGGAACCCAGGGTTTGTGAATTCACCTGAAGTGGATCGAGAAATTATCCAAAATGAAGCAATTTTTGGGGGGAATTCTGAAAGATCGGACAAAAGTGCTGCATAAGAAAACATCGTTTTTTTCCCTGCAGAAGGTATAGACAAAGGATTTATGATGCTAAAATCACAATTAACCCAGCTTTCAGGAATAGGCAGATTTTTGTCCGAAAACCAAATTTTTATACACAGTTTTTGCATTTTCCTTAGACAGAGCCTATTTTTCCTATTTTTGGTGCTTTCACCGTCCTTCCACTTAGTTTTACAAATGGGTGTAAAAGCAATAATGGATTCTGGTAAACTGTACATTTCTGAAAAGTAAACACAATTCAGAATTCATCAGGGGATCATTTGTGTAGATCCTTCAAGGTTTTCTTATAGAAACAAACAGTTGAAATAAAAAAATATTAAAATTGAGTTGAAAAAAACAGCCATTTGTGTCAATGTTTTGTAACATCTTCTAAGTATGGCAGATTTTTTAAAGCAAAATAGTGTTACATCTGCTGGACACTTCTGGTTGTGGGGATATATAGGACCTGTAGGTTCACCATGAACCTGAGGCAGCCAGAGCCAATAACTGGGCTGGATCTTCCAATGGTTTTTCATTGTGTAGCTAGCCATTCATTTTGTAAAATATAAAGATTGAAAAATAGGTATCAAGGGAACCTATATATTTCCAAAATGGGAACAAAATACAGAGTTTAGAAGCAGTGGTAATTGCACATCTCTGAAATTGTTGGTACCCATACTAGCATATGAATTGGAGGAAATATTTTAAAATGACTTTCTTTTTAGACATTCTCTTACATTTGGAAGACAGAAATGCAAAGATGGTCAATTGGTAATAATGCTAGTTCTACTATTCTTTGTTCCACTAAGTCTCCCGATACAAATGGTACCTCAATTGTGTGGGTAGGTCTAGAGCCTGTGACAGAAAACAGGGCAAAACATAATGCATTTTTGATCATAGGCCTGGCGGCCATCTTTGAAAACCTACCAAACCCAGAAATTTCTGAAAACTAGACACATGGGGGAGTCAAGGGAGGTGTGACCTGCATGGATCCCTCACAGTTTTCCTATCCAGATTTCATGCAACTCTCAAATTCCGCTGACAAAATCACAGTTTTCTCACATTTCTGTGTGGGAAAGTTGTGGGATCACAGGGCTGACACAAATTTCCTACCTCCCAGCGTTCCCACAGGTCAGAGCAGCTCTGAAAGTGAGTTTGTTGTCAAGGCTGTATCGAGACCATCAATTTCTTTCAAAGTTGCTACAAACCAACTTCTCTTTGGCCAGGGATGCTGTAAACCAAGACACAAAAATACCTAAGCAGCTCCAGCCAGGCTTGTTTTGGGAGGAAAGTTTATCTATGGGATTATGGATCCAACAATGTTATAACTTGAGGTCCTTAGACAACTTTCCTGTAGGACAAGGAGGAGATAGTCCGGGGTGATTCGTCAAACTTTCACTGGAAATGTTGCCCCATTTGAGAGTGCAGACATAGTACGAGCCTATGGGCCATTTTCCAGGTAGACAGCAACTTGTTTCAATATTAAAGGGAATGAAAGAGGGAAGATTAGTAAATATTAGATCAATTTAGCGGCCGGCACCATGAGTTGGACCAGTCACACACTGAGAGAGTTTTAGTACAGCCAAATTATCCATAAAGTGTAATTCTGTCCTGAATAAGGGGGTCAACTGAATGGCAATTGAAGTCGTCTAAAATTGGGAAATTGGAAAAATGAAGCCCATGAGGAGTAAACGCGTCTCCTAGAGATTTCAGAAAGCTGGAATACGGACCAGGTGGAGGGCAATTAAGAACTCCAAAAGAGCTAGATTGGTTACGTTGAAAACAGAAGCAAAGTCTCACAGCATCTTTTAGACTGTCAAGCACAAACATTTTGTACTGAAACTGCTCTCGAAAAATAGTAGCTAATCCTCCTTCTCATGACCTGGATCTGTCACAGAGAATAATGGAGTAGCCGGATGGAAGAGTGGCTGTGATATCCGGGTTAGACCATATCTTGAGCCATGTGATAAATAGGAAGTCATAACAGTGGTCAGAGAGGAAGTCAAAATTTTGATGTCTATTTTTAGGGATATAAATTCCCATTGATCTGAAAAAGACTGACTTGTATTTCAGGCAGGAATTAGGACCAGCCACCGTGAATGAATTAAAAATAACATCATAGCGAGTGTTTTTTTGCTGATCTCAGCCTTTTAAAAAGACGTGGAATCAATTGCCTGAATTCAGACTCCAAACTGGCGGAAGGTGAGCAAGATGTGGATGGGCGCATACTGGAGGCTTTTGGAGGCACAACCCTCTTTTAGGATGTGGCCCTTTAGCTGTTGGAGTCCTTTCTGTGTAATAGAACGATCACAGTAAGTAGCAGTGACTTCAGAGCATTACCCTTTCAGCTTTCCTATGTGGTACGATCTTTCGGTTTCAGGTGTAGTCCAAAGTGGACAACAATGCAGATGACACCCTGTAGTATCTTCCTGTTATGTTTATAATGTTCCCTGTTATCTGGTTTCTAGCTGCTCAGCCAGTGTGAGTGTTCTGTTTGGAATGTTAGTGTGATGGACATGAGTGGAATGCTTGGGTGCCTGGTGTGAGTGTTGACAGTTGAGTATGGGCAGAACAGCAGGGAGACTGCTCGTGGTGGGGCTTCTACCATGGATGTTATGAACTTAATAAATAGCTTATAAAGACACTACTCTGCTATGTCTACTACTTCACCTTTATGCATGAAACATCATTACTACATGTTGGAGACGATCAGGAGACAAACTCATGCTGTATGTCTTAATGAAGATAAAAGATGACATGATACAGAAGTCTTTAAAGCTTATAAATCCTTCATAAACAACAGTTCTAGACAGCACAGGCATATATTCAAGAAGAAGATCATAAAAGAGAAAACAATTCAAGTACAAAAAAAAAGACAGACAGCGCAAAGTAGTTTGGAAAAAATGGTGACTGGTCGTATATATCTTCAATGCGGAAAGAACCTACCACAGGCAGCTCAAGTACATTTTCAGGAGGAAGTGTCAACACAAATGGTACAAAATTCACAAGAAAGAAGTGATTTGAGCATCATAAGAAACAAAAAAGAAAATAGAGCAGCATGCCTCGCAGCCCCACCAGTGTCCTTCACACCGGAGAGCCCCAGCTCAGGCGTGCTGTGCTCACAAATATCACTTTTCTTGGTCTAAAAAAAAATCAAGTATTGTGTGCTACATCAAGCTCTACAAAATACAGATTGACTCAATATTAGCATGTTGGGCATTCTGTTTTAACTCTGCACTTTTTAACATTTTTTTTGGACAAGGTGTATGTTCTCCACAACGAGTATTGACAGCTACTTCTGCTCTACAGAATGTCAGTTTGTGTCTGTTAAACGGAGAGTTCAAGTATTGCTAGTAATCAGAAAGAATTTTTACAAGTTCAGCAAATAATTTGTTTTTGTAACCGGCTTCAGAATGTTAGAATTGAACGTGGCTTTGCCCCCTCACTCACGCTGTATACTGTGTTATGTTAGCCTTCATATAGCTATTTTTCATTAACCGCTATTGCAAATGCTTGTGACCAGTACCTTCAAACATTGTGTGGGTTAAAGTTAACAGCTGAGACGCCATTTTATGCCATTATGTGCTGTGAGCGAAACCCAGCCTCTGTGCCCCTCTCTGCTTGCCTCAGCAGACAGCTGCAATTCAGGTATTTCCTCTTATCATATTCAAGGTTGAAACCTAGCTGTACTAATGAATAGCTTATTTTGCTTTTGCATGCCTATCCCTGGTCGTAGTTATGCTCCCACACTAGGGTGAGCTGACACCGAACAAGACGACCTTGGGAGTCTGATAACGTTTATCCATTCTGCAGGTGGTAGCTCATCCTTCTGTGCCTTCATTTGCTCAGCCTTTGCCCAAGCTGTATTTTTCCACATGGGGCAGGACTTGGGAGGTGTTGGAAAGCTTATTCTGTGATACCAAGTGTTCTGAAGTCAGTCCCTCGACAGGCATCCCATGAGGCTGGTCAGAATGGACTCCACTGCAGTGTACTTACTATAAAAGTGTTAGATTGTATTCTCCACTGTTATCCCGTCTCTTCATTTCTGGGAAGGCCGAGAGGTGGTTGTGACTGAACCGGGTGGCCCGTTTCAGGTCACTTCCTTCAAGGAGAGGGCCATTAGCGGTGAGAAATTTATTGTAATGAGTTTTATTTTGTTTTTTATTCCTTGACTTTTGTGCTGGCAGTTAAACAGTCACTTTGCCATTTCAAAACTGTAGCACAGCCGGTTAATGAGTGAGAAGTTTACCTGTTCTACAGGGGTCACGTGGAGTAGGTGCAGGGACTTTTCTGATGTCTCTCTAGTTAGACATGTATACGCTCAAAGACGTTCTCAAGTACGAACGTGCTGTTATATGGCTGGAGCCACCCGGCAGGCGTCTATTCAGCGTGCCGCTATCTTGGAGCTTCAGCAGCACGTATATAACGTAATTAGGTTATTGACTGGACTGTCTAGTTCTCAGCCGGTTCGGCCAGCTCGAGTAGTAGTATTTATCTGGCCGCAGCGTTTTTTTGTCTTTGCTTCTCAACAATTTATTATTCTTTTGAGTTCTCTGCCGACGAGGGATCCAGCTGTTCTTGCCAATGTTGTCGGGTCTGTTAGCCTTGCTCAGGTATGATTTCAACACACTGTTTAAGTTTGTTTATTCGTGGTCAGACATTATTTTAACAAACTTGTTGGAAGTTGCAGTTGTCATGCAGTTCTCAGGAACAACTGCGTCTGACTCAGTCTCCTCCTTTGCACCTTGGAAAGTGACTAATTTTCATCTTAGAAGTGGCACACAACTTTGAATTTTGGACAGTGTCTCTTGTCACGAGTGAGAAGTTCCTGATTGATGTTATGGTTAATCTTGTGTAGAAAAATTCTAGGTATGAGGTGCATGATAAAATAGTCTATGCCTAGAATGTTGTTATTTTTTTAATTAAAAACTAGTTTTGTTTTGGGTGATTAGATACAGTTGTATGAATTGGATCTTTTGTAAGCCCATTTCCTTATCTTGGGTGAGTGTATCGACCTTTACAGGAGGGTGATCGTATTGTTCTTTATTTGTTTTTTATTGGTGGTGTTGACTTGCTTTTTTGCAAAGTCTGTATCTCTTTCCTGAGGTATGGGAATGGGTTTTAGTCCCATGTCCACATTGTTAGTCACATGACCCTTACATGAGCGGTGGTTTAAGGGGTGTCGCTCCCTTTTTCAGTTGATGGGTGGTAGTCCTAATTCAACACAGTATAGTCTTGTCCCTAATGTGTGTAAGTCACCCTGTGGTTCACTTTGGTCGTATTGTGTGTGTAAGTCACCTTGTGCTGCACATTGGTCATGTGTGTAAGTCAGCTTGTGTTGCACTAGTGTGTGTTATCTTAATGGGTGTCAGTCCCATCTTTACAGTTCGTGTTATTAGTTAGAGTCCAATTTTCACATGTATGGTCCCTTACATGAGGGATGGTGAGTTGGGTTGCAGTCCCTTCTTCACAATTTTTGTGGTTTTGCTCCTTTTTTCAACATTTTTAGTCCTCTTTCACATTGATTGGTACTGATTACAGAAATCCAAAACATGTAAATACACACAGTGAGCACAGCTGCCCCAACACATAAATAATATCATCAGAAATGTACATTGCCTGCATGCCCCCCTTCCAATGTACACAGTAAGGACATTGTTATCATAAGTTATACCAATAGTGATAGTGTCCATTAGGCCATTTACACACGTTTTTCACTGTTTCTTTCCCTTTTCTATGAGGAAGCATAAACTTTTCCTTTTGGGTAAGAAAGCTACCGATGATGATAAGTGGGTGAGCTAGTTAGTACCAAACAGCAAGCCCCCCTTGGTGTTACTACTATGAGGTGTTTCTTACCTTGCTCACATTTTTTCACAAACTTTGTGTGGACACAACACTTTCTTCCATATGATATATGGTGTATTGATGTTTTTCTTTGAAATTGAACAAACAGACACATAAGCTAGTGGCAGTGTGCCTTGCCTTCGAGGAAGTTTTGAAATTTCTTATAAACTCCTCAGGTATCTTCAGAATATATTTAGTTGTTCCGAACCAGTCAGGTCTACTTGTGTTTGTAGATCATTGATTTGAGAGCCATCTTTGTTAAAGTGTCAAGAAAGTTGCTCTGGGAAAAACATCATAAACTGACATTCCCCCACTGATAATTCAGTTACTCTATGCATATATGTGGGTTATGGTTAAAATCAGACATTGCAGCACAGCGAATCTACGCAATGAATGGTCTCAAACAAGGATGTGTGCTGGCTCCCATTTTGTGTAACTTCTATTTAGCAGGCTTAAATGACTTTCTGGCCACCAAAAGCTAGGTCAACTCCAGCTGTCTACTTTACAATATGGGGACAAACCACTACTCACCAAAATGCAGAACCCACCTTCTACCCTTTCTAAAAGTAGTCAAAAGTAAACTTCAACCATCCTGATCATACAGTTTGGAAGAAGTTATAGGTTCTTTTTCACCATTTATGAACCATTTGTTTGCCAAGTCTATAAGTGTATCTTCTCTCTCCCCCAAATGCTTCCCAATTATCCGTTTGTATATAATAATTTTTAATTTTTTTAACTTGTCTGTATACATTTTTGATGCTGCTTTTATGATTTTAATTAATCGAAATAAAGACTTTTGACTGACTGACTGGCTTCCCAGTCACAGATAAGGCTGGAATTTGGTGTATGCAGTCAGATGGTAGGAAGAAAATGATCTTTGGCAAACTTTTATACATAATAAAGAACACAAGTGCTCTCATGTTGAGCTATCAAAATTGGTTAGATAGTAATGACATGGAAAAATCCCGCTTTCAAAAACCCACGATATGAACTTCTCACAAAGTCTTTAAAAACATTGAAATAAGAAGACTTGTGGGAGGATAGAATAAACCACAGTTTTTGTAAAATAATCTGGGGAATAAATTCACAAGAAACAACTCCGTCGTTGAAGACAAGCGCCTATTTAGCAAACATTCCCATGCAGTCAGTGAGCAACAATTGAAATAAAATTCATTCAGGATTAATTTGGCATTATCCCCAAAGTGGGTGACTTAATAAATTGATAGAAGTTGTAGATTATGTGGCTATCACCTGGAATCTATACTATACCTACAATGCGCTTGTTCATCTCTTATTTTCAAAAACACACATAAAGTGCGTCTGGTCTCTATGTAAAAAAAAGAGAACAAAAAAGAAAAGGAAATGGGTGTCTGAAGGAGAACGCTTCTATCAGGATAAGAACCATCACTCACACAAAGTTGACATGCTGCATCAAATGGTTCCCTCCTCACACAAGGACTACAAGGTACCCGGTGAGGGCTACAACTCCCCAATAGGGAGGAGCAGAGGTGTTTTTCAGTAGGATGAGCAGATGGTGGTTAAGAGTGCAAGTAGAAATAAGTGAGAAAAAAAGCTGTCTCCTGATAGGCTGACTTGACGTTATTCTGGTGCCCTCAGAGAGAATTAAAAACAAGCGCAGGCAGGGGGTTTGGAAAAAATATACTCCATCTATATGGTCAACAAATTTCTGCCTATGACTGACCCAATGAAGGGTTCAAAGGTATTCGTCAGGACGCAAACGAGGCAGGCACCCTGCAAAGAAAGTAAAACAGTACCGGCCTCACAAAGGTAAGCCAGGCCCAATAGGTCACAGGGTCCAGAGACATTTTACAGAATAAAAGCAGGGACAAGATTAGAGGCATTTAATTAACATCACACCACAATAAGCACAATTTCAAAATCGTGTGTGATGGATCAGTGCACTTAGTGCCCAACACCACTATGCAAACTCATGCTAAGTGAGAAGCACCGGGTAACCTTCCCCGATACAAAGAGGTACAATGTACTCTCAAATCTGAATAGTCCGTCTTTGCCACAGAACTAAGTTGTGTAAAAAAGTTAAAAGAAAGGAAAAGCAGCACAATTACTGAATACAGTCATAGATTTGATGGCTCATAATTAAAGACTGCAAATAGGATATTTAGGGGCTCACGTTAAAGTGTGTAAGATGGCCTAATATGCCACTGACAAATGACAAAAATGTTTGTGACTAAAAACCCAGAAGGATTTCATACATTGTGATCTGGGGAGCGCACCCGACTTAGGGGCACATTATGATGGAGGATTTTCTGCATCCTCCGGGCCGGCGGAAGCCACCGCCGGTCCGGCGGATGCGGAAAATCCTCTGCGGACCCACCAAAGACCCACCGCCACATTAGGATGGCTGGTGGGTCCTGCTTTAAGTCCGCTGCTTTTCTGCCGCGGTTGGCTTACAACCGCGGCGGAAAAGGCCTAATATGGTGGCGGTGTCTCTCAGACACCGCCAGCCATATTAGGATGTCTGAATTGCTATGCCTTTACACGGCGGCATTTCCGCCATGCAAAGGCATACGTATTTTTGTTTGGGGGCCCGTTGCGGGCCCCCAGGGGTGAAGGGGGGGTGGGGGTGCACATGGGGGGTACCTATGGTACCCCCCTGCATTTGCGTGCACAGAGCGGCAGGCACCGCGCGGTGCCTGCCGCTTTGTGCACGCAAATACACAGCTTTCATTTTTAACATTGCGGCGGGTGCTGCTTCAAGCAGCACCCGCCGCAATGTTAAAAATAGAGGATGTGACCGCCAGGGTGGCGGTCACATCCTAATTGCACATGAGGGAACGCCGCAGCACATGCGGATGTTCCCTCCTACTCAGGCCTCACGGACGGACGCAAGTCCGTCCGCGATCGTAATGGGCCCCAAAGTGCTTTTTTATACTTTCAAACCTAAGAATACCTAGGTACGCAGCTGCTATCACCTGTATACAGATTATTCTGCACGAACTGTTGTGAACAGTGGCTGCCACATGGCTGTGTCTATTAAGCAGGTTTTAATGTGAAAAAAGAGCAGGGGATGAGGTACAAGTAGGTCTGTACATTACCCCAAGGAGTCAGTTCACGGTCGGAACGGCTGTTTCCTAGAGTGCGGGGATGTGGTGAGACAGGCATATATTGTCCTGAAGAACTGCAAGCCACCAACAATCACCAACTAAACTCAAACAAAACGCATGATGTCAAACGAACGGGGCATATCAACTTACAAGTAGGTCCATGTTCAAAGTGAATCCCACCCAAAGTATTGGGGTATTGCAGATTGGGTCGGTAGTGGCGTGCAACCCTGCAGGTATCGTGTTGAGAACAGAGTGGATCATATCGTTTTATGAATGTCCACATACCTTTAAAGTCTCTTTCTTATCCATGAACAGTTACACCTGCCATTTAGGCCCTAACTGCATGTTTAGATGGAGCAAGCCTCCAACTTAACTGTAGGCATTTTAAAGTTATGACTGGAGTGGAGAACAAAATGAACAAAAAGATCTGCCCAAATCTCTTCTGTTCATAGAATAATCATTTACTCATGAGTTACCCTAATTGTATATGCACCTATTTGGTATTGATATCTAGTTTAGCATTTTGGTAGAGTTTTACTAACCATTCCTACAATATTGGAAGGAATTTAAGTAATGAAACAACAAAGAACGTTTTCAATATCTTCAAATTCTTTTTTTGTATTATATATTGAGAAAAAAAGTGTGTTATATTATTTATTTTCATTTACTAAAAGTAGAAGATAGTGATGAGAAATTGGTAGTGGTGTTTCCTAAAAGGGAGTAACCGCACCTTCACATATGTAGTAGATAGAAAATTTTTTTTGAGACCGCAGTAAATTGAGATATTAGTAATCAAGTCGGAGTGCTACGAAGACCACCGTCACTCACTACCTAGGGTGACTAATGCAAATTCAACAGATTAGCAAAAACAAACATGCAGAAAAAGGGGTCAAATGAGCACTGTCCTATGTATGGTGTAACAATTCTGACCTATTAGTCACAGTAGTAGCATATCAAAGGTAACAATAACATCACACATATCTTCAACAAGTTTTCTTTTTGAGACAGGATAGTAGAGTCAAAGTCCTTTTGTATCTGTTATTCCATTTATTCAAAAACATCAAAGGAAACAGCTAACACATGTTTCGTCTGTACACAGTCCGTACCACGACTTTCTCAAGGCTGACGATCAATATAGGGTATAACTCGTCCCGAACCAGTGCACAAGAAATGTTTGGGTGAACAAAACACAACTGTCGTTGAAGGGAGTACTTCGGAAACGACGTAGGATGACTGTAAACAAGCCAGCTGGTGTCCACAAAAAAGGAAAAGCGTAGTTGCCGCTATGGGTGTGATCGGTATCACCCCGGTATGGATAGCGAAGTCGATCAAAAAACATATAAAATATGCCTGGCAAGGGAATAATCAGAAGTGCGAGTAAATGGTCAGTCAGGTGTATTAATGAGTCAGTAATGTTGGTTGGTGCTAGGGAGAGTCACTATGTCCATGCACGTAAAGCATCCGAAAACCAAAAGTTCGATTCTGTGTCCGCATGATAACGCGACCGCTTGTGTACAGTCATCCTACGTCGTTTCTGAAGTACTCCCTCCAACGACAGTTGTGTTTTGTTCACCCAAACATTTCTTGTGCACTGGTTCGGAATGAGTTACACCCTATATTGATCGTCATTCTTCTCGTTACTTCATTCTACTCATCCATTTAGCCTTGAGAAAGTCGTGGTACTGACTGGGTACCGACGAAACACGTATTGGCTGTTTCCTTTGATGTTTTTGAATAAATGTAATAACAGATACAAAAGGACTTTGGCTCTACTATCCTGTCTCAAAAAGAAAACTTGTTGAAGGTATGTGTGATGTTATTGTTACCTTTGATATGCTACCACTGTGATTAATATGTCAGAATTTTGACACCATACATAGGACAGTGCTCATTCGACCCCTTTTTCTGCACAAAAGTAGAAGATAGAATGGCTGTTTCTTCAGCTTCACTTTTCACTAGTTTCAGGCTTTGCATACTGTTTCTTCAGAGGTGAGCCGTCAACTGATGAGAAAATGGCCGATGTTAGACCTGGCACCATTGGCGTGAGTCTCCCTTCCATTTTTTGCTGTTGCCTCCTGTGTTTTTACTGAATATCGGACTCTGTTTTACTGGTCTAGATGCTTTGGGCACTTTGCCACTGCTGGTCAGTGCCAAAGTGCAAGTGCTCCCTTTACAAATTGGTGTATGGATTAGTGATTCCATGAATGGCATATTTGATTTACTAGTTAGTCCCTAGTACAGTCCACCATGGGTGCCCAGGGCCTGAAAATCAAATGCTGCTGGTGGGCTTGCAGCGCTGATTGTGCCACCCGCAGAAGCAGCTCGTAAATGTAACTCCGGCCTGCCATTGCACAGCCTGTGTGCAGTCTGGGACGACTGCCATGTCGACTTGGCAAATGGACAAACTTGCCAGTCACTAAACCTTCCCTTTTCAACATATTAGTCACCCTTAAGGTAGGCCCAAGTTACCCCTGTGGGCAAGGTGCATTGTATGTTATAAGTAGGACATGCCCTGATGTGTGTGGCATGTCCTGATAGTGAATTACTGCAAATTTCGTTTTTCACTATTGCAAAGCTACCTGTTCCCATAGAACAGAATAGGGAGTTTGTTCATAACATCTTATAAACATAACTGGCCCTGGCAACAAGGAAGAAAAATAAACTTTGGTATGCCTGAACTCAGAATGTAAAAATGCATCTTTTAGTGAGGGTGATTTTTACATTCTGTGTTTACAAATATCACTTTCAGAAAGTATATATTTTCTTGCCTAGTCATCCAGTGTGCCTCTGCTAGGTTTGTGTATTGCATGTCTGGCTTTTGGGAGACAGGACTGGAGAGGGGCTGTGGCGACAGAAGTCTGATGAGTCAGGGCTGGGCTGAATAGACGTGGGCTGCATTTAGAGTAGGGGGAGGAGATTTCCTTTTCACCTGAATGGGCCTGGTCTGTCTTCAACAATGCTCTCTCCACCCCCTGCAGGAAGCTGCGCCAGTGAGGACAGAACTGGCTTTGGCTGGGTACATACACTCTCTGCCTCCAGGGAACAAAGGATTTGTGTGTATAAAAAGCGGGGCTCAGACCCCAGACTTTTAAATCACTTCTGGGAAAGCAAGAGGAACCTTTGCCAAGGAGAAGAGCCGGATAAGCTGGGAGGAATACTGTCCCTGTGGTGCTTGCTGTCTGGGGCTGGCCTGCAGTCTTTGCTTGCTGCCAAGGAAAGAATAAGCATTTGCAATGCAATAGGTCTCGCATTAGGAAAGTTTGACCTATTGGTATTGTAAATGACACATTTTTTATTTATGTGTTGGTTTTGAAAATAGCTAATTAATAGCTTTGTCATTTACAATGCTAATAGTTATAACTTTCACCAATGTGACACCTATAGCATTTGTAATGCAATATGTGTTGTATTTACGTGACTTAGATGTATTGATATTACAAATAACAATCTGGCAGATGCATCAACGAAAATACCTCCCGGTAAAACACCGATTCGGTAAAACAGGCCGATACCGAACGCAAAACCAGAAAATGCTATGCATCAAACAATAAATCGGAAAAAAATAAAGAATCGCTAAAATCCCCCGCGGTAAATTACCGAATCACTAAACAGACAATCGGAATTACCGAACCCCAAAGCTGACTTCGGAAATACCGAATCGCTATTAACGAACCGCAATGGTATGCATGAAAAGTCGCTAATACCGAAAATCCCTAAAATCGCTATTTAGCATGAGCAAAATAAGGGGAATCACAATCAGGAGGTAAAGTTAACTGAAGGACAGAAAAAAAAATTCTAACCCCATCAGCAGGTGCTGACAATCAGTAACCCTTCATAAATGCCCTGGGAAACCCCACATGTCAACCAAAATGGCTGCCTTCTACGTGCTTGCTAGGAGGAGGAGGATCAACACCCAGGCCCAGCGCAGGAGGATGATACAGGACAGGATCTTCAGGGTGCGCATCACTTTGCTGGGGCAGACCGAGGAACAGGTGTACGACAACTATAGACTCAACCGTGCCATGATAATGCTCCTAATAGCAGACCTGGAACCATTACTGCAGCACGAGACCCGTAGAACCAACGCCATACCAGCCCATGTGCAGGTCCTATGCTGCCTGCACCTGCTTGCGTCTGGAAGCTTCCAGGGGGTAATAGCTGAGACTGGAGGCGTGTCGCAAAGTGCTTTATCACGATTCTTCCACCGGTTCCTAGAGGCCATGCTGACATTAAGAAATCGCCACATTACCTTCCCCACAACCCCCCAGCAGCTGACCCGCACCAAACGGGAATTCTACCAGGTGGCACAATTCCCCCATGTCATCGGGTGTGTTGACTGCACGCATGTCCCCATCTGTCCTCCATCAGCCACCGAATACATATTCCGCAACCGGAAGTCATATCATTCTATCAATGTGCAGGTGGTGTGCAATGCCAAGTACATAATTACGGACCTTGTAGCCCAATTCCCCGGGAGCACACACAACGCCTACATATTCCGTCACTGTGGCCTCCACAGGCGCCTGATCAACGGTGAATTCGGAGAGGGACACCTACTAGGTACATATAGATGCATCATCGTACTCTCCAACCACTCCATCCCCACATGTATATTTTCATTCATGCTGATTACCATTCTCTCCCCATCCTGCAGGTGACAGGGCATATGCATTGCGTGAATATCTCCTCACTCCCTATCTCAACCCAGCTACACCGCAAGAGCAGCGCTACAACAAAGCACACATCAGCACCAGGAATGTGGTTGAGCGGACATTTGGCATCCTCAAGAGCCACTTCCGAATACTGCAGAAGACTGGAGGTGCCTTGCAGTACGACCCAGTGACCTGCTGCCAGATCATTGCTGTGTGTGCCATCCTGCACAACATCGCCACACGCAGGGGGATACCCATAGAGGTGGACGGAGAGGATGAACTACGTGCACAGCAACCCCCCCCCCCCAACACCGACAGGCGCATGTGCCCAACACAGCTGAAGGGCAAAGGAGGCGGACATACATCACACAGAATCATTTCTGAGACAGGTAAGAGAGTGACTTGACAACAGGATCAGTTTTGCAAGGGTTTAATGGGCATGGACACCTGACTGGTGCAGAAATACGTAACACAAACATGCTGCTGCTGCAGTTAAAGTCAAACTAAAATTGTCCCTTCTCAGAACGGGTGATGCGTGCGGCACCTTAGTCTGGCCATGGTTACGTCACCAAGGACAGTGTGACTTTGCCACATGTTCACTTCCGTTTGCCGGGTACCCCCAGTCTCTTGTCCTGTGTCTCCTCAGCTTCTACACGATAGGAGTCAGTGGCAGTTGCATTGCGGCCACTGCGCCTCCTCCTGCTGGACTCCGACAGGGAGACGCTGCTGACACTGGAGGCTGCCTCACTCCCCTCTTCTGCTCCCAGACTGCTGACACTGGCTGACCCAGGCTGCAGTTGCTCCACTGCAGTGGTCACCCTCTCAAGGGCCTTTGCCACATCCCCACAATAATGACGTAGGTCCACTTGCAGGGACACGGACCTGCGGGACAGCACAGCCGTGCTGTTGCACAGCTTATTAATGGCCTTGTTAGTTGTATTCACTGCCAGCATGATCTGCCTGTGACGCCGGCGCTCACTCTGTTGGCCTGCGACCACGGCACGTGTCAGTTCTTGCAGGCAAAGCTTGATTTCATTGTTGCCGGCAGCTACGGCAGTGGTGTGCTCACGCACAGCGTCAGTCATGTTGCCTAGTTTGTTGCAAAGTTTGGTCATGGAGAGTTTCATGGCACCCATGTGTCTCCCCTGCAGGCGCTGGACACACAGCATCCGGGTCTCCACAACTCCGTACCCTTCGGACAGATCGACTGGTCTTGCAGCAGCCCGACCCGGGGGCACAGCCCTCTGCCTGATGCGCTGTCGTGCTGCAGTTTGGCTGGTTGGAGTGACGACAGCCTGGCGTGGAACATTTGGGTGTGCTGAACTGTGATCCGACTCCATCACGGGCAGGGAGGGAACATCTGCTCTGCGGCTCTGCGGAGTGGCCCGCACTGGTGGTGGTGGTGGTGGTGTCTTGGACCACGAGGATGGTGGTGGTGGTGTCTTGGACCGCGAGGATGGTGGTGGTGATGGTGGTGTCTTGGACCGCAGGGATGGTGGAGGTGTTGTCCGCTGTGGTGGTGAAGGGGAGGACATGGCTTCAGCTCCCTGTGAGCACTCCGCATCTGACAACACTGGCGTCTCTGAGATGACGAGGCGGGCACTGTCGTCAGAATTGATGGGGGATGCATCTGTGTGTGAAACAGTGCATAGTTATTATCATGGTATAGTATGTGACAATAGCTGTGGCATCTCACAATAAATTACTTTTTCTGACTGACATTTGGCCCTTTGCTGCTGTATTCATCTCTGGGCTCTGGCATGCACCCATTCATGTATTGACTACAACTCCCATGGTGCAACACAGTGGTGAGGGTATGTGTTTAGGGCAACAATACATGTGCACTGGGTCTGGCATGGGGGATTGGGCAGGGACTTAGTACGTGCTGCATTGTTACGCTGCCATGCTTCTTACCTTGTCCTCCTTCCGCAGCACCAGAGGTGTCCAGACGTGTGACCCCCGCAACAGCTTCCGGTTCTATGATGGACTCCACTAGATCCCCAGGGCTGTGTTAGGCGTCACATTGGATGTGCCCCCTCCTGTGCCAGCAGCATCCCTGACCCTCTGCGCTATCTTCTCCTTGGCCCTCTTACGCAGGTCGTACCAGCGTTTTTTCAGGTCGTTGATGCTGCGGTGGGTGACTCCGCAGGCATTTACCTTGTCCTTGATGCGCAGCCACATCTTTCGTTTTTCTGCCTCTGGCACCTTCAGCGACAACTTCCCAAACAGTCGGTCATTGTTGCTGGTCACACACTCTATTAGGATTTCCAGCTCCTTATCAGAAAACTTGCGTTTTCGCTTTCGGGGTGTGTTCTTTCCCTGCTGGGGGGCCTCCTTCTCCATCTTGTCCTGCTTGCCTTGTCCTGGTTGCTACTGGTTCTGTCAGGGTCCTCAACTCCTGTGCTCTGCCTCCTCCTCTGTGCTACTCCGAACACTGAATGCAGCTTGGCTGCCCTACTTCCTGGTTGTGATGTCATCGGCCTGCTTCCGAGGCGTCGCGTAAATTTACCGTTTTCGCTATTACCGAATTCGCTAATACCGGATTCACTAATACCGATTCGGTATTAGCTAACTCGGTATTTGCTACTCTCGCTGTCGTACTTTCGCTATTTAATAGCGATTTTTACCGATTCGGTAATTTTTACCGATTAGTTTGATGCATCGCGGTTTGCATGTCCTTAATAGCGAATTGTTATTTTTCGCTATTACCGACATGTATTACCGATTGTTGATGCATATGCCCCAATGGCTTTTAATTTTTTTAAATAATTAATACTTAAATAAAAGTTATTGTATTTTATAATGGCAATAGCTTAAACTTTTGTAAATAACTTTTGTGAAGATTATGTTCAGTGTATTTTATTGTGACGAAAATCCAAGAACAGAAGTGAAATATTAACATCTTTTTGTGACATTTGTAATAAAGCTTGAAACATTGAGAAAACATATTTGAACCAGTTGTTGTTTAATGGTTGCACAGATTGATGCTGTGGTGGCGCTGAGTGATGTTGTGGTGGCGACGAGTGAATGTGTGGCGTTCAGTGATGCTGTGGTGGCGCATAGTGATGCTGTGGTGGTGCTGAGTGATGCTGTGGTGATGCGATAGATAGAGCGAGTGCGATAGATAGATAGAGGGAGGGGGATAGATAGCTAGAGGGATGGCGATAGATAGACAGAGGGTGGGCGATAGATAGATAGAGTGAGGGCAATAGATAGATAGAGTGAGGGCGATAGATAGAGTGAGGGCAATAGATAGCTAGAGGGAGGGCGCTAGATAGCTAGAGGGAGGGCGAAAGATAGCTAGAGGGAGGGCGATAGATAGAGGGAGGGCGATAGATAGATAGAGTGAGGGCGTTAGATAGATAGATAGATAGATAGATAGATAGATAGATAGATAGATAGATAGATAGATAGATAGATAGATAGATAGATAGATAGATAGATAGATAGATAGATAGATAGATAGATAGATAGATAGATAGATAGATAGATAGATAGATAGATAGATAGATAGATAGAGTGAGGGCGATAGATAGAGTGAGGGCGATAGATTGAGTGAAGGCGATGGATAGAGTGAGGGCGATAGATAGAGTGAGGGAGATAGATAGATAGACTGAGGGCGATAGATAGATAGAAAGAGTGAGGGCAATAGATAGAGTGAGGAGGATACATAGAGTGAGGGTGATAGATAGATTGATAGAGTGAGGGGCAATAGATAGATAGAAGGAGGGCGATAGATTAATAGAGTGAGGGCGATAGATAGAGTGAGGGCGATAGATAGAGTGAAGGCGATAGATAGAGTGAGGGTGATAGATAGATAGAGTGAGGGCGATAGATAGATAGAGTGAGGGCGATAGATAGATAGAGTGAGGGCAATAGATAGAGTGAGGAGGATACATAAAATGAGGGCGATAGATAGATAGATAGATTGATAGAGCGAGGGGTGATAGATAGATAGAATGAGGGCGATAGATAGAGTGAGGGCGGTAGATAGAGTGAGGGCGATAGATAGACAGATAGAGTGAGGGGAGATAGATAGATAGAGTGAGGGCGATAGATAGATAGAGTTAGGGGAGATAGATAGATAGAATGAGGTAATAGATAGAGAGATAGATAGAGGGCGATAGATAGATAGTGTAATTATGTGGCATGTAATTATGTGGCACTGAGTGGTATTTGGAGTGTATGTTGCATTGAGGGCAGTGTAAATATGTAACATATAATTATGTGGCACTTAGTGGTATTTGGAGTGTATGTTGCATTGAGTGCAGTGTAATTATGTGGCGTGTAATTATGTGGCACTGAGTGGTATTTGGAGTGTATGTTGCATTGAGTGCAGTGTAATCATGTGGTGTGTAATTATGTGGCACTGAGTGGTATTTGGAGTGTATGTTGCATTGAGTGCAGTGTAATTATGTGGCGTGTAATTATTTGGCACTGAGTGGTATTATAAGGAGCTTATGTTGTATTCAGTAGAGTGTAATTGTGTGGCGTGTAATTATGCGGCACTGAGTGGCATTGTTTGGAGTGTTGTAGTGTAGCTCCTATTTTCCCAATAGGCTCTGCGCATTGGAATAGTGCCTACAGCAGTAAAGGCCTAGGCCAGACGTTAACTAGGTCTACTACTGTCGATACTAGACTTAATTTTTGGGTTTGCCAGCTAAGCTCAGAGTTCGCTAGAAACTTTCTCGAATGTTCAAGGAAGGATTAACTCCCCTGATTAGACAAGAAGGGATTTAGTTTCTGACAACCATAGAACATGACAACTTTGCTCTCCCCTAATCAAGAGTCAATCTCGAGAGTCGTGTGAGCACAAGGCAATTATTTTACTCAGTCAGTACGTGCATTCTTAGTCTCATCAGAATGTAGAGAAAAGGAGGAGACGGGCGTGTTCAATAAAGATGTTATTTATTGATCAGTCTCTTTTCTCGTACAAGAGAAATGGATCGATATTATTGCAATACTTATAGTTAAGTAAAGTGCATACATTAGAAGCAATAGTATAAAATAATACTGTAAAAACATTGATATGGTTTCTGAGCCATATGATGTTTAAAATGAATAAAATATATTTACATACATATATACATTTGACTAAACGTACTCAACTGGTGTTTCTAAATACGCCTACCCCGTGTACCTGACCTAAGTCTAATGCGTGGGCGGGAATAGAAAGTTACAGTTTAGTTTAAGTTTGTTTTTGCCAAGTGAATAACTAAAGAATTCTCTAGGAGGGGTTATTCAGTTCTGTACCTGGAATTTAGGATGAATGAGGAATGGTATCTCTTTCTCTGCTCTCGATATTCCAGGCTGCCTGCGAGGGCTGCCCAGAAGCGCCGGTGCTGGGTCTCTCGGCTTGAGATAGCAGCGCGTCTCTCAGCGCGTCAGGAAGGCGGGGCTGCTGCCTGCGGGGTCTGCTTCTGCTCTCGGCTTCGGCAAGTATGGCTGCTCCGTCTTGTCACCACGCGTGTGTTTGCATAGGGCAAGGTCGGCAATATTTATACCTTAAAGGTGCCGGGATTGACGTAAGGATGGACATAGGTACGTCAATAAAGATGTCATACGACTTGCTCGTTAGCACATTCTTTACTAAAGTTCTCTGTGAAATCAAAACAATGGCCGCACGGATTATCCAGGTTGTCATAGGTTTGATTTGTTATGAGAACGTCGTATGCCTTATCAGGGGCTGGAGGAATATCGCTTGTCTAATTAGATCTCAAGCGTTATGACCTAATCAGATAACACGTTCCTGTGCCGTAGTGTGACTGCGTCAGATAACGGTATCTGCATCATGGGGAATTTCTTGCCTCATGGGCTGACTGTTAGTTAACTAGCTAGTAAGTTTAACCAGAATAGGGTCAGGAATAGGGGGATCGAATCAGAACCTATAGAAATACACGACACCCACTCCACGCTAACTATGGTCATATCTACTAATCTATGCATAGTATAACATAGTACAACATACTATAGAGTATAGTGTATACCTTACCACCCCAAAATACACAAAATGCATTTCGAAATTTTCAAATATACTGAAAAATTGCAGTCATATATATCGTATGCACTTAAGCTATGAATTAAATGCAAAAGTAAACACGCATTGTTATGCATTATTGCTTGTTGGTATATGAGAAATACACATGAAATGGCTCTTAATATGGCTATACAGAAAAAAAGTCGAAACCATTTCATCACATAAAATCTATTGCGAACATACCAGCGGGCAGCTAAAGTCTATAAAGTCTATAAAGTATCTAAAATAGAAATCTTAGTTCTCTAGGAATAGTCTCTTACTTTAAGCAGAAAATCAGTGTCCCGGGAAAAAATATATAGAAAAATATTTTAGGGGCTTGCTGAAAAAAGTTGCTGTCCGTGAACTGGATTGTAATTGTTCATGTGACTTTATTTTTAAAGTTGAAGGCCGAATTCAGGGAACGCCGTGTGCGAGTTTACTCAAAAGTCTCTATTTCTGTTCCGGAGAGAACATCATATCATTCAGGCTTTCGAAAAAACTGTCAACAGCTTCATGGGAAAGTTCCTCTAAGTCGGAAATAGGGGTAACCATGCATTCATGCGCATGATTGTCTCCATTGACATTCTGATTTGCATTGCTGACAGAAGGTCGTACCTGTTCGATGCTGCTTTCATCTTGAACTTCACTACTCTTCAATCGCAGTGGTGAAGATTCCAGGAATGCCGTCATCAGAATTGGCAGCCTTTGAGGGCAGCACAGTGCGTGAACCTTGGTAGGAACCAACAGTGTATCTGCATCCACCGGCGCATCCGATTGTAGCGTCAGACAGGTGTCTAACACGCATTCTTCTCCGCATAGCAGACACCTTAGTACAGGTAAAACACACCTTTGCCACATTGGTCGAAATGATAGAAACCAAGTCATGTTTAGGTCTCTAAGCCGGGATAGTCCCAGGATTTTTGATATCCGGTCCCGGTATCCAATGGCTAGGATCGTATCTTCCATTGTCGTGAGATTTTGTTCTGTGACATGGGTTGCCATAACGAAAAATAAGGACTAGGAATAGGATTCCTGCAATTAGTCCTAGGATCAGGGGAAGTCCGCCAAAAATCGAATGGACGAAGTCTGGAAAAATACCCAGTATGGCTTTGAATGGTGTTAATGCCATCGAAAATACTGTCTTAAATACCTTTGAGACCCCTGTGGTATCAGAAATATTTAAGATTTCGCTCAGGATTTCCGCGAAATGTACGGGGGAATTAGTTGATAATAATGTATGTATCTCTGCAGTCGTCCTTGCGACTTGTAGATCATACGTTTCTTTAGATGACGTGAGCCTTGTAGGCGTCTGAAGAAGCACTGTTTTCATTCTGCTTAAAGTGTCTATTCGAATAGAAGTAATCTTCAATCCGGGCCATACCCTTGCCTCCTTGTCTGGAAAGGAGCTGGGAAACAAAGAACGTCCACAGCACTTGACCTTCGCCGTCGTAGTGACGAGATAAGGAGTACCGGGCATAAGACTACAGCATCTGCGGTCTACAATAAGAATGTAACTCCCATTATAGAGTCTTTGAAAGAATGGTTCTATTTCAGTTGCAGGTGCGCCTTGCTGGTGACATGAAAGGTTGTATGAATTCCCTTCACAGGCTCCGTGCAAACTAATACCGTTACACAGAAGCGTGCCGCTTAGTGACATAGCACAATTGTTGCCACTAAGAAACACTTTCTGTCCTTTGTTACTGACACATGCATGTGAATAGGGTAGGTTCCATGTTGTTTTAAGGTACCCCTTTCCCAATTTCTCGTACATGCCAGCCTGTATATATTTTTGGCAGTATTGAAACCTGAAGGTTGAGATTGGAATATTTATGATTCCGTGGATTATCCATTCACTGACAGGTCGTTCTGACATTGTCAACGGTAATCTTTCTAGTTTTTCAATGCTCAAGATTGTATAATCAGCACCCTTCTGAGCCATACCGATTTGTCTATCAGTAAGGTTAAAGATTTGGAATAGTGACGTTGTGTTGATTAAACGCCAAGGCACATAGCCTGAACGCAGATTTTGTAACGTCCAGCCAAGCTGTACAATAGAACGCAATTGTGACTGACCATGTTGTAATAACAGTAAGTCTTGCGATAATATATCGATTGCTGACGACACAATGCTGTCCAATGAAAAAATTCTGGAGGACAGAGTCATTAACCCATTGTCCACTACAGAAAGTGATTTTTCCAAATTAATACGGTCAATTTCCCGTATTCTTTCTGCTGTCTCAATTTGAGTAACCTTCCAGGCCTCATTGTATGCTGCATATACAGAGGCTGCTATGAAACGCTTATGACGCTGTTTGCGTGGTCCCAGTATGAAATCACGCAAGTCAGCACCATCAGTAAGTAAAGTTAGGTGTTGCTTAATTTCAGGCAGTGTGGAAGTTTGTAGCCATTGAAGGCATAATTTGCCCACACTGTAGGTTGTTATTATCCCTGGGTGATGTCTTTGGGGATATCTAGGGTCTGGCCTGGTCATTTTGAAACCCTGTGTTTTATTCAGGAATCTATCTTGACAGTTATTTGTATCTGTGGGCCAGATCAACCATTGTTTCCAATCAGGATGTGTTCTGTTTTGGTTAAGTATATGGTTTATGTCTATTTCTTCATCTGTTTCAGAGTTATTGCTAAACATTGTTGGCTTTGGAATAGACAGGTTATTTAAATCTTTGATTTTGGCTAAGCCAAGACAGGTGGTTTGTTGAACGGTGTCATTTAAAAATATCATTTGTTCTGGGATCATGCAGGCTCTAAACAAAGCTTCTATACCCTGTACTTGCCATTCTTTTGTACCCCAAACACTTTTCAAATCAACATGTTTGTCCCAATAATCAAATCCAAAAGTATTCATTTTTTCAAAGAAAGAATCTGAATATATCAATTTTGTGTTGGTTATCATGGTTTTCATCCCTGTCTTGTTTGACAATTTGTAATAAAATGTTTCAGCATTAGTTATGTTAAAACCTGAAAAATATGAATATTTGCCATATACGGTTCTAGAGCTCCCTTTTGGAGGTGTAGCACAATGTTCCCATTGATTAAAATTTAAAACATTTCTAGGTTGTGCAGATTTATGCAAGAAATGGTTACCATAATGGTTATAGCAGTACATGCTGTCATAATTTGTAGAACCCTGCAAATAATCATGTTTTGTAAATTTAGCAGACATTACTAAGTCAGACATCATATTGTTTATACTTTCAAAGTCCCAATCATCAGCAAATGAGTTTGGTTTTGCAAAATCACTCAAGGAGATCTTGATTTGGTGTGGATATTTCAGGATCTCGACCGGACCATAAATTTCATAGTCAGTGTTGTCCCAGGCTACCCCACCAGGTATTGGAATTGCTGTGAAGTTGGCTGAAGAAAGTTCTGAAGAAAGTTCTCGTTTCTTGACGTGTGAAGATGTGTGTGGTTTGAGGACCAAGTTGATGTTCTGACTTGCTGTGTCCATTTTAGCATATTTTCCCTCAATGAAGCGTCCCAAAGTAAATACCATGATGAGCCAAAGTATGAGGATAAATGCACCAAAACCCACCCAAAATTCAATCCATGGAGAAACTAGATATGTTTCTTTCAGTTGTTTTAAAAGTTCCTTCGCTTTGTCTTTAAAGGATTTTGATGATGGCTGTGTCTTTTGTTCGCTGAAGCCTTCAGAGGAATCATCGAAGTTGATGAAGTAACCGGATGCAGTTCTGTCAATTGTTCCAATTGGTTCAGGATTTTTGTTTCTTGCATTTTCACTTGGTACTTCTGTATAGATTGGTGTGTCTCTGCTAAATGTCTTTATTTGGGTTTTCAGAGGTCTAAGTTCTATTGCATTGTTGCATAGTCCTTGTTGTTCTTCCGTAGGCGTTTCGAATGTGATGAGCCTCTTTGATAGGACCTCTGTACTGGTAGCAAACCTTGGTGTTCTGCTACTTATTGGGAGTCCACTTGGCCTACTGTTTGTTATCGGCCACATGTTGTGGTTTTACCAGGTCGATGGATACAACTCGGTTCTCCTTTTTTCCAGCAAGTGGCGGTAGTACTACTGATCTTGTCCCGTTGACAGACAAGACAGGAACTGCTTTTCTGTAAGAAGGCCCAAATTCCTTCTTTACCGCGATCTTCTCCCTGACTAGATCCCCGACTTTTGGAATCCAGACAGGTCTTGCTGGGACAGGTGGTGATTCTTCAGTGGTCGTTGGCTGTTCTTTCAACTGTATGTTGCTCAGGTCTTTTCTTGTTTTGTTTAAGTCCTGCAAAATAGCCAAACGGTCTTTGACATCAAAGCTTTTTTCTGTTACCACTGAAGTCTGACTATCAAGGTCAGAGATCAACATCCTAGTTCCGAATAATAATTCGTACGGACTGAATCCCTTCAGAGAATTTCTTGGCAAGTTATTAAGACTACGTTGGACACTTATTAGATGTTTGACCCACCCAGCTCCCGAACCTAATATCCTTTCTATTATAGATTGCTTTCTGTCTTGGTTTTTTCTTTACACCATCCCATACCCTCAGGAAGGAAGTGAGAAGATTCCCGCTGGGCTGTGCTCATTTGGCCATTCTTTCCCCCCCCAGGCTGGATTGCCTGAGAAAAAGAAAAAATGGTCGAACGTAGCATGCTCTTAGCGTATATGCCATTTAGACTCGCAAATCTTGTATAATAGTCCGGACGTCAGCCGAGTGCTGTGGATCTACATTATAAGTGGGAACTAGCCTGTATATGTTAATCGTAAGCCATTCTTTTTGCTGGTTATATTATCTGCCTTGATACGACGAGGTATTAAACTGCTTCTCTCCCCACTGCGATCTCTGTTGCAGTTTGGGCAGTTTTTTACAAACATGGTGTAGTGCAGGCTCATGCCTGGCCACCAGTACCGTGATTGTAATTCTTCCAGAGAATCTTTTAATTTAAGGTGTCTGAGACCCTCGCCCATGTGTGCGTCTGCGATTAACAAGTTTCTCCTGTCCATGTTTGGAATCACTCTATCCCCCCACTCCAGGGATTCGAGCAAAAGGAATGGAGTTTGCATCTATGATGTATGTGTAATTGAGTGGATAGTTGATCGGTAACGCCGAGCAGTCGCCTTTTGATGACGTTTTTACTGCCAGCAATGTTTCGCCGTCAATGTATTTTAATGTACGCTTTTTTCGATCTACGGGAGCCGGTTTACTGGCTGCCGCTGCGGCTGTTTCAGCCAATGAATTCCCTACAACGTGAACGCCATCACGCTGGTGACTCAGTGAGTGTGTCACGTGAGTCTTTGGTAGTTCTTTTTTCAAAAGAGCTACCTGTTCCCAGAGCAGTCTCTGCTTTATTGGTGCATCCGTGTCATCTTTGTAATCGTTCTGAATCCAGGTCTGCAAATCCTTGTTATATGCTTTGACGCAGAAATATGAATCTGACACTATAAGTGTCGGGAATTCGCGATCCGCATTATCTAGCGCCATTTTCAAAGCTAATATTTCAGTTTGTAGTTCTGAATTAGTTTCTACTGAGTGTGATTTTGTTAATAGAGGTCTTAGTTTACCTCCGTGCCACACTTCTTTTGTAATCTCACATGTGGGATTGTATGCATGTTCTCCCCAAACGGAGGGTTGAGCATGTCCGTCTGTATAGATTACACAGGCGTAATGTCGTAGAGGCAGAATGTCGATTGGCAGAGGATACGTTTTTTCATATTTTAGATTTTTTAATTCTTCTAGTTCTGGATCAAAGAAGTAATATACTTTGTCCGTTGTGATTGAATTTACCCATTGTAACCATTCTGGATCCAATGTTGTTGTTGGTAAATTACACGGTGTTGTTAATGCCTCAAAAGCTGATTCTGCTGTTCTGACTGTGATATGTCTACCGTCAGCTATGTCTTTTTCTCTAGCTATTGCGGTTTGAACTGCTTGAACAATTTTTCCTTTGTTGTTGAATCTCTGTTCAGCTTTTGTGTACAAATGTGATTTGAATGCAATTGGTACCTTATCTCCCTCATTAGAGGTTAGGTATGTGAATCCGTATCTCCCTGGGATGACTCGGATCACAAGGTTGCGTGTATTATCACGGGTTTCTAATTTTGTTTTAATTAGCATGTCTGTTTGTAAGGATCTCAAAATTTCTGTGTGTGCTTGAGTCCAACTGGATCTTTTAAAGTCTGGTTTAATTAGATCGTAAAGGGGTTTGACCCTTTCTGCGTAATTTGCAATGTAAGTTCTTCCGAAATTTAGGAAGCCTAGAATTGACTGTAGGTTTTTTAGTGTTTTAGGAGCTTGGATTACGGCACATTTCTCTAGGAAATTGTCTGCCAGGCTCTTGCCTTCACTTGATAACTCATATCCTAAGAATAGGACCGTCAGATGGGCAATTCTGGACTTTTTGAAGTTGAATTTGTAACCCTCTGCAGCGAAACCAAGTATTATGGTGTTCACTCTTTTCAAGTGAGTTTCCAGGTCATCATCTGTTAAGTAAATGTCATCGACATAAGATAATGCTTCATCATCATATAGTTGTAGTAATTCTGTTACTCTCGCTGAGAATACCCCCGGGCTGTTCTTGTACCCCTGGGCTAACCGACAGAATTGTTTTTGAGTGCCATTTACTGAGAATGCAGTTAAATATCTGCTCTCTGGTGCTATGTTTTGACAAAAGAATCCGTTGGAGATGTCCAAGGTTGTTTTGTATTTTTTGCGCACTATGTTATTCATTAGTGCAGCACTGTGTGAGTTTTGCACTGCAAAAGTTTTGCAACATGTGTTAAGGTGTCGGTAATCCAAAACTAGACGGTACGAATTGTCTGGTTTGGAGACCGGAAATAAAGGATTGTTCATTTGTGAGGTGCAAGTTTCAATCACCCCTTGGTATTCTAGCTGATCTAGTATTTCATTTACTTGTTTTTTAGCTTCTTGCTTAATTGGGTACTGCCTTTGTGCAGTAGGTTGTGATTTTAACTGGACTTTGTGAGGAGGAGAATCCTCATCCCATCCTACATGATTTTTATATAAAGCAGGTGCTAAGGCCACTGCCCACTTTCTAGCAAGTGTATATTTTTTATGAATCGGTATTTGATTCGAGAAGGCAGGCATAATTACTTCTTCGCCATGAGGGCATTCCCTGACAAACTCTGGTGGCCAGTCTTTTTCAGCTAGAAGGATGTCATAGCCCTTGGATAGGTTATCCCAAAATAGTCCCCTTATTTTCCTAGTCTTATCTCCCTCTATACGTAATGTTATCTCGTATATTTTGTGGGGCTTGCTAACTCTGGTATCTGCAGTTTCCACTTGAAGGTATTCATTCGTGTCCACTGTCTCCAGATGATTCATAAGGACTTTGCGAGCTATGCTCACCTCTGCTGCGCTGTCTAGCATTGTCTGAGCCCATTCTCCGTTTTTCAGTTGTGTCCTCAGTATTCTCGGCATTGTTAACTACCTTGATACTGGCTACCTTCTTTTTTGGAAATTGTGATTTCTTTTTCAGTTGAGCAGGTTCCTTGTCTTTGGACTTGGCGTGCTCTTCTGATCGTCCTCTTCTTTCCGATTTCTGCGAGGAATTCTGAAAAGATTGAGAGGGACGTGTATCAATGTCTTGATATCTATCAGGTTTTTTAATATTATCCCTATTTCTAAGGTTATATCTATTCCCAGAGGGTTCACTCTGAGGTGACCTTTGTCTCGGGTTCGGAGATTTCTCTCTTCGCCTAGGAGACCTTCCTCTGGACTGGAATTTCTTTTCTTTAGGATTGGATTGTTTATTTCCATCCCAGTTCTTTTTTGGTGAATTATTATTAAAAAATATTTTTTCTGGACTTGTAGTCAGTTGCGGTTTTACTGGTATTCCACCTAGACTATCTCTGCCTAGTTCTTCATAGGATTTTTCTATGATTCTGGCAATTTCAGCTGGTTGGTCTGCTATATCTGTCTCTTTTAACCTCTGGCGGATCGCCACGTTTGCTGCCTCACCTTTTATGTTGGCTAATAATATAGCCGAGACCTGCTTGAAGTCTTTCAGTAATTTCATACCAAGAGTTAAAGCAGGTTCTGGACCGTATTCATCTTGAATTTGTTTTAGCACATCTGGTATCACCGAAATGGATGGGACACCGTGCGTTTTTGTGTAGATGGAAGCAAAGACTGTACCCCAAGTGTCACAGTCCTCAATGTGTGGTGCGATTCCCATTGGGAGACATATAGTCAGAATCCTGTGTTTTTCTAATGGGGTGGTGTCAGGAAACACCGCCTCTATTTGGGTAATTTTCTGTGCCAACCAGAATGGTATTTGTTCCCGTTTAGCTGGAACTTTACCTAGGCAGGATTGGATGTTCTGTGGTGTGATTTTATTTGTGTTCCCCTGGTGAGGGGTCAGCTGTGGAAGTTTAATCGCTGGCTGAATTGTTGAAGTCCGCATTACATACTGAACTAATTGTCTGTGAATTTTTAGTAGTTGTTTTAGCTGTATTAACAGCTCTGCTGCAGGCATTCTTTCGATGTCTGGATGTGGTGTGTATCCGCCTAGGACCGGCCACGTTGCTCCTGGTCTTCCTAAAGGACCGAGCCTTGTAATGTGATTGTTATGTATTAGGGCGCCATCAAATAAGAGCAAATGCTCTTGGAATTTGAGTGGTACTTCCACCTCCTCGAAAGGAGTGTACTCATTAGGAGGTTCCTCTACTTTGTAATAGTGGAAGTACTTTGTTACAGCATTTGCTGCTGGAAAATTTATCCATGTATAGTATACCTCTGTCTGCCGATATTCGTGTGCCTCGATTACGAATATGACTGTGCCACCTCTAGGTGTCAGTCCATTTTCTATAAGTTTTAGAGTTATAGCTCTCCTTTTGGCGACCTGGATGAGTATTATATCCGGGTCTGCATCGAGTGCTGTAGTATCAGCTGCTGCTATTTCAGTAGCTAATCTAATTGCCTCTCTTTCTTCATCACTCTCTGTCATTTTACCGACAGGAAGCTTATGTCTTTTGTTTGCAGATCAGGTTTCTTTATGGAACAAAGAGTAGGTGCACAATATTTTGGAACTGTTTTATCCTTCAACGTTGACTAGACCAAGAACCATACATAGGAGTTCCCTCCTGCGAGGTTTTGGAGGATATAATAACCTTTCACCCACTCCAGACGTCTTTGGAGTATTTAGGAAAAGGGGTCTGAGTGAGAAAGCACGACTGAGTTACTCTAAATGTCTTACGTTAGTTTTATCGCCCTTTCCAAACACGTTGGGCGCCATGTAGTGTAGCTCCTATTTTCCCAATAGGCTCTGCGCATTGGAATAGTGCCTACAGCAGTAAAGGCCTAGGCCAGACGTTAACTAGGTCTACTACTGTCGATACTAGACTTAATTTTTGGGTTTGCCAGCTAAGCTCAGAGTTCGCTAGAAACTTTCTCGAATGTTCAAGGAAGGATTAACTCCCCTGATTAGACAAGAAGGGATTTAGTTTCTGACAACCATAGAACATGACAACTTTGCTCTCCCCTAATCAAGAGTCAATCTCGAGAGTCGTGTGAGCACAAGGCAATTATTTTACTCAGTCAGTACGTGCATTCTTAGTCTCATCAGAATGTAGAGAAAAGGAGGAGACGGGCGTGTTCAATAAAGATGTTATTTATTGATCAGTCTCTTTTCTCGTACAAGAGAAATGGATCGATATTATTGCAATACTTATAGTTAAGTAAAGTGCATACATTAGAAGCAATAGTATAAAATAATACTGTAAAAACATTGATATGGTTTCTGAGCCATATGATGTTTAAAATGAATAAAATATATTTACATACATATATACATTTGACTAAACGTACTCAACTGGTGTTTCTAAATACGCCTACCCCGTGTACCTGACCTAAGTCTAATGCGTGGGCGGGAATAGAAAGTTACAGTTTAGTTTAAGTTTGTTTTTGCCAAGTGAATAACTAAAGAATTCTCTAGGAGGGGTTATTCAGTTCTGTACCTGGAATTTAGGATGAATGAGGAATGGTATCTCTTTCTCTGCTCTCGATATTCCAGGCTGCCTGCGAGGGCTGCCCAGAAGCGCCGGTGCTGGGTCTCTCGGCTTGAGATAGCAGCGCGTCTCTCAGCGCGTCAGGAAGGCGGGGCTGCTGCCTGCGGGGTCTGCTTCTGCTCTCGGCTTCGGCAAGTATGGCTGCTCCGTCTTGTCACCACGCGTGTGTTTGCATAGGGCAAGGTCGGCAATATTTATACCTTAAAGGTGCCGGGATTGACGTAAGGATGGACATAGGTACGTCAATAAAGATGTCATACGACTTGCTCGTTAGCACATTCTTTACTAAAGTTCTCTGTGAAATCAAAACAATGGCCGCACGGATTATCCAGGTTGTCATAGGTTTGATTTGTTATGAGAACGTCGTATGCCTTATCAGGGGCTGGAGGAATATCGCTTGTCTAATTAGATCTCAAGCGTTATGACCTAATCAGATAACACGTTCCTGTGCCGTAGTGTGACTGCGTCAGATAACGGTATCTGCATCATGGGGAATTTCTTGCCTCATGGGCTGACTGTTAGTTAACTAGCTAGTAAGTTTAACCAGAATAGGGTCAGGAATAGGGGGATCGAATCAGAACCTATAGAAATACACGATAATGTGTATGTTGCAAAGTAATTATGTAGCATATAATTATGTGGCACTGAGTGGTATTGTGTTGAGTGTGTGTTGCATTCAGTAGAGTGTAATTATGTGGTGTTTAATTATGTGGCACTGAGAGGTATTTGGAGTGTATGTTGCATTGAGCGTAGTGTTATTATGTAACATATAATTATGTGGCACTGAGTGGTATTGTGTGAAGTGTATGTTGTATTCAGTAGAGTGTAATTGTGTGGCATGTAATTATGTGGCACTGAGTGGTATTTGGAGTGTATGTTGCATTGAGTGCAGTGTAATTATGTGGCGTGTAAATATGTGCTACTGAGTGGTATTTGGAGCGTATGTTGCGTTGAACGCAGTGTAATTATGTAGCATAAAATTATGTGGCACTGAGTGGTATTATGAGGAGTGTATGTTGTATTCAGTAGAGTGTAAGTGTGTGGCGTGTAATTATGTGGCACTGAGTGGTATTGTTTGGCGTGTATATTGCATTGTAATTATGTAGCATAAACTTATGTGGCACTGAGTGGTATTGTGTGGAGTGTGTGTTGCATTCAGTAGAGTGTATTTTTGTGGTGTGTAATTATGTGGCCCTGAGTGGTTTTTGGAGTGTATGTTGCGTTGAGCGCAGTGTAATTATGTAGCATATAATTATATGGCACTGAGTGGTATTGTGTGGAGTGTATGTTGTATTCAGTAGAGTTTAATTAGTGTGTGAGGGGTGCAGAGTGTTTGAGGGGGTGCAGAGTGTGTGAGGGTGCAGAGTGTATGAGGGTGCAGAGTGTGTGAGGGTGCAGAGTGTGTGAGGGTGCAGAGTGTGTGAGGGCGCAGTGTTTGTGGCCTAAAGTAGTGTGAGGGCAAAGTGTGTGTGGCCTAAAGTAGTGTGAGGGCAAAGTGTGTGTGGCCTAAAGTAGTGTGTGTGGCCTAAAGTAGTGTGAGGGCGCAGTGTGTGTGGCCTAAAGTAGTGTGAGGGTGCAGTGTGTGGCCTAAAGTAGTGTGAGGGCGCAGTGTGTGTGGCCTAAAGTAGTGTTTGTGTGAGGGCGCAGTGTGTGAGGGCGTAGTGTGTGAGAGAGCAGTGTGTGTGGCCTAAAGTAATGTGAGGGCACAGTGTGTGAGTGCACAGTGTGTGTGGCCTAAAGTAGTGTGAGGGCGCAGTGTGCGAGTGTGCAGAGTGTGTGGCCTAAAGTGGTGTGAGGGCGCAGTGTGTGAGTGCGCAGTGTGTGAGTGCGCAGTGTGTGAGGGCGCAGTGTGTGTGGCCTAAAGTAGTGTGAGGGCACAGTGTGTGAGTGCGCAGTGTGTTTAGGCAAATTGGACTCTTGTGACACAGGGACGATTCCTTTGGCAACATGGATAAAATATATGACGTCGGGAGAAGGGCGTCAACTTCAGCAACAAATTAGCTCCATGTACAGTGGTATAAGCATGTAACAAGGCGTGTAACAATTAAGTGGATATGCTAGTAACATTAAAAGTGAAACCCAAACTACGATGAACGTATGCTGCAATTCTCTAAAATACTAAATTCCCAGTAAAACAAGCAAACCAAGAAACAGTGGAAATAGGGGCAGTTTCTCTAGTCTAGAAAGACATGTGGACATCCTGGGATATTTATATTTGACAGCATAACCGTCAACCGCAGACAGTACATCGAAGCAAATGAAGGGCAACATATCAAAAATACAACTAAGGAGGGAGCACTGGGTATTGAGAGGCGGAGGGCTACTTAGTGTAGCATAGAAATGGTGCGAGTAATGTAGCCTCCGAGCAGAAAAAAACTCCGGTGGAACACAATACCAACAAGTAAAGCAGTAAAGGGCTTCGGATAGCAAATGGTGATTGATCACTTTCGCGGCCGCTTTGATGTTCTCAGTGGCCGCACGGCTCACTGAGACCATCAAAGCGGCCGCGGAAGCGATCAGCAGGCGGACAAATGGTGCGCGCGCCCAGCGCACATGCACTGTATGTTATTTTTCTCTGTTAAAAATAATTTTAGTGAGTATAATTGCATTTAATTTAACATTTTCATTTTTTTACTTTTAGTTTTATATTTTTTGCTAGGCTTTGAAAAAGAAATGCATTGTTAAAACTTGTGTGGTAAAGGTAAATTACATAGAATTACTATGCATTGTAAAGGCATGTGTGGTAAAAACTACATTTTAACATACTACAATGTGATGTTGAAACAACTGATATTCTAGAGTTTGTGGGTGGCTAGCAGTGGCACTATATCATATTCAAGCAAACAATTTTCCATGTAATACTAAAACAAAACAAGTAGTGTTTTCCTTGCTTATCAAGTCAGTACCCAAATGCAGATGGCATCTAAAATATATGTTTCTCTGTGGTGTGTTGGTTTTAGGTCTGGCATTAGCCAAAACCATTTGAGTTTATTAAAATAATATACATAATATACTTTCTTAAAGGGGCTCTCCGCCACCTCTCTCCGCCCATTTGCCTGTTGTTGTGCCAGTCCATTTTTCTTCCCCTCATTGCAGCATACATCATGGAGCAATGGGTCAACCTACTTAAGCTTCAGGTTAACGTCACATTTAGTGACTGCATTTTGATTTTTCACAAGGTGCACATCCACACACAAGGAGTTCCCTTTAGGTTCACTGTTGCCTAATGTGATAGTAGGATGCCTTTTAAGTGAGAAGAGGGTACACTCCAGTTTTATCAGTCTCTGTCTCCTTCCAGGACTGTTTTAAATTCCTTTTGAAGTGGACTGCTGCTATTTTACAGCATACCATATTGTGTTCCTGGACTTCACCACTGGTTCTTTGCCAAGCTTTACCCAGGAAGAAAACCTATCATTATGGTGTTTAATTTGCAGGACACTTGTAACAGTTTTATTTAAACATAATTGGGGTGTAATTTCGGTTTTAGTATCTAATATATTATACTGTGAACCCACTTTCCTTCCTTCTTTCTATATTTCTTCTTTCCTTCTATTCATTTGTCTTTGATTCTTTCCTTCTTTCCTTCTTTCTCTCTTTGTGCCTTCTCTTTTCCCACTTTCTTTCTTGTTTTCTTTCCTTCTTTATTTCTTGTTTGCCTTCTTTGTCTATTTCATTCCTTCTTTCCTTGCTTTTATTCTTGCCTTATTTCCTTTTTCTTTTCTTTTCTTTTCTTCTTTCCTTTCTTTTCCTTTCCTTTTTTGAATCTTCATTTCTAGCCTTCTTTACCTTTTTCATTTTTCTTTCCTTCCTTATTTCTTTCTTCTTTGTTTACTTTCTTTTTTTGTTTCCTTCTTTCTTTCTTTTTTGCCTTCTTTGCACATTTTGTTCCTTCTTTCCTTTCTTTTTATGCCTTGTTTCCTTTTTCTTTCCATTTTTGGTTTAATTTTTTCATCTTTATTTCTTGCCTTCTTTTCTTTTTCCTTTTTATTTAGTTCCTTTTTTCTTTATGCCTTTCTTTCTTTCCTTCTTTCTTTTTTGCCTTCTTTCTTTTGCACTTTCTTTCACTTATGCCATGCTTTCTTTTTCTTCCCTTTTTTTCTTTTTGCCTTCATTTCTTTGTTCTTTCTTTTTGCCTTCTTTCCTCCCTTTTTTCTGTTTTGCCTTCTTTCTTTCTTTTGTTTTTGCCTTCATTCCTTTTTACTTTCGTTCTTTATTTCTTTCTTTCTTTACTTCCATTCTTGCCTTCTTTCCATTTTCCCTTTCTTCCATATTGCCTTCCTTAGTTCCCTTTTTGATTCCCTCCCTTGCGTCTTTCTTGCCTTCCTTCCTTTTTTGACCTTCCTCCTTTCTTTTTTATCTGTTTACCTTCCTTCTCTCCCTGCCTTCCTTTTTTGTCTGCCTTTCTTCCTTTCTCCTTACTTTCTTCCCTCTTTTCTTGCCAGATTTATGGATTTTTTTTGGTCTGTGTTAGCCAAGACCTTTTGATTTTACTAAAAGTATGTATAACATAGTTACTCAATGGGAATTTCAACCAGACTTTGTACATTAGTCTGTGATTGTGTCATTCATATTTTTCTTCCACCCATTCCAGAATGTACCAAGGGGAATGTTAGCCCACTTCAGCCATTGAGTGACTTGAATATGAGTTACGGCATACTTCCCTTTCACAAAGAGCACATCCACATGCAAGATAGTTCTCTTAAGTGCCGGTTTACCATTGTAATGTGTACTTTTTTTTAGGCCAGAATAACCCTTTTGCCTTTAACCATTATTTATTTATTTTGGGGATTTAATAATGGACTAGTAGCTTCCCGAACAATAAAGTTTTGCAAAACTCATAATAAAGCTAGAATTGCCAAAAGGCTGACAGCCAGAGCCAGACCTATTGGCTTTGCCAAAGTATGTTTGACTCATGGAATTACTAAGGAACTTCAGTGATTCAGTTATTGAGATGCCATCACAGTTGAGGTTATGTGACCTCACTTCCTGGGAAGATTCTGGGTCAAAAGCCACTTCCTATGAAGTAGCTGAGGTCAAAGGGTGTCGGGTGTCACTTTCGCTATTTTGTTGAATTGACGACCTAGATTGTTTATACAATCGACCATCCGCGGCCGGTAGTAGGTGTAACTGCAGGGCGGTGACGTGGGGAGGGGGAGGGGCAGGGTGGGGGATAGTAATGTATGGATTATGGACTTTAACATGTAAGTAAACATATACATAAATAAAACGAATTTCGTTGTGTGCACTGCATCACCAAATGCGATGCAGTGCGCACAACGAAATTCGTTTTATTTATTTATATGTTTACTTACCTGTTAAAGTCCGTAATCCGTACATTACTTCCCCCCCCCCCTCCCGCTCCCCGCATCACCGCCCTGCAGTTACACCTACTACCGGCCGTGGCTGCAATCGACTGATAAAAGCAGCATTTACAACATTCTGGCCCTTTGGATGAGGCTCGATGTATCCCTTGTGCTTCCCTTTTACTCAGTGGATTTGCTGTTTCTTGTTCTTCTCCCCCTGAATAATGCATGCTGTCCGCATGAGATTAACACAAGAACTGATGGCAAGCACATTGACGCTAGAATCCTCACACACACAGTCACGTGAATTTACTTGTTCCTGTGCCATTGCTCACTGGATGATTTTTGTTATGTTAGTGAAGCAAAAGCAGCACAATTTCGCAGAAGAAACTGCATCATTGTATGTTTCACTTTCTGTGAATGTAAACATATTTACATATGCTATTGCACACTGAGACGTGTGAAACTTCGAGCTTTAACACTCATATCGTTGTGTTTGCAACATTTATACCGCACCTATGAATTTAGCATGCCAGATACCACAGTATAAAGTGTGTGTATCACTATTTGCTGTGATCCTAATTCTCCAGCAGACTATTCATAGTCAGAATAGCCCAACCTCCCACTCTCCCCATCTTCCCCCAGAGTCAGGGATGCTGGGAGTAGCTAATTTTGGTTTCTGAACATGTCTGCACTTTGATTAAAGTAATTCATCACCTTGCAGCTCGTGCTATTAGAGTGCTGCACGAGCACTTCATTTAATTTTACTTCGTGAAAAATAGATGCTTATTTGCAATACATGAGTTTACTAGTGACTCAGCTGAGTTCTGTTTTCATTTAAAAGTCATACTTTTCTCCCGTTAATGTTTTATGAAAACAGATTGTTCAACTCAAGCTCCCCCCAGTAATAAAATTAACAGTCAGTGGCTTAATCATCGTTTGATGATGTCACGAGCAAGGAAATCGAAGTTTGAGTGGAACAATCAATTTTCATTCTGGCAATAACTGTTGGGGGACAAAAAGGATTTCAACAAAATATTAGGGCAGACATAACAGAAATATTGGATTAGACACATGTATCGAGCAGAAACATCTCAATTTCACAAAGTGACTTTTTGCATGTCTGGGACACTTTAATATCCCCCGCCTCCCCCTTCAAAAGCTCAACCTGTCAGATGGTGTGACCATACTCTCTTTTCCTTCAGCTGTAAAACACTTCCTTTGTGCTTGTCTGATGTCATGTATCAAGACATGACTGATATAACTAGGCGTCGTACATCATGTATGACAAGTCAGATCAATATCGTGCAATACACAGGGCTTTCTTCATAACCACTCTTACAAAGACGCAGCATCAGCTATCTGTTCTTGTTTAGTACACGGATGTCATCAGAGCCAAAGACAAGGGCTGATGAAGTTGCAAAACATATAATGTGTACCAACAATCAATTTTTCGTATTAAGCTAGGCAAAACAGAATATAGGTTGTAAAGAACCCCCTTGCAAACAGACCACAAAAAAGAGCAGACAATAAAGCAATAAAGCAGGGACACAGGTCCGGCATTGGCAGCCTCGAGGGTAAAAGGAAGGATTGGGTTAGCAATTATTGTAATGTCGACGACATAGTTTAAAGAATGGAAAGAAAAAAGGATTGGCAATGTAAACAATTGGCTCTCCAGCACGTGCACGAAGAGCCCATCTATTAGACCGATGTGCTCATGTAGTCAGAATACATACATACCATCTACAACCCCAGCAGGATGTTGTTTATCGTACCCCCTAAGGACAAAAGGAAAACGGACAGGTGTGTCTCATTCTTCTGTATGACAAGTTAGGCTCACTTAGAATCAGAATGTTATGAGACAGACACTTCAGCCAGAGGGCCTTACTCTACCCTCTGTAAACAGTAGACGCACACAGCTGTGCAATGCATTTACAGGTTCCAAAACTGTCAAAAAAGTCATACACACAACACAATAAAAATGCCACTCCAATTCATGAAAATCGATTAAACAGTAATAAAAAAATGACACTAAAACAACAAAAATCAATTACAGGAACCAGAGATATCTTTCAAAGATTTAAAAGAAAAAAACGCCAAGAAAAACGAAAGCACCAATGATAGATTATGGTTGTGGTTGAACAGGGCCTAGGCAAGTTCAGCCCAACCTCGATGGAGTGCGGGTCGGAAACACTAACAGCCTGATTCATCAAGCTAAATTGCACTTGCAAAGGGCAAGATTCTCAGAATCTTGCCTTTTGCGAGTGCAATTTTTGCATATGGGATTCATCATCCCAAATGCAAAATTCGCTATTAAAGAATTCGCACATTTGTGAAGAATTGCATTTAAGGAATCTCTATTTGAGATTCCTTAAATGCAATTCATGAATCATTTTAAAATTGCGAAATTGCAATTTTGGGCCGCTATTTACCGAGAGGTCAGACCTCGTGGTAAATAGCAAAAACCTAGAAAAATGCATTTAAATGCATTTTTCTAAGTTGCATTTTACACACACACATGTCCTTTGGACATGTGTGTGCGCAACACCAATGTAGATTGCATTTCAGGGGTGCTACAGGGTGTCCTTTGGACACCCCTGCACCCTTGAAATCGCCTCCTTATTTGCGATTAGCTAATTGCTAATCGCAAATAAGGAATAACTCCCCATTCATTCCTATGGGCCTGTAGGCCCATAGGAATGAATGGGGAGTTATTCCTTATTTGCGATTAGCAATTTGCTAATCGCAAATAAGGAACATGTAGGAGTCGCAATATTTTTTGCAATTCCTACATGAATCCCGTTTTGCAAGTCCTTAATAGCGATTCCTTATGAATCGCTATTAGGGGCTCGCAAAACGGGAGAATGATGAAACAGGCTGTCAGTTTCTGAAATGCAGTTGAAGTCCTCGAGAGAGGCAAGGTAGCAGGCTGCATCCGAGGAGAGTTCTACAAGTCTGGATATCTGTTGGATAAGGTCCCGCTCAGGACTTTAGTTTGAGTGGGAAAAGTTCAGAGCGCAAAATTCAAATTCTGTGCCCATAAAAGTCCTCTCATCAGCTGGATACTTTTTGTGCCTTTGCCAATCAAGATTTCTATATCCGAAATCCGAACTTAGGGCTAGATGTAGGTAAGTCTTATTTACTGATTCATAAATACCGAATTTTACCGATTCGGTATTTTTAAACCGTGTAAATAAGATGTAGGTAAAAATTCGGTAATTTTTACCGAATCGGTAGGATTCGGTATTTACCGATTCGGTAATTACCGAATCGGTATTTGCCATTGATTCCTATGGGCCTTGAAGCCCATAGGAATCAATAGCAAATACCGATTCGGTAATTACCGAATCGGTAAAAATACCGAATTGCCAAGGGGGACAGGGTGTCACTTTGACACCCTGTTACACCCCTGTTTCTGGCTTGTGTGCCATGTGACACACATACATGCCCTTAGGGCATGTATGTGTGTCACATGGACACCTACATCTGGCCTTTAGTCTGTTTTTTGGATCTCAGAATCTGTATTTGACAAGAGTTCCACAAATACAGATAGCTTCTCACTCGTTATCTGCTGAAAAAGATATGCTGCTATATAGAAGTTCCAAGCAGGAGAAACCTGTTTCTTTAGCCAAGCAAAGTCACACCTTGAGTGGTTAGCCCCGTGCTCCAGACGTCTGGAAGCCTAAAAAGTTTGATCTTTCAGTGATGGTACAAGTCCAGTTAGACACAGTCAAGGATCGCAGGACCCCAGGGGTGGCATGTAGGGGTCAAAACACACTCCAGCAGACACAACCAGCAGGGTCCAGCAGTGGTGTTGCATGGGTTGCTAGTGCCTGGGGTGATGCAAGTATAGTTCTGCTCATCAAACTTGTGGTCCCCCAGACAGGCTCCTGAGCAATGTCAAAAATAGACAGGCATCCCCTAATTCTCTATGTTCAGCAATCTTTCTTTAACCCGGGACACCCCCAGGAGAACAAACTAGGAGGCTCATAAAGGGTAATGAGAAGGCTTTTTCTAAATTTCAGAATAAATAGTGCCTGTTCCCCTACTTCAGCCGTTGTAGAAAACATTGGGGTGGGAGAGTGTAACAGACACGGAGAGGGATCGGGGAGGACGGGGGACTTTGTTTCATGGCAAAGATGGTTAGCGGGGCCGGATGAAAGGCACCAGAGAGACTGAAGATAAAGCACATACTAAAGGAATTGGAATGTTTTGAGGAATAAAGTGTTCGTGTATGTGCTGCTAGTTTATTCGAGTACAGACAGGGAGTCTGATTGTGTATATATATATGAACACCACATCTGATTCTCCACACAAAAATCGGACACCGACACGGGGAGATTTCAGAAATTCAAGGTTTATTCCTCCATTACGCTGCAACGCGTTTCAGCATTCACTGCCCTGATCACACAGTGATCACTGTGAGCAAATATGACGGCGGGAGCAGACCTCCGCATGCACCAGGGAGTAGTTTGCCAAATTAAGTTGTAGTTTTAATAGTTTCTTGCAAGTCGGGGGGATGCTCTTCTTTCTTAGGTCCACCGTCTAGACCACAATCATGAAACAAAAGTAATACCAATGAAAGGAGCACCCAAATGATGAAATTACGTTTGACAGTCCATGTTGAAGTCCATATTCATTTATTTCATGATAATTATTCAGTTTCCAACATAAGCGTTCCATATATCACAAGAAGACTATTCAATCCAATATTTCAACTTCAGTTGTTGTCTCAAAGTTTCTTATTATAGAACAAACAACAGCCAAATCAATCCAATATTTCAACTTCAGTCGTTGTCTCAAAGTTTCTTATTATAGAACAAACAACAGCCTACGCGTTTCGTCCTTAATGGGACATCATCAGGGCTTTTCTTATAAAGCAATAAGAGTCCCCTTCAATGCCTTATTATTTCGTATACAGTCAGAAATCCGTACAAAATCTTCAACGATCAGTATCTGTGAAGACAGCCCAATGTGAGGCTACTGCAGCAGCGGGTCATGATAAACCTGTCGATCACTTCCTGGTTAGCGCCCATAAATTAAAATTCAGCAGAGTTACCCAATCACATGATCAGAGCTTTTTCATGGAGCAGGAAAATAGACTATTTCATCAGTATAACAACACAGTTACAATCATTTAATTTTAAATTAGAGTTATTGCACTGTTGTACTCAATGTGGTAATGGAGAATCTCAAAATTCATTATAAGCGAAATTACATTTTAAATCCTCAAAAGAATATAACAAACATAATATGCAATAGATTTCTATGTTCTGCTATATACAACATTGGAGTTCAATAAAGTGCAAGTGTAGAAGTTAATTGATAAGGACTCAATAATTCTTTCACTGATTTCACAGTCCTTTACATAAATTGTGTTGTCCAATAATGGGCAAGTGCCCATAAACCCCTGTTGAACCTCACGTAAAGGTCATTTTCCATTATCATCTATGAACCACAATCTATAGATATAATTTCACAGGACCAATTGCATTCTCGTTTATATGTCATGAATCATCATTAAACATGGTATCCATTAATAATGATAAAACCATGTGTTATCATTAAAACATCTCTAAAACCCAATGTGTACCTACTGCATACTCTGATAAAAAATTAAAAACATAATTATAAATATGACAGTTCCACTTAGCGAGTTTCAATCCCCAACGGGATATAAATATCAATCTTATGTCCATATGAATCAATTTCTCAATACTTTCTTGAGGATATTTTGTTCAAAAAGTTTTCTGTAAAGATGTCATTTGCCATGGTCTGAAATGAGAAACTTTTATATTTGTATAACGGTATATAGTTTAAAAAATATACCCTTATAGGCATATAAAAAGATATTTCAATATCCCAATACATGACAGTGTCTATGTTTTGCAGGCTCAGTCTCATTTACAACAGCCCAATAGTGCAAAATACCGCATTAAAGTGCTAGTGCAATGCAGTACTTATATGTATGTATACCAATGTTTTATATATATTCACTGAAAAAACCATAGGGTTCAGATACGTTATAGTTTGAAATTAGCATTTATAAAAACATTGAAATTCACAAAAAAACATAGATTTCAGGGACTTTATAGTTAGTTGGACATATCACTTGTACAAAACCATAGAAATTCCCCTGTTATAGTTAGTTCAACTAACTAAAACTCGCGCCTCGCAATGCACTGCTGATGACGTCACATATTACATCATTCATGACATGGTCAGTGACATCACTGATAGCATCACTGATGACATCTCAAATGACATCACTGATGACATCATCCACGTGAAAAACTGAAGCACTCTAATATAACCTTTGATACATCCACTGTGAAATACAGACTACCATTTTTGAACCATTGACACACCAATACCAGTTACTACATTCGTACTCCCTGATTCCTAGGTATACACACTCATCCACTCATTCACCCATACAATCATTCATACATGTAGTCTCTCATAAATACAACACTATCATATGCTCTTATACAACTATACAGACACTCACACACCGCCACTCATCCATGGAGTTACTCACACACCTAGTCAGTCAAGCAAACAATCAATTACACTCACATTTACTCACCTATACAGTTATACATACACCACCTCACTTATTCAAGCATATACTAACCCCACTTACTCTCTTATACAATCACTGGTACAAGTACACACTAATCCATACAGCCACTCTCACAATCACTGACTCTCACGTATAGTCATTTATATACTCCAACTCTCACATACATTGCCTTTTACATATGTAGTTACTTGGACATGTACCACTGAGACATCCATTCACTCACCAACACACCCATACACACACTCACTCGCCCATACAACTGTTTCCACATGCACTCTTGAACCCATACATCCAGTAAATCAACCACTAACACATCTATGCACAGAGTGACACACCTCCCACCCACCCACCCACACACTCAGGCACCCATATAAATGCTCAAGCAACCAATCTACTGCCCAACCCATGCAGTAGCTTACACAACAACACACATACAGATACACACATTCAGACAGTTTAGTCACTAACCCATGCATTCAGTAAGACACATTTAATCAGTCACTTATACAGTCAGTCACGCACCTACTAAATCCTTCATTCAGACACTTATACACCCACTCATTCTTCAATACACCGTGGCATATATATAAACATATTTAAAATTTACAGAAACTCTGGATGATGTCATCAGGGATGTCATCAGTGATGTCATTTGAGATGTCAGTAGTGATGTCATCAGTGATGTCACTGACCATGTCATGAATGATGTAATATGTGACGTCATCAGCAGTGTATTGCGGGGGCGCAAGTTATAGTTAGCTAAACCAACTATAACGGGGGAATTTCTATGGTTTTGTACAAGTGAAATGTCCAACTCACTATAACGTCCCTGAAACCTATGGTTTTTTTCAGTGAATTTCAATGTTTTTTTAAATGCTAATTTCTAACAATAACGTGTCTGAAACCTATGTTTTTTTCTGTGAATTTCAATGTTTTTTTTAAATGCTAATTTCTAACTATGCCTACAAAGTTAGGACTTGTAAAGAAAGAGGAAGAGAAGAGCAGAAAGAAGCAAGACAAATGCAGAAAGAGGCAACAGAAGTCCAGAAAGAGGAAGAAAAGTGCAGGAAGAAGCAAGACATGTGCAGAAAGAACCAACAGAGGAGCAGAAAGTCCTCCTATGCCCCCAAAGTTTTACTGACAGGTACTGGTGGTAACTGACTCTGACTAACCAGGACCGGAGCCAGTGCTATGCTAAAAGACACTTAGAATACAGTGAAAACACCTACATACACTAGGGAACACTATGCGTTGGGGTACCCCTGTAATTAGCATGCCCTCCTTTGTATTTGCCATGAGTTAGTGCCTGGGTCATTGCATGCGTACATGAGTAGTGACTAGATGATTAGAGTGCTGCAAGGACAGTGCATGGTGATTTTATAACTGCTTGGGTTTTGGCGGAGTGATTGGATAAGTACATGATGCTGGATGGGTGATTTGAGGAGAGTATGGGTAGTGACAGAGAGATTTCTGGAGTGCATGGGTACAATCTGGGTAATTGGAGGAGTGAATCAGTACCGTGTAGGTGGTTAGAGGTCTGCATGGGTAGTGCACAGGGGATCATAGCACTGCATGTGTTAATGCCTGGTTCCCTCAATGAGTACATGGGTACTGGCTGGAAGATTAGAGTACTGCAAGGAGAGTGCATGGTGAACTTATAATTGCTTGGGTTCTGGTGGAGTGAATGGATAAGTACATGGGGCTGGCTGGGTGATTGAAATAGTGCATGGGTACTGACAGGGCGATGGCTGGCTGCATGTGTAGTGCTCAGAGGATTGTAGCAGTACATATCTTAGTGCCTGGGTCATTGCATAAGAACATGGGTACTGATTGAATGATTAGAGTACTGCAAGGACAGTGCATTGTGAATTTATAAGTGCCTAGAGTTTTGGCGAAGTTATTGGATGAGTACATGATGCTCACTGGCTGATTGGAGGAGTGCATGGGTAGTGACAGGGCGATGGCTGGACTGCATGGGTGCTTCCCAGGGTATTGTAGCCGTGCATGAGTCATTGCATGAGTGCATAGGTAGTGACTGGATGATTAGAGTGCTGCAAGAAGAGTGCATGGTGAATTTATAAGTGTTTGGGTTCTGGTAGAGTGATTGCATAAGTACACATATGTCACATCAGGCCCCGCCCCCTCCCTTCACCACTGTGCAAACGCGCCCCCTGGTGAGTTTTAATATAGGGTATTAATTCCACTTGAATCCTGAGGGTCCCTGGGAGCTAGCCCCCTTTGCAGAGAGTTAGTCCGAGGCCATGCCTCTTTTTACAACTCTCTGCAACGTAACTCTGTGGCGCTTACTGGATGTACCTGGTGGGCTAGATGGCCCCCAGGGACCCCCAGGATTCAAAGGGACTTAATTCCCCAACTTAAAATGCACCACAGTGAGCGTTTGCACACTTGTCACATCAGGCCATGCCCCCTCCCTGTACCACTGTGCAAACGCACCCCCTGGTGCATTTTAGATTGGGGATTAAGTTCCCTTGAGTCCTGAGGGTCCCTGGGGGCCAACTAGCCCACCAGCTACCTTCAGTAAGCACCAAAGAGCTGCATTGCAGAATGGTGTAAAAAAGGGGGCATGGCCTTGGACCACCTCTCTGCAACGCAGCACCCAGGTACCTACTGGAGGTACTTGGTGAGCTAGTTGGCTAGAATTGCTTTTCCACACGGGGAGCTACTGACATGCAGCTCCCCGTGTGGAAAAGCAATCAGCTTTGGATTTTAGGAGCAAGAGCAGGTTTCCCTGCTCTCGCTTCCAAAATCCAAAGCAAGTGTCTCCCTCCTTGCCATAGCAAACAGCAGTGTCCCAGGGTGGGCACCCTGGGACACTGCAGGAGCCGGCCTTGGGGGGTGGCGGTCCCCAGAGCCATAGAGGACTCCAGGAGGGGGGATGCGCAGGCTCCCTCTCTCCATTTCAGGAGGTGGTGGTCCTCGGGGCGCCGCTACGGACCCCCAAATCTTAATATTACGTTCCCCGGGGAGGTGGTGGTCCCCGGGGCAGTGTGGGGGGGATTGAGCCCCACCACACTAATTATTTTTTTAGCCCTGGGGTGGTGGTGGTGATTAAAGCGTGAGCCCAAATTGTGTGCCTTATACTGTGAAGTCCTGTGCCATGGCCAATGCACTACACTTGTGGAAGTAGTGTCAGCATGTGCTTATAACTGCTAGGACGAACTACTGACCCGTACTGGTCTGAAAGTCCTGGGGTACCGAGTCTCATGCTGCTAAGCTGAGCTGCTGCCGGACTCAGGAATGAAACCGTGAGCCTAAACTGTGTGTCCTATGCTGTGAAGTCATGTGCTCTGGGCGCAGTGCCACACGTGTTCAACTTGTATATGGTGCTTAGGTGGTGTTGTATAGGGAGTGTGAAGGTAAATCAATACGGTATTTGTAAAGTGGCAACTCCTCACCCTTATGGGTGTGCAGAGCCGGTGATCAAAGCAGGAGGTCTGTGCTGCATAGTGAGATAGTCTGGCCACTGCGTCACAGCTATGTGGAGAATACATGTTGGCGAGGGTCCGGGAGTTGCCATTATCTGGCCCTAAAATAACGTGCTTAAGTTGTAAGTTATAGGGTGGCTCTAAAAGGAACCCTCGTATTCATTAGTTGGAGCTACATATAAGTGCAGATGCACAGCTTCAAGTTATTCAGGAAAACTCGGATTCCCTGATCTGTGAAGTGTAATCCATCACTTCTGTATATATCCGCCATATAAAAACGTATGTTGTTGTAGATGGAGCCCATTTTGTGGTCTATGAGGTATGCAGACACAGCTTTGTTCCGATATTTTTCAATCTGAGGACAAAATTGTTTGGACCATTTCCACTTCTTTCTTTAGCATTTATTGGAATATACAAAGACAGTTTGAGGCAAAAGTAACATCAATTGTCCAAAGGTGTCCTTCATAAGCATTCCCAACCTACCCCAGTCAATGTGCCTAGGTCGTTTCCACCACAGTGCACAATCATGAGGTCAGGGTGTTGGAGATGCAAACAGGTTTTATCCTAAGGCAACAATTGGTGCCAACTTCAATCCTCTCTGTCCAAACCATTTAATGTCTACATTTTGTAAACCAAGGTCTAAGTCAATACGTCTTTGTTCTGCATACCTCTTGCACCAGAAAACATAACTATGTCTTACGATCCACATTAGCATTTTGAAGGTATGGCTGGAAGGTATGGAAAGATATCTGTAGCTCATGTAGTTCCTTCGTAGAATAAGAGATATGTTTAAAGATGGGGAACTACTCTCTTTTGGCATACAAGACGGTACCTGGTTGGGAGATGAAAAGCATTGTTTTTTAAAAGTAGGGTGCACATTCGTTTTGTGGAAAAGCATCTTTGTGATTGGTTAAGAAAAAGCAGTTTGCACGTGGAGTACATATTAAAGGATAACATTTGCTCAACTCAACCACACCTGCTACTTGCATTTGGAAGGCACAATCGTGAACTTTTAACCTGCACGTGCTGTTAAATGTTCGCGAAAATGTTGCAAAACAATATCGTTAGGTTTAAAAAAAATTATGAACTTTTAACCTCCACGTGTTGTAGAATGTTTTAGAAATTGTGTTGATAGAATACGTTGCATTTCTGACTTCTATGTGTACTTGAATATTAATGAAATTGTTTATATGGAAAATTAGAAAGACAGTAATAGAGAGAAGTTTTGAAACCTAAAAGAATCAAGGAACTATTCTAATTTGTTCTTTATTACCTAGTGGCAGACACCAGTAGGTAGTTATAGAGTTAGGATCGAGTTTCAATAGGAAGAACATTTTTTGTTTTGCTTATAACTTTGGTGTCATTTGATGAATCTTCATGAAAATTTCAAAACTAATAAATTCTTTCTTCATATCAGCTCCTATGTTGAAAGTTTATCGGGGGCCGAGATAGAAGGGGGGGTCCCAAAACGTGTTTTCTACATGTTAATTTCTATAGGAAAGTTTAAACAAGGCTACAGGTCAAACGGGTGAACGGAATTACCCCAAATATGGCAGGGAGAAGGGTCTTGGTGAAGAAAGCACTCTTTTGTTCATTTGGTGTAAATCGGTACGGTAGTTTTTGAGAATTATCGAAATTCATAGATATCGCAATTTGGGAATTCTGCCATCTGATTGGCTGAGGCGTTACGAGCGGGAGCTTGCTGCTCATTGGCTGTGATGGTGTTGCAACTAGGAAGTATTGGCCGCCATTTTGTGATTCCGTTGAAGCGAGTAAGGGGAAAAAAGGGAAAAAAGTAGGAAAGGAGGGTAGGAGCACTGTAAGCTTTGTGGGGGAGTGCGAAGCGAAGTAGTCATTGTTACCGGTCTTAAAATGCGGTGTTGCTCAGAGTGGCATGGTGCAGATATGATATGATGCTACACTCGGGTATGAAACCGAGAGTCTAAACCGTGAGGTCATTGCTGTAAAGTGATGTGGTCTGGTGTTCCTAGCATACGTGTCCAGGTAGTGTTAGGAGGCAGTTATACCATACTGGGAGTGGGAAGTGAACTTCTGACCGCTTCTGTGTGCTGATAGTATACCGGAAGCGGGAAGCGAAGTAGTTACGGCTACCGGTGTGAAGACTTGGGGATGAAATAGAGGTGATTGCTGTAAATCGATGGGCTCTGGGCACTGTAGTATACGCGTGTAAGTAGTGTTAGTAGGTGTTTATACCATACAGGGAGTGGGAAACAAACTACTGACCAGTACCGTGAGTTTATACTATACTGGAAGTGGGAAGCGAAGTACTCATGCCTACCGGTGTGAAAACTCTGGAATCAAACCAAGCTGATTTCTGTAAAGTGATGGGCTCTGGGTATTGTAGGAGACTAGCCACTGTAGTATAAGTGTGTAAATAGTGTTAGTATGCGTTTATAATATATAGGGAGTGGGAAGCTAACTACTCACCCTTACTGGTGTGAAGACTCAGGGATTAAACCGTCAGCCTAAATTGTGAGCTCATTGCTGTAAAGTGCTCTGTACGCTGTAGCATACCTGTGGAGGAAGTGTTAGTTTTCGTTTATACAATATAGGGAGTGGGAAGTGAAATACTTACCCCTACTGGTCTCAAGACTCGTGGATGAAACCCTGAGCTCATAGCTGTAAAGTCATGTGCTCTGTGTAGTATTCCAATGTAAGTCATAGTAGAATGTTAGTATGTAATTCTACTAGAATCTAAGTATGTAATGTTAGAATGTAGGGCTGTCATTAGGGGAACCTTGCAGAGTTTGTACACAGTGCTGGAGAAGACGTTTGCCCTGCTGTCTGCTCCTGTTGGTGGTTGTTTCAGGTGTCTTGTTTTCTTGTAATAAATCTACTTATTGGATCCACTGCTGTCTGCCTCTTCGAGTGGGAGAAGGTAAAAAGAAAGCACCACTCACCAATATTTCCAAATTGCTTGCGTTGTACTGAAGACCCGTTTTCTTCGTGTAACTGTTTCGACTCATGCCAGGGTCGTCGGCTCATTGAACTGTCTTCCAACTTCTGGTAGGATTTATATTTTGCGCTTCCTCTGCTTCTTCACTACATTCTGGTCGCTGTTCTACACGTGTGTAAGTAGTGTTAGTATGCTTTTTTACTAACAAATGCATCATGGTCCTAGGGAGGCAACATGTCAGGCGCAGGTCATTCAATGTCCCGGGTGTGCATTTGAGGGACATTTGTGTTTGCTATTAGAGGGCTGGTGCATGGCTTTCACCCTGAGATAGCAAATACTTGTTTGACTACTTGAACTTGTATTGCTTTAATAGAGGGGATGCGGATGGTAAAAATGGAGAGAAAAAAAGGAAAAGAAAAAAATTAAACAAGGTCTCACCCGTTCTTTTAAATGAGGCCTCTGGTGGGTAATGATCCGTGGCCAAGCCAACTATTATCTTGTGGGGTCTCTGTACGACTGGGAATCTTAATGTCACATGTAAATTAGGCGCGGAAGGGCACAGAGACGTTTTGCAGCCTAGGGGACCGCCACCTTCCTGGGTATTGTTTACTAATTGTTTGGGGGGTTCGAGGCCAACTGAAGTCCTGGGATCACCACACTCTGGGGATTTATTTAAATATGCAGGTTGGGCCTTGGCAGTCCCTAAAGCCTCGGTGGTCCTAGGCAGTGCCTTATTTGTTCGGTAATCAAACGGGCAGTACTTATGGTGTTATAAAGTGATAAACTCATAGAACTCTTGCAGTTGTACCATTACCCAGGCTTCATTTGTATAATAGTCAGTTAGATTATGTTTGGTAGGTGTACATTAATATCAGATAAGTTAGTGCTTAAAATCTCCTATAAACAGATGATTTTCACAATAAATAATCGACAAGTGTTGTCAGAAAAAGAAGACCTATACACTCAGTTATTCATTTGAAAAAAGTAAGCTTTATTCAAACACAAATAAATATAAACGTAACTTTAAAAGAACGTGGGTTGGACAGTGGAAGCAGCGTAGAAAACCTGCAAGACAAAAATGAAACATAAGTATGTGTGCTATATGGAAGAGGTAAAGAAAGGTAGTCCGAATGAAAGGACGATAGTGAGAATGGAAGGGAGGGTGAGTGGGTGGAAGGGAGAAGGGGAGGGGGAGAGTCAAAAGAAGAGAGGGAGGAGGAGACAGAGCGTCGGCCTATTGCACCCAGCCCTTAGTGTTTACCCTCTCGTCACCCGTTTGTCTAGGATGCTGGGGTCCGTGAGAAAGAGTGTGGTTCAGCAAGTCCTTAAAATGAAACACATGAGACCAGAGATTATGGGCCATATTATCAATGAACGGCGATAACATTATCGCCGCTTTAGTGGCAGTAAAATGCTGCTAAAGAAGCTATAAGGGGTTGATAATGTGCCCTTTGTGAGTTTCCTGCCGCTAAAGTGGTGATAATGTTATCGCCGTTACTTGATAATATAGTTCTACATTATTAGTTACGGGAAAATCGCTTGCATGCACCTGTGCACCCAGGGTGCTGCGCCCCAGCCCCTTCCCCCGCACTGTGCTCAATTGTATTGTAGGTCTTGGCCAACTAGCCCACCAGGTACCTCCAGTAAGCGCCACAGAGCTGCGTTGCAGAGTGTTGTAAAAAGGGGCGTGGCCTCTGAAAACCTCTCTGCAACGCAGCTCTCTGGCGCATACTGGAGTTACATGGTGGGCTAGTTGTCCCCCAGGGACCCTCAGGATTGAGGGGGAATTAATTCTCCAACTTAAAACACGCCACAGGGCATGTTTGCAGACATGTCACCTCAGGCCACGCCCCTTTCCTTCACCATTGTGCAAACGCGCCCCGTGGCGAGTTGTAAGTTGGGGAATTCATTCTCTTTCAATACTGAAGGTACCTGAGGGTCAACTAGCCCAACAGGTATCTCCAGTATGCACCAGGGAGCTTCGTTGTAGACAGGTGTTCAGAGGCCCTGCCCCTTTTTACACCTCTCTGCAACACAGCTCTGTGGCGCTTACTGGAGGAACCTAGTAGGCTAGTTTGAGCCTAGGGACCCTTAGGATTCAAGGGGACTTAATCTCCCAACTTATAACGGCTACATGGCGCGTTTACACAGTGGTGAAGAGAGGGGACGTAGCCATAGGTGACGTGTGCAAACACGCCCTGTGGCGTGTTTTAAGTTGGGGAAATAATTCCCCTTCAATCCTGGGGGACCCTGGGTGCCAACTGGCCCACCAGGTGCTTCCAGTAAGCACCACTGCGCTGCGTGGCAGAGAGGTGGTGCAGACCGTGCCCCTTTTTACACCTCTCTGCAATGGCGCTTACTCGGGGTACCTAGTGGGCTAATTTGCCCCTACGGACCCTCAGGATTCAAGGGGACTTAATATCCCAACATAAAACGGCCACAGGGCGTGTTTACACAGTGGGAAAGGATGGCACGGGGCTTGAGGTGACATGTGCAAACACGCCCTATGGCGCGTTTTAAGTTTGTGAAATAATTCCCCTTCAATCCTGAGGGCCCCTGAGGGCCAACTAGTCTGCCAGGTGCTTTCAGTAAACACCACTGCGCTGCGTTGCAGAGAGGTGATCCAGGCAGTGCCCATTTTTACACCTCTCTGTAACGCAGCTCTGTGGTGCTAAATGGAGATACCTGGTGGGCTAGTTGTACCCGAGGGACACTTAGGATTCAAGGGGTCTTTATCCATCAAATTAAAACGACCACAGGGTGTGTTTGCACACGTCAGCTTAGCTCCCCTCCCTTCACCAGTGTGCAAACGCGCCCTATTGTGCGTTTTAAGAGGTAGTTTTAATCCCCCTGCCCTATTATATACTAGGGGCTTACAGAGGAGATCATGCTGATAACATGGGTACCCCAACGCCTAGTGTTGTCTCTAGTGTATGTAGGTGTTTTAACTGTATTCTAAGTGTCTTTAAGCATAGCACTGGCTCTAGGACTGGTTAGTCAGAGTCAGTTACCACCAGTACCCATCTGAAAAAGTTGAGGGTACAGGATGATCTTGCAACAAGGCCTCTTTCTGCTCCTCTGTTTGTTCTTTCTGCAGGTCTTCCTTCTTCCTGTACTTTTCTTCGTCTTTGAAGACTTCTGTTGCTACTTTCTGCATTTCTTTTTCTTCTTTCTGTGCGTTTTTTTTTCTTTCTTCACATGTCCTACCTGTGTAAGCATAGTTAGAAACTAGCATTTAAAACACCTTAGAAATTAACTGAAAAACCATAGGTTTCAGGCACGTTATAGTTACAAATTAGCATTTAAAAAACCATTGAAATTCACTGAAAAAACCATAGGTTTCAGGCACATTATAATTAGGAATTAGTATTTGAAAAACCTTAGAAATTCACCGAAAAAACCATAGGTTTCAGGGGCGTGATATTTAGCTAGACTATTCACTCATACAAAACCATAAAAATTCCCCCGTTACAGTTAGTTCACCTAACTATAACTCACGCGTCTGCAATACACTGCTCATGACGTCACATATTACATCACTCATGACATGGCTAGTCACATCACTGATGACATCTCAAATGACATCACTGATGACATCACTGATGACATCACTGATAACATCATCCTTGTGATAGAGTGGCAGATCTCCTCTCACCCTAATATAACCTTTGATACACACATACAAAAATAGAAACTAAAATGTGCAAAACAATTGACATACCAATACCGTTACAACAACCTATTCTGTAATTCTAAGATCTACATAAACATCCACTCATTCACCAACAGTCCTATATAGTCACTCATACATGTACTCACTCATCATATGTACTCATACACCTATACATCCTGTTACACTCCACCAGCAACGAAGGGCGCACTCTCTTACAGCTGGTGCACGAGGCGGGGTCGGACTCTCCCCGAACTTTATCCACTACCCAAAAAAGTATACGCTGCACTCTTCTAGATTAAGTTGACAAGTCTTGGTCACGGTGTTTAGCACTGTGACCAAGACCTGCTGGTCGAAATGCGTAGGAGTAGTTGGAGCAGGCAAGGGCCTAAAATAAATCTTTATTATCAAATTAATCTGGGAGAGTAAAGTGTTTACTTTTTTTGGTGGTGGATATATATACATATGTTGTGAGCAAGGCGGACCCGTCCGCCGAAACGCGTCAAAGTCCTTCACTTATGGAATAAAACTTCTCTTTGAATTCACCGCATCCCAGGGAGTCAGAGCCTGTTTGTTAATCTGATATTCAGGATTGAAAAGAATATATATATATATATATGCATATATATATATATGTATATATATATATATGCTCACTAAGCCACTGGAGTTAAGCTATCCTGGCTGAAGACGGCTGATAGCCAGAAACCAGTCCTAGGATGCTTGATTCCGGTCCCCGGAAGACATGGCTTGGCAGTTCGGGCTGAACTGTTCCCATGAGGCACAGGGTCAAGACTGATTTGCATATGGCCATGTCTGAACTGGGGGGGCTTGGTGAGCAAAATAACGATGGATTAAACCCAGATCTGTGACTGGGGGTGAATGTTTTGCCATTGTGCAACATTCCGTCCATCATCTTGTGTGTTTTGCTGTTCACCCTATGTGGGAAGGGTATGCCCAGATGTGGGTCCCGTGCTCTCTAAGCCACTGGAGTCAAGCTATCCTGGCTGAAGACGGCTGATAGCAAGAAACCGGTCATAAGAAGCTTGATTCCGATCCAGGGAAGACATGGCTTGGCAGTTCGGGCTGGACTGTTCCCATGAGGCACAGGGTCAGACTGATTTGCATATGGCCATGCCTGAACTGGGGTGGCGGAGTGAGATAAAGAACGGTGATGGATTAAACCCAGATTAGTTGACTGGGGGTGAGTGTTTGTATTGTCAACGCTCCGTCCATCACCACCTTTGGTTTTTCTTTTTGTTTTTCTTTTTTCCCTTTTCCCTTTTCTAGGCAATTACAGGACACCTGGGGCTGCTCAACGGGCCAGTGTGATCTACTGTTGAGACATGATTTGTTTAATTGTGAAGCAGCTCACAGGTCAGAATGCTTGATGGAGGTCATCCAAGCTCAGCTCATGCTATCAGAGCAACGCTTGTGGGCCGAACCTTCAATGTTAAACCTGTGTCACATGATGCATCTGATGGGCGACTAATGCCTCTGTATTAGAAAGAGAGTTGTTAGTGGCAGCCATATTGAAGCTGGCTGTCTTTTAAATCATCCATACTTATGTACCCATCGCTGTGCCTAATTATAAATGTGGATAGTAAATCATATCACAATTCAAGTTAGTTATGAATATATAATAGTTGATAAACACACAGGGGCCAGATATGGTACACTTTAGAAACAATTTGTTGGATTCAAATGCTCATCAGTGGCCATATTGGAAGTACATTATTTATGAACCACTCTTAGCTAAATTACCATTGTGAAAAATCCAAGGCTGGAGCTATAGATGGTCCATATTACATTTTGAAAGTAGAAGCTGGCGGCCTTGCACCACCACTAACTTGGGAAGTTTCTAAAAACAAATTGTATGCATACAAATGTAAAAACAACTGTAGACAGATCTTAAACTACCGGTCTGCCACACCAATATGGATATATACATTACTTGATACCTCCATGTTTCCTCCAGAAAAGCATGATAGGTAAAGCACAGGTTTAAAGTGTATTCAACAGCAAATGACAAACCGGTATTGAAGCCTCCATCCTAGATTCGTGAGCAAATTTCATCTCAGTTATTCAAGGCTTTAGTTGCAGTGAGGAATTTCTCTATCATATTTGCCTCTATGGGCAATGCTGTGGGCAAGGAATTGCCTCTCAGATGACGGTGTGTGACATAAATGACTGACCTGGTCAGATCGTCCTCCGAATGATTAATTTGTTTGCAAATGGTCTACAAGTTGGGCTCCTTGTGTCTGACACCTGATCCATGACCTGTGCTGGAGGATTCTGGCTTTTACAGGTTGTTTAGTCTGGCCTATATATGTCAAATCACAGGGCATTTAAAATTATAAACAGTATTCCTAGATTAGCAATTCAAGAATTTATATTGTTTGTGTGAAATTCCAATTATACTCATGCTTTTAGTGACTTTCGTTAATTTGCAGGCTGCACAGATTCAGCATCTGAAATGTCCAACTACTGGTGGTATGCCTAACATTTCTGACAGGTCTTCTCTCTTTAGTGGTCGGCCTGGCTGCTCTCACAAGGTGCTGACATATGCTTTTACCTTTCTTGGATGAAAACAAAGGTTGCAGAATACCTAGTTCTGATATGACATTCTAATGTTTTTGATTATTCTTTTGAATGTATTAGCTTTGTGATTGTATCTTAACACACATATCAATGGGTTAGCATTGATGTTGATTTTTGGGGTCAGAAGCATTTCACATGGTTTGAACCAGGCTCTTGTGAGGGAAGCGTTCACCCGTTCTTTGAGGTTATCCCCTGTTTATTAGTTTGCTCACTGCAAGATTCCCATTTTCAAAATAATCCTCTTTGTTGGTGCAGTTTCTCCTGATCCGAAGAAACTGCCCAAAGGGAAGGTTTTCCTTGAGTGTTCTAGGGTGTTCACTTGAGAAGTGCAACAGTGTGTTGTAATCCGTGGGTTTAGTATAAAGGTTAACAAACAATTTGTCAGTGCTTACTGCTATGTATGCATTCAAAAAGTTGAATATCTTGGCAATACATGTGGTCATGTATCTAGGATCTGGTGACCGCTGGTTTAGCCAATCATGGAAACTTCATAAAGATGTTTCGGACCCTGGCCAAATCATTAAAATGTTGTCTACGTACCGGTGACAACGGTTGATGATAAGCTTTATCAACCCAATAGATCCATTTGTTCTTGAGAAAGGACATGTGCAGGCTAGCTATCTCTGGGGCGAAGCTGAATTCCAAAGCTGCACCTTTGACTTGGAGGAACAGGTACACTATGAAGGCAAATACATTATTTGTTAGGTACAGGGTAGCTAGAGCTGATAAAAACTCGGTAAGTACCTTGTGTGGGTATGGTCTTGTGTACATTACCTCATTCAGGACCACAATTGCGTCATCCTGGGAAATATTCATATATAACGCTTCTATGTCAAATGTGACTAGTAAATCAGTGGTGCTGTTGTAAGTTAATCCTTTGACTTTCTGAAGAAATCCATTGAGTTCCTAAAGTATGCCCTAGCGGTACATACAAATGGTTTAAAACAGACATCAATGCATTGGTCCAAAGGTTACAGGTGCGATCTGCATGCAGATATGATTGGTCTGCCGGGGGGATTGCTCATGCCTTTATGGACCTTAGAAAATATGTAGAGCACCGATCCAGATACCCTTAGGGGTGACAGTGCGGCACTTTACAAATGATTGATTGATTGACAGGTGTGCATGGTTCTTTTTTGATCAAAAAGAGTGTTTTTTTTAGCATATCCACCCTTCAACTTATGCCTCATGTGTAATCTCTTTGATTTTCTTGGCTATCTCTTTCTTAGGATCATCAGTGATGATACAATAGTGTGAGGGGATATTCAACTGCCTCAATATTTCCTCATCATACTTATTGCTGACAGCAGAATGCCACCCCCTTTGTCTGCCGGTTTTATTATTCTATTCAGTTCTATGGGTCTTGTGCAGTGCCTGGCTACCGAAAGTCCTCCTAGTGCTAATACAATCATCATGTGAATCAGTTCATTAGCAGGAACTTGTTACTGTAGAGCCATGTTTTCAAAGACTTATGGAAAGAGAGTTTGCAGAACAACTGGTGCAGGTCAGGGGGAGAGAGTTCCACAGTTTGGGGGCCGGATGAGAAAAAGAACACCAACCCCATCGAGATATACTGGACTTAGGGCCCTGTAGCAGATGGGCTTAGGAGGATCTCAGTGACCTTCCAGGAATATTAGGTGTGGTTAATGATCTTAAAAGAGCGGGCAACCTTTGTGAAGAGATCTATGCAAAATGCATAAGGTTTTAAATTGGACCCACTGCTCAACTGGCAGCCAGTGTAGATCCCGCAGAACCATTTTTACAGATTGATATTGGGGGTGATTCATCAGGACCCAGGCAGCAGCGTTCTGTGTGATCTGAAGCTTCTTTGTCACAGACAGAGGTGAGACCAGATCTAGAACGTTGCTGTAAACAAGGTGAGAGATGATGACAGCCTGGACATTTAGTCTCCTGACTACGAAAGGACCAAGGTTTAAAAACTTTCTCAGAACACCAAATCAATTGTTATGTTATGTTAAAAGCACTTATTAAGCCCGCGTACACCAACGGTTTCTTGGCACTCATGTAAGGATCACGGCGGTGGCGAGGAAAGTGCTTAATCGGAATATGCTTGAGTTAACAGCCAAGTCTTTAACTGCTTCCTGGGTTGGGCAAGGGAGGACAAAGACCATAGCTCCACTGGAAAGGAGTTGCAAAGTTATGGAGCAAGGACAAAGAACAGTAGTCCAGCCTACTTCTTCCGTTTGGCTGAAGGAATTTCCAGCAGATTGAGATGAGAGGATCTGAGATTTCGAGAGGGAGTGTAACGGTGTAGACACGCCAAGATAAAAGCCGGGCCGTTGCCATTTAGTGCTTTGAAAATTGTACAGCCCATCTTAAAAATGCAGCGCTTTCTCACTGGGAGCCAATGTACGCTTTTCATTAGTGGGCTGACATGATGCTATTTGGACTGATGAAAAATCAGCCTGGCCGCCTGGTTCTGGACTAGTTGGAGGCGCCTGAATTGGTATGCTGGAAGGCCAACGTACAATGAATTGGCATAATCCAGGCGAGAGATCACTAGGGCTAAAGTGACCAAGATCATGGCTTCCCTGCTCAGAAATCTGCTGATCTTCTTTATTTTACGCAGCTGAAAGAATCCAGCAGAAACTACCGAGCTGATTTGAGACTTCATGGACAGATCATTACTGATAATAATCCCCAGACTCTTCGAAGAGACAGCTGGCATAGGGGGATTACCAAGTTTAGGGGGCCAAAGGTTGGAGTGCCAGGGGTTGGCCAACCCACCTGTGAGTATCAGCTCAGTTTTCTCCCGTTACAACTTCAGTTGGTTGTTATTCATCCAGTCGCTTATAAAAACCATTGTATCTTGAACGTTAGACTCGAATGATGGGGATGAATTAACATTAAACACCAGGCATAATTAAACATTCTGACATTCCTTTCCCTCAATGAGTGATTTAGGGGGAAAAGATAAAGAATGAAAAGAAGTGGAGAAAGAGAAGAGCCCTGAGGAGCCCCACTGGTAATGTCTCTTTTAAGATTAGAGCAATATCCAAGGCGCACCGCTTGTGTCCGGTTACTCAAGAAGGAGGAAAGCCACTTTAGGGCCAACCCCTGAATTCCAGCGTTGCTGACACGGTCGATCAGGATACCATGATCGACAGTGTCAAAGGCTGCCTATAGCCATTATAGATAATGGGGTAGCCCATAAAGTCAACCCGGACCTGGGCAAAATGCGGGAATGAAACAATGGTCCATGACTAACAATTCACACTTTAAGTTGCATAACCAAATTGAGCAACACGGTTAACAAATAGTCTCTGAGAGAAATTCTGGCAAATACACAATAACTGTTTATGCATATCCACCTGTAGATAGACCACGCAAGAAACATGCGCCAAATTCTGTAATCATTTACAGGATATTTATTAAGAATCAATCAAAAAATTATTAGGTAGAGATCATAGGTTGCGCGCAAAAGGAGAGGTGAAAGGTAGAGAGAATAGTGGTGTTGGGTAGTGAAAGTGTGACTCAAAGAATAAAGGGAGAGTTACTTTGATATTTTACACATACTGATAACAAAAATCAGTTAACGTAGGCCTGTCCATATACAAATTTACAAGTATTCTGTAAATATTAAGTGTGCATTCAATGCAATTTCCAATGAAAGAACATGATGAAGGTACAGGTCTTGATCAATGGGAGTGCGTCGACGTTTCGACTCGACTATGCAGTGAGGATTCAAAACTTTAGCTGCGAGTCTTCATCAGGACTGTGTGTTTGCAACCAAAACCCAGAGCCACGCCTGGCTTCACAGGTAGGGATTCAAATCTGTTCCAAAGGGCTCTAAATCGCCACGGTACAGTTGTACTGGTGTGCTTGTATTCAACACCAGACGTATATTCTCCATAAATCAGAATATCAGCCTCTTTCCTTAGTCAGGAGGCAGTCTCGGTCATTCGTTGCCGCTTCCTCGAGGTGCTGGTAAGGCTGCCGATAGATCCAGCAGAATCAGGGCCTGTGTAGTGCCTAGATCCGCCCCCCTCTGAGCACGTCCATAACAGTGAGGATGACAGACTCGGTCGAGTGTGTGGGCCTAAAACCAGCCTGGCGAGTGTCCAAAACCTGAAAGTGTTCCACAAAAGAGCTGAGGCAGTTGGCTACATGGGCCTCTAAAACATTACCCAGGTAGGGCAACAGAGAAATGGGCCAATAGTTACTAAGAGCCGACCGGTCAGCGCCCAGTTTCTTCAAGATTGGAATAATCTCTGCTCTTTTAAAAGAATCTGGGACAATGCCAAGCTCAAGAGAATTATTTAGCAATAACCGGGGAGGGTCAGGATAAATGGTAAATGCTTCTCGAAGAATATGCTGGGGACAGCAATCCAGGGGAGAACCAGAACTAACCTTTTTTAATAAATCCTGGAAAGTCTCCTCCGAGATTGGAGGGATTCTATCAAGGTGGTGAGGGCTGAAATCATTTTTGAGATCCAGTGAACCACAGGCCACAAAAGAAATGATAGCCTTGATAATGGCTATCTTCTCTAGGAAGTAAGAGTTAAGAAAGTCACATAGAGACTGCGAGGGGAACTGGCCCTGGCGTGAATCTATCGGGTTTTGAGAGTTTGTCAACTATAGAAAAAATCTCTTTAGATTTGTTAGATGGAATAATTATTTTTTGGGACAAGTAGTTAGCCTTTGTTTGAGTGATCAGATTTTTATAATCTGTCATCAGGGCTAAAAAAAAGACCTTTTTTTCTGGAAGGTAGTGACAACGCCATTGGCGTTCTGCTTGTCTAAGTTCTAGTTTCTTTAATTTAAGATCTTCCGAGAACCACCGTTGAGGTCTCATGATCTTGTTTTTTTTTAGGGGAGCGACACAGTCCAGCCATAGGTTAATACTCTCTGCCTGGGTCTGGAGGTCTTCTATTGGAGGAGGAGATGTACTCATTAAACGTAGTCGAAAGAGGTCCATATCTGCTCTTTTCCAATTTCTGCACATTTGATTCTCTATTAATCGAAATTTAGGTGGAGGAGTACATCGAAGAGTGAATCTGATCAAATGGTGATCAGACCAACCACATGGAGTTATCAAAAGAGTGGAAATCTCCAAATTGGAGGTCCAGACTTGATCTATGGTATGCCCTTTTATATGGGTGGCGTCCCTCACATGTGAAGAGCAATTCATCCCAGCAAACAGATCGACAATTTCCCTTGAGCTAGGGCTTTCCTGATTGTCTCCAGGCCAATAGTTAAAGTCCCCAATTATAATAATTCTGGCTTGGTTGATGACGAAGTGAGATATCATTTCTCCCAATGCCTGAGGAAAAGTAGGCATATTCACCGGAGGTCTATAAAAAAGGGCGCAAATAAAAGATAGCTGAGAGGAATCACATTTTAAGATCAGACAGTCAGTAGCGGGCAAACTAGTGGTTTCTAAACGTGCAGCAACCCCACCATCAACTTTCCCCGGAGATGGATTAGCTTGAAGGATGTAATAGCCATCGGGGATTGACGCTAAAATATCTGGGGCGCAATCATCGGTCAACCAGGTTTCGGTTAAAAGGAGAATGTCAGGGTTTTGTGTTTGCAGGAGTAGTGAAATTTCGACTTGGTGTTTCACCAAGGATCGGGTGTTTAAATAATGTACTGTGAGTCCTATAGATTGCTGATCCTTGGACGGAGAGGGGATTGACCGGGGTAAATTCATGTGGGGAAGGGATCTAAAATTAATTCTGGGAAATCGTATCTTTGTATAAAGGTTTTCGCCTGTTCAAGGTTCAATTTAGTGGGTCCATTGATTTGAGGTTTACCCTGCCACAGTTTTAGCTCATTGGAAGAATATCTATAAAAATGAGCATAAAGAGTGGGCCCTTGCCCCGGCCGGCCGTGGACGGGCGCTGACGGGCCCTGGCGGGCTTGCCTTTGGCGCGCTGGCGGCGCACCCGCTGCAATTGTCCGCTGCGCGTTTGAGGAGGCATTACGTTTTATAGCTCCCAAAATGCCGCCAAGCAGCCCGCCAAACAACAGGAAGTGGGGGTGGTCTGGAGGATAGTGAGAGTGAGCCTGACGCGTTTCTCCGTGCAACCGGCACCAGGCAGTTGTGACGGACCGGAAACCTGTGTACAGGCAAGTGAACAGTTCAGTTTTAAAAACACAGCTGAAAGTGAATTGTGCAAACATGCGTAAACAGCGTTCTTTAAAGACACAGTATAACAATTGAAAAATGCTTTTAGCGCTTCTGCATGTGGTCCGATTGAGCCCCAACCCTGCCACAGACCTTAATCAGTGGAGCAGCGCAAAATCACTGCAAGTTTTTTTGTTTGGTGCTCCATACTGAGACTAGAGTCTAACTGACATTCCAATGCTATTTATCAACATTTTGGGACTATGAAGTCTCTCCAAAAAATCTGGCTCGGAAGAGGGAATTCTTTTATTTAATTTGTTGCCCAATAACACGACCTCAGTCTTGTGTTTGTTGAGTTTCAGTTTGTAGCTAGCCATCCATCTAGCCATTTCCTGAAGATGGGGTCTAGACTGATGTGAGTGGAGCTGGGATCTGGAGAAATAGAAATCACCAACTGGGTGTCGTTGAGATAGGACACCAATCAATCAATCAATCAATGACACTTGTAGAGCGCGCTACATACCCGTAGGGTCTCAAGGCGCTGGGGGGGGGGGGGGGGTGCCGCTACTGCTCGAACAGCCAGGTCTTCAGCTTCTTCCTGAAGGAGAGGTGGTCTTGGGTCAGGCGCAGGTCGGGGGGGAGGGAGTTCCAGGTCTTGGCGGCCAGGTAGGAGAAGGACCTTCCTCCTGTAGTCGCTCTTCGGATGCGGGGGACGGCGGCGAGGGCGTGGTTGGCTGAGCGGAGGTGGCGTTTGGGAGCGTAGAAGTTGACTCGGCTGTTGAGGTAACTCGGGCCTCGGTCGTGTAGAGCTTTGTGTGCGTGGGTGAGGAGGCGGAAGGTAATTCTTTTGTTGACGGGGAGCCAGTGAAGGTCTCTCAGGGGTCCGGAGATGTGGCTGGTTCGTGGGATGTCGAGGATGAGTCTGGCTGAGGCGTTCTGGATCCGCTGGAGTCTCTTCTGGAGCTTGGCGGTGGTACCGGCGTAGAGGGCGTTGCCGTAGTCCAGACGGCTGGTGACGAGGGCCTGGGTGACGGTCTTCCTGGTCTCGGTGGGGATCCACCAGAAGATCTTCCGTAGCATGCGTAGGATGTTGAAGCACGTCGAGGAGACTTTGTTAACTTGCCTGGTCATGGAGAGGGAGGAGTCCAGGATGAAGCCCAGGTTGCGTGCGTGGTCTGTCGGTTTGGGTGCGGTGCCCAGGGCGGGAGGCCACCAGGAGTCGTCCCAGGCGGAGGGTGAGGAGCCCAGGATGAGGATCTCCGTCTTGTCCGAGTTCAGTTTCAGGCGGCTGATCGTCATCCACTCGGCTACCTCTTTCATCCCGTCGTGCAGGTTGGCTCTGGCGGCGGCGGGGTCGTTGGTCAGGGAGAGGATCAGCTGGGTGTCGTCGGCGTAGGAGATTATGCTGAGGTTGTGTTTGCGTACGATGGCCGCGAGGGGGCTCATGTAGACGTTGAAGAGGGTGGGACTCAGAGATGATCCTTGGGGGACGCCGCAGATGACTTCGGAGGCCTCTGACTTGTACGGTGGTAGGCGGACTCTCTGTGTTCTTCCGTCGAGGAAGGAGATGATCCATTCCAGCGCCTTGTCCTGGATTCCGACGTTGCTGAGGCGCTGTACTAGGGTGCGGTGGCAGACAGTGTCGAATGCCGCGGAGAGGTCCAGGAGGATGAGGGCCGCTGTTTCTCCATTGTCCATCAGGGCTCGGATGTCATCGGTGGCGGCGATGAGGGCGGTCTCGGTGCTGTGGTTGGCTCGGAAGCCGGACTGTGAGGGGTCGAGGGATCCGTTCGTCTCGAGGAAGGCGGCCATCTGCTTGTTGACGGTCTTCTCGATGACTTTGGCTGGAAACGGGAGGAGCGAGATGGGGCGGTAGTTCTTGAGGTGTGTGGGGTCCGCTGTTGGTTTCTTGAGTAGAGCGCTGAGTTCGGCGTGCTTCCAGCTCTCCGGGAAGATGGTGGTGTCGAAGGATGTGTTGATGATGTCTCGCAGGTGGGGTGCGATGACAGCGTCGGCCTTGTTGAAGACGTGGTGAGGGCAGGGGTCGGTCGGTGATCCGGAGTGGATGGAGTTCATTGTGCGGATGGTGTCTTCGGTGCTGATCGGGGTCCAGGCGTGAAGGATGGTGGTGGGGGGTGGTTGTTCGGTCACGGTGTGCATTGGTTGGTTGTTGAAGCTGCTGTGTATGTCCGTGATCTTGTTGTGGAAGTATGAAGCGAGGGAGTTGCAGAGGTCTTGCGATGGGGTGACGTCGTTGTTTCCTGCGCTGGGGTTGGAAAGCTCTTTCACGATGTTAAAGAGTTCCTTGCAGTTGTGTGCGTTGTTGTCCAACCGGTCCTTAAATGCTGTTTTCTTGGCGGCGCGGATCAGCTGGTGGTGTTTCCGGGTGGCCAGTTTGTAGGAGGTCCTGTTGTCCGGTGTCGGTTCCCTTTTCCAGACTTTCTCGAGGGCTCGGCAGTTCTTCTTGGAGCTCTTGAGTTCGTCGGTGAACCATGGGGCCTTCTTGCTGCCGGGTCTGCTAGGCGGGGTCCTCAGAGGGGCGAGTTCGTCCGCGCAGTTGCTGATCCACTTCGTGAGGTTGTCGGCGGCCTGGCTGGGGTTCGCTGAGCTGGCAGGGGGGTGCTGGCTCAGGGAGGTGGCGAGCTGGTCTGCTGTGATCTTGTTCCAGCTTCTGCGGGTGGCCTGTTGCTGGTGTTGGTGGGTCGTCGTTCTCTTGAAAGTGAAGTGGACGCAGCTGTGGTCCGTCCATTGAAGCTCTGTGGCGTGGCTGAACTCGATGTCTGTGCTGGAAGAGAAGACTGCGTCGAGCGTGTGTCCGGCGAGGTGGGTGGGGGTGGACACCAGTTGCTTGAGTCCAAGGTCCAATGAAACCCAAAAGAACAGATGATTTCAACCAGAGGGTACATGTAAAGAGTAAACAGGGTAGGGATTAGGGAGGACCCCTAAGGCACCGTACAACATTGGAGAATACTATGGGAGTACCAGGAACGGTCTAGCCACTGCAATGTTCTATCCTTCAAAAAAAGAAGAAAGCCAAGGCACGGCATACAGCAACCACTATAGATATCCCATGGATAAGTGTTGCATGATTTTCTGTGTCGAAGGCCACGCTCAGATCTAATGACTGCCAAACCTCCTTTGTCCAACAGAGATCTAAGTTACTGGACCGTACCCAGCAGATCTGTTTCTGTGCTGGGGTCCAAACCCCTTTTGTGTGGGGTGGAGGATTTTGTTGGACTCAAGGTAGGTGGAAAGATGTTTGTTAACTTGCTTTTCCAGGAGCATTGTAGGTCCTGGTAACAACAAAATCATCCTAAAGTTGCGGAGGGAATTGAGCCCAGGTTTTTTTAGAAGGGGCCTAACCATCGCATGCTTCCATGGTGGGGAAACCTGCCCAGTAAAAAGGAAAAAATTCAACAAATCCATCAGTGTAGGGACAATACTTCAAGACCCTCGATGCAAAATATGTAGAAGGGCGGTGTCAAGGGAAGTTCCTGACTTTACTGCTTTTGGTAGGTCTGTGAGAAGACTCACAGTAAGGTCAGGTAAAGTTGAGAGAAATAATTCAAACTGCACCAAAAGAGGCTCACTTCTTTGGGGCTCCTCAGTAATAAATCCATCAGAGAAGAAGGGGTAGATGTCCAAAATCTTTTTATGGAAAAAAAGACATGTCATTGCTACATTTGGCTGAAGTTTCTAAAGCATATCCAACAGACTTACTTTCCATGCTGTTCTTATGAATCTGGAAGATCTCCTTAGGTGAACTAGCAGATTGCTCAATTGCTCAAGGAAAAGTAGACATATTGAAAGGCTTTTGTTTCTGCATAATGCCTCCTAACTGCCCTCCTATATTTGGCTTTACAAACTTCATCATAGAACTTTCTCCAACTTCTTTTAGATGTTCATAGCCCTTTTTTAAGGCAAGTAAGCTGGCATTAAAGCAAGGAGAATTTTTTTCCTGTTGAGTGGTCTTACACCACCTTGCAGGTAGAAGCAGGTTCAATGAATTGGTTATCCACTAATTGAATCTGGAAGCAGAAGAAATTATGCTATCTGTCAAGTCGGGTCAGGTGGCCTGTAGGGCAGCAGAACAATCCTCCCTATTTAGCTTGAGCAAACGCAGTTCAGGCATCTGAAAGGGGGTAGGACAGAGGGGGAAGAGGGGTCAGATAAAACAACTGTAAGCATAAAGTGGTCTGGCCAAGTTAGTGGGATGGGACTCTTCATCTGAAGATTAGGAATATTACTGAATACTATGTTGATGGTATGGCCTTTTTCATGAGTTGGCCCTTCTACCAATTGCAAAAATTGCAGAGATGCAAGGTCTAATGACAGACATTTGATAGCAGTATTATTAGAATCATCAATATGGAGATTAAAATAACCAAGCATGGTGAAGCTGGCCCTATTTACAGCTTGACCTGCTAAACTAAATCAGGAAGAACCTGCAGAAAATAAGCATATGTTCTGGGCGGTCTATACAGTAAAATACCAGAGAAGGTGAAAGTGGAACTACCTGCAAGAGTAAAAAGAAGACTTTCGTAATTTTCAATCTTGAGAGGAGAGAACGTTCCTTGTAAAGTTTCTCTGTATATAATGGCAATCCCACCGCCTCCCTTTACAGACCGGTCTAGCCTAGCAATGCAATAGCCTGGGGGTAGTGAACCACATCAGGAGCAAAACTGAAATGCAGCCATGTCTCGGTGAGACATCAGGTGCTGATTCCAATAAAAAAAGAGAGTTGTCTGTGGCAAGCTGGTGTAGTGCTTCTGAGTCTAGTTTGGAACAGTTCTGTCTATAGTCCTTTGCTTTAAGTTCACCAATTTCTTTTCAGATCATATTTTCAAAGACTTTACATTTGCCTATCTTTGTTTTGTAGTTTTATGGTGAAGAGTTGGAACAATATAGACTCTGTATAAAATATGTGTGCCAATAATTTACAAGCGATTGAAAAATTGATGTACAGTGACAATTTACGGTGTCATTGTTGAAGAGTAAAAATCTAATCGGTCCAATCTTATCCACTGTTTTCTTTTTCACACAGGAACTGAGGGATTCTGGGGGCAAACCCTCTATGTTAGGCAGTATGTTGATAGCACCTAGTGAGGTGTAAGGGGTTGCAAGTACATTTTGCAGTAGTCCTGTGTTTTGGAAAGGTGTACTGAATAGAATTTGTCTTTGTTGTACCATCACCAGTATTTTGTACTATGTCAGTACCACATATGGTGAGCTCTACAGAAGAGATTTACAAATTTCGCACCTATCCTTTCTGGTAAACTTGTTTCAGTACAAATCAAGGTGGTGCATCAATCTAGAAGATCAGACTCCTAATCCTCCACACAGGAGCACTGTAAAAAATATCAGCACCCACCACTCATAATATCAAACATTTAGGCATTATAAATTGGTTAAGTTACATAGTGCACAGACTCCATCAGAATTTTTCAAAAAAGCGTTCCTTTATTCACATCTTCTTATTTTTTAAAAAACTTTTCTGCAGCCAACACGTTTCTTCAGGGCTACAAAACACAGACAATACATACAAAACTATTTAAAATCATTTTGCAACATTTTTCCATACAGAATGCCATTTGCTTGCATGTGGTATATATAGTCCAAATTTTACAAAATGTGCAGCTCAATAATAAATCATTGTAGGATCTCATATACCTTTCCTAGGGAACCGCAATCACTGTGCACAATATGTTATTCTGAAGGTGAATTAATCAAATCTCCAAACATTGTTCTTACTTATGAGGCTACTCCAAATCATATTCAAATCATTATAATTGTGTTGTACAATAGTATTGTTCATTGGGGGACAAACCACTCGGTCCCTTTCTTCTCTCATGAGTGATCAACAATTTATCACACTTATAACATATTCCTCCACATTTGTCAAATCGACAATCCACCTTTTGAATCAGAGCAACCTTTCTCATATAGGGAAGCTAATTAATAAGTAGCCTTTGTTTTCACATGCAAGTCTCAATTTCTACCAAAACAGAAGTTCTCCAGTTCCTTCGGAAACTGTAACTTAAGACCTTCTTCTCTGGAAAGGAACTTCATCAAAAACAGAACATTAGTGGCCTTATAAATTAATCTAGTTTTTGCCCAGCAACCACTCTGATTCCAGCTCAATTAGTCATCTTTGAAAATACAACCTTAAAGAAATTGATGACTTTAATGTAAAGAAACTGCATTATAGACAGAACTGTTCCAAACTAGAATTAGAAGTCCTACACCAGCTTACCACCAACACCTCTCTTATAATAAATCCAGCAGACAAAGGGGGGTAGCATTGTGCTAATAGACAGCAATAAATATGATAACGAAATTATAAGACAGTTGAATATATGCACACAATCTCATATCATCACTGATGATTCTATGAATGAGATAGCCAATGAAATCAAGGAAATTACACAAAAGGCATTAGATGAAGGGTGGACATGCTCAAGGGTACACAAGTTTTTGAACAATTTGCCTAAGGGTCTATAAAGACACATGAATTCCCCCAGGCAGGCCAATCATATTTACATGCGGGTCCCTCTTTGGCCCAATACAGTGATGTCTTTTTAAAACCATTCGTATGTTCCAGTAGGGGCAAACCTTAGGGACTCAATGAGTTTCATCTAAGAAGTCAAAGGATTACCCTATAACAGTAACACTGATTTACTTGTTACATTTGACATGGAAGCATTGTATATGAATATTCCCCAGGAGGAAGCAATTTGGGTCTTTAATGAGGGTTTGAACACTAGATCACACCCACACAAGGTGCCAACAACATTTTTACCAGATCTAGCTTCCCTGTGCCTAACAAAGAATTGCTTTGCCTTCAAAGAGGACCTGTTCCTCCAAGTCAGTGGTGTAGCTATGGGGTGCAGCTTCACCACAGAGATAGCTAAACTGTACATGCCCTTTGTCGAGAACAAATGGAGCTATGGGGTTGATAATGCTTAGCATCGTACATAAAGCAATGTTACTGGTACATAGAGGACATTTTCATTATTTGGTGAGGATCAGAAACATCTTCTTGCTAAGAAAGTCAACTTTTTGGATTTTTATATATAGTAAGCAATGACAATTTGTTTGTCAGCCTTTATACCAACCTTACAGATCGCAACACACTGTTGCACTATTCGATTGGACACCCTAAAATATTCAAAGAAAAACAACACCAACAGAAAGTATTATTTTGGAAATGTGAATGATCTAGCAAACAAACTAATAAACAGGGGATACCCCGAAAAATTGGTGAGGGCATCCCTCAAAAGAGCCTGGTTTACATAATATTGAAACACATCTGACCCCAAAAAGCCATTTTATGTTTCTGCTTCTCGAACTGCGAGAAAACAGTGGGGCGACGCTCCTCCGACCTAATGAAGGAGCCAACCCTGTCTTTAACTCATGGTGATGATCAACATTCAATTCTCACGCTGTGTTTGATGCTTCATTCAAAACTGTTGTACATGCAATCATGCAAACATGCAATGTTCACACACATATTGTTCATACCGCATGTCCGCGTGTCTATGAGACATATTTACAAGCCCCTATCGCCCCCCACAACCCCACTTTTAGTGACGTTGAGGTGGCAATAGGGGCTTCGCCTATTTATAAGGCAACATTAAGCCACCTAACGTGGCTCAACGCTGCCTTGTAAATAAGGCACCCTTTCACACTGTACTTATTTACAACAGTGGCATAAATAGGAGGCAGAGTTAAAAATAAGAACAGGAAAAACCTGGTCTTAAACAGGCGAAACTAGGAGACATGCTTTATTTCTCCTCGTTTTTGCTCTTTCCATGTGTGCTGCTTTGTGCAGCACACATAGAAACAGCAAATTACCATTGATTGTTAATGTGCAGGAAGGTGACACTGCATGCACATAAACAATAAAAAAAAATACGCTTTGCAACTTCTATGTATGGTGCATTTAGCAGCACACATAAAAGTTACAAAACGCCATTTAAGGATTGTTGATGTTCAAGAAAAGAGACCTTTCTGCAAATAATCAATCGTCCCCTCAACACAGACACCCTTGAACTATGGTGCAAAGGTGCCTGCGTTGGCACTAGGCTGCTAAGTTTAGCGCCAGGGCAGGGGAAACTGCAGGACTGCACCATATTGTTGTAAATATGGTGCAGCCCTGTGTATCTGAAGTGGCGGAGCATGGTGTTTAGCCAAGAAGGCTACAGCCGTGCTCCGACACTTCATTGCAAATATGCCCCTGATGTGTGTTTTTGTTCCATAGCAAACATCTTGGTGATGATAGTGTTGTATAGCAAAATCTGTGAGGTCTCACTTACACTTTGGGAAGTACCCTACCGGGAATCCTAAATAGCCATATGGGAGCAGGGGGAGCATGCCCCTGTAGTTACATACTAGAAACAGTTTTGCATCATCCACAGAAGGCAGTGGGTGACAGAATGTACCAGAGACCCCATTTTCCAAGGTAAAAGTGAGCAAAACAAGACATATATTACGACAGCAATTGCTTAGTTCAAATGTCAGAATGGCTCAAAACGCGGAGAGTCCCGACCTTGCTTTGTCAAGGGTGACATGCTGCTCTTTCAGCTAGTTGGATACTACTCGCAATTCCTATGTGTGCAGGACCAGGTATGCCTGTTTCACCGATCGCATCTGCATGCATCCTGCGGAGCTATGAGGTTATTTAATAGCACCGCGGACATAGTAGGAATCATGGGAAAAGTAGTCCTTTTTCCTCTTGCATCACAAAGCCCAATGTATATTTGAAATACCGCATGAGGCTAATGGATTTGTTCAAAAGCGCATTGCTTTTTTTGTGAATAGGAGGGATCGTAGTCATGTTCTTACTACACCAATTATCTCGGTGAGACATAATATCAGTGAATTATAAAATAACATGTGGGTGGATTTTAACATTCATGGTCAATTGTCTGCATCCCTGAAATTCTAACTTGATCCAAAAATGGTGATCTGGGATATGTTTGAGTGATTCTTATTGGTCATTCATACATGCGGTTACCCAAAAATCCCTAAATGGCTATCTAAGTAAAGGTGTAGAGAAACAGATGATTAAATTTATTTATTTATTTATTTATTTATAGTGTTTTATATAGCGCGAACAAGACCCGTGGGTATCAGAGCGCTTAACATAGACGATTACAGATTGACATTATAGTAGCAATTATAACAACAAAAAACAAAACAAATGAGGTAGATGATGATATACTATCTAGGGCGATTTAGATAAATAAATTCTTAACGCCTGTGTCATTAGCATTAAGAGGTGCATAACGTAAAACTTGAGTCATAGTCAAATATTTGGTGATATGATAAATGATAAAAAATAACCCTCACACATAAAAAAAACCTTAATAAATCTTACCTCAATATCTTTAGTTCACTGTATCTTCATATGAAGGGATAGATACAAGATGTACCCCAGAAAGGAATGATTCTACATTTGTACAGGACAAAAAGTCTGCGGGGCATATTATCAATGGGCTTTATCTCCACTTTTTTGGCTTTAAAAGCCAAGAAAGCGGAGATAAAATGATCTCCCTATTACCAAGCTGTCGCTAACACCAGTTAGCGACAGCTAATAGGAGATAGTGACCATCTTGGGCCCCGCTTTGCATGTCAGTGATATTTATCACTAATGACATGCAAAGTGGGCGTGACAAGATGTTAGCGACTGAAAACAGTCGCTAACATCGCTATCTCCTATTACCAACTTTTGGAGATATTCGCGCTAAGCGCGAATATCTCCAAAAGCTAACACTTGCCCAGGAGCAGTTCTTAGCCATGTTATCCAATGGGAGGTGGATAACATGGCTAAGAGCATTTGCTCGATAATGCATGAATATCGCTGACTTTTCAGCGATATTCATGCATTGCGGCCGTTTTTTATCGCATTTGCGATAAACCTTGCTAATAGCAAGGTTTATCTGTGATAAAAATCGCCGATTTGCGGCGATAATTTTTGTCTCTAAACAAGTTAGAGACAAAAATGATCTCTATTGGTTGGTAATATGCCCCTGCATTCTTCTATCAAGACCTTTGTTAGATAAAAGTTCTAATGTTCATGCATAAACATACAGTTCTTGTCATGTTGAAAGATCTAATATACAGAGATTACCAGGTTGCAAGGGATCTCCTCAAGGCCCTATTTATCAGGTTTAGTCTATATATCCAGCGTTGCTCTTTCCCTATGAGTGTTCTTGTCATGCTGTCACTGTATGATACCTTCTTTATTATGTTCCAGGGTATCTCGCAGTCCTAATGTTCTTTTTCAATGTAGTGTGCGGTCAGTGTAGTCGATGTCTTCCTACAATGGATGGTACTACAGGGCTCCCCGCTTCTTAGCTTGATTTTCCTCGTGGTCCTTCCTATATGCTGTAATTTACAGGGGTACTAAATCAGATATACTACAATTTCAGAATTACAATTTGTGTGTATGCGTTTTTCCCAGAGTGTTAATAGGCCTACATACAAAGTCTTTGTATGATTTGTAAGTAGGCAAGCTGAACATTTTTGACAGCGATAGTGACCTGTAACCATAGGGAGAGGGTGTTTTGGTTGGGGAAGTTTTCCTTTGCAGGTCTGATGTAAACTAAGATATCTCTGATGCCCTTATTTGTCTTAAATGAAAAAATAGGTTTTTCAATACATAAATGATTGGATGTCAGAATAAGCCAATGTTTGTTTCTAATCTTTCTAACCTGGTTGGAGGATTTGGTGTATGTACTAGCACAAATCAAGCCCTTTTTTTCTTTTTCTTACTGTCTTCTAGCATGAATTCCCTCTGATTGCTCAGTGCCTGTGTCTTCATCTTTTCAATAATCTGTCTAGGACCATCACGTTTTTCTCTTTGGTTCTCCCCTTCCCCCTTGACGTAATTGATCTCTGAACTATTACTCCTAATCGGTAGGAATTGACCTACTGGAAGATTCTCCCTCAGAGCCCGAGGAAGCGTGCTTTTGAAATGCAAAACACTTTTCTGATCAGTTGGTTCAGTGTATAGCATTGTAGCAAACATGTCTTCTTTAGACTGGGTAGTTAAATATAGGAACAATGGGGCATATTATCAAGGGGGTTTATCTCCGCTTTTTTGGCTTTAAAAGCCAGGAAAGCGGAGATAAAATTATCTCCTTATTACCTAGCTGTCGCTAACACCAGTTAGCGACAGCTAGTAGGAGATAGCGACCATCTTGGGCCCCACTTTGCATGTCAGTGATATTTATCACTAATGACATGCAAAGTGGGCGTGCCAAGATGTTAGCGACTGGAAACAGTCGCTAACATCGCTATCTCCTATTACCAACTTTTGGAGATAATCGCGCTAAGCGCAAATATCTCCAAAAGCTAACACCTGCCCTGAGCAGTTCTTAGCCATGTTAGCCAATGGGAGGTGGATAACATGGCTAAGAGCATTAGCTCGGTAATGCATGAATATCGCGGACTTTTCAGCGATATTCATGCATTGCGGCCGTTTTTTACCGCATTTGCGATAAACCTTGGTAATACCAAGGTTTATCTGCGGTAAAAATCACCGCAGCTTAGCGGTAAAATTTTGTCTCTAACCAAGCAATAGCGATAATTATCGCTATTGCTTGGTAATATGCCCCAATATTTCTTTTCTCTGATAGGTAAGTATTGCAATCATTCAACCATCATAGGAATGTGGCAGCTTTCACCTCATCACCGTGTCAAATTACAAAGCCGTCTTCAATATACCGGCACCAAATGTGTATTTCTTTTCCAAAGCCCAGATATGTCCTTCGTCGAGTTGATGTACATTGAGGCAAGCTACTCTAGAACGAAATATGCTCCTCGTGAAGGGCCCATGTTGTTGCAGATAAATCTTGTCTTCGAAAGCAAAATAATTTTTTGTCAGTGTCAAGTCTTCCAATTTCACGATCCACTCAATGGGGTATATCCCGTCCGCCGTATTAAAAGTACATAATATCATATGGCATTTGTAATATGGCAGACAGGTTATCTGACACATTTGCAATGGAGTGTCCTATCTGCCAAAGTCTAAATCAGGCCGTTAGTCTTTATCATGGGGCTCAAAATCCTCCTGGTGGGAAAGCCTAAAGCTGCATCCAATGAAGTCACACTTATTCCTGGGCAGAATTGTAATTTACGCTGGCATAATTTTCGAAATTTAAAGTTACGATTATTACACAGAATACCTCAAATTAGGCAATTTTGCTACTTCGCGTAGTGCCATTCACACTAAAATGTATTGCAAAAGTATGGGAACAACAGAACTTGAACAGTTGTTGTTCACTGTGCTTTCATTATCCTGCTCTACTTTTTATATTTAACACAAAATGCATTCTCATGTCAAAAATTGACAGAAAGCGGTATTTCATTCTAAAATATTGCACACATTGACAGATTCACATTTAAATTATTATGCATAATTTTGAGTAATTGTACTGAAATTTAACACAATCATGCGAAAGCAAATTAGGCAAATTGTGCACACCCCTAGTTGCTTAACCGACACCTTTGCAGCTAGGTTCCACTGAAGCTCAGAAAGTGTTGTAGGTCAAACCTTTTTCTAAATACCAACTTTTCAGGCTTTCTGGAGCAGTTCCTCTCAGCCACTTCTAAGGCTCCAAGGACCTCAGGTACAGCACTTAAAGGCCAGGAAACACTCATTGAGAGACCACCAGCGAGGTCTAGTCCAGTTCCAGTTTCTAACTGGTACACTGGCCACTCTAGGGAAAAAGGCCTCTTGCAACTTGTTATGTCCTTGTAGCCATCGAGGAGGTCAGCCAACTGACCCTTGCAGTCCACGCCTCAGTCCTGGTTGCAAGTGGAAGCATGTCTAGTTCTTCAGGTCTCTCCTCACAAGTTACAAAACAGCAGGGCCATCCTCTTCTCTTCTGCACTGGTCCATAAGAGCTTGGACGAGGTGCTACTTTTGTTCAAATCACCAGCCAGTGGGTTGTAATGACTTCTTGGCACACCATAAAGATGGGCAAAAAGTTCCCAAGGGCAAAAATGTCCATTTTTGCAACACAGGCCATTTGCCTCACTGGAAACTATCCTACAGAGCACCATTTTTGGCTAAATCTAAAATGGCAACATCTTTCTGCCCCTGGACGGAGCTTGTGGTACACCTAGGGGTGTGTTTAAGGTAATGAACATCCCATTTCCATTCAACCACTCTATCCTGGTTCTAGGGCCAGCTTCCTCCTACAATGAAACAAAAGCGAGGAGGCTAAAGTCTTTTTTGGGATCAAATCACTTCTCCCCTCCACGCCCCTTATCTCTAAACTATAAGAGTAAATGTCTCCCCGGTCCCTTTTAAGTTAGTGAAGCTCCTGGACATTACTAATTCACCATCCTTGGGTTAAGCTGGAGACATTCCTCCACAAACCTGAGGCACTGTTGCTGCTCTCAAAGTAGTATTTCATACCTCATCAAAGCAGCAGTGACAAGCCAGCTGCAGGCAGGCCAATTTACATTTCCTGTATATGTATCAAGAATTCAACTTCACCATTGAACTGGATTTTTTATTAAATATCAAGAACAGTTGTTGAACCATCTTGGTAGCTTCTTCCAAAACCAATCTACAGAATTAAAATATTAACCATAATGTAGCTTTTTCTTTATAGAACCAGCTACAGTGAAAATAACATTTGGGTACTAGTCACTGTAGGAACATGCAACCACTACATTTTTACATGTTTCCTTTTTAAATACCATGTCCCCTACCTTGTGGGTTACTAGACCTACTTGGAGGCAGCTTACAGTTTGAAATGCTCATTTTTTGTGAGGTATTCCCCGAGATTCTTGCCAGAACTTTTTTGTGCTGGTTTTACTCAAATCAAATCAAGTTTATTTGCATCGTTAATTAAAACCATTGCATAAAATAAAAACCAAATCAAGAACTTAAAAAACATAAAAATGTAAAGCATCTCAAAACAGCTCTAAAACCATTAAAATGTTTTGCATTAAGCAATGCATTCTAAGTTTGTGCAAAATGTCCTGCAGTTAAAAAAGCCCTTATACAAAAGATTCTGTACAGTAAAACTCGAGATTGTTTTATGTTCTTAAAGGTAGCCCTCAGTGGCTTAGTTTATAGCAGATCGGCCACAGCCCAGTTCTTAATCGGGGTATAGTTCAGGATGTCTTTGCATGCTGCAAGCATTGTTCCAGTGCGGTTAGGAGTTGAGTCCATAAAAGTGGTCATTGTTGGAACGTGTTCCCATCAGGTAGGTGGCATGCTTTGGCAGATCCTTGTTTGTCTTTAGCGTTTTTAAACAATTTTTGTACGACTATCATTAGGAATTTTACTAGTCGGCAGTTTAACTGGGTGTTTTCTGGATTTAGACAGGCTAGCACAGCTTGCCTCCTAGTGCGAATGCCCTTCAGATTAAACGTTTTTTTTAGGAGTTTCCACCGTGCTTGGAGCATTTCTTTGCATAAGCAGATTAGATGTAGTATATCGCCTTGCTTTGCGTTGCACAGGCTGCAAGTGTCTTGTTCTGATGGCCTTTGCCATGGTGGAAGGTGCTGAGCACAAGGCAGGATTCCCAATCTGTGCTCCATAAAACTCATTTTTGTTGCCTTGGGGTACCCCTTGTTGAAGTATGTTTGGGGAGCAAATGCTTTATATGTGTTAAGGGTCATCTATGTGTGAGCTCTGTTTGAAAAGGTTGCCTTGTCTTCCACCAATGATATTTGTTTAATAGCCTTCCAGACCAGTTTTTTGAAGTTATGATAGACAGTTTGGGCATCCCATAGCCCCTTGAGTTTGGTGTATTCCAAGGCTGACTGGAGTTAATCTCTGGCTTGTGAGTTCTCCCTGTGCTGTAAATCATGCCACAGCAGATGATTAACCGTGTGAGTGGGGGTGCTTCTAATCTTAAACCAGCAGATGATGTATGCCCCATGCCTTGCAAGGTCTGCAAACTCCAGCCTTATTTGTGCTGGAGAAGTGTAGTTCGGAAGGCAGAACATTTGTGTGTATGCTTTGACCTGTGTGTTGTCCAGTTCCTTTGCGTCTCTGCCCCGCATAGCTTCGCTTTCATATGCAATTGAGGGAAGTAATTTGACCTGGGCTACCTTTAGTAGTGGGGTCAAGATCGGCCCGTCAGTTTGTTAGCGAGGTTTTTCATTGTTAGAGCCATTAGCAGACCTTTTCTTCTTGCTTCCTCCACCTGGGACTTAAAAGACCCTACTTTGTCAAATACGACTCCTTGGTACATGTATTCGTCAGCTGACTCAATTTTTGTATCACCGAGAAACCAGTTTCTCCGGCATTTCTTTTTGTTGATATATATTGACATCGTCCGTGTCTTTTGCAGGTTTATTCTTAAATTGTTTTCTGTGGCGTAGTTCTGCATTGCTGTCAGTAGATGCTGTAGGCCGACATAAGTATGACTAAGCAGAACTACGTCATCGGCGTACATAAGGTTGGTCAGTGTTTTCCCGCCTATCCTCGGTAAGTGTGAATTGCAAGCGTCAAGTGCTTTTGGCAGACCGGCCAAGCACGCAACCCTGTTTCAAGCCTTTTGTTGTAGGAATTTTCATGGAAACATGGGTGCCACCTCCTAGTGTTACCTGCACCCAAGTATTTGTGTGTAGGAGCTTCAGAATGTTTAGGGTGGGCTGTGGCATGCCCCATTGTGCCAGTTTGCCCCACAATATGCCTCTCTCCACATTATCGAAAGCAGCAATAAAGTAAATATAGCATAGATGTAGAGGTAGCTTAGAGACTTTGACTGCATCGATTATTAGGGACATTGTGAGGATGTTGGTAGTTGTACTGGTCGATTTGCGGAACCCAGTCTGATTCCATGGTATAATAGAACTCGCCTCAGCCCAGGTTGTAAGATCTTAAAGTATAGTGCCTGCAAAGTATTTTGCCTCGTTATCTAGCATTGCTATTATTAGGCGGTAGTTGTTGGAATCTGCTTTGTTCCTTATGTGTGGATTGGTGCTATTATTGACCCTTTCCAGGATTCTGGTATTATGTTCAACCGCCTAACATCCGTGAATGGGGAGTGCAAAATTTCCGCCCAGTCTTCACTCTTTGCCTTATATAGCGCAGGAGGTATTCCATTTGGTCCCGGGGCCCCTTCATTCCTCCCTTTTGCAATCTGTTTTTTGATTATCGTAGGCAAGTTTTTGTTGGATGTAAATTCCTGATCACTCTTCTCATTTGGGCATTGTCCAGCTTGTTCTTGCGGCGTTTGACTACTGGCCTGTTGTTGTCCGTGGCATTCGGTGTAGTTGTTAAAATGATTTGAGAGGTATTTCACCCAGGTTGATTCCGGAATATATGACCCAATTCCCATGTGATATAGGCGGATGATCCCGTTGACTGTTTTCCAAAAGCGACTGCTGTTATTGCTTTTTATATCGCTTAGTAATTTTGCCCAGTGATCATTCGCAGATTCTCTGGTGATGTGCCATTTCAGGCTTTTTAATTTTACACTTTGCTCTTTCAAGGTCGCTTGCACGATGACATTCCCAGGGGATCTTCTTAGATTGCGGAGAGCTAAGTTTATTGTTTTTTTGAGAATCTTAATCTGTACTCGGTGTCCTTTCGAGATGTTGTTCTTTTTCCATATTTTCTGTGCCTTCTCTTTTTTGCAAGTGGTGTCTGCATATTGTTCTATTAGTGTATCAGTACATTTTACCCAGGTTTCAATTTTGTTTTCTAGGCTGTCAGCTGACTGGTTGAAAAGTTGAATTGTGGCTTCGGCTTTGGTGATTGTATTATTTATTGTGCATTTGATTCTCCTGAGATTTAAGGTATGAATAGTCCCCAGGGTTACATCAGGCCTGATAGTTCTTGCTGCCTTGGCTGTTATATGGAATTCTTGGGGACGGTGATCGCTGTCTCCTTTGTCCCCCATTCTATATCCACCAATATGTTGAAAGAGGCCAAGACTTGCAAACGTATAATCCAAAATTGAGCTAGTTGTTGCAGAGTAGTGCGAATCAACTGGGAATCTTCCATTTAGTGCTTAGAGATTTAGATGTTCCAGATCTTCTAGTAGTTGGTTGTTGCGGCATTTCTTCTTCCTGTGCTGTGGGGCATGCTGTGTGGGAATGTTATAGATTCCTGTTTGTACCGCTACCTCTTCTCCCTAGGCCAAGCATATGAGGTATTGATTTAAGCCCCCTGTCAAAATTAGCAGCGGGTTTTCCAACTACATAGCAGTATTTGACACTTGGTTGGCAAGCTCTGTTGCCGCTTTTATTTTTCGTTTGGGATGAATATATGAGTTAAACAGGGACACCTCCGTTTCTTCATCCTCAATAAAGATAGAAATTTTAACTGCTATTGTTACATTTGATTGTGGGCCCATCAAAGTTGCTGGCGATGTGCTTGTAGTTGAGACATAGGTAGCCAATCCCCCAGAACTATGGCCAAATCTGCCGGTCCTTGTAGCCGATGTGGCGAAGCACATGTATCCCTCAATTTGTATCGGAGCCGTGAGCTAGGTTTCCTGAGGAAGGATTATGTCATAGGCTGTGACGTAGTTAAGGAAGTCTGGGTCGTCTATTTTAGCTGCTAGACCATTTATGTTCCATGAACAGACTAAGGAGGGGCTTTTTTGGTCTGCCTTCGGTTCTGTCTTGTGGATCGGGTCAGTCCAGCTCTATGCATCTGGTTATGGTACGTGATATTGCTTCCTTGTTACATCCCTGATTTGTTATGACAGGTGGCCGTGCTGTTGATTCTTGTTGTTCCCAATAGTTGTCGAGACTCCTTGGACTTCCAGCATGTCCTCCCAGTCTCCTCTCTGATCTACGTCTGTTGTCCTTGGGTCCTCTGTTTCACCTCTTTGATGAGAGGGAAGGCCCCCTTGAGTGTTTAATGGGAGGTTTTCTGTTGAATTTTTGATTCTTCATTCATTTCCCTTGTTAAGGTTATTATTGTGGTTGTTATAGTTGCTACTGTCTGTACTGTTATTTGTGCTGATGATGTTGTCGGCGCTGATTTGTTCATCAGCTGGAGACCTATTGTGTTCTTTGATGGCGCTCTCTACGATACTAATATTGTTGAAGTGACCTCCATCACTAGTAGCATATTGTAGTATTGATTCTAAAGGTTCCAAGGTTTCTGAGGGTTCTTGTGATCTGTGGGCGGGCTTCCTTGAGACCTGCCTCGTAATTGTGGCTTAGTTTGGGATTGGTGATTCTCCTGAAATGGGACACTTTCGCCTCCAGAGTTTACAGTTGGAACTGATGCGTAAGGCTTTAAAGGCAACATCGGAGATTGTAGGCCTAGAAGGGCAGCATTGCTTGAGTAGAGAGCCGACCCGATATCCTTTAGATAGTGGAACTTTGTGTATATCTTGGGCTGGTTAGGACACATAGCGCTGACTGATCCCATCCGCACTACAGTCTCGCTGGGGGCCTGATCTGTAGTGATGAATTCTGGTTCCGGGCTGTGCTGAGCACAGGGGGTTTGCTTTTTTGCCTTTCTCCGCTTTGGCCTGGGCGGCATGGGTGGCATTGCTTCTCTTATTCTTCCTGATCTCATTCAGGTCTTTTGCCACTCTTGTGTGGTATTGTGTCGAGGCTATTAAGGGACCGAGTGGGAGCAGGACTCACTGAGGCTCACTGATGGCTTTGTTATAAGCCGAAAGCTGCAGCGTCACCTGTTATAATCAATCCTTACTGCGCTGAGACCACGTTGTACTCAGGGGGGAGGGGCGGTCCGATCCTGCCCTTTGCTTGCTCTGCAGCAACCTGCTCCTGTTCCTTCTTTGTAGGGAATTCACGGCTTATTCCCTCGGGATCCGCCGCTTGCCCTCCCGCTCTCCGCCCCCTGCTGTCCACTGCCAAGCGACGACGAGGGAGAGCGTGGCAATCAAACCACCACAACAGGAGCAACAAAGGCAGGGAGTCAGGTAATCGTGTAGCACAACCGGACTGTGAGCAGGCTGTACGAGGCTGTGAAAGGCTGGAGTGGGGGCCAAGGAAATGCGAAGTTTTGGAAAGCTGTTTTAAAAAGCTGCTGAGCCCAATCGCGCTTTAGCCCACAGGCTCCACTGCTCTGCCACTCCCCCTACCACTGCTGTGTACCCCAATGGGGCAAGGGGGCAAGGATGCTCGAAGAGCCTGCTGCGCTGCTGCGCTCACCTCCGCTGACTCCCCGCCTCGGCTGCTCCGGCCGCTCCGGTCTACGGCGGGACTCCCGCCACTTCCCCTGCCAAGTTTTTCGGGTGCGGACGGGGGGGACAGACGCCCAGGGTTCAACCGCGGCGTCTCGTGGCGTCTATTGGTACGGTAGCGGTGCGGTAGCGGTAGCCGCAACTGCTGCGTTTCCCTCTGCTCCGCTCCGCTGACGCCTCGCTCTGCGCTGCTCTGGTCTGAGGCATCTGGAGGTCTGGATTACTCGTCCCAAGAACAAGGATTGGGATCAACTTTACTCCTGCTAACCAGTAGCAGAGTACTATGCTCTCCCTTACAACCAGCTGAAATTGGCATACACCTACATACATACATTTAAATTACTTCCCTAGTATGTGGTACTACATGCATCCAGGGCCCGCGAAATAAATGCTAGTAGGGGCCTGCAGTACTTATTGTGTTACCCACTACATTGGTACTGTAATGCATGTCTCCAGGCCACTTCAGCCTGTCTGAGAAGTTTTTAAACTGGCATTTCAAATTGTCACCCTTCGGAAAGGCCTAAACCTCAGTTTTAAAATATAAATGTTACCGCTAAGATAGGCTGTATTGCTCAACAAGGCTAGATGCATGGTATTTAAATGGAGGACATGTAAAAATAATGTTACAATGTCCTGCTAGTGAAAAGGACCTAAAAGCTTTTTTCACTGTGACAAGGTTAGCGGCTCCACAAGGAAACATTGGATCACATTATAACACTTTTTAATGATAACTGTAGGATGAAATTAGCTACAACTATAATTAAAGGGCTCATTTTAATAATTAAATGCAATTTAATGGTGAAACAGAATTTTGACTAACTATAGTGGAAAAAGGGTTATTTTCTAAAAGTTACCTCGCCATGCATAACCTCTAGAAGCCTTTATGCCAGTATTCAACTGTCACCCGAGTGCTGATGGCTCCCTTGTGATGAGATGTGAATTGCTCCCAGACACAGGACAAAGGGCTTGGGTGTGGGGAGCTGTTGGTCATTCCCCGTTGTGCCAGAGGTCTACTTACACTTTAAACAGTCCTACCCGGTCACAAGCAGAGGAACCTTTTGGCTTGGCTCCAAATCCACCGGGAGGGGAGCTGCCCCAGAACTGGTTTGGAGCAACTACAAGGGAGGGTCTAACCATGACCATTTTCGTAGCCACAAATCTGTGTGTGCCCAGGGAGCTTTCACTAAGGGAAAAAGGTCCTGTATTCTTATAATTATATAGAGAGGAGCACTGTGTGATAGTTTACAATAAGACACACCAGTACCCACCTCAGAATACTCTTGGACCCGGGAAAAATCAGACGAAGGACTGCCCTGCTGTCTGATGAACCTGAATGAAAACTGGACCTGCATGCCTTGAGCCCATACACCAGAAGTGCCTTCAAAGGTCCGTTTGCTGACCTCCTGTTTGAGCTACAGGGTTATGACAAGCTCCCAGAGGCCTTTTCCTGCTTTCCAGCTGACTAGTCCCAATTGGACCTGACCAGGTCCCCTCTGCTTATCTCTTTGATAGTGAGTTCTGACTCCCCAAGTACTGACCCCAAGGTCCTGAACCTTTGGCTGTGGTCAGAGTGTACACCTCCCTGCCTACCTGAAAATTTCACCAAACTCGGCTCTAAGCAGTGATGCAGAAACCTTAGTCAATGGCCCTATCAAATTTGAAACTGAGTAGCACTGATTGACACTTCACTGGACTCGATGCTGAGCAACATCCGAGCAATGTGACCTCCTTGACATCTTCCCCGGGCACAATGCAGAGCATGTCCCTGTTGTCATCGATCCCTCCTCAGTCTACTGTCTGGCCCTGTTGAAGACTTTCTACTGCCATAGATATTACTAAGTCAGAATGTAACTTTGTGATCAGGATGAACCTGATCCTTGTATTTAAACCGTGCTCCATTGCAGTCAGCCTTAACTTTGGACTTTGACCCGGACTAGCTTGAACAAACACCCAGTATTAACACTTTGTGCTTTCTCTGGTTCTTCTTATTGAATATTTGTCATTTTGGTGTAACTTCATATATTAAAATATTCTCTATTTTTAATTTTTCTTTTGCTGTGTTTCACTTTATTTCAGTTTGAGTACAGCATAAATACTTTACACATGTGCAATAGCTACCCAGGAGTTGGGCACAGATTTTCCTATTAATCCTGACAAGGATTGTGATATTAATTTGAAGTGGGTTCTCACCTCCCACCCCCTCAATTAATACTACAATTTCTTAAACTTACTTAATATTTAAAAGGAAGGTGTACTTCCTTCCTGTCAAAAGGTATATTTTGACAGGTATCCTTCAAATGTCAAAGCTACAGAAGTCAGTCTACACATGTAGGCTTGGAGCTGTGTTTTCCATGTCAGCCTAATGAATGGCGCAATAAGTGATGCAGTCCACAGTTAATATTTAATTTACATACTCTTGCAGTATTTTCTTACACCATTTAATGTGGAAAGTTAAATTTTCTAACTGAAGATTACCTAATTTGAACATGGTGTAGAAGGTCATAGCACATGCACTAGGAACTGGACAGCAGTACACAAGTGTGTAGAGTTAGAAAAGGAGTGCCATCAGTCCACAAAAAACTGTGGATGACCATGCAAAAAGAGGCACTTTCTCACTCTGCCCCCCTAGATTAAAGGTAAGGAGCAACTCAGCCATTCCCGTACCAATTTGCATCACATAAGCAGAAAAGATGTGGCAATGTAATTTCCATTTATTTGGCAGTTCCAGAGTCACATTTTAATGTCTCGTCCATGCCTGTAGATAGAGGGACCATCTCTGCAGCTTTCGACTTTCCATCATTGGCTGACATAGACAGTACAGCCACTCTGGCAAGCTCAGCTCTAGCCACTAAACTGTCCCATGGGTAACCCTTCTCATCTACAGACTCCATATACAAAAGGACAATTCCTAACCTACTCACAGATGCATCCCAGAAGGTGAACAGTACCACCATGCCCCATTCTGTCCCCCAGATCAGACTTCTATTCCCAACTTAGGACCAGCACTCACCAAGAGTCAACTAACAAAAAGAGGCCAACGACGGCTGTCATTGTGAAGAATCAGACAACTGGCTATCCACTTAAAGGTGGATGCTTTTATCCCATGTCTCGGGTAAGCTTCATCTCCAGCTGATGGGCTAGCAAGGATTCACATACTTGTTCCTTGGGTCTCTCATGCCTCCTAGGCATCTCAGAATTGTGAATGACACCCACAGGCTGCACACACCTTTCTTTTACGCTCATATTTATCAATGCATCAGAAAACACGGTTCACAGTTGACCGCAACCTGGACTCAATTTTAGGCTGACCTCGAGGGAGCACAGTTCAGATATACCAAGCGGGTCATCCAGTCAAAGTTTTTCCCTTCTGACTTAGGGCCTGATTTAGAGTTTGGCAGACAAGTGTTCCTTCTGCTGTATTACAAGTGCCATTGGATATAACGCACTTTTAAGACCTGATGTCTGTAACTTATGAGAAGACCCTACTTTTTAAACCTGCTCTCATTTGTACAGTGAATTAAGAAGTGACCGCCAAGGGTAAGTTGGCTGACCTCTCCTTTGGCTAAAGGGACAGAGACATTTTTCCTGGAGTGGCTTGTTGACCAGTTGCATCTGTAACTGGACTAAATATTGCTAGTGGATTCTGCTAGAGTGTGTCCTGGTCCCTAAGGGATGTACCTAAGATGCTCAGAGCCATCACCAGAATCGGGTCCTATTTCTCAACAAATGGATAGGGTTTCCTCACACCATACTGGCCGCACCCTAGACCATGTCTTCCACAAGCAGATTGAATGTGACAGAGCCATCAGGAGGGTGGTTGATATCACTCAGGACAATCCTAGTTACAAATCCAGATCATCAGGCACAGCTACCTGCAGGTGACGGCTGAAGCTAAAGGAGTATCAAGAAGTTCTATTGTGTGACTTGTTACTGTAATACGCTGTACCAGGTTGAATATTTTTGTGTCTCTGTCGTTACCACCCATTATGCGGGTCCACCTGAGGTCCCTCTTTCTTTCTTACTGGTTGGTTTCTGCTTGACCCCAGCACTTCTGCAACTTGGTGGCCCACCCGGCCTGCCTTCTCCCATTAGCTGCACATGGACCCCCGCTCCACCCAGCCTACTTCCCATCCTCTCAAATGCTTGTTTTTCCCCACCCCAAGCAGCAGCAGAAGGCCAGGCACCTACACTCCACTCCTCTATGGATTTAGACCCTCTCCTCCGCACAGTTAGCATTTGGGCTCGAGGTTTAGGCCCCACGACGAACCTTTGTCTTCCCCAAATGCTCCCTCAACTGATTGAGCCTGCCACTCCCTCATGTTCCTCCTGTCCTTACACACCCTGTTCACACACCCCAGAGCACCCCTCCACTTGTCCATACACAGTGGTGTAGAGTGTGGAACGCTAATGCCTAATTAATGCCAGTCCGGCCCCTCTGTTCTCCTTCCCACCCCTGTGTCCACATATCTCCCTTCCACCCGTCTTATTTCTGCACTGCCAGGGTATACATAGTTTGACTCCGAATTTCCTCCACAGGGACCATACCCCTGTCATTGGTTATTGCTTATGGTCCAGGCCTCTCAATACCATCAGCTTCTCCTTTAGGCTCCTGACTACTGTGCATCATCCCCCTCAATGTCAATTTATTGACCCATTATGTAAAATGTCAGAAAATACTCTCTAACCTTGCCACCAAACTTCTCTACCCTTGCCTCCAAACTGGCAGAAGCACACTTATATCTAGTAGAAACCTTCACACGCAAGAGGGATTAGGTAGAGTGTCCTTAACAGCTGCCAACCCTCTCCTCCCCCACCCCATAGAATGCCAGATTCTGGGGATTCCAGGAAGTGCGAGGTTGCCATTTTGGTGAACCTCTTCCTTGTTCGGTGCTGCACTCATGGACTGATACAGAAGGCCGGTACGTCCTAGAGAAGCTCACAATAAATGGCAATGTACTCTGCGTGAGCTCTATCTATGCACTGAATAGCTCCAAGGAACTGTTCCTCCTGTGGCTCAGCGTCAGAGTCTTGATGGAACTAGAGACCAAAAGTATAGTCTTAGGGGGATTGGAACCCGGTGCCCAACATGGTCCCAGAGTGCTTAGGGGCGACCCGGAGGAGGGGCTAGCGGTGTGCGGTCCATTGCTGTTTTTCTACATAAGGGCTCTGAGCCTCCCAAGCTGACGAGCTTCTGGACGACGCACCTGCGTGCTGGGCAACGAGGCCCGTGACGGTTACGAGGCGGCCTTCTCTTCCACCCCTATTGACTTTCTCTACTGATGAGGGAAGATATCCCGAAACCCGGGCCATGTCCCGGGTCTAGAGATCGGGGGAACAACAAGTATCTACTTGCACTTACATAGGTGAACCACTTACGAACTTTCAGTAATTCTTCGAACTTCAGGCACTGCACATGCCAGAGTGCTTAGGGGCGACCCGGAGGAGGGGCTAGCGGTGTGCGGTCCATTGCTGTTTTTTCCCAACATGGTCCTTGATGGACAGGACCCGCTGAATTCACACATTTCAAAGACAGAGCAATACTAACAGATACCATAGAGCACCAGAGGGCTTCCCGGGAGAATTTTACAAACGGACTAGAGCAGAGGAATTAGATCCTCTATGTGATGCCTACAAGGTACACCTTGTGCTTTTCTCCGATAGGGCCCTGATCATGGCCTTGCCCAAAGCAGGGTAGGATCCTCTCCTGTGCAGCAGTTATCATCCTAGTTCCCTTCTCAACATGGATGTCAAGATTCTAACAGGGATATTAGCCCCCTGCTTAAAAAAAAGTTATCCCCACACTCATCATTAAACTCTCAAATTGAAGTTGAGGTCCTCTCGTAACCACCTACATATCTTGGCCCATGTGTTATGGGTGTCACCAAGATTCGCTGGAGGAGAGGGTGGAGCTGTTGCCCGACACCGAAAATGGATCATCAGGATAGACTGTTGCATACATATTCCGCACTCTCCGCAGATTTGGGCAAGGACTTCATAACAAAAGTCAAATGGTTATATACTACCCCAATATCACAGGTCAACAGCAGTGGGTTCCTGTTGGATTCATTCTTGGTGTTACAGTTTACAATCCAGGGATACCCCTTCTCTCCACTATTGTTCTTGCTGGCACTGGAATCACTTGTGGCAGCCATCCATAAAATCTGCCACATAATAGTGATCCCCACCCCAGCAGATCCCTCAAGAATCCTCTTCTACATGTAGCAACATCCCGAGCACTCTGTTGGACATGGTCACCTTGCCCCTCCAATTAATGTCCATTATTAGGAACTTTTCAAACATCTCGGGTTATAAAATCAACTGGGACAAGAGCAAGGCACTACCATTGTCTTGGCTGACAATGAGGGCTGCAATTACATCTGATAAGCTCCAGTGGGAACCCGACTGATTTAAATGCATAACCAGGGGCCTTGAAAGAATGTTTTCGGTTACCTAACCTTGACCCGCTAATGTCAAAAACTGAGGCAGACCATGCTAAATGCTTCCACCTGAATCTGTCCCTGGGGATCCAACCACTTCCTGTTAAAGTGTTGATCTTATGGGATATCAATTATAGGATAAAGTGTTACATATGGGGGACCTTGAAACCCAGACTACAGTCATCCAGGCTGCTCGCCCACAGATGCTGGAGCGGGCTGAGTTTTCCTGAGTGTGGTTCATTATCCCATGTCATAGCTGATTTATGTATGTCCAACCTACAGAGACCGCCCTCTCTGGACATCCCTTGAATGTCAATTGCTACTTAGTGGCCCTGGCCTCTGCCCAGTATATGGCCCGAGCTCAGCCCATTTACAGATCTGCACCCTGATGGTGAGCGCATAATAATCCCTGATTTAGAGGTGTCCCCACAAACTGCTTTGGAGTGATGCCTACATACAGAAAGGAGCCCCAGTCTGGCATAATGGCAAGATACTCACAAGGAAATGACTCATAACCTGGTAGATGTGGCAATCTAGGGAAATACTGGTAATCGATCAGCTCCTATCAGCGGGGACGCTGAAGCCTTTCCTTACATTACTGGATGAGTTCCGTCTCCCCCAGACAAAAGAATGGCAAACTAAACCATGCCCTTCATGATGTACTCAGTGTACCACTATAGGATGCCCCCAACAGCAATACCTGAAATGCTGGAACCTCTTTAAAGAGGTAGTTTCTGACTTCTATAATTTAATTGTACACCACCTACATGCCCAACCTCTAAAGAGAAGTATGCACATATTGGCATGGTCTCCTGCATTCAGATTATACTAAAGAAGACTGGAGAGATGTAGTTGGGGACCTAGACAGAGGCTTCTGAGAATCTAGAATTAAACTTACTATCTTTAGGATGACACAAGACTGGTACTAGACCATCAAAAAAATCAGCTAGGCAGACCTTTCCCATCATGCCGAAAGCTAGCGATGTGATCACTCGAATTACAACACATCCTTTACCTGTGCAGTGGTCCTCGGTACGTGTCGCCCTAGGCAGCACACTGGATGTGCCTCTCCCCCTCTCTGGTAAATTGGTCATCTTACATGACAAGACTGACCTGCCAACGCTGTCTAACCCTGCCTGCCATTTATTATCTACAGCTCTCACCACTGCAAAAATCTACATCTTGCGCCATTAGCGCTCTCCCCAGCTCCTGGCCCACAAAGGATAGATGACAGACAAATAAAAAAACAACAACCTATGAGAGACGTATCTATATATTACACAATAAAAAGGAAGTATTCATTCAGGTCTGGGCATCTTTCCTGGACATACCCAACACTGGGGAATAATAGGAATACGACCCAACATGACTCTGTATGGAAACCCTGCTAACAGGGGGCTACCCATTAACGGGCAGCCACCTGCTCCCTTCCTCCTCTTCCCTGCCATTTAACCCTCTGCCTTTATCATTATTACATTATGTTGGTTATGAGTATCCCATTGGAATAAACCCAAGAAGGGATCCTACCTGTGGCTTTTCCTGTTGGAGGTCCCCTTTGCTATTTTCCCACCCCATTGCTCTTTTGGCTCATTGTATTTATGGTCGGGATTGAATACTGCCTCTACTCTTTTGAACATGGCATTGCCGTGCACTGTATCGTACTGTTTATGTGGTAATGGTTTATCAATAAAAAGAAATGCACCCCAAAAAAACAGGAGGCTAAACTGGGTTTAGGGGTTCAACAAACCCCTTCCCTCGAGGCTTCTCTTATCACTAAACTATAAAAGTGCAGGTCTCCCCCTTGTTCCCTTTTAACTTAGTGAAGTTCCTGAACACTTTTAAACCACCTGGCCTGGTTTGAGGTGGATAACCTTCTTCCCCTGTCCCTCCTCTTCCCCCTTCCCCAGCCCCCAAGCCATACTGTCATTCCCAAGCCATTGGCTCTGCTCCGAGAGTATTATTTCACATCTCATCAAAGCAGCACGAACAGGCCAGCTGGAGGCAAGCTAATCCTAATCGGCCATAGGGGCTTCAGATCGGGAAAGCTTACGTTTTGAAAGTTACGTTTTCTGTAAAAATTAAACATATTAAAAACAGTAGTTGAACCGTCTCTGAGCTGATTCCTAACCCAATTTACAGAATGAACATATTAACTGCACTTTAGCTTTTTCTTCATAGAACCAGCTACAGACCAAACAGTAGAAATAGCTGTTGGGGATAGGAGGACTGTAGGAATAGGCAACCATTAAACTCTTACATGTTTCAGTTTTAAATACCAAGAACCCTGTCTTGTGGGCTACAAGGCTTACAGAGGGTGGTGAGCTTAATAATCAATCCATCAATCAGAACATTTGTAGAGCGCGCACTCACCCGTGAGGGTCTCAAGGCGCTAAGAGGGGGGAGTAGGCATCTACTGGTCGAACAGCCATATCTTGAGGCATCGCCTGATACGTAGATGGGGGAGAGGGTGTTCCACATCTTTGTGGCGAGGTGAGAGAAGGATCTTCCGCCGGGTGGTCGTTTGGCTGGTGAGTGGAACGGTAGCAAGGGCAAGGTTGGCGAGTGCAGTTAGCAGTTTGGGGTGTGGAAGGAAAGTCGTTCATTGAGGTATGCTGGTCTGACATTGTGAAGTGCTTTGTGTGTGTGGGTTAGGAGTTTGAAAGTGATCCTCCAATGCAGGTCCCGTAGGTGGGTGGTGATATGTCTGTGGTGGGGGAGTCCGAGGATGAGGCATGCGGAGGCGTTCTGTATACGCTGGAGTCTCTTCTGGAGGGTAGCCGGGGTTCCTGAGTAGAGTGCGTTGCCGTAGTCCAGCCTGCTGCTGATGAGCGCCAGGGTGACTGTTCTCCTGGTTTTGGTGGGGATCCATTTGTAGGTTTTTCGGAGCATTCAGAGGGTATTGAAGCAGAAAGAGATGGCGTTGACTTGCTGGGTCATGGCGAGTGTTGAGTCCAGGATGAACCCCAGGTTGAGTGCATGGTTAGTGGGGGTCGGGGTAGCTCCCAGCGCAGTTGACCACCAGGATTCGTCCCATGCGGAGGGATGGAGCCGAGAATGATGACCTCCGTCTTGTCCGAGTTCAGTTTCAGGTGGCTGGTCTTCAACCATTCTGCGACGGCCTTCATTCCCAGGTGGAGGTTGGATTTGGCGATGGCCGGGTCTTTGGTGAGGGAGAGGATCAGCTGTGTGTCATTGGCGTATGAGACGATGTTGAGGTGGTGTTGTCGGACGATGTTGGCGAGCGGTGCCATGTAGATGTTAAAGAGGATTGGGCTGAGGCATGATCCTTGGGGTACGCAGCAGCTGACTGTGGTGGCTTCGGATCAGTATGGGGGGAGGCAGACTCTTTAATAATAATGATAAGTAGTGCTACCCTCCTTTCAAAACACATGCTTTAAAGGGTGTGCTCACAGGTTTAAAAGCTGCAGGAGGTAGGCTACCCATGTAGAACTGAATCCATGTTTTCCATTTCAGCCTAGTGAATTGTACAATAGGTGCAGCAGTCCACGTGTAAAATTTTTAATGTCTATGCCATTGGTGTATTTTCTTACACCATATATGGTATTCTTACTGGAAAGTTGAATATGCCAATTGCCGATTCACCAATTTCACCATGTTGTAGGGGTCAGAGCATATGCACTGTGGACTGGACACCGTTTCCCCAGTGTGCAACTAGCAGCATCAATCCACAAAAAAGTGGGGGGTGATCATGCAAAAAAGAGTTACTCTCTTTAACTACCTGTTCATACCACCTCACCATCCACCTGTTCAGAACCCCTCGTCAATATTGTTCGAAAATGCTTTTAAAATCTAAGCTCCAGAGATGTAGGAGGGTCAAAGTGGAATTCCAGAAGATATGATGCATCTGCAAGTATTTACAATACTATTTCTGGATGATAAATAACTATTCTTTTCAGCGCTGAAAAGTGGCGCACAAAGATTTTAGATTGTCACATCAGAGGGGAGCTTAAGAGACAGGTGTTAAAGACTCGAAAAATTAATTGGTTGTTTCTCACCTCCATGACCATTAATAATCTGAACAATGTTAATATAATATTCCCAATCTGAACAAAACCCTGAGGTCTTAAACTAAAATGTCTTGAAGTGTTTGAGACAATAGCTTCTGATTTTAAAAGTACCAGAAGATTTAAACAAATGAAAATTGAAAGAAAATATTTAGCTTAAAAGTCACAAATATCTTTTCCTGACCAGAAATATAGCCTCATCTTGAAGAGTGCCCAGCCACTTTGAATTAATGATGAGGAACCATAATGGCATCTAAGCACCCAAATAGTCGAAAAAATGGTTGCCAATATCGTATCTTCTAAACAGTGAGAAGAAGTTTATGTTGGAATCACCTGAAATAAGAACAGAAATTTTGGAAGTGGGATTACTTTTATGAGAAGATCTATGCACCCAATAATTGCAAAAGGTTATTCCAACTCCCTAGAACCTTTATAAAGTAATTAAGCAAAATGTCATAACATATAACAAACAGGGAATCATGGTTAAGCGTACCTGTAGAAAGGCTGCCTGTTCCACAACTTGAATGTTGTCCAACTGGATAACTCCAAACTACAAAAGCAGAGTTTCAATGGTATTGAGCTTATAGCCTCACAAAGTCCAAAATTAGACTGATGTGTTTAATTTCAGACAGTGCTGCTAGCGAAAACAAAGTGAATAGGACCATGTTGTCAGTAAACAATTGTTACTGATCACCGTTGGGGCAATTGAGATGGAACTCATAATTACTGAAATAATAGTTTCTATGTATTTTGCATATAGCATGGGTGAACAAGGTATTGTTCATTGCTGAAAGGATAATATATAGATATAATATAAAAATATATCATGATTAATTTTCTGAGGAAATGCCTGGTTGCTGCATTTAGAGCTTGCATCCACCATACATAGGTGGAGGTGAGAAACTGCTACTTCATATGAAACAAAGAAAATTCCGTTGAACCTGCATCCAGCATTATCCCATCAAGGGAGTGCTCAGAATCTGCTTCCCACTCTATCAGTACTGCTACTGTATTAGTGTTCTTGTTTGTAGTCCACTTGGAAATGAATCGATGTTAATACCGGGAGACATAATACAAAATAACTTTGGATCAGGTAGGTGAAGAGCAGATGTGGACAGATCCCAGACCAATATTCAGAAGATATATTGGAATATTAAAAATAGGACATTTGTGGTAGTTTTAGTCAGTGTTTGAAATTAAGGTATTGAGTAGATAATGCTCTCACTATTGGATTACCTACTTGATACAGAGAAGTGCTGATACTCTACAGTCAAAAGTATTGAGCCTCTGCTGTGAAGTGCATGTACTCTGCCTTCCAAATCAAAACCTCTGTGTTCTCAGTACCTGACAGTACCCATCCATTTAAAGCACTGGTTTAAATTGCTTAAGACAAGGCACCATAAGCATTACCCAACATATCTTTCTCATTGTTTCCTGCAGGACTCCTAGCACCACTGATGCAATGAGCCTTTTAGAGATTTGTATTGGTTTATTTTTCTGAGCAACATTAACTGTGTGAAGTATGCATTTAAACACAAATTCACAAGAACAGACGGGGATAGTGTGATTGGCTTTAAAAAACAAATTTCAAATGATGAGTAGAAGTGAGTTTTTTTAATCATTTTTAACTAGGTTACATTTCTGTGTGAAAAGCCATCTTGTCCAAGATGGAGATCATTTTTGTCACTCATTCAGTACTTCCTACTGCACACATTCTCTCCCACCAAGCTCAGCAGAGCATAGCCAAGCTGTAATCCATTAATTTTTCCCGCTGTTGCTGCTGTTGTATTCTGCAGTTTAGTTGTACCTTGTAACATGTTTCCTAGCAACTAGTATTACAATGGCTTCCAATCAAAACTTGAGTACTACTCAAGCTACTAATTCAATTAAAGAAGATCCTCCTTCTCCCATCAAACCATCTAACTTTATCTCAATGGAGCTTTTACTTGAAAAAATCCAAGCTCTTAAACCCTATATGGAGGATATAAAAAAAAACTACAAATATTGAATGATAACCGGGCACTCATGGATAACAGGGCCACTTATGTGGAGCAAAGAGTTAGTGACCTTGAAGATACTATCTTCACTCTCCAAAATCTACAATCTGAAGTGTTGCAATTCAAAAAGCACGCTGAAGACTTAGAAAACCAGGGTAGAAGAAACTACCTCTGTATTTATGGTTTGGCAGAAGGGGTAGAAGGTTCTAATCCCATTTCTTTCTTCCAATCCTTTCTTCTTAAGATTTTGGATCTTCCAGTTTACACATTAATAAATATAGAGCAAGTGCATAGATTAGGTAACTCTTCCCATGATCCTTGTCATTGCAGAAACCTAGAGGAGTCATTATTTACTTCTTAGAATATTTTGACCTTCTTCAAGTTATCAAGGCAGCTAAAGCCAGAAGACGAATTTCTTGGTCTGGATCACAACTATTTTTTTTGCTCAAGGCTTTGCCAAAGCTACAGTAGATAGGAGGAAAAAAAATCAACAGATATCAGGCCAGCTCTTGATTCGCTGAATGCAAGAATTGGTCTTTTTCATCATTGTCTGTTTAAAGTAACTAACAAGAATAAGACTACATCATATGAAGCCCCCTCACTGTTGCAGCATTTATCGATAGTTGCAGGGGAGAAGAGATGGATATGTCAAACTTTTCTTCAATTCAACACTTATTGTTCATTGTGGTTTCTTTTGGGAAGATTCTTTTAATATCTTAGTTAGACTTTACCACTTCTGTGTTATATTCATGTCTCTTTTCCCTCTGCGTGTAGACTGTTTCTGCAAATTTATATTTATCTCTCTCATTTCAGGTACTGTGTTGCATATGCCTTGAAGATTACGTCATTATTATTTTATGTGGTCTAATTCTTTCATTGTCAGCTGTGGCGTGCTTCTGGTTGCGTCATCTTCCTTATGTGGCGTCCCCACTCTCAACTATTTGTATGTTTTATAGGTATGCTCTTTTTGTCATTTGGACTGTTATGTTCTCTGTCTGTATTCTATCTCTATTGTTTCCTGAACTCTCTTTTCTCTCTTTCCTCTTGCTTTCTCTACTCTTTATACAATTGTTTAACTTTTTACTTCTATACTCTTTTACCTCCTTATTTTAATGCTTACTCGTTCCTTTTTTTTATCCCATTTACATTGACTGAGTTACGCTGCTTCATACCAAAGGTCATACACCTTCATGTTCTTTTGATATCCTTTCTCTTTCCATTTTCGGCTAACAATTTCACTGTTACCATTCTTATTTATATAAGTACAGATTACGTATATAATGATAGTTTTGTAGAATATTCTAAGATCATTTTAAATTGTTATTGATGACTCCACATGTAATCACTTGAACTGTTAAAGAGTTGGGTTCACCCATCTAACGACAAACGGTACTTACTCATTTAGCTAGAGAAAATCCAAATATTGCTTTATTACAAGAATCTCATGTTGTCGACAAAAACGTATTCGTAATTGGGTAGGTTTGTGATTGTCCTTGTCAACCCCCCTGAATTGAAATCTACCAAGCAGGAAACGATGGAACAGCTGATAGATAAGGTCTTACACTGGCTTTTGAAATTCTTTGAGGGTTATCCTAATATTTACAAACATATTATCATGGCCAGACGTGTGACTTGGGTGAGTTGTGGCCCAAAAACCATCAAGTGGAATGTCATTAATCTTAACAATCAATGACTGGTTGAATATCTACTAAGCAATTTACCGGACTCTACACGGTTAGACATGCAGATTTTTGTCCTCCCTTTAGGTTTTTTCTATACGGCTCAGCTGTAGCTCCCATTTGAGTGTAACTCCTATACCCCACCAATTTTCGTAATGTTCTGGCTGGCACAGCCACTCTCATTAGCAATAGATATGCACCATTAAGCAGGCTTGAAGTATGCGCTTGACTCTCTGTTTCTCCCTGTATGCCCTTATTACCTAAATCCCAGGGTGTACTAAGGCCACTTCCCATTTAGGACAAAACAGTGAATATAGATATGGCTACCCTCAGAATAATTTCCTGGAATATTGAGGGCTATAACGAGAAGAAATGTAATGTGTAATCATGATTGGCTATCCCTTGCCTCAAAATACAATATTCTTTGTTTTCGGGAAACATGGGAGGTTACGCCAATACATATAATGGGTATCGTCCTTTCAGTCAAATGCGACTCCTTCTAGAGCTAATCGCCATACAGAGGTTTGGTCACTCTACTAGCGAATACACTTAGTATTAAGGCAATCTCCTTTCTAAATACCTCACCATATTATCATTTTCTCTTAAGCGAAGGCCAAAAGGGGAGGTAACAGAACAGTATTGTGGGCTATATGTGCTGCACCAGTAAATAAGTCCTCAAAATCTGATATAGCACAAAGGTGCTCACACTGACTTGACCCCACTACTGAGCGGTCAAATTTCAGAGAAAACTAATAGCAAAGATAGTATCAAGGAGCACACTACTATCTAAAGCAATTCAAATGTCAATTAAAATGAAAACATTTAAATCATGGCATTAATGAAACATCTGTAGACAGGAGTCTTGATAGTTCCTAAATTCAGTCATGTTGCTTTTATTTTCACAATTAGAAGAATGAATACATGCATCAGCCCAGCCAACGCATTTCGTTCGTAAAAGGACTTCATCAGGGCTGTAAAAACAATTAAATAACTTTTTTTAGTATCAACTAAATAACTTCAAAATTAAAGCACAAAACTTAAATAAAGACATACGATAGACAAGACAACTATAAACAAGACTAGTGCATTCTGTCCCTAATTCTTAGACCAAAACAGCATCCGTTAATCATTACAAGGTTAAAATTGCATAAGCGACCCCCTGCCTATATACACTCTAATTTACAATAATGATAACAGTTATTTTCACAATCATTTTATACTAATTTTATAATAGATCTTTATAGCTCATGACATCAAGAAAAACACAAAGCACAAAGAATCTATACAATCTTATACATTCTGGCTAAGCTGATTTGTTCCCAATGCACTAAGAGGGATGGTAACCAGTTTCCTATAAATGTCACCTTTGAAGCTAAAAAGAAGATAGGTCAATCATGTTTGTTATCATCTACATCTTATGTCCAAGTTTCTCCAATCCCCCATGAACAGATGTTATAGTCTTCTAAAAATCAGTTAGTAATCTTCACAGCATAAGTTTTAAGGATAAACATAATTAATAAGACTGAACCATCACTGTAATACGTTGTAAGGTCTCTATATCTTCATTTTTCGATAAATAATATTCATAGCTAAACGCAAATAACTCACTTAAATTATGTTGTGGTTTCAATACCAATGGAGCAGGCCTTCAGATGGAGAATATTTATATTTCATGTTGTGAATCCCTCGTAGCATGCTATCAATCACCCAAATTAAAGCCTCGATAAAAATTGAAAATGCTAATTTAATAATGAATCAGCTATTAACTTTTAAAGCTGCCTCTGGGGACTTTCTTTTATCTTATGTTTCCAGCAAAAAGAAAGCAGCTACAAAAAAAGCTTTAGACATTATGAAACATATTAAATCATTAGAACACTACTACTTTACCTCTAAATCTTAAGACCTGATTACGACTTTGGCAGTCCTGCAGCAGGGGTGGCAACATGCTGCCTGCTGTAGGACCGCCTGCCAGATTAGGAGGAAAAATCCTGGTCTGGTGGACGGTCTGATGGCAGCTTCTGTTAGGCTCATAGAAGAGCCTAGCATGCAGACCACCACAATCAAAGCGCTGACTGCACTTTCCTGCATGGTGTGGCATACTTGCCACACCGTGCAGGAACAGGGGGTGTAAATCCAGGGGGTTACAGAGGTGTGGTAGGAGGCCCCTGTTAGGGCCCCATTACTTGCCTCTCTGCCACCTTTTTCATGGCAGGCTGAAAGCCTGTAATATGCTCAGCAGTCCCGCAGCAGCACCACCTGCATATTGTGCTCCTATCAGCATCACCTCTGCTGCACAGGATCCTTGATCCTGGCGGAGCCGGCAGACTTGTGGCGGTCCGGCCATCACACTCAAAATACTGTGGCTGGACCAGCAGTGTGGTGGTGGTCCGACCGCCGCCACTAGTATGGCGGTCGTGTGGACTGCTGTACTCGTATTCAAGCCCTAAGTCATGCATGGATGAATTAATTAGAGCTAAATTTCAATTTAACAAGATCTCTTCAGAGAATGCTGCTTTATCTCCTTAAATCATGTGTTAAATACTATGGAGGTCAAAATAAAACAGACAATAAACTTCTAGCAAATTATCTTAAAGTAAAAAAGAAGCTGGTCAAAATAAAAATAAAAATTATGTGGCAGCACATCTCCATTATTTAAAGATAATGATATTTCAGTAGAATGTTCTGGCTATTACAAAACTATTTACACACCAGAAAAAAATCCGTCTCACACTCATATTGGTATTTAGCTATCCTCAATTCATAAGAAATTGGACTCAAATACAGATTGTCTACACTTGAAGTTGATATTTCTCAGTTGCATGACGTTAGCACGCCTTCCTTCACCACGCACATCTTTACATCACCGACTTAACAATGCATACCTCTACCATGCATTTACATACACTAGAAACACCTTCACCACGCATTCCTCTACCACTCATACTTTTACCACGCTTACTGTTTCTGAAAAATCCGGTCACAGTCTAACACTGCCTACTACTGTTAAAAAATTGTACATTAAATCTTAATATTATTTAATTAATTGCCTTTATCATTTACAGGTTTGGTACTATTTGAACATTTTATAAACCCCTTTTTAATTACCATCAAACAAGTGATTTTGTCGTGTGTTGTAAAGACTTGCGCCCCATCAGTCTTTACTAGGTAAAAAATGTGTGTCAAATGTGATACGAAGTAAAAACTTCGTAGTAAAGGCTGTTTCCCATATTTCTGTTCAAGACATTAATTCCGCAATTAACTATTAAAAAAGTCAAGGCCTTTGGAACAGACGGTTTCCCTATTGAATTTTATATTCACTTTTGTAAAGTACTAGCCCCTAAATTGCATAACTTTACACATTTTTCACCATCCAAATCAGATTCTGGCACTTTTCAAAAAATAAAGATCTTAAACTATGTAAAAATGATCTCCCGATTTCCCATGTTAACTTGTACTATAACATTTTTGCTAAAGCCCTTGCTCTACGCTTCTTTCCTTCCCAGTTTAATTGGCAAAGAGCAATCTGGTTTTAGTAAAGGCATACATCTCTCAAATAACATTAGTAGCTTCTTCAACATTTAAGCGAATATAAAATATTTCCACATGCATTAGCAGCTATTTCTCTAGACGCTGAGAAGACTTTCAACTGGGTTAATTGGAATTTTATTTTCCCTACTCTTTCTTGGTTGGGATTTTGACAACAATGCATTAACCTAATTTCTCTATTATATTACTCTCCTAAAGCATCGTTTTTCTTTCATGGTTTAATTTCTTCTTCTTTTCCTCAGTCAAACAGGATTGTCCTCTCTGCTCTCTTCCTTTCATCCTTGCACTTGAACCTTTTTTGTTTTGCATCTGAGAAAATACCAGCATGCAAGGCTTTAAATATGGGAGCAAACACATCAAGTTTTTGGTTTATGCTAATGATATTCATTTATATATGTCATCTCTTGACTCCTATTTGCAACCAATTTTAGACACAGTTTCCAACTTTGCACAAATTTAAGACTGAAAAATGTAAAAACCCTTCCTCTAAATAAAGGTTTTTTTTTAAACATGCGTCTCACCTTCAGATTTTCTTTGGAACCCAGCAAAAATAAAATATTTAGGTCTTTGGTTAATTCCATCAAAGATACTGGATCCCTTAATTTTACTGCTCTTCTTTCAAACTTAAATACCCTTACATCAAGATGGAATCCATTGTACATCTCATGGTGGGGTAGACTGGATTCCATTAAAATTATTTTAGTCCCTATAATACTTTTCTATCTCTTTGCAACCACAACTAATATTCAATTTTCCATAAAAAATCTCAATTTCTTTCTTATGGAATAATAAAAAACCTTGTATGTCTTTCATCAAATTTCAATCGCAGGGAGCAACCAGGGAGAATTAACTTCCAAAACTTCCACTCTTATCATGCTGCCGTCTTTCCGAAACAATCCGCCTATTACTATGATGAACACTGCACACATCACCACCTCTTAAGAACAGAGCTAGAATTATCTTTTATTCAATCCTTTTCTTTTTCAGAATTTTTGTCTCTTCCCCATCGCCCTCCCTCCATGTCACTTCCCATCCTTAAAGATGCTTGCAGGTTACTGAACCTCATTTTTATATCTGACTTTTTCACCATGGACCAATTTCTCCATTCTTCCATTTGGTACACTAATCTCATTCAAATTAATAATAGACCTGTATTTTGGAAATCTTAACCTGAAAAGGGTTTGCAATGGACACACCGATTAATACATAATCATTCACTGATCCCTTTCACTCAAGTTCAATCCTTATTTAAATTTCCTAATTCGTATAAAGTCAAATACCAAACTTTAATCTGAGCTATTTCTGAATCCTATTATTACCTCCGTATCAGTGTCTCTTTAATTTCCATTTCCTCACCTCTGCAAACATTGTTCGTAAAGCTTTCCCTCTTCATTCAAAATATACTTCCCTTCCTGAACCTAGATAGAAAACAATAATTTGAGTTGCTGTGGGAAACAGACTTGCACACTTCTTTCTCTCCTTCCTTATAGAGTACAAGATTAGCAAAACTTCTTGTGCCACCCAAACATTATATTTTTTATTCACAATCGACTAATGATTACTCCTAAGTGCCTTACATAAGTTTAATTCCAATATATCGCCAAAGTGCTGGACTTGTCACCTTTCTAATTCAACTTTAAGACATAGGCTATTTGAGTGCCCTCACACATATCAAATCTGGCTACAATTTCGGATACAAATTAATTGTATTTTTCACACACATGTTCCCTTCTTATTTACAAACTTCTTTTTAGGTGGCCATCGTGAAAATTGGAATTATTGTGATTTTAATATACAAATAGACTTATTAATTGCTAGTCGTTTCAACAAATAACAAAAAACTGTAAAAACGCACTTGGTATCTCATTTTAAGCATGGTGATATGGCATTTGTTCCAATCTAGATTGGATAGATTGGATAGAAGCTATACCACCCCAAAGTCCCTGGCTATCAAGAGAGAACCAGTAATTACTTTTCTAGATTCCTCCACTCTAATGACTAATGTAAATTGACCCTTTAGCGAGGAAGTTTTAAAATCCCATTGACTTTCTTTCTTACTTAACTGAGTTCATATCAATTGTAATTATTTGTTTGCTTACTTTATTGTTATATTTATTCTACACTATTGTGATTTACATATATCACCTTTATTAAGTCTTTATTCATCATAGGTAATGTTTTTATATCTTTGCTCCTTTCCCCTCCCCTCCTTCTGCTTTCTTTCTTTCTGATTATTTTTGATACATACATTTCATATTTAATTATGGTATCTGCAGAGAACACAATGTACTTAACATATGGGGTACTTCATCATACTGTAAAATGTTAGCACTTTTTATTTGTTTTATGTATATTCCAATACATTTTACATCACAGTTTGATGATCTACTCTTGCAGTAGCACAAGCATAAGGTAGGACGAATGTTGAAAGTGGTTTACCTATTAACTTTGTTATAAAATTAGCAAGATGGAAAATAGTCAAAGCAATAGTTGATGTGGGTAGGAGTAAAGCCCACAACCTCATGATGTGTGAAAAACATACTTAGCCCACAACCTCATTAATTGCAATGCAAAAAATTTCATCCTTCTCAACTGGAGACCTGTCATATTAAAAAATCCTGAACCTGAAATAGATGCAAAAATATTCCAAATAGGCGTGCCCTCCAAACCATCCTTGCTGCTTTTTCTGTCTCAATTGAAAGTGTTGTTGAAACATTATAGAAAGAAATGAGTGCATGCCTCCTGGCTGTCTTTCTTATGTTTACAATATAAAATAATAATAAAATATATATATATATATATATATATATATATATATATATATATATATATATATATATATATATATATATATATATGTGTATGTATGTATGTATGTATGTATATATATATATATATATATATATATATATATATATATATATATATATATATATATATATATATATATATATATATATATATTGATTACAAGCATTGCACTAAAACAAATGTAGTGTTCTGTGGTCCATTTGAGAAAGTTGACCTCTATCCCTGAATGGGCATTTCCAAATAGGAATTCATTTTTTAAAAACAGTTTGCATCCCTTGAAGGCAGAGCTGCATCCTTTAAAACATATTTTCATTTGGGAAAACACATGGTGGGTGGACATGGGACCATTGTCTGCTCCTCCCGAGGCCACCTGAAATGATTCTCAAAGTGGAAGTTGTCCTACAGGGGCAGCTTCCCCATTGCTAATCAGATACCAACCCTACTTGGATGTTGGTATCTAATAATTGGTTCAACCACAATTGTGGTCACAAAGCATTGATACATACAATTGCCACTTAATTAGGAGGGGTGGTGTCCCTTTTATCTTCCGTCCTAAATGCAATTTTGAATTAGTCATACTACCCCTTTTGTGAGTACAAAAGACTTTGAGAATGCATATGCTAAAGAAAAGATCATAAAAAAGACATGCAATTAATTTCGGCCATTATCTGCTCTTAATTTGTGAGTTGTACTTTGAACAACAACAAAAGGTAGAGTGTGGAATGCTTGCAAAGGTCGCAGCATCTGGCAATCGGTTAGGCCTTATTTCAGGCTGTCAATTGTTTTGCCATCTGTCACACTCCAGTTAGGGAGGATTGTTGTTACTTACCACCTAGGGTTGCCAGCACCACTAGTATTTTAATATCACTACGAAATAATCAAACTCACCTAAAGCCCAGTATTTTTAGTTCCTCCCTGTTCCTACTTCAGACAGCAAATATAAATAGGAAGCACTTTTAAATGTATTTTAGAGCTGCGTTAATGATCCATGAGTAATAATTAAAGTAAACAAAGACAGAAAAGGGATGTTGCAAATGAATACATACAATTTAGTATCACGTCCAGGCCTTTGCAGACTCTGAAAACAAGAACAAATGGTCGGGATTTTTCTCTTGGGGAGCTGGCAACCATACCCCCACCGCACTGCCCAGGGGCAGATGGATTTATTGAATCCTGCCTTTCCAATGGGGAACTGTTGGTGCCCACTTTCACCCGTACGTTATCAAATGAGGTGGGGAATATGTGTGGCTCTCTCTTGCCTGACTTACCAAAAGACATACGAGTGATTGTGTCAACCATATAAAAAAAAAGCAGAGGCAGCACATAGCTGCCCAACTAATGCCACTGTCCTCTTTGGCCTGCAAAATGGCACAGGCCACACGCGATCCGGGCATCATTGGTTTTTGTCAGCTCATTCAGGAGTTCAATGCACTGTTCTGTTTGTAATTGTATATTTATATGTAGTATTCTCATGGTTAAGGTGCACATGTTTCTAATCTATTAATACCTCAAGGCTTAGTGCTACCAGAGTGAACACTAAATTAAAGGTATGGTCCAATGACACTAAGGGGTTGACTATGGAACCACAAAGAACTACTTATTCGCTGGAAAAAGCATAACTGTGTCTACAAGACAACCCTTTAAAAGAGAGGAAATGAAACACAAGGTAGTATGTCAGCTTTAACTCTCCCACCCGCCAAGCCAGCTTTTAAACCACCCACCTAATTTCACACATGCAATATCACATTACAAGATATGATATAATTGAAATCTTATCAGTAATATTGACAAAGGAATAGAATCTCAACTTAAACATAAACGCACTTGAATCATATATTGTTACCAGAGAGTTAAAAAATAGTTCAGTGATGAAACATCATCAGCATGTCGATTAACGTATGGATCATCTCTTTAGTGCGGCTCATTAACAACAGCTATCTAGAGTAAAATTACAAAAGCATAATCCTTAATTACATTCTTACTCCAAGAAAGAATAATTCATTGTCTCACCCACGTGTGACTCACTCAGCGGTACTTAGCCACCTTTAACATATAAAGACAGCAGGGGGAGAAGAAGTTAACATAGTTCACAACTGTTGCAGTGACCAAACAGCAAGTTTGACTGGGCGTCATGCCTCATTCTCCACTCATCGTCAAATAATGCCCTAAGTCTTTTTTTCATTTTTTGCAGTTTTTATAGCATGATCTCGACCCGAACGTATTGGGGTGCTTTACATGAGCACCAGTTACCTTACACAAGGATACATTTTTTTCTTTGACGGGCACAAGGAAATTAAGGGATTAGCCAATAGTGACAGGGTGCTGAGACTCGAATCTAATTCCCCATTTCCAAAATCAGCAGCTCTGTCCCTTACGCCACATCACTCATTAGATAAAATTGTTGATTATTACACCCATTCATTATTCCTCCTTGTTGCTGAAAGTGATAGATTTTATATCCAATCACAATTTACATTTCTAAAGAGTCTGAGGCTCTAAAAAACATGAGTTCTTATGAACTGTGCCAAACTCAATCGAAAACATACCCCTTTTCCTGTTCATGCTTGCCAGCTGCACCTGAAATGCCAGATATTGGTCTGTCAAACTGGCAGAAAATCAGGAAGAAGGAGGGTATGAAACTGCAGTCTCTGCTGCTTAGAAAGTGAATTAAAACACTTACCCAGATCCCTGTGACTGCGGTAGAAACGAGGCAGCTTTTCTGATATGCAAATGGACATAAAGGAAGCTCTAGAAAGTCAAAGTACTTTTGTTTTGATCATTACTCCTACGGAGGAGGAACTTCTTTGTGATTTTCAGAAATCCCAACCTCGGCACATTGTGCTCTGTGAGTTTAATACTTCTGAAGATTTCCAAAACTCGTTTTATAAGCCCATTAAGCCTGTTGAGAGTTATCTTGCACTTCACTCAGACTGACATATGGAAGAAGAAATTCGGACTCCCCAAGTAGTCAACACTAATTGCACCATTGGTAAGTATTGACAGGTGATATCATGGTTTGGGTGAGAACCAATTACATACATATGATTTAACAGAATTCTTGTTAGAGCAATTTGATGCTCAATCAATAATCTGAACATCAGCTGCACTTTAGTGGAGCTCAGTCAATCTATTGTGGGGGTTCCCTGGTAACTATTTAAATCTCTAACATTACCTACTTCTAGGGTGTTCCATCTGTAGTTTTCTGGTTGATTCCCTGTTGGACCCCAATGTTTGGCCTGCTCAAGGTGCTTAGATATGATCTGCTGCTCAGAACCAATTTGTACACAACCTATGTGGACTGTTATGCAATATGCAGCTATAAATGCATCCATCCTTTTTCATGGACCTTTCTCTGGTGAGGATGAACTTTTTTATCGTGTAGACCAAAAAAGAAATACCGATATATAGGAGTAGGTATTCAGCATTCACTTGAAGAAGTCCTCCTCATTACTGTCTACCCACTTCCCTTGAACAAGCAAGACCCATAAGGTAAGGCGCAGGCCTCTATGATAAAAGGCGCTCACCTGTTGATCCAAGCACAGCAACAGTAAGATAAATCTGTAGAAGAAGGATACGTTGCATATTAGTGCAAATTGGTACTGGAAGTGAGATTTTGATTTGCTTTGCATACTTTGTCAACAAACAGAAAAGCAAGGTTGAGAAAGACTATCAGTGAAAGTTCAATGTTATGGTGTATAATTAATGATTGCCAGTGGGGGCCACCAGCACTTATTTTTGGTTACCAGCACTTTTTCTGCATTATTTATTTACCACGTGCAAGAGGCAGGGAAAAAACACTGATCAAAAAGACAGAGGAATAGGAAGATGGCAAAACCGCCACAAAGGGAGGAAGCAGGAGCCTGCAAGAGTGAGATAAAAGAGCAAGGAGTGTCTGGTGCGTATTCATGAGGTCATTTTAAGACTGCTTAGCCTTGGTATTCGGCACTGCAATGCTTAATTGCACCAGCTGGAGGCTTCTAAGAAGAGCTTCGGGCAACAAATTAAAACCGGGAGTTTTACAGTCTAACTTAAGGCCTGATTTATATTTCAGCAGATAGGATAATCCATCACAAATGTAACGGATATCCTGTCCACCATATTAGAAGTGCATTATATCTTATTTCTATGAAATGGATATCAAGAATCCTCATTGGGGCAAGGCAGCAGGCTGTGGCCGTGATGGGTTCCAAGAGACTAGATAACATTGCTCCGCTCTACCTAAAACCAGTATTGCGGAACCTTTCTTCCCGTGTGCAGAGCTTTGGGCACAATCGTAAGGTCTGTTCTAAGGAAATGCAGCACTCCCCCTACAAATTAGTTTTAGAACAGATTCTGGGATTGGTGTCACTCTGGCTACTTGCACAATGCCAGGGGCAGACTTAGGTGTGAGTTACATCTGTCTGTGTCAAGGGATGCCTTTTGAAACTAGTGCAGTTTTGAATTATAATGTGTTATAATGTAATTCAGTGCTTCTCTATACGAGGGCTAGACTCGCCACAGTGAAAAACAACTTTGGAGATTTTCACTGCCAGAACATATAAAATGTAAGTACACATCCTACTTTTTAAATGCCATGAACCCTTCCCTATTGACATGTAGGCCCTACCATAGGGGTTACCACATCAAATTTGCAGTTTTAAATCTGCACACTCAGGCTTTAGGGGCAGGCCTGAAGATATGCTTTGTACTGTCACTTTAGTGGTTGCCCAATAGGTACATCAGTGCCCTAGTGATATTTAACTTACAGGCCCTGGTTAGAGTTTTGTACCACATACCAGCGACTTATAGGTAAGTTAAATATGTCAATCAGATATCAATATACAACAATAAAACCAATCAAAAAGTGTGTGGGGGTGACTATGCATAAAAAGAATTGTATTACATTTAGCAACAATGTGACAATGCTTGTTAACTGTCCGACATTTCTTTCAGGAGCAGTACCTCCACGAAACAGACTAATTCCTAATAAAACATTTAAGGTGGGGAACAGAGGGGGACACTAGGTAGGTGAGAACGGGGAACTTTTAACCAGACTCATAGTGAAGAGTAGTCACAGTAAAACTGTAGGATTTTAGATAACAGTCGAAAGTTAACATATGCTTTACATTGCAGTGACTGCAACATCATCCCTGAGTGATGTTGGAAGACCGAAGGCCCACTCTTGTTAGGGGATGCCCTGGAAGACCCAACACAGGAACAACTTCCTCCTTCTCCCATCCACTCCCCCTTTCCTCTGTTACCCATGAGCTGACCAAAGTCATGTTGTGGGACTAGGGTGGGAGAGGTTTTGGTAACCAGCATCCAGATCGATTCTGGTCTCCAGGCAAAAAGGCACCAGGCTATTGCTAGGTCTCTGATGATAATTAGGCCTGATCACAATATACCTGCAAACAGTACATACAATAAAAAACTATTGCACTGGATTCTGTAATTACGAAATGCACAGTATGCATCTGATTCCGCTCTGTACACCTGGGAATGGGAATAACATGCCCTGTTTGCTCTTTCCCTGTTTTGAGGGTAAACAGTAATGGGGCATTTTATTCTGCGCTCCCAGGTACACAAACAGAAAATATGCGATTGTTGCACACCTGATTTGCACCAAGTTTAAACATTGCCAGCACCACCTGAGCAAAAATCACAGAGCCCGATTCACAAACTGCACTTTGAAGTATTGTCAGTTTGAAAAAATTGGTAATGAGTCAGGTTCAAATGAGAGTTTGTACTTGATGCAGTATTTACTCAGCACTTGGCATCAGAGACTCAGTAACAGCATTTGCTGACCGCGCAAATTCAGTATTTTCCCTCCTAAACAGCCGCGCGTTTGCTCATTGCTCGTAAGTCTTGTAAGTTAAAATGCTTGTTGTCCATCGCTACCCTTGGCTAGACTAAAAGAACCGCTGAGCAGTGCTACAGTGGATTTAAAATGATTATTTAAATTGAAAATAACATTTTTCAATCATCGCAACATCATGAATTCCCTTCCCTTGTGCCCTTTTCATATTCACTTGATCCTTTTATTTTGACATATTGATTAGTAGGTTCCAGAAAGCACTTCAATAATTCATGAGGGGACACAGCATCTTATGCCAGCGTTCTGAAATATTTACTTACATTTCAGTGCACTCTGCAGGGCCTGATAATTGATATGCCAATGTTATGTGTAAGGGAAGTTTCATGAAGTCTGCTTCTCTGCCTATGGAGTTACCACTGTGTGGCCAAGCTCCCCAATACAGTGGTCTACATATGTTCAAATAATTAGGATTTAAGCACTGCTACTCTAAGGGGGTGTAATTGAAACGCTTTGTTTTTTACGTGCGGCCTGTAAGCAGTGGCTTCTTTTCTTGAGGCAAACCATGCAAGCCATCTACATTACTGCTATTCGCAAAAGCAATTCCACCTGCTGTTCACACATTTTCTGTTTCTATCATAACAATTTATTTAAATGCATGTATTCCCATGCGTCTTAAACAGCACAGGTATAACTACGTTGGTACCACTCTGCTGCCACGGAAGCAAATGGGAAGTAGCTGAGAAAAATATCGCATAGCCAATAGCCATCTGAGGTAAAAAAAAAAAACACACAATATAGACACATTCTGTCAATACAAAATGCATACTTCGGCCCAAGGTTTCTATATTATTTCAAACAAATTTGCTACACTGTGTTGTGCCCTGGGAAAAATGCTGTGAGAAGCCATATTTACTTAGCTTGGTCTGCTGCTTTCACCCCCTGTGGTGGTGCACAGACAGGATGCCTTGCTTGACACACAGCCTCGCATAATGGCACAGAGGCAAGTGTATTCTCTTTAGCATAGGATTTGTACTGGAAGCATACCTTTCCAGTACAAAATTCCCTGCCTGGATGCACTCAGAAAAATCTCATACATTGAATGTGTGCTGCCCACTGCAGCGCACACACAATGTATAGTTAGTCTCCTTATTTACACCTGTTAGTAGTCGATCGTTTGTAATGCAAAGTCTGATAAGGATAGCTTAGTAGACTGGGCTTTACATCAAAATCTATGGCCATTTGCCCTGACCTGCCCCAGTAACACTGCTTTTTCTCAGAACAATGAAAATCAGTGTAAATAGTTTTTGTGCGCTGAGAAAAGGAGACCTTTCAATCACAAAACACCTTTTGCACTGAGCGGTAAATACCATGCAAGACTTTGTGTTGCATTACATCATGTTGCAATCATGCAAAGGCCTCAATGTATCTGGGCCTGTGTTTTGAAAAAAGACAATGAAACTGTAAAAAAGATGGAAAATATTAAAGACGGAGATGTGCTTTCCTGCCATCCACATAAGAAATCGTCATATAGTTTACACAAAATGAAAATTACAGCCACTGGAATAAGCTCATGACTTCATTGAGTAACAATACCTCCTATTTGGGTGACAGGTAGGCTCAGATATTCCCACCAAGACGAACACATGCACAATAAAGGTAAATCAAACCAAAAGCATTATTAAATTGATAAGTGCAGAGAACAGAGAGAGCCCAGAAATTCAGATTCAGAAGAAAACACAGAAAGTAAAGACAGCTCTGAAATGCACAGAGCAGCATGTACCCTGCACGTGTACCCAAATGAACTACAAATTCGGCTCTTGAGAGTCAAGATACTATGTAGGGATCAGGGGAGAAGGTCCTTGTAGCTGAAGATGAGTAGCAGAAACGCATACAAAATTGTCATAGAACATCAAAGGTTTCATAGACACTTTAGCGTTGGTGGCACCCAGTGAGAGTATGTTTGGTGGCGCCCCCAATGACCTCCTTCTCAATGACTTCCCTCACTTACCACCCTTTAACAGTGACCCTCAAGTCTCTATAACCACTTTCAAATGCTTTTCTTTTGCTTTATAGAGCTACTCATACAAGTGTAGGGTGTTTTAGCACTTTACATCACACAACGACTGAATCGCACGTGTGTAAATCTGTATAGGAAATGCTACATAAGAAAGAGGACTAGAAGGTATTGGAGTCACATGTCATACATACTGGGTATAGTTTAAGACTGCTTGATCTGGAGAAGCACAAACTAAGAATGTAAAATGTACCACCATAGTTGCGCGTTGTCTTTACCAATATGAATTGATTTCTACCCAAACAAACCCTCTTTGCAACATTAGGATAATAAAAGACTGGAGGAGAAATCAACGCTTTAACCGATACCTTGCAGTTTCCATGCAGATCTTTGATGACAGTTATTAGCTTGCTGGGATGGGGAACATGGCGGCCGCAGCTCTTGTCTCTTCGTCATTCCGCTAACTAAATCTTAGTTGAAGCCAGGAGGATCTAACAATCGGGACCATACATACTGCGCATTGGAGGCCCCCCAGAGTTCTGGGACCCTGCTCACTTTTTTTTCCAGAGGGCATTCTTACCTCCCCCTGTGGCACCAAGGACAACAGAGCAGCTCCCCTCACCATGGTGTGCGGAACATGGTGTGTCGGGACCTCAGAGCACCGGGAGTCTGCTCACCACCGCGTTTCAGTGTCCGGAGGCATTCTTCTCTTCCCCGCGGCGGTGGGGTACATCTGCTTGGCTGCTGGCTGCTGGAGACCCTGAAAACATGTGCTCCGCAGAATGGCCTGAGCAAGCCCTAGAGGTGGATATTTCACCTCTTAATGAGAATGAGAGTGACCTTGCGCTAGCTACATCACAGCCGACGGAAGGGGCAAGAACGCATATCCAGAGGTAGGAAAACATAGGGGAGTTATTGCAAACACTATCTGAGGAAATTAAAAATAGATTTGCAATGTCAGAAGCGAACCAAGCTAAGATTTGTGACGCCTGTGAGAACTTCAAAAAATAACTTTCTGACCTGACGGACAGGATTAGGAAACAGGAGACTTCTACAGAGGTAATGAGAAGGGAGGTAGCTGACAATAGTAAAGAGATTCAACAAAGTAAGATCATAGAGAAAGCCATCCAAGAGAAAATTGAGATATTAGAGAACAAGTTGAGAAGAAATAATCTAAGGCTCCTCAATGTGTCAGAGGGAAAGGAAGGGGAGGATTTGAAAGGGTTCTTCATTAACGTAATCAAATAAATAATTCCAGAAATCAGGGACCTAGATCTTTTTCAGGACATCCCACAAATTCACAGGGATCCCTTCAGGCGGAATCCCAACAGAGATAAGCCCAGGAAAATGCTCATTAATTTCAATACCTATTCTGTTAAAGAAAAGATTCTATCAGAGGCACTGAAAGTTGAATCTTACGCTAGAGATGGTTGGTCTTTCCGTATACGCTCTGACATTGCAAAAGAAACTCAAATGCGCCAGTGGGAACTAGGTAGACACATACAGGAACTCAAATCCCTAGGTGCCACTACCCAAATTAATTTCCCCACAACATAAACAATAATGTGGAATAATAAAATGCACACCTTCAAGGATCCTGAGGAAGTAGAAAACTTTGGTAAACAAATAAGGACATAAATAGGCCAAGCCCATAGCACACTAAAGATGCACAAGTCCAGAGAGACAAGGGTAGTGCTGCAGATTCCATGCCCACTATGGTTAAAGGGAGGGTTCCCCTGGGTGGGGGGAGGGCGAAGTGAGAGTAGGTTTAAGATGTTCTACACACGATATGTAAATAGCACACAGGAATGGGAGCATTGGTGGAATTTTTTTTTTCCTCATATGCGAAAACCAAACATACAGTAGGAAATCATGGGAAGCACGTCAAAGTAAGAAATGGCTAATTTAGATGAGAAACACATCCTGAGGATACTAAGTTGGAATATAAATGGTTTGAGAGTAGTGGATAGGAGACAGCGAATTCTCCAATTTCTTAGACAATAGAAGGACGACATAATATTGTTGCAAGAAACGCACCAACGTCAAACAGAATTGGAGTCTAATCTTAAAGGACAGAAGTGGACTCAACAGTATCCATGCACCAATCAGATCTGTAGCAATAAAAACTCGGCTCATTCAAAAAATAGTTGAAGTAGTTTCAAACTCTAAAGGAAGATGGGTAAATGCTATAGTAAGGATTCATGGCATAACTTACTCCATGATAAGTTACTACAGTCCAAATATCGATGACCCATCACAACTACACAATTTATTTCAACAAATATTGAATGATGATGACCCCATTATAAATGGCAGGGGATTTCAATACCCTGCTTGATCCCAAACTGAATAAATCTACACTCAGGCTGACAATTAATGGCCCAAAGATGCAGGCTTCTATTCAGAATATTATGCAGAGCCTGGAGTTGATAGACCCCTAGAGACAGAGAGCCAGTAGGAAAAAAGGGTTTACACACTAAAAGAGGCAATATGGTCATGCCTCATGGATAAACTATTTCTTAATTGATTTCAGACTCAGTAACAAGGTCAAGGCAGTTTTACATCAACCCGCTCATTTATCCGATCACTCTGCATTCAGACTTGAACTACTCCTAGAGCACGAGGTGCCTAAATTCAGATGGACAATGGATAGGACCATCATAAGCGAACAGGAAATACAATTAAATTTGAAACAAGACACCCTAGAGTACTTTGAAATAAAGGCAGTTTCCTCTTCTTTGCAAGTTATTTGGGACACAAATAAAGTGTACATTAGAGGGAGAATTAGCAGCTATACCGCGTATTCAAAGAGAGAAAATAACTGCCTGGCAAAATATCTCCACAATGCAGATGACCTCAAAGTAAAAAATAAGATATCAGAACAAATTGATGAGGAAAAAAAAGAATTGGTGGAGCATTTATAAGACATAGTGAAACAAAAATGGTTCGCCAGTAAGCTCGCGCTTTACAGGTATGGCGAGAGATTCGGAAAATTATTGCCATGGAAGACCAGAGGGGAACTAGTACGAAATACAATAAGAAAATTCATTATAGAGGTGTCGGGTGAAAGCTGTAATGACGATCAAGATATTAGGAGTGCTTTGATTGTACTAAAAGAAGAGAAAGTATTATCTGAGGAGCAGTTATACACCTAGCTGACCCTCTACCTAAACTCATGCAGGACAAGAAATCCTCCCTCCTAAATAGCCCAATAACATCTGAAGAGGTATCTTTAGCAATAAGAAAACTAAAAAATGGGAAATCTCCAGGGCCCGATGGAATCCCAGGTGCAGCTTATAAAGCCCTGCCAGATGAAATCATTCCCTCATTAACCTTACTGTACAACTCAGTATTCATACAGAGAGAGGTAGCCCCGGACTTCTGATATGATGCCACAATAACTCTCATCATAAAACCCAACAAAAATCCAAAACAATGTGAGTCTTACAGACCGATATCCCTATTAAATAATGATTATAAGCTATACACAAGTATACTGGATAAACAACTAGGTAAAGTGTTAGGTGACCTAGTCGGGATCTCACAGAAAGGGTTTATGAAGGATAGACAGCTAAATGACCTTACTCATGACTTGGTGTTTGCAATAGATCTGGCTACAGATAAAAATCTTCCATTAGCTGTTTTGACTGTCCACGCCACCAAGGCATTCGATAGGGTCAGCTGACCTTTCCTGTATGCTGTGATGGGTCACAATCGGTTAGGGGGTAAATTTCAGAGAGCGATAAAAAACATATACACATGCCCCTTAGCAAGGATCCTGATTAATGGTTACCTCACCCAACAAATTAAGATATATAGAGGCATGCAGCAACGTTGTCCTCTCTCCCCACTTTTGTTTAATCTATACATCGAACCAGTAGCTAGGAGGATTAGGGGAGATTTGAGAATCCAGCCTTTTCAACATCTAGGTATGTCTAAGAAAGTGGCTCTTTATGCCGATGATTTAATGATATATACACATAATCCCATAGAATCATTCCCGATTATAATACACTTATTAAAGGATTTGGGCAAGGTAGCAGGATACCAAGTCAATGAAGAAAAAAAGGAGATGCTGGCTTTGAATGTACAACTTGGTGCCACCCTGGAATAAACGGTGGAGAGGGAGATAAGATATTTAGGAGTCCAGGTGGTCAAACATCTGGCAGAAATGGCCCAGATAAACCTTCTTATGAAAGATACAAAAAGGGCTTTTGCAAATGTGGTCCTCTCTACCTTTATCGATTATCGGCAGGATAAATTTGATAAAGATGATGATCCTCCCAAAGTACACCTTTATTTTTAATGCCGGACCATTGCATTTCAAGATAAAGTGGTTCAAGAGATTACATGGTAATTTGACAAGTTTCATCTGTCCTCCAATAATCTTAGAATTACATGGAAAAAGTTACACAACAAAGAGATAGAAGGTGGACTTTCTCTACCAGACTTTCAGCTATATTGTTGGGCTTTCCAGTTAAAAAACATCAGAACACTGCTAATCAAAAATTGCCACACAATCGGCCATGTTATGGAGCATTGACAAAAGACCTTGCCGAACAAGGTAAGTTACTTTTTGTTCAAATTCGGGCACCCTAAATTTTATAAAAAGGTCCATCTGAATGTGTTGAGCGCAGTGTGTAAGCTTTAGAGCCAGGTCCGAAGAAAGTTGACATCTTATTATAGTCAACTGGCCCCAATTTGAAAATCACGTGGGACCCCTGTATGATTACAAGACTCACTAGCCACACCACTCATGGGCACTGCAATCGAGAAATGGGGCCAATTAATGGATGAGCAGAATAAAATTACTTGGGACCACCTATCAAAGAAAACCAACAATCAGCTGTCTAGATTTAAATATCTGCAATTAACAAACTGGCCCAAACTCAAGCATCCAAAGGAGTTTCGAACAAGTAGGAGACAGCGCTTTGTGCCAACCTTCCTCAAACAAAAGACAGCCAAATGGTATTGGATCCTGGTTCAGGAGGAAGATTCTCATAATACGCCATTGAAGGAAAAGTGGAAAGATGCCCTACCCAACGCCAACGTAACAACCCTTTGGCAAGTATCTAAAAATATATTTTGCTTGTTTGTTAAATATGCCCCATTAAAGAAGACTCATTTATTCACTTTACATAGGGTATATTGGTCCCCCAAGAAAATATCCAGAATAGGAGGGGAAGCCAGGTACTGCCCGAAGTGCGGATTGGCAAAACCAGACGATGTACACATGTTCTGGCAATGCACTGAAGTACACACTTATTGGCTAGATGTGGGTAAAGTATTAGCAGCTGTTTTTAAAAGGAAATTAGAGGTAAGCCTATCTCTGATAATTTGGTGGATTTTTTCTAATACTAGCTTTATTGGGAGGAATAGGAAATTATTAGAGCAGCTGTTGCTAATTTTGATTGTTATTGGCCATAGGGAAATATGCATTAATTGGACTTCTATTAGTACTCCCTCTTGTGCAGCCTGGTTAAACGCAGCTAGGCAATTTGGTAGGTTAGACTGGTTTAATGGCTCAGAGAAGAGAATTAGCACTTGGGAACCCCTTGCTTTTCATAATCCAAATTCTACTCAGTAATAGACGATTAAATGGTTCAAGGATTAAGAAACTCTAATCCACAGGGAGGCGAGTGAGAACCTCACCGCCGCGAAGTAAAGGTTGAATGTAGGTGTAGTAGGGGCAGGAACACATCCTACAGGATGTGGCAAATGTAATGAACTCAGACCCTGAACGCACCATAAACAAACAGCCTTTCAATGGATTGTTGCATATGATTTTAATATACACAGCAAGTCATAAAAGGATCTCCCAACAAAAGCAGTAACTCACAGAACTACATTACATTATATCACTTCTGTGATCTGCATGGTGCACGTGCTTTGCAGCAGGCATAATAACCTGCCGTGGTCCATGCCCCTTTGTCTACCCTCTGTTCCCCTCGCTGTCCCCATGCTCTCTCTGCCCTGTCTTTCCTTCTGTACCCCTCGCTGCCCCCGTGTCTCTGCCCGGTTTTCCCTTCTGTTCCCCTCATTGCCCCCGTGCCTCTCTGCACGTTCTGCCCTCTGTTCCACTCATTTTTCCCTTGTTTTTTTTGTGCCCTTGTGCCCTCTGTTCCACTTGTTTTTTTGTGCCCTTCTGCCCTCTGTGCCACTCGTTTTTCCCTCATTTTTTGTGACTTTCTGCCCTCTGTTCCACTCGTTTTTCCCTCGTTTTTTGTGCTTCTGCCCTCTGTTCCACTCATTTTTCCCTCGTTTTTTGTGCCTTTCTGCCCTCTGTTCTACTCGTTTTTCCCTCGTTTTTTGTGCCCTTCTGCCCACCGTTTCACTTGTTTTTTGTGTCCTTCTGCCCTCTGTGCCACTCATTTTTCCCTCGTCGCTGTGCCCCTTTTTCCTCCTGTTACCTTCGTTGTCCCTCACCGCTCTCCCCACTGCGTCCCCTGTGGCCCACCCCCCTGACTGCCCACTGCCCATTCGCTGCCCCCGCCTCCCAGCTGCTCCGCCCTCCCACCTCCTATATGCCAGCCGCTGCGTGGCCAAGCCGCTGGCGCGCAGAAGGCGCGCCTAAGGCGAGCCCGTCTGCGCCTGTCCACGCCTGGCCCAGCCCCAGAACCCCTGGCCCCCGCACCCACCATGACGACCGCCAGCACTCTGCACACTCTCAACTGCGGACAGAGCCACACCTGCTTCAAGGACGCCGCGAAACGCACACACGGCCCCTTCACCTTTTGGAACTGCAGCTACACCAGCCTCAGAGCCGATGAACCACCAGCCAAGAAAGACCCCAACCACCTCCGATGCATACTACTGAACACCCGCTCCACACGCAAGCATGCCATCGAGCTCCGGGACCTGCTAGACACAACATCCCCTGACGTTGCCTTCCTGACAGAGACCTGGTTTAACGACTCCTCTGCACCCGACATTGCCATAGCCATCCCAGACGGCTACAAGAACACCTGCAGAGACCGCACCAATGGAGTCAGAGGATGAATTGCCATCGTCCACAAGAACAGCATCAGGGTCTCGACTAGCACCGACGACGCGCTCAGCACCGCCGAACACATGCATTTTCAGATCCACACAGACCCTAATTCCACCCTCAGAGGCAACCTCGTCTACCGACCCCCCGGACCCTGCCCCCAGTTCAGCGACTCAATCCCCAACTTGATCAGCACACACGCCCTGGCCTCCACCGACGGGAAACATCCTTTACAACGCAACTTTTACCACGCAGTGCCTTTACGACGCAACTTTTACAATGCAAACCATTACAACGCATTGCGCTGGGGGCGCTCTAGGATAGGGAATGTGTTTAATGTACTATCCAACACCTTCCCTACAATCCACGGGGACTGGAGTTGGAATAGTAAATTAAACAATTCACTATCCAGCGCCTAAAAGCACTATGCGTTGTAATGGTATGCGTTGTAAAACAGCATTGTAAAAGCATGCGATGTAAAAGCATGCGTTGTAATGTCATACATCCCCACCGACTACATCCTCCTCGGAGACCTGAACTTTCACCTTGAGAACAACAACGACAACAACTCCACAACCCTGATCGATAACCGCGCCAACCTCGGACTGAAGCAACTCGTCACGACACCCACTCTGCCGGCCACGCGCTCGACCCAGTCTTCTCCTCAAGCCCGTACGTCTCCATAAGCCACACCACCGAACTCCTCTGGACTGCCACCGCTGCATCCAATTCGCCTTCCAGAAACCCACCACACACCACCGCACTCAACAGATCCCCCGCCGCTGCTGGAGCAAAATCACTGAAGACCAACTACACGCAAACCTCGCTCTCAGCCCACCCACCGAACCCTCCAACACCTACGACGCTGCCCACAGCCTCAGGTGCCGGATCGAGGACTGTGCCAACACCCTCACCCCGCTGAAGAAACCCCCCACAGAGACACCAGCAAGAGGGCCAGCTGGTTCACCCCAGAACTCCTAGCCTCCAAGCAAGCCTGCAAGAAACTAGAGAAGTAATGGCACAGTGAACAAACTCCGGACAGCCACGGAGCACACAAGGATGCCATCCGCAACCACCACCACCTCATCAGGGCGGCCAAGAGGACCTCCTTCAAAGACCACCTCGACAACAATGCACACAATAGCAAGGAGCTCTTCAACATCGCGAAGGAACTCTCCAACCCCAGCTCCAACACCAACGACATCCTGCCGTCCCAAGCCCTGTGCGACTCCCTCGCCACCTTCTTCCACTGCAAGATAGCAGACATCCACAACAGCTTCAACACCCAGACAGCCCCAACAGACAGCAACAAACAGACCCTCCGTACACCATTGACCACGACCCCCTGGTAGCCTGGGCCAGCTTGAGCATCGATGACACCATCAAGACCATGCGCTCAATCCACTTTGGCTCTCCGTTGGACCAATTCCCGCACCACGTCTTCAATAGAGCAAGCAGCACCATCGCACCCCACCTGTCAGTCTCTCCCTCGTGACCGCGACCTTCCCAGAGATCTGGAAACACGCCAAGATCAACGAACTACTCAAAAAACCTAAGGCAGACCCAAGAAACCTCAAGAACTTCCGGCCCATCTCTCTGCTCCCCTTCCCGGCCAAGGTCATCGAGAAACCGTCAACAGACAGCTAACCCAATAACTTGAAGAAAACAGAATCCTGGACCCTCCCCAGTCAGGGTTCCGCAGCAACCACAGCACCGAGACTGCCCTCATCGCCGCCACCGACGACATCAGGATCCTGCTGGACAACGACGAGACTGCAGCACTCATCCTCCTAGACCTCTCTGCCGCCTTCAACATCGTCTGCCAGCGCACACTACGTGCATGCCTCCAAGCTGCAGGGATGCGAGACAAGGCTCTGGATTGGACCACCTCCTTCCTCTCTGGCAGAACCCAGAGCGTCCGCCTCCCCCCATTCCATTCCAAAACCTCCGAGATCATCTGCGACGAACCCCAGGGATCCTCCCTCAGCCCGATGCTGTTCAACATTTACATGGCCCCGCTCGCACACGTAGTCCGACAGCACGACCTCAACATAATCTCCTACGCCGACGACACTCAGCTGATCCTCTCCCTCACCAAGGACCCCATCACAGCCAAAGTCAACCTCCACGAAGGAATGAAGGCAGTCGCCGACTGTATGAAGACCAGCCGTCTGAAGCTGAACTCGGACAAGATGGAGGTCCTCATCCTCGGCTCCAACCCTTCAGCCTGGGACGACTCCTGGTGGCCGACGGCACTGGGGGCAGCCCCGACACCCACCGACCACGCACGCAACCTGGGAATATTCCTCGACTCAACGCTCTCAATGACCAAGCAAGTCAACGCCGTCTCCTCCTCCTGCTTCAACACCCTCCACATGCTGCGCAAGATCTACAGATGGATCCCGACAGATACAAGAAAGACAGTCACCCAGGCCCTCGTCAGCAGCAGACTCAACTACGGAAACGCCCTCTTTGCGGGAGCCCCGACCAAGCTCATCAAACGACTACAACGCATCCAAAACACCTCGGCACAACTGATTCTCGATGTACCACACCACGGCCACATCACCCCCCCACCTGAGAAACCCGTCAACAAGAGGATATCCTCCATCTCCTCACCCACACATGCAAGGTACTCCACAAGACTGGCACAGCCTACCTCAACAGACGGCTCTCCTTCTACATCACTAAACCGCCAGCTACGCTCCGCCGACCTCTCACTCGCCACCATCCCGGGCATCCGAAGAACAACCACCGGTGGGAGATCCTTCTCCCACCTCGCCGCCAAGACATGGAACACCCTCCCACTGAGCCTACGACAGACCCAAGACCTGCTGACCTTCAGGAGGATACTCAAGACCTGGCTGTTTGATCAGTAGCACCCCACCCCCCAGCACCTTGAGACCCTCGCGGGTATGTAGTGCGCTTACAAATGATTGAGTGATTGATTGCTGCACTACCTTTATGAGTCAAAACTTCCACAAGACAAAACTTGATCGATCCCCAGCAGGTCCATTAATCACCAACGTTTTCTTGACATTTTTATTGCACCCAGAAACTTGCTGGAGGCAAGGAACGCTACAGCAAGTGCTTTTAAAACCACTATATATGTGACAACACAGCACCCCCCAAAGTCAGCGCCCGGTGCAGAGTTACCAATCACACCTCCCCTAGAGCTGGTCCTTCATAGAGACAAAGAAACTGCAGGAGGAAGGCCACAGTCACAGTAAAGGATGTGTCTGCACTTCTAGCACAGACCTTAAGGTACATCCCTTCTTTTACACATAGTATTACATACACAGTCTGCTCCATGAATAGTCACCATTGACTGCTGAAGTGCAGGTGTGTAGAATACTAAACTCCAAATAAGGGAACAGTTATCCTTTGGGGTTCATTGTATTGTAGTATGCATCGGGAATATGTAGCCTTTTCCTTATTGAGCCTTCTTCAAATATTTCAAAACGAATCGATATGCATGTGGTTTAGGTTCTCTCCACGATGGAGATAAATTAGGTCTTCAAACTGTTTTAAGTGGGCATCAGCGAACCTCCTCCTAATGATCTGCACTCTTCCCCTGTGCATGACTATGTAGATAAACAGTAATATCTTAATTGTTTAATGTTGTGGTTCATGGCATTTCTAGGATTATTAGTAATGGTTCCATCTCTGACAATACTGCAGTTACTTAGGTTTCATGAGCAGATCATGAAACAGAACCATCGCGGGCAAACAGATATTCTTGGATCACAATTCTCATGAGTAGTCCTCATGGTTATCGCCCACATATGTGGAATCACGATCGCCTCCATATGTTCACTGGACTTTATGCCTGCCTCTTGGTTGCCTTAGCTCGAAGCCCGCTTCCCTCTCTTTCCTTGCTCCCTTGGACTTCCAGACCAAGAACTCAGTCTATGAGAGTTCCAGCAAACCTCTGGTTGAATGCAGGTCCCCGCGGGAAGTCTCAGTTGCCATCTTGGCTGGCTTCCTATTTAGGCTGCACCTCAAGACCACACCCAAATTTCGCGGTCTTGCGTGTAGCTTTTGCTATTCATGTGCTCTGCCTGAAATCCTCCTGAAGCTTCTTTTCCTGGAGAAGCTTCTTTTCTTTGCATGGTGCAGGTTTCTTTCCGTTAGCTGAGCACTGGTCCGTTCCAGCTTTTGAACTCTTGACTACGGACACTTCTGGATTCAGGAATCCCGATCGTACAAAGGAAAAGAACAAATGAAAACAAGTTTGGCTCATTTACTAATTAGGGGAGTGATAGGAGTCGTGTTGAGAAACGCAGTAATAGAGACGTGTTGTGTTGAAAACAGTATTTAAACAAATAATATATTTTGCTAAAGACACATTAATGATTTATTTGAAAATCAACAGATGTATGTTTTGCATGAAGGAGACAGATGTTTGCATTTATACTGCTGTTAAGAAGGTCACACTTAGAAACAAGCCCATACTAGGTGTGAATAACAAAAGAGTGTTGTGTGATTTAACACGGCACATAATAAGAAAGGGTAAATGCTGTTTTAAGAAAAGGCAAGTGCTTATTGGTCCCATTTGTGTCTATCCAATTAGGAGCAAACAACAAATTGTGTGTCCCCATCTCGCATTCCTCTTTCCTCATCTCATTCTCCTCATCCCACCAGCCAGTAGGAACTGGGAGACCGGCAAGCTAGAGAAGGTATGAGTGGGGACCCACACCACTCGTGCGAGAACCTTAAATGTACCACAAGGTTAATGGCTATGAGGCCTGTGCTTTACACCAGGGTATCAAGGATAAAAGTGTGTCCACGTGAAAACATTGCAAGATATCATTATAAACCACTTCATCACGTGCATTCATCATATGTCCTTTCATTAAGATCAAAAGTTTGGTTAGACATACATAGCGTTTTTGAAGGTCATTAAATAATATCTGCCTACGTATATTTGCATGAGGCATTTACAACATAGGGCCTTTCATTTACTATACATTTTGTCAATATTACTGATGTTTAAACATTTTAAATAAATGGAATCTGTCCTTACTAAATGAACTTGAGCACCAGGATGAAGTTATTCACTTAAACCAAAAGGAGGTTAAACACATTCTTACACCATGCTGGAGCAGGGTATGGATTTAGTTCAAATGTTATATAGCAGGATTATATTGCAGCATATTTTAATAAAAAATTACCATAAAAGTACACATCAATCTGGTGAAGTTGTATTGTTAAGTGGTACGAGTACAAATATCCAGCACTTTTACAGCAATCCCAACTTTATTTCTGTCCTTGCTATGTCACATACTAAAGTTTATTTATAAACCTAAATATATTTTGTACATACTTATAACTTCCAGTTTCTGAACCAGATTCCCCCTTTTCATATGTATACTTAAATTAATCGTTTTCCTTTTGGATGTTAAATTACAAACAACATGTTATAATATATTCCTAATTCCATGCACATTATACAGAATCACGTGTGCCTAGTCCAATATAGGGTGTTCTACTACGAAATTAATAAACAGTACTTATATTTGGCTTGGATATTGTACAATCTTTACATTTGATACCATGCGCTATGAATGGTACAATCATGAATCAGATTTCTCATGACCAAGTTCAATTTATTTGAGAACTGTAACATAGTTTATTTATAAAATATAATTCGATTAATATCTTCCTTAAAACAACCATACTATTGATACAGCATTTGGAAACTCAAAAATATTCATTCATAACCTGAACCCAAATAATTTTAGTTTCCTCAACACTGCATGAGTTTAGACCAACTTACTAGTTTGTGTATCACCTCTAAATGGTGGATTTTTTTAAGAAGGCAGAGATTTGGTAAAAAATAATAAAAACATATACCGCGATTCAAAACCATACCATAATACAACAGACACTTTTCAGTTAATAACAATAATCTTTATCTAAAATAATGTGATGCTCATTAAGTACAAATACAGCACAAATCAGAGTATTTCACACAAAAATCAGTATACATCTCATGAACAGCGCAATAAGAGAGTGGATAGGTAGAGAGACAAAAGAAGAGAAATAATTTGCAAAATATTTATGCAAATCAGAGACTGATTATATTTACCTATCATTCAAAGTTTTAAGATTAGAAATGCTACCCTTTGGCCATGAGAATAAGCAGGACCCTTCAAAGAAGAATTTGAAATGCAAAGTTTAAGAGTCAGGAAACAGCAGATCATCAGCCAGCCGTCAAGAATAGGAAACCTACTTACTAGGTATAATTGTACTCCAAATTCACACCAATCCAGCCGACCTAACTAAAGGTTCTATCCATCCCACCTAACTAAAGGTTCAAATTGGCTAAAACAAAGGGTGTCTTGGTCACACCACTCCAAGCAAGTTCCGATTCTCAAACACACTATTATCTAAATTCAAGCCGTCATTTTCAAGCTTCTGTATCTTTGCCTTCTGCAGCATGTTCACATTTGGTTCACGTTTATTGTAACTTTTTCTGCCCACATGTCCGCTTCCAGAGAAACTCGCTTTCAGAGGCTCATTGTTTCCTCCATAACCTTGGTCATCACCAAAGACACATGGAAAACTGATTAAGCACTCTCCCTTCCTCACACCATGGTTTAATATTTCAAGCTAGATTTTCTGAGGCCTTTCTCTCCAGCACAGTAAAAGCCTTTTTCTAGGAAAAGACAAATACAATATGAATATCATATATTTTACATGAGTTTATTCTCTAAAAATGTTTTGCTTAGCAATATTAATAGTTTCCACAAGATTTCAAAAAGCATTAGAATGATCATTAACTTGCAGCCCTTTAGTAATTAATTTCTGCATTTGTCATGTGCAGGCTTGCGGCCTACCCCAGATTTTCTCTAAACGTGTTTTCATTTACACATGCACATTGTTAAATTCAAACTCAATTAATAGCACACAGTTAACTTTCTAATGGTTATTTTGCAAATGACTGGTTCAATCAAAGCAGGTTTTGTTTCGCGAAAACCCTGCTCCATCAATCCCCCCTTTGATTGCCATTTGAGCCATCAATAACTAACCCGAACATCTGATTGTTGTCATATTTATTTAAAAAGCTGTCGTTTTCTTTTGTTTCATTCTTATTTCATCTATATCTTTTACTATTTCAGAGTAATTTCTTTTTCTATCTTCTGGTTCAATATCTTCTCTTTTTCTTTTCTAAGCTCTACATCAATATCTAATCCTCCTTTCTTGCATCTCCAACACTTATATATCATTATCAATATTAGCATTTCTGTAGCCACTGCAATTATTAGTGTTAGCATTTTTCCTACTGAAGAGAAACCCTTACCAAGTTTCTCCCCAGTTCAGCCAAATCCTTATGGAAATAAGTAATATTCTTAATATATCCCTCTAGATTATTTCTTTTATTTGGGATATAGGTACAACACTGTTGAATTTTAAGCATTATACAGACTCTGCCCTTTTTTTGCCAATATTACATCAAGAGCAAGTCTATTCTGTAAAACCATTGTCAATATACTAACCATTTCAGTATCAATCATTAGAAATCCTCCAGCAGTATCCATTGATAAACAATCAACCTCTATGGACAATATTACAATTTTGTGGAATTAAGGATAACACCAACTGAAGGTATCAATGCTCTGAATATATCACACACAATTTCAGCTAAACTAGCTCCGCTTTTATTTCATGTTGGTCCAGCCATTTTTCCATTGGTTCCAGGATTTTTATCCGTATGATATACCTCTGGAAAAACGATTCCCATATTACAATACCCATACCAATGTGCATCTCATCTATAACAGCCGTTTTTACCACACACATTACAGATTCCCGGAAAGACTGGGTCAGTACCACCATTTAATCCCCATCCAGCAGTGATTAAGAAAACATGATCGCATTCACTAGAACCAATGAAATAATTATTTAAAACCTGTTTTCTGTCTAAGTAAACAAAGCTTTCCCTTGTGATTCCAATCTAGCGTCATTGCAGCATATGTCTCAATTTTCTTATAATTTCCTTCCCTAAAAGCCCATGGCGGTATATAAGACTTTTGATTGTCATCCTTTTCTTTTAAACTTTGCTTCTATCTTCCACTAATTCTATGAATTCAATCTCTTCATGACGTAATCTACATGTTAAATAATTTCTGTGTGCATATACTGTGTCAATTGTATTAGTAGTTAATATCTGGCCTTAGTTTTGTACACAAGTTAGTTACATCCAGGCAATCATGTTCTGCTTCATCCACCACTTCTTCACAACTTGGACTCAGTAACAGTGTGGCTGGATTTAGGTTTGTACATCTTGTCACTGTCACATTTTCCGCTCCCAAAATCGCTCTCTCATACTTAGGCAGACGACTACTAGTTAGATGCTGTGTTTGAGTTCTAGTCAATAAAACTTTCACAGAATTTGGCACGTACACTCTCAAAGGATAGCCCATAACAATAGACTCACATTGTTCCAAGCTCACACATGTAGCAGCCACTGCTTTCAGACAACCTGGCAATGCTGTTGCCACTGCAAAAACAGACACAACTGTGTCCCTTGCCGGAATGCACTGTTCGAATTGGCCCTAATGCCAGGGTGCTGTACCCACGTTTTTTTTAAACAATATTCAACAGTTATACCAAGATTTTTAAGCCTTCAATAAACCATCAATGTCTTCAAAAACTCTTAGTACACTGACTCAAACACACTTCGTGTTTCAAAAAACGTTTCATTTTTTACTTAGCTGTTTCAAAATACTTTGTTTCTGATATTACATTAAATTGTTAGCATTTTATAACATATTCACAATTCATTTTCATTGAGAACATAATGCGAACTAATATGATTGCTCAGAACTCATAATTCACATCATTTTCATATGACACAACAAATGTATCAAAACTTGCGACGACTCCCTCCCAATGCATTTCGATGCCGAAGCATCTTCGTCAGGGGAATTACTCTATGAAAAAAATGTTTCATGTAAGAAAACAGCAACATAACCTTTGCCATCACATTTCTATTCATGCTTCACGTGCTCTGTCCACACTCTACTAATCAATTTCATGCAGATGATAATGTTTAACAATGACCAAGCCTGCTAGCAACTTAAGCAATGTAGTGAAACTCATGTGGTGTTCCCTATACATGCTATTCGATCTCCTGAATAGTGCAACCCTTGTTCCCTAAAACGTGATTCACTTGTGACCGACACCAAACCATAGCGTGTGTGATTTAATACAAATGACCTACTCGCAAAACAATAATAATACTTGAAGTGCGTTGTGAAAACCGACTCTCTCTGGAATGACAAATATACATGGAAAATAAGTATGAATTGATCCCATCGTGTTAGTGACCCACAGCCGTTACCACTACCCCTACGCCCCCTTGCTTACTTCCAATTGACGTCGCGCTCCACTCGAAATAAGTTCCTGCTACACCTGCACCGTCTACAAAACGAAACATGGGCTTTAACTCACAAGTTATCGACCGACGTATTCGCTATGCCATCCCCACACGCTGACCCTTACCTCGCTCCAATCTCATTCGTTCTCTTCTGCTCTGATCACTGAAAGTTTGCCGAGTGTCAACTGCGCATGACAGGACGTATTTTAAATGTCTGTCATCAACGCGGGACCCGCGCCCCTCCCACCCATTTCAAGCCGTCCCAGTGTTCTGTACTTCAGACGTAATTACACAGTGCTGTCTTAGACTGCACCTCGATATAAAAAGGTACAAATATTGTGAACTGCCAGATATATTAAATACATAAACTAAATGTTGTATGAATGCTATTGCAACAAGTGCTAATCTACCGCATGGTATGCATGGAAAAAAGACTATCGGACATCCAACTTTATTTAAACCCTCAACCCGAACAATGTTGTGCTGCCCACTGAACAAAATCATACAAATGGTTACGTACTACCAATAACACGCGAAATAATGTATTGCGTGAATTCAACCAATATCCCTACTCCCAAAAGCCCCTGTGTGCTACACGAAACTAAAACGAATAGAGTGCTATTATGAAAAGTGATCACGATTTTATCCACAAACACTGGTTGCGCTCTTCAAAAAAATCAAATCCTGTATTAACAACTGGTTTATCACCACAAATGCACATTTATATATCAATAACCACATTATTATACACTCATAAATAACATGAAAATTCGATTTTGTCATTCAGCCCCCCAGGTTTAACGGTCTGCAGATACCTCTTCCAAAAAGTTTCTCTTTGGGCAATTCTTATATTTGGATCCACATGGGGTTCAACCAATACCTGCTCTAGTACAGTATATCTGAGTTGAGGGATAGTGTGTTGCCTCTCTTTCCAGTGTTGCGCAAGACTTGATTTCTCATTCCCAAGCCTGATATTTGACTTATGCTCGGTGATTCTAATTTTAATTTTCCTCGTTGTGCGGCCCACATATACTAGGCCACACGGACATTTGATAGCATATATCACTGAGCTGGTGTTACAATCTGACGTGTGTCTCAATGTGATCTGTTTGCCTGTCTGTGGATGTGCAAATGTGTCTCCCACTAGTACATTACCACAATGACCACAGTTCAAACATTTCTGCATTCCTTTGGTTTTAGCCAGCACAGGCTTCAGTTTTTTGTTTTTTAACAACTCTTTTAGATTCTTAGATCTTGATAATGCAAAAATTGGGGTTTCAAAGAAAACTGTTTTGAAATCTTCTTCTTGCTCAATGAGTTCCCATCTTCTCAATATGAACTTCTTGATCTTTGATGTAATTGTCGATTGTTTCAAGACACAAACCTCCCTTTTTGATGTCGATTTCTGTGCTTTTTCAAGTAAGGTTTCTCGTGTTTTTAATGACACTTTCCTTTTAGCCTCTGTTAGAACTTGCTCAGGATAACCTCTGCAGCTGTATTGTTGCGACAAATCCTCTATGTCGGCTGTTGCCTGTGCTTCATCATTGCTAATCCTCTTGATTCTGATGAACTGGGAAAATGGTAAATGGTTTTTCAAGTTCTGTGAATGAAAGCTGGAGTAGTGTAATGCATTGTTTCTGTCGGTTGGTTTCACAGCATCCAATATAGCAGAGAAATATGCCACTCGTCGGCGTATTGTTCCATGTGTTTGCGTCAAAACTGAAAGTGTGCAACCATCTCTTTCACAGCAGAATAATGCAAAATTCTTGCTGTAGTCAGGCATTCCCAATCCAGGTGCTCGACAAAGACTGTCTCGCAACTCTTTAAATGCCTTTGTGCTTTCTTCATCCAAATCAATTGGATCGATCACATCTTTGTGTGTCAATCTTTGTAAGGGCTTAGCAATCAGTGAAAAACCACTGATTCATTGTTTGCAATATCCAACCATGCTCAGAAGCATTGAAATTTCTTTCTGTGTTCTGGGAGGACTCATTTGCAGGATCACATTTATTCGATCTTGTGATACTTTCCTGACTCCTTTTTCAATTTTGTTTTTCCAAATACAAAACTTCTTTTTTACAATATTGTACTTTAGCTGGTGACACCTTATGCTCACCTTCTGCCAAATGATTCAGTACAGCAATAGTATCTGTCACACAAGCTTCCTTTGTTTTTGATGCAACAAGCAAGTCATCTATATATTGCACCAGTACTGACTTTCCTGGCATTACCAATGACTCCAAACATTTTTTCAGTATCTAGTTGAAAATTGAGGGACTTTCTGTATACATTTGAGGAACTCAGCACCATGCCAAAACACGGTCTCCGAACCGGAAAGCAAACAAATATTGACTAACCAGATGTAATGGTCTCGATAAAAATGCTTGACATAAATCAATCACAGTGAACCACTCTGAATCACATTTGATTTGGTAAAGTATCACTGCAGGAATTGGTATCACTATTTTGTTCTCCTGCCTCAAATCTTGTACAATCCTATATTTTCCGTTCAGTTTTTTAATACCTATAATAGTTGAATTACAAGGATTTCCCAATATTTCTTTTAAAATGCCTCGTTCAATCATTTGGTCAATTACTGGTGTTACTCCTGCAATTGTCTCTGGACTCATTTTGTATAGCAGGATTTTTGGAAATTGTGGTCCTTGTTTCACAGAAATTTTAATTGGGTCAACTCCTTTCATCAGCCCAATATCCTGTCCTATAAAAACCCACACATCCATGTTAACACTGTCTCTCAATTCATCCGGCAAACCTTTCACAATAAACAAAGGAAACTCATCATTCAATTTTGACCCCTTTCTTGCCAACATTAATTTAAAAGCAAAATTCTCATCTGGGGTCTGAAATGCCATTCCATCTGGCATACGATAGATGGTGCAATTCATTTTGCAAAGCAAGTCTCTACCTAACAAATTTACTGGACTCGGATCACACACCACAAAACGTTGTGAGTCTCGAAAATCTCCAATGTGTACCCTCATTGATTTTGTCATTGGAGTTTTAATCAGATGATTAGATATACCAACAACCTGGATTGTTTCTCCCAAGAGGGGTAGGTTTGGAATTTCCACAATTCTCACTGTGGAACGGGTAGCACCCGTGTCTACAAGGAATGTTACTGCATTACCTTCTACTCCTCCATCCAGAAATGAACCGCACTGATCTAGCTCAAGAGAGGCCCCAAGCACGCACTCCTCCTCCCTTCTCAGGCACCGTCATTGAGATGTTTATGAATCACTCTCCTGACACTGCAGCCAATACTGTGAAGAAATTTGTACATTTTGATTATTTCCATTCTATCCTCCTGAATGAAAACCAACATTCGCACTGTATTTTTGTACTTGAGCATTCACATTACCTGGCATCGGAGTTTGTGGTATCTAGGCCTGTGTCACTATTTGCTGTTGTTGATGTTGTTGCTGTTGATTATTATTCACTACACTTTTCATCTGATGACTGAAATTCTGATCCGTTCCATTATTTTCCAGAACAAACCTACACTCACGCCTCCAATGCCCGAACTTACCGCACCCATGACTAGGGTATATCTTTTTCAAATCTTCCTTATTACCTCTACCTCTGCCTTTCACCTGTGTTTGAACACCTCCATTCATCACAATGCCTCCCATGGTAGAAAACTGTCCATTCTGAGTATTCTGATTCTGACCTTGTCCCTGAAAACCTGTCTGAGAACCACCTTCTGATTTCACTTGGTTCATCCTTTCTGAATAATGTCCTCACCATTTTTAACAATTTAATTTCTTTCCACTCACTACACTAATTCTAAATAAACAAACGCAAAACTATTTTGTAAATCTTCAGTTGGTATTAGTACACTACAACCAATACCAGCGCACCTCACACCTGCCAACCAATAGTTATGCAACACTCACTGTGACGTTTCACAATGCCAGAGTGGCTTTCAATGACACTTCACACTAGCTAACCACTGCCAGTGTGGCGCACAGTGACGTCAGTATAACTCCTGCAACAAAAATTCGACGGTAATGTTTTTCAAACTGTTTTGAAAAAAACAAATGTTAGAAACAACATAAAACAATCCTCCTTTGTCTGCCACAATAAATTAGAAAAGATAGATACAAACACACAAAAAATTATTATGCTCCTAGCAGAATATCGACCAACGTTATTCCACCCTCTCTCAAGCGAAAGTTTCTCAGGACTTCTTCAACTGCGCTTTCTAAAGATACCCAAATAAATCTCCACTTTACAAACTTCAAAGTTCCCTATGCAATATTAACAACCTCCTTTGTTGCCTAATATCACACCAGCAAAGAAAACACTTCTGCAGTGTATGTCACACGAAGTCCTCTGCCCATTAGGCTAATATTGTCATCCGGGATCTTAGGCCACTCTGTGCCTGAGTTTAAGGTCAACGACAGACCACCACATACAACTTATTTTATGACCTGTTAATCACCAAAATCACAAGTTCAAACCAATTAATTCACCAAATGAAACCCTTTAAACCATCAATCCCTGCTACCAAAAACTGATATCGTGTTTTGGAAACTCAGAAATACTATTTTATAACCTGGACCCTAATAATTTGTGTTTCCTCCACACTGCATGAGTTTAGACCAACTTACTAGTTTGTGTATCATCTCTAAATGATTGATCTTTTTTAAGAAGACAGGGATTTGGTAAATAATAATCAAAACTTATACCGTGATTCAAAACCATACCATAATAACAACAGACACTTTTCCATTAATAACAAAAGTCTTTATCTAAAATAATGTGATGCTCATTAAGAACAAATACAGCACAAATCAGAGTATTTCACACAAAGAACATTCATTTTCACAAAAAAAAGAATACATCTCATGAACAGCGCAATAAGAGAGTGGATAGGTAGCGAGACAATAGAAGAGGAATAATTTGCAAAATATTTATGAAAATCAGAGACTAATTATATTTACCTATCATTCAAGTCTTAAGATTAGAAATGCTACCCTCTGCAATGAGAGTATGCAGGGCACTTCAAAGAAGAATTTGAAATGCAAAGTTTAAGACTAAGGAAACAGCAGATCATCAGCCAGCCCACAAGAATAGGAAACAGAGACACAGCTCTCTTCTCTCGCAAAGTTAGGAATACAACGCCTAACCCCACCTACTTACTAGGTATAATTATACCCCAAATTCACACTAATCCAGCCCCTACTCTATCCATCCCACCTAACTAAAGACTCTAATTGGTTAAAACAAAGGGTGTCTTGGTCACACCATTCCAAGCAAGTTCTGATTTTCAAACACACTATTGTCCAAATTCAATACGGAATTTTCAGGCATGTGTATCTTTCTCTTCCCCAGCATGTTCACATTTTGTTCACGTTTATTGTATTTTTTTCTGTCCACATGCCCCCTTCCGGAGGAACTCGCTTTCTGGCCTCTCATGGCAGCCGCAGCTCACTGAACCCACTTCTTTGTTACACATCTCTAACTGAGGATTTCGAATAACAGCCCGCAACCTATCAGAACCACCACTGTGCAACTCATCCTCGAAGTGGGATCTCACATCGCAGTCGGCCTAAAATTGTGACAGGATGTTTTTGGGCTTGCTTGTGCTTCACCATGACAAAAATGATGTTTGAGTTCGGTTTCACTCCCCTCAAAAACTAACCAAATTTTCTATATATATAAACTTAAAATGAAGAAGATATTAGCACAGAAGAGCCTCACTGATGTGTTGTCTGAGTTTTGTGGCTGATCCATTTCCTGAGATACCCCCTCCTACTCCACAATGAACTTTGTATACTTAAGCACCGGTCTGTCTGCCTATGTAGACAGAACTGAGGTTGAAAGAAAATGCTTGTGGACTCCAAGACATCAATTGGATGATTAAAATCTGCTGTTAGTAATCTAATAAGGGAACATTGCAAGACAATGATTTGTCTCAAATTGTAACAAAGTCAACTTACTACATTGACCAAGTCCATCTTCATTTTAAGACCCTCTCGGAATCTGTGCATGGACTTCTTTATGTCTTGCAGTATTTCCTGAATACCTTTGTACTTAGTCATCTTCTATCTCATCATAACTCATACTCAGGGTCCTCATTTCATCGCTCAGCATTTGAGTATGTATTCTAGTGTTCTGTAGATACAAAATTCAAAGGTCTCTGGCTGTCCTTAATCATGCACAACTGGATGAAAACATCTCAATGTCTCTTCCCTTTCTGGAATGCATGCCATGTAATCAATTCCAACCATTAGATAGGATTCAGTATCTTCCTCCATGGAGAGCAGGGATGTCTACATGGTCTCCAAGCACTCCTGTTTAGCCACTTGCTGTCCAATGGCAGTGCTTATATTTATAGGTGGCTGGTTCCTGTTTGAGGTGCATGGTGGACTGAGATACTGGTGTGAACTATATTTATCAGTGGCTGAGGTTAATTCAAGTATTCCACCCATCACTTCTTTGTATTTTTAATGTGAATGTCTAAGTGCGATGTGTATGGACAGACGAGGGTCCCATGCTCACTGTGTCATCGGATTCAAGCTGCATACTGCTGAAGAGTCCCAGTTAGACCAAAAACAGTAAGGGGTTGCTTATGTTCTGGTTCAGAGGGAGTCGGCCAGTCTGGGTTGGACTGTTCCAATTGGAACTTAGCCAACTAGATAGCAGATTGAGCAAAATGAAAAATGGAATGTATTCCATTCAGAGGAGAGCTGACCTGGCACTTCTGGCTGACTGTCCCCATTAGAACAGGACCAATACTGATTTGCATATGGCTGGTCTTGTCTAAGGGGTAGGGTGGGCAAGAAAATGACAGAGTGAGAAACAGTTGTAATTACCAGTAGATGAAATTGATTCAAGCATTTAATCATCACTGTTTTGTATTCTCAGTACGACATTCTATGTGTGATGCTCATGCCCAGATGTGGGTACCATGCTCACTATGCCAGTGGAACCAAACTGCACTCTTTTGATGAGGCTTGTTGGGACAGAAAAGTCCTCTGCATGGTAATGATGTGTACCCTTGTCCTACGTGCCCTACTGTACTGTTGTCTGGATCACCAATGCTGACTTTGTTGTCATAGGCGAAAACAGATCATGGGTGAGGGCCATGTCATAGGCCGGTTCCACGGATTGTGGTCCTGTTAGACCGTGAGGGGCGGCCAAAGAGCTACTCTTATAGTGGTGGAAGAATACCACCTTCACCAGGAGTTACATAGCACAAGCACTGTGGTGGCAGCATACTGTGTAGTGATCTGCAGTAGTGAACAGGTCCTTTTTACCCTGTGTCACTGGAGTGAGGCCAACAGGCTCACTCACTTTTTAAAATGTTCCGCTCCTCTTTGCTTAACTCAGCTTTGGCCTACATCAAGAAGATTTTGAGTGCTGTGCCGTGCAGGAGTAGTGACTCTGTGTTGCTTATAAATGTTTCTGGGAAGGGTACAGAGCAGTACTGTGGAGTGTATCATTATCACCTTGCCTGATGTCTGGAGTGCCATCACCTACCTGCTTGCTAAGAACAATGTGCCCTGTGAGGGAGAGGAGAGCATTGATATGAGTGAGGTCCAGTAGAGAACCCTGCACAAGGATTCCCTGAATAACATGTGAGGCTGTGCATCGATAGGGCCATTGCCTGTGTGACGTATTGGCTATGCAACCCTTGTATGCCAGGAAAGGGCCACATTGGTATGAGCCATATCAGGAGCGCTGAGCGGGAGGCACCAAGCTGCACAGCCGCGCCATAATGACCCTGTATGCCAAAGAGGTCACTGGAGAATTGATTTGGGCCAGGTGTGCAGATCTTGTGACTGCAGAAATCAGTGACCCTGTATGCCAGGAGGGGCCACCGTAGTTCGGGTGATCGCATAAGGAGAACATGTGCCTGGATTATCGTGGCAACCCCGTATGCCAGGAGGGGCTGCCAATATCACATTGTCCTAAAGTTCAGGTACTCACCAAGACTTCAGTAGAACTCTGGTGACCAGCGGATCGAGCCTACACACAACCTGAAATTAACAATGTCCCCAAGGTTCACGGAGACCCAACCAGGGACATTGCATCTTCATTTGAGCTTCGGTTGGGAGCCAGAGGAACACTCCAGCACCCCTGCTCTGCAATGGGCAGAGCAACTTACCTTTTTGTGTCCACCAAGCGGAAGCAGCTCCAATCACTGGAAACCAACCGGCAGCCCTCCTCGACAGGAAAAGTCTGTTTCCTGGTGCTGCCGGGTCTATCACTGGTGACCTGACTTCGCAGTACAGGATCCATACTTGGCAGCGCCAAAGGAGAGGGCACGCACTGAACTGCTGAGAACTGCCACACTTCAGAAACACAGTACGTTCAAAAGATGGTCACGGTTGTTCCTTACTGCTATAATTTATACATATACACATATGCAAATCACCACAAAAGATTCTGATTCGGTTCAAGAGGAAGTACATTTATTTTCCATGAGTAACGTTACTCATTACATGCAATTGTAAATCAAAGCATTAATGTTTCGGCATGTATCAGTGCTCTCAGTGTGACAAGAAAAAAAGGGAGGGTGTTGGGTAATGGGGGTGAATTGGTGGGTGAGGCACAGGGTAAAGGCATAGTGACATGGGCACAAATATTTCGATATACAACAAGACCTTTCCAGCCTAATATAGGTCAACAGTTCCCATAATACATAACTGATAGGCACATATGCATTGGAATGTTCTCATTCTATGAGTTTGTTGGTGTGCAGTAGATGGTCGGTCTACGTTTCGACCCCCGGAAGAAAGAGGGTGAGTTGTTCCTCACTGTGGGGTCTTCTTCAGGACAGAATGAAGTATGGAGCACTTGTGAAGAGGACGATTACTGAACGATCCCTGATGGGCACAGAAAGGCTCTTTGGAATTCTGTTTGTATGCTGGCATACGGGGTACCAAATCTCTCGATGCAGAGTTAGATGAATTCTAAACACGGTCTCTAGCTGGCTCAGTGGCTCATTCGGTGAATGCGCTCGAGGGGCTCACGCAAGTAAAAGGAAAATTCAAGGGCGTGCGTGCACCGCAAGATGCAGCCGCTGAATGGTTGTTGGAGGCTCGTCACTGGATACTTCAGAAACAGGTAAGACTAAAACTGGGCCTTTAGAGCTCCGGGGGACTTTCTGCTAAAGGTGCTTTGACTGCATAGACACTTTTGACAAATTTCCAAAAGTGTCAAAGGGGGACTTTTAAGTACGGCCTAATAGTTTTCATTCCCTGGAAGCTGCCACCAATGAATGGGGAATAACCCCAAGCATGTTACATGAAGGAGGGTGGGACAGGGATTTCCCAGATAACCACTAGTGCCCCGACCTCAAGGGAGGATTGTGATATTGCTTCTGAATGTTGTAAACCTTTGCATTTTTAGAATTAGAGATTAAATATTGTTTTTCTTTAAAAGAGCGAGTATTGGACTAGCCATTGATTTATTGTGTGCTTTGCTTCTCAATACACGGTCTTTGAAAAAAACATGCCCTCAACATTCATGATATAAACTGTAGATCGGCCCAAAAACACTCGTCGGAGGTCGCTGACCTCATCATGTCTATGAACCTTGACCTGGCCATACTGACTGAAACATGGTTAACTGAATCCTCCAATCCTATCATGGATATCCTAGTCCCCCCCAACTACTGCATCACTAGACTTGACAGGTCCAACAAGACAGGTGGCGGAATCGCTTGCATTTACAAGAGCAACGTCTCACTTAATAAAGTCACCGCCCCTTCTCTTACCTCCTGTGAATATTTCTGCCTGCATCAGTGAGAACAAACCTGTATGTTCACTACACATCATATACCACCCTCCGGGGGACAACCTCGTCTTCTCCCAACAACTCATGGACACAATGTCAATTAACTCAGGACGGCAAAACACACAAATTTACCTTGGCGACTACAATCTCCATTGGAATGACTGCAGTGACGCAGTAGTTAATAGCCTCAAAAATTTCCTTAACGCTTCTGACCTCACTCAAATATGCAACACCCCGACACATGACAAAGGCTCTATCCTCGACCTTGTCATCTCCAAAGAAGGCACCATTCAACTTGATTCAATCCAACCTTGTGACTGGTCAGACCACCATATTATCACATTCCTCATCAAGGAAAAAGTTAAACGCATCCCGGTGCAATACTCCATGCCAAAAGTTTGGAAAAGAGACCTGAGGAAACTCAATCCAAACTCTCTACCCCCTAACAGCTGCAATCTCCTACTCCCTCCTACCGGCGTTACTGACGTTCAGTACCTAACTGACCACTATCTCAACTCCATGGCCTCAATAATCAATGCGGCCGCTCCAATGCAACTGAAAAGAGTATCCACCAAGATATCCAACCCCTGGTACAACGGGAGTCTCAATGAAGACAGACGGGCTATGCGAATGGCAGAGCGCACCTGGAGATCTGCCACCTCGACATTGCACCTAAAAACTCTGAGGAAAAAGAGAAACGCATACTTCAGGAAAATAAAACGCTCAAAGTCAGAGTTCTTCAGACTCCAGCTAGAACAAGCAAAAACCGTCCAAGTAAATTGTTCGAGCTAATCCGATCTCAATCTAAGGAACAACCCCCAGCTGTCGACATGATGAGCATTACTCCTTCATGTGAAGATTTCTCGGCTTTCTTTAACAAATAAACTGACAATATAAGGATTGACCTCCTCAAGGACGCAAGCCTTTACTCAATACCCAACTGCATAACACCCAATAAACTAAAAAACAATGCGACATGGTCATCCTTTGACACCTACTCTGAAGAAGAAATTGACAGAATACTCAGCACCCTAAAACCATCCAATCACCTCACTGACCCTCTCCCTGCTAACGCGTAAAATACTTCATCCCTTTGCTCCTCCCACTCTGGGCTAAAATTATCAATAGCTCACTTCAACAAGGAACCATCCCTGACTCCCTCAAAGTTGGACAAGTTACACCTTTACTGAAGAAACCAACAGCCGACCCAACTGATCTAAGCAATTACCGTCCGATTACCAACATTCCCACTCTCGCCAAACTTTTAGAAAAATGCGTCCAACTACAACTGACAAAGCACATAGAACAGTTTGATCTTCTCAACCCACATCAATCAGGCTTCTGAGCAAGGCACAGCACTGAAACAGCTATGACTCACATAATTGACGACGCCCTCCAAATTTTAGACCAAAATGATACCTGTCTCCTCATCCTTCTTGATCTCTCTTCAGCATTCAACACAGTGAAACATGAGAACTTACTCGAACTCTTAAACACAAGAATGGGCTTCTCTGGGACTGTTCTTTGTTGGTTCACTTCCTTTCTACACAACCGGTTCCAAAAATTCAAGAGCAAAAACTTGATGTCTTCACCAGTACCGGTACCGCTAGGTGTCCCTCAAGGATCCTGCCTATCCCCTACTCTGTTCAACCTAGTTATGGAACCTCTCACCACCTTGCTACAAGCATCCAATGTACACTTTCACATGTACGCCGATGACACTCAACTATATCTCAAGTTACAATCCCCCAAATACATCCTGAGTCTGAGCTCAACGATCAGAAGCACCCAATCTTGGCTGGCCGATAACCACCTCAAACTCAATGCTATGAAAACTGAGTTCCTCCTAATCTCACCTCCCACGAAAATATCTTCCGCACAAACATGGCTTAAGCACCTAACATCACTCAATGTCCAACCGACCATCGTGGATTCAACAAAATCTTTAGGCATAACACTTGACACCAACCTCAACATGCAGCAGCATATCAGCAAGGCAACTAAGGGGGCGAACTTCCAAATACCTTGAGGAAACTTAAACCCTTCCTCCCAGCAAAAGACTTCCAAACCGCAGTACAAGCACTAGTCATCCCTCGCATAGACTACGGCAGCGTGGCCCTCTGCGGACTCCCCCTAACTACAACTGCACCCCTCAGAGCGTCACTAAACGCGGCAGCAAGACTCATCACTGGATCAAAAAAACATTCGCATATCTCCCCTGACTTTAAATCCTTGAACTGGCTGCCTTTTGAAGCCAGAATACAGCTGAAAATTGCCTGCATGACGCACAAGGCTATACACCTGAAATCACCCGGCTACCTCACTCATAAGTTGACAATTTCCGGCGGGTCCAGAACCACCAGAAGCACAAACAATCTACTGCTGAAACCTCGAAGATTCCGGAAGGAAAAAACTTACAAACGCTCCTTCTCAGGAATGGCGCCTAGGATCTGGAATGCACTCCCTCCTGAAACCAGACTCATCTCCTCCACTCTTCTTTTTAAGAAAGAAGTCAAAAATATCCTTATGGCTAAATACACTTGAACAACTACGTTTGATTTACAATGCGTCGATCAGTATTTCCGGTCCAACTCCTATGCACAGGTGTTTTTACTTGTATTAGACTAAAGTGTTTAGATTCTTGCTCCCTCATATCTGTATTGTCTTCTATTTCTGTATTATCTACATTGTTTTGATGACCTACGTTCCAACTATGCCATGCTACCTCATACCTGTACTATATGTAATATTTTTTACTATTTACATTAACTTGATGTCCTACCTTCTTACTATGCTCCCTTGTTTCCCTACCCTTCCACCTGCCTTTGTAAAGCGCTCTGTTATCTGCAAAGATCTTGTTCGCGCTATATAAAACTTTCAAAATAAATAAATAAATACTGGTGGAGAATTCCCCGCATTTCTTATTCCTAAAGGAGAGATGGCTTAGCGATGCCTCAAATCATACCATCGCCTCTGCTACCACGGTGGGTAATCACATTACTAGGAAAGACCGTCAGGCGGGTATGGGGGAGGTATCGCTATCATTTTTAAAAAACACTTTTCGTGTACAATAGTTCCTTAGGTTGAGGTAGAGGGAGAGGAATGTCTTGGCTTTCATTTGGGGCTGTCTCCGCACTAATCACTAGCCGGCATTCTAATTTATAGACCCTTGGGCCCTGACGGAAGGTTTTTAGCCTCTATAGGTAACGTTGGTTCACCCTTTGTTATGAAACATAAACATTGTCTAGTATTAGGTGATTTTAACCTGCACATGGATAAATTGGATGATTTAGACTCTACCAGACTTCAAGAGTCATTGGAGATATTAGAATTGGCCCCTTATGTACATTCTTCCACTCATAAAAAGGGCCATACCTTAGACCAGATCTTCTCCACGGTCAAAATAGGAATGAGCCAACTGCTTCCCCTTGTATGGTCTGACCACTTTCTTCTGGAATTTTCAATTAGAAAGGAATCAAACCCTCCCAAAGCCTCAAGGAAGTCCCAGATTAACGATTTTAGACCGTTTTACTTAATCACTCCTGAAACACTGAGTATTGCCATCAATAAGCATCCGATCTCTCTTATCGGTGATTTAGAGGCGGATGCTGAGGGTCTGGATAACTGGCTCCAGCTCCGGGCAGGGGAACTCGCAACCCCTGTTCTACATCCAGGGAAGATCGTCCGGTCCTCTCCCCCTGGTTCACGACTGCTCTCAAAGAAAGTAAGGGGAGGTGCAAACTCCTAGAAAGGACCTGGCGGAAGCATTATGACCCTAATGACAAAATGATCTACAAACAGGCATTAAAGGTTCATTATAAACAAGTTCTTGAGGAGAAGAAACGTTTTTTCTCTGCTAAAATTGAACTTGCAATGAACAAAAATAAGGACATTTTTAGAATAGTCAGCAAATTATCCTCCCCTGTAGCGGCAGCCAAGCCATTCATTCCTACGGAGGCATGGACTGGCCATATGGTCTCCTACTTCCATGACAAGATTAAAAATATACAGGAGACTTTCGTCGACAACTCCCCCGGCGCCCTGTGACAGTTGTGAATCCGACTCCCCCATAACCCAAATTGGAGTACCTTCTCTGAAACAGTTTCCCTTGGTCTCCATGGAAAAATCTTTAGAAATCAAGAAATGCCTTAAATCCATATCTCCCTCTGACCAATGCCCTGCCACCATTCTGGCATCAACAGCGGAGATTATTAATCCAGTGGTCAACAGGATCCCTAATCTCTCTCTACAGACGGGTCGGGTCCCTGAGAAGTAAAATTCTGCCCTTATTAAAAAAAAACGACATTGGACCCAGATATAGCCTCTATTACAGGCCTATATCTCTGCTTCCTTTCTTTTCTAAGGTCCTGGAAAAAGTGGTGAATCATGTCACCACCACATATGTGGAAACTAACTCAATACTCCATCAGAGTCAGTCTGGATTTAGGGCAAATTTCAGCACTGAGATGGCCTTGCTGGAAGTATCGGAAGCCATAAAGGAAGTTTTGGATAGGGGCGCCTGGGCCGTACTGATATTACTGGACTTCTCTGCAGCCTTTGATACCATCACCAATGACCGTCTCCTGTTGAGACTTTGGGAGTGCGGTTTTCGGGGCACAGTATTCAACTGGTTTGCCTCCTTTTTAAAGGATCACCAGCAAAGAGTTTGTTCCCCTCCTTTTGGTCCCCCTATTCCTCATTTGGAGGTGAGTGTTCCTCAGGATTCAATCCAGAGCCCCACCCTTTTTAATATATATATGGCTCCCTTATCGACTCTGGTCGAGGGCCATGGAGCAAAAATAGTATTGTATGTGGACGATACTCAGTTGCTCTTCACCTGCAATAAAGACACGGATTTTAAAGGAGATGTGCTTAACTGCTGCCTAACAGAAATGTTCTCCTGGCTCCAATTAAATCAGCTTAAATGCAATCCAGAAAAGTCAGAGATCCTCTTCTTTGGCCACCACCCTGGCAAAATTGGTGGCCAGTTGACATGTACCCCCTTCATTCACCATAAAGACAGTGAAAAATGTAGGGGTGAAGTTGGACGAGCATCTCTCCATGCAGGCACAGATCCAGGCAGTGGCTGGGTCCTGCCTTGGCATGCTAAAGATTCTAAGGCAGTTCCTGCCTCTTCTGCCTATCACCCACAGAAAAACGATGGTCCAAGCACTAATAGTCTCCAGGCTGGACTATATGAATGTATTGAACCTGGGGTTGCCGGAGTATTTACTGGCAAGACTACAGGTGGCCCAGAATGCAGCAGCCAGAGCAATCCTCATGCTTGGCCCGAGAGCACGGATGTCCACACAGCTGAAATCCCTGCATTGGCTCACAGTCCGCAAGAGGATCCATTATAAGGACATGGTTTTCGCCTTTAAGGCTCTCCACGGCATAGGTGCCGGGTACATTGTGAAGAGAGTCCAATTCTTCTGCCATCTCCATACATTAAGGTCCTCAGCACTTCAGTTGGCAGGTACCCCCAAATATCACTGATCGCGGATCGAGGGTCGCTCCTTTCAGGTACCAGCGGCGCAATTGTAGAATAAGCTGCCGGTGGAATTAAGACTGACGCAGGATCTTCTTACATTCAGGAAATCACTGAAAACCTGCTATAATATTCTAACTGGTGGTCATAGCGCACAGTCAATGTCATTGTCATGCCTCAGTGACGGGACACTCAATTGAGTAGCTGTGCGCTTTATAAATATCCTTTTAACATAACGTAACATAACTGTTTGCATTTTGAGTTACAGGTCATGTTCACTGACTGTATCTACATCCCCCTCAGGGTGCCTTGCATACTCCACTCTGGCTAGCACTGAGAGTCAAGTGCAGAAGGGGTACATGGCACAGATGCTCAGGACACAGAGAAGGTCAGGCCCGGGGCCAGGAGTAAAAGGCCTCAACCTCCGTGGTTGGGCCCAGTTGCCCCTGCATGCCGCTTGCCCTCTGAAAAGGGTTCTGAAAAGGGTTCTGAGAAGGCTTAAATTGGCTGAATCCAGTCTATAGTTGCTTGCATTCCAGATCAAAGGTGACCTAGCCTGGCAGTTTGGGCAGGACAATTCATATTGGATCACACCCAAGACTGGCTTGCATATGGCTGTTTTCTTTTATGTGATGGCTTGGTGGCCAAAAAAAGCAACGGATTGGGATGCGGCCCAGAGAAATTATCAGTGGCTGAAATTAATTAAAGTATTCAAACCTTCACTTCTTTGTGTTCCTCAGTGATGGTGGGTATGGACAGACATGGGCCTCATGCTCCCTGTGCCACTGAAATCCAGCTTCACTCTACTGGCAAGCCCCAAGTAGGCCTGCATCTTTCTGAGGTTGCTTGACTTCTAGCTCAAAAGGGATCTGGACTTGCAGTTTGGAGTGGACTGTTCCTATTGGAGTAAATCCATGGATGATTTGCATATGGCTTGTTTCTGTCAGAGCTGGTATGGTGGGCAAAAAAAAAATGATGATGCACTGGGGTGCTACTCCAAGAAATTACCAGTGGCTGAGATTAATTCAAGCATTCCAAATATCACTGTTCTCTATTCTTATCGTCAGATTCGAAGTGCAATGGTATAGATAGGTGAGGGTCCCCTGCTCACTGTGGCACTGCCACTAAGCTGCGCTCTACGGATGAGTCCCAGATAGGCAGAAAGCACCATAGGGTTGCTTGAGTTCTAGTCCAGAGGGGACCTAGCTTGGAGGTTCAGGCTGGACTGTGCCTATGTGAGGAGGACCAAGACTGATTTGCATATGTCCGGTTCCTGTCTGAGGTAGCAAATTGGTCAAAGAGTAATGAACTAGGATGAGGATCTAGCAATTACCAGTGGCTGAGACTAATTGAAGCCTTTAACCTATCACTACCTTATTACTCAATGCAATTCACCACGTTTGAGGAGGATGGGCAGACCTGGGATTCATGCTCACTTTACTACTGGAATCAAGCTACACTCTACTGATGAGTGCCAAATCAGCTGGGGTTGCTTGCATACCAGTTAGAAGGGACCTGGCATGGCAGTCTATCTATTCTACCTTAGTGATCAGAATTCCCAGGAGGTTGAGTAGTTCACCTCACCTTCAGCTGCAGGTATACGTGCTAGACCTGTCAACCTTAGGGTGGTCATCCCCTAGACCTTTTGCCTTACTCCTCCATTTTTGCTGATCTGGATTTAGTTGGTTCATGGGACTCTGTGCACTTTACCACTGCCGACCAGGGCTAAAGTGCTTGTGCTCACTCCTTAAAACAAGATAACATTGACTTATACCTGATTTGTATACATAATTTACCTATAAGTCCATAGTAAAGTTTTATACCATATACCTAGGGTCTGGAAATTAAATCCTTTCAGTTGGCATACAGCACTTATGATGGCATTCCCTTGAAAAGCCTCCTAAAGCATGTTCCAGATTAGCCGTTGCCGCCTCAATCCAGTTTAACTGCCAAATCCACTTGGCAAAATTACCCCCTGGCCAAGCCTTAAACTCCCCTTATATTGCATATGTCTCACCTAAGGAATGCCCTAGGTAACCCATAGGGCAGGCACCTTGTAATTTAAAGGTTGGACTATTACATTTAAGTTGTACCTGTCCTGGTAGTGAAATTCATTTTTCACTACTGTGACGCCTGTCTATCTCAAAGGATAACATTGGGTTGCCTCATTACAAAAGTGCTTACATTTGATTGGGAGCAGGTAAGGATTTCATGTTTAGTGTCTGAGAAATTGTAATTTAGAACCCTCTTCAATGGTAAAATCAGACTTCAATTCACAATTTTAAATATGCAACTTTTAGAAAGTGGGCATATTCCTGCCCTAACTATTTGGTGTAGCATTTTCCTGGGTTACATGACTCAATCAATCAATCAGAGCCTTTGTAGAGCACATTACTCACCCGCGAGGGTCTCAAGGCACTGAGGGGGAGCAGGGGGGAGGTGCTGCTATTGCTCGAACAGCCAGGTCTTGAGAAGGCTCCTAAAGGTCAGCAGGTCCCGGGTCTGTCGCAGATGGATGGGGAGGGTGTTTCATGTTTTGTCGGCGAGGTGGGAGAATGATCTGCCACCAGTGGTCGTTCAGTGGATGCATGGAATGGTGGCGAGGGCGAGGTCAGTGGAGCAAAGCTGGCGGTTCGGGGTGTAGAAGGTGAGTCGTTTGTTGAGGTATGCTGGTCCGGCATTGTGGAGTGCTTTGTGAGCGTGGGTGAGGAGCTTGTTGGTGATCCTCTTGTTGATTGGGAGCCAGTGCAGGTCTCTCTGGTGGGCAGTGATGTGGCGGGGGATGTCGAGGATGAGGAGTGCGGAGGCGTTCTGTATGCATTGAAGCTTTTTCTGAAGTTTGGCCGTGGTTCCCGCATAGAGGGCGTTGCCGTAGTGCAGTCTGCTGCTGACGAAAGCCTGGGTGACCGTTTTTCTGGTTCCGGTGGAGATCCATATGTAGATCTTGCGAAGCATGAGGAGGGTGTTAAAGCAGGAGGAGTTCAAGCTCAAGTTCAAGTTCCGAAATTTGTATAGCGCACTACTCACCCAGAGGGTCTCAAGGCGTTTGAGGGAAGGAGGTGCTTTACTTATCGAATATCCAGGTTTTTAGTTGTTTTCTGAAGGAGAGGTGGTTCTGTGTAAGGCGGAGGTGGGTGGGGAGGGAATTCCAGGTCTTGGCCGCTAAGTAGGAGAAGGATCTTCCTATCATGGTGGATCTGTGGATGCGCGGAATTGCGGCGAGGGCTTGGTTGGACGATCGTAGTTGGCGGGAGGGGGTGTAGAAGGAAAGTCGCGTGTTGAGGCATTCGGGTCCTAGGTCGTAGAGGGCTTTGTGTGCGTGGGTGAGGAGACGGAACGTTATTCTCTTGTTGACAGGGAGCCAGTGGAGGTCTCTCAGGTGGCCAGAAATGTGAGCTTGCCGAGGGATGTCCAAAATGAGTCTGGCTGAGGCGTTTTGGATGCGTTGGAGTTTTTTCTGTAGTTTGGTTGTGGTTCCGGCGTAAAGGGTGTTTCCGTAATCCAGTCGGCTTGTGACCAGTGCGTGGGTGACCGTCTTTCTTGTTTCGGTGGGGATCCAACGGAAGATTTTTTGGAGCATGCGTAGGATGTTGAAGCATGATGACGAGACGGCGTTGACTTGTCTGGTCATCGAGAGGGAGGAGTCCAGGATGAAGCCCAGGTTACGTGCGTGGTCCGTAGGTAGGGGTGCGATTCCCAGGGCCGGTGGCCACCATGAGTCGTCCCAGGCAGAGGGGGATGACCCTAAGATGAGGACTTCGTTTTGTTAGAGTTAAGTTTAAGACGGCTGTTCTTCATCCACTCTGCTACTTCTTTCATTCCTTCGTGTAAATTGGTTTTGGCGGTGTTTGGGTCTTTGGTGAGGGAGAGGATCAGCTGGGTGTCGTCTGCGTAGGAGATGATGTTGAGGTTGTGTTGGCGTGCGATGGATGCGAGGGGACTCATGTATACGTTGAAGAGGGTAGGACTGAGTGATGATCCTTGTGGTACGCCGCAGATGACTTCGGTGGCCTCTGATTTAAAAGGGGGGAGGCGGACTCTCTGGGTTCTTCCGGCGAGGAATGAGATGATCCAGTCCAATGCTTTTCCTTGTATTCCGATGTTGCTGAGGCGTTGTATGAGGGTGCTATGACAGACTGTGTCGAAGGCTGCGGATAGGTCAAGTAGGATGAGGGCGACTGTTTCTCCGTTGTCCAGTAGTGTTCTGATGTCGTCTGTTGCTGCGATGAGGGCGGTTTCGGTGCTGTGTTTGGCTCGGAAGCCGGACTGTGAAGGGTCGAGGGATTTGTTGGATTCGAGGAAGGCGGCGAGCTGACTATTGACGGCTTTCTCAATGACTTTGGCGGGGAATGGGAGGAGCGAGATGGGGCGATAGTTCTTAAGTTCGGTGGGGTCTGCTGTGGGTTTCTTCAGAAGGGCGCTGAGTTCGGCATGTTTCCAGTTTTCCGGGAAGGTAGCGGAGTTGAAGGAACAGTTGATGACATCGCGGAGGTGGGGTGCGATGATGGAGTCTGCTTTGTTGAAAATGTGGTGGGGACATGGGTCGGTAGGCGATCCTGAGTGGATGGAGTTCATCAGAGGGGGTTGGTGTCTTCGGTGGTGATTGGGTTCCAGGCGCAGAGGTTGCTAGAGTGCGGTTTTGGTTCGGGGGTAGGTGGAGTGGACTGGTCTTCGGACTGGTTTTCAAAGCTGCTATGTATTTCGGCGATTTTGTTGTGGAAGAATGAGGATAGAGAGTCGCAGAGGTCTTGGGAGGGAGTGATGTCGTTGGTGCCGGCGGTGGGGTTAGTATATTCTTTGACGATGTTGAATAGTTCCTTGCTGTTTTGAGCATTGCTGTCAAGTCGATCCTTGAATGCTGATTTCTGGTGGATCTGAACAGTTGGTGGTGTTTACGGGTGGCGTTCTTGAAGGTGGCTAGGTTGTCAGTGGTTGCGTTTTTTCTCCAGGTTTTCTCGAGAGTACGACAGAGCTTCTTGGATTTCTTAAGGTCATCGTTGAACCAGGGGGCTTTTTTGCTACCTTGCTTGATTAGATGGTTTTTCAGGGGTGCTAGTACGTCGGCGCTGTGGGTGATCCATTGTGTGAGGTTAGTGGCTGCTTGGTTTGGGTCCGATGATATGGCAGGGGGTTTTGGTGAAGCGATGTGAAGAGCTGGTCGGTGGTGATTTTGTTCCAATTTCTTCGAGGAATAGGTTGTGGGGGGTTGTGGGTCGTGGTCTTTTTGTAGTTGAAGTGAACGCAGCTGTGGTCCGTCCAATGGAGAGCTGTGGTGTGATCGACGGAGATGTGCTTGCTGGAGGTGAAGATAGGGTCGAGCGTGTGTCCGGCAAGGTGGGTGGGGGTGTCAACAAGTTGTTTGAGTCCGAGATTGGCCAGGTTGTCTAGGAGGGTGGTGGTGTTGCTGTTGTTTTTCTTTTCCAGGTGGAAGTTGAGGTCTCCCAGTAGAATGTAGTTCTCAGAGGGGAGGGCATGTGGGCTGATGAAGTTAGTGATGTCTTCGCTGAATTGTGTGTGGGGTCCTGGTGGTCTGTAGATGAGGGTGCCTCTGAGTGTGGTTTTGGGGTCAGTGTGAATCTGGAAGTGAAGGTGTTCGGCGGAAGTGAGGTTATCGTCGGAACTGGTCGTGATGCGAATGGTGTTCTTATGGACGATAGCGATGCCTCCTTCTGTTTGATTGGTGCGATCTTTTAGGATGATCTTGTAGGCGTCCGGGATGGCAATTGCGATGTCGGGTGCTGATGAGGCGTTCATCCATGTTTCTGTAAGGAAGGCGACGTCCGGCGATGTGGTGTCGAGTAGGTTCCAGAGTTCAATGGAGTGTCTGTGGACTGAGCGGGTGTTGAGCAGGATGCACTTCAGGTGGTTAGTGTCGGAGTTCTGTTTGGCATTTGTGGATTTGGTGTGGGTCCTGATGCAGTCAAACTTGCAGGAGTGGCAGGTGAAGGGTTCATGGGTGTGTCCAGGCGCGGCTAGATAGCAGTTTGGGAGTCGGCCTGGGTTAAGGACTGAGAGGGTTGTGGTGTCGTAAGTAATGTGGGTGGAATGTGTTTTGCGGGGGCCAGGGGGTCTGGCGCTGGGCGCGGTCCAGGTGCGGATGGGCGTAGACGGGCTTACCTGCGCGCAAAAGCATCTGTCATATGTGGATAGTGGAGGGGCGGGGGCGAGGGAGGAGCAGCTGGGAGGCGGGAGCGGGGTGGCGAGCCGGGCAGGGAGGCACAACAACAAACAACAAGATGGCAGCAAGCCAAAAGCGAAACAGGATTGGGGCACAATCGAAATGAATGCGATGAAAATGGCAGTGGCACCGGCACAGACAAGCACAACTGAAATATTCTGGCAAAAGGCAGCGCAGCACAATTTAAATCTAATTTAAAGGAGGAGACGGTGTTGACTTGCAGGGTCATTGATAGTGAGCCCAGGATGAACCCTAGGTTGCGTGCGTGGTCGGTGGGTGTTGGTGCAGCTCCCAACGCGGCCGGCCACCAGGAGTTGTCCCAGGTGGAGGGGATGAAGCGGAGGATGAGGACCTCCGTCTTGTCTGAGTTCAGTTTCAGGCGACTGTTTTTCATCCATTCGGCGACGGCCTTCATTCCTTCGTGGATGACTGGGTGTAGTTAGCAGTTGGAATCTGTTTATTCCTCCCAGATAGGCACACAGTAGAGGGATTAGGTGTACCATCACTGGTAGAAATGGGGGGGCAACGCTGGGCACAGCCTTACTTACAAATCAATTACTACTTACAGCTCAATAGGCTGTGCCCTATCTTCACACAAAGGACTTGTCACTACTGCATTGTTCATGCAGACAGCAAGGAGACAGGCCAGGGGAATATGGAAACTTTGAGTACTGCAAAGGGAATTGTCTACTAAAAAGAAGGCACCAAATTCAAAAATAGGAACCTTGGAACTACTGTTTGGTTCACTTTCTGAGCCAGTGGAAGGACTCTCTGAGGACTGCCTGCTGCTGTGGCCTGCTGTGTATCTCAGAGGACTCCTTTGCTGCACCTGCACGGACTGCTACCTGAAACCTGTCTTGAGCGCTCAGAGGACTGCCCTGCTGCTTGAGCCCTATTCCACTTCTTGAACCCAGGACTACCAGAGAGCTCCAAGGGCTTGTAGGCTGGCACAACTCCTTGAAGTCCCACAATGGAATTGCCACTGCACGATGTATCGCCAACGCAGGACCTCACATCGCAGCCTGCAGCCCATCAGAACCCCTGCTGCACGATGCATTTCAACTGCAGGATCTCGCATGGCAGCCGCAGCTCACCGGGATCAATGCTGTGGAATGCATTTGCAAGGCAGGACTTCACAGTGCAGCCTGCAACCTGTCGGAACTGCCACTGTGCAACAAATCCTCAACGTGGATCTCACATCGCTGCCTGGGACTGTCTCTGCAAATGTGGGCCCTGCCTGAGTGTGTCCTAAACCTCCCAAGTGGTGTCCCTACAGTCCTAATTTGAATTTAATTTGAATTTAAAAAGCTTATATAGCGCATCATACACCGTTACGGTTTCTTGGCGCTTTTGACGGCATGCAGAGCAGACAGGGAAAGATCATTAGTGTGGAAAGGCCTGAGCAAACAAAAAGGTTTTCAGGCCCTTGCGAAAAAGGGAATATTGTTTTATCGCTCGGAGGTGGTCAGGCAGGGAGTTCCAGAATACAGGAGCCAAGATGGAGAAGTTGGAACCTCCCCATTTTTTCCTAGTGAAACGAGGGACCTGCAAAAGGGACCGATCGGACGAACGAAGATGTCTGACGGGAACATAATTAGTTAAAAGGGAAGAAATGAAAGCAGGGGCCGTTCCCTGTCGTGCCTGAAAGACCATGCACCCAATCTTGAAAAGAGATCGTTGCCGGACAGGCAACCAGTGCAGTTCCTTCAACAATGGTGTAGAATGGTGGAACCGGGGAAGGCCATACACCAGCCGGGCTGCTTGGTTCTGCACAAGCTGGAGTTTGCGTAGACTATATGCCGGGATGCCGTTGTACAGGGCATTGGCATAGTCTAGCCGGGAGATGACCAAGGCAGACATAATAAGTTGAAGTGCCAAAGGGGAAAAGAACCGGGAGACAGTGCGGATAGTTCGGAGCATCAGAAAACAAGAGGAAACAACAGAACCAACCTGTGAATGAAGAGTGAGCTGGTTGTTAATTTTTATACCTAGTGTCTTAACCGTAGAAGAAGGAAGGGGAGGGGAACCAAGAGTGGGGGGGCCAAAAAGAAGAGTTCCAGGGACTGGAGGAGCCACCAGTAAGCACCAATTCGGTTTTATCCGGATTAAGCTTCAAATGGTTGTGGCTCATCCAGTCCCTGATAAAAATCATAATAGATTGAAAATTGGAGATAGCGTGAGGGGAAGAAGAGAGGTCAAAGACCAGCTGGAGGTCATCCGCATAGTTATACACAGTTATACACAGTCCTAGACCCTTGGTGTTGGTTTTAAATGTGCCCAGATAGCCATAATCCCAAACTTGGGACTTAAAAATGCTTGGCTAAACACTGCTCTGAGTACTCAAAGGAGACCTGGACCATTCTGCTCGTCTATCTGCCTAAGGTGCATCTACGGTAGGTCCAACTTTGTTCTTCTCTGCAGAAGCAAATCCTATTCAGCACCCCTTCCTCAACGGGGCATTGGGCCTTGCAGAACTCTCATCAGCTACAGTCTCTAGCTTCCTCCCGCTAGAGATTTTTGACTTCCAAAATAAAGACTAAGTCCAAATGTGGAAATCTTCACCCCAAACTTTGCCCAGCAGCACATGGACAAAAATGCCTTCTCCTTAAACACCACATGCAGCCTAGCCTCACTGGACTACATTCTTAGAACATTTTTCCTGAAATTACTTTTGAATCTGTAGGTAAGCTCTGACTGGGCCCAATCCATGAGTCAGTCATATTTTTCAACTTTGACACAGTCTTGTACTATGATGTCCGTGGTTGGCACTTTGATCTTTTAGGCATTCGTTTTTTAGGTAAGCTTTAAAAAGAATAACTTCAGTTCTACTGATTGGATTTTTGTCATTTTGGTGTCAAATCATTTTTTAAAATTTACTCTATTTTACTAAATTGGTGTAGGATTTTTCTTGGGTTGTATTTTCATGGTATTGCTGTTTGGTTTGTGTGCTGCATGAATACTTCACACATGGCCTTGAATTTAAGCCTGACTCCTTTTGTGCCGAACCACCAGACTGTTAAGCAAAGGTTAATTTAGTGACTTTTGTTGTTCACCCTGACAGGGATTGTGGCTGTTACTTGAGCAGGGTTAACATCCCACTCAATCAACAACCCAATTTCAAACAACAATGGACTTGGATGCCACCCCCAGTAATTACCAGTGGCTGACATCAATTCTCAGCCACTGATGAGGCCCAAGTCAGCCTAAACCTATCCGAGGTTGCATGTGTTCTTGTTCAGAGGGAACCTGGCCTGAGTCGGGTTAGACAGTGGCTATTGGAATAGGACCGAGACTCTTTTGTATATGGTTGGTTCCTATCTGAGGTAGTATAGTAGGAAATACATGATGGAATGAGAAGAGGCCCGAGTACTTACCAGAGATTAATTCAAGCATTAAACTCATTACTTTTTTGTACTTCCCAGGATCTGGAATATCATCCCTATCAACATCAGGCCAGCACAGACTCTCCTACAATGCAGAAAAAAAGCTAACAACCCTCTTCTAAAAGCAGTACCCCCTCAATTATTATCTCTTCCTTGGGGCCATTCTCCCGATACAGCCCTCTGTTTCAACTTTTGAATGAGGGTTTCCATAAGTCAGACTTTTTTGTTAATGCATCACACATAATTTTTCTAAAAAATAGCACTTGCCAATGACTGAGATTAATTCAAGCATTCCATCCATCACCTTGTTGTTGTGGATGGAGCCCTAAGTGCGATGAGTATGCCGAGAAATAGGTCCAGTGCTGACTGTGCCACTGAAATTGAGCTATATATGACTGATGTGCCCTTATAAGGGTGAAAGGGGTCCTAGGTTGCTTGTATTCCAGTTCAGGAATGACCAAGTTTGGCTGCGCAGGCTGGACTGTTCCCATTGGAACAGGGTCAAGACTGATTTGAAAATGGCTGGGCCCAAACTGAGGTGGCAGGGTGGGTGAAAAATTATGGATTCTGATGCGGCCCCTGACAATTTCCAGTGGCTGAGACTGATTCATCCATTCCATACTCTTGTTGTTCTTACGACTTTCTAAAAGTGCATTTTCAGAATTGTGACTTAAAATCTAATTTTACCATCAAAGAGAATTTTAAATTACAATTAATTTCAGAGCAAAGATAATTTTCCTGTCTGCTTTCCAAACTTTATTACACTTCTTAGATCTCAGTCAGGTCTGATGGTCATGGAGGATATTTTATTTGTCCTAAAAGTTTATCACTTGCCGTGTAACCTCATATTTTTTAACTTTCATTTTAACTTAAATGTTTAAAATTATAACGCTCACTGACAGGGTTTGAATACCATGTGACTGGCTCATAATACTAAGTTATGTTGGCAGAGGGCAAGGTGGTGAACACCACACTCAAAGTAAATAGTGTCAAAGGATCTGGGGAGACTCTGGGTCGAGTGTGATTATTACACATCTGTTTCATCCCCAGACGTCTATTTCTATGTTTTTTTAAAGAAAGCTTTAAACCAATGTTCTATTTATTTAATTATATATATATATATTTATATATATATATATAATTATATATAATTCCATAGGTGCTATTGCTAATGAAACTAGTTTCTGGTGCCCTTCCTGCTACAAGCCCACTTTTTCTTTTCCTTTAAAAAACCTTCCCCTCTCCAATTTTTTCATGGAAAAAACATACAAGAGTTGAGGCCTGAGGCTGAAACTAGGGTCCCATAGAAGGCTTTAAAAGTGTATCCTTTAAAAGATATTTACTAGAGACAAAAATATTTCTACATGATGTCAGAAAAAGGTCAAAGGGCTTCCAATAGTTAGACATTTATGTTAATGCAGCATTCATCCTTTTCTAAAAACGATATATAGAACTGCAGACTGCACATATGATATTTATATTTTCTGTAAATTAGTATCATCATGTGTAACCCTCTCCTCCTTCCAATATCACCAATAATGCCTTGCAAATTCCTTCATGGAACTACACAATTAGTATTTCATTAGAAACAGAGAGCATTTGCACTTTTTTGTAGGTTTACTACTTTTCAGTATTTACAAACTAAGAGTGTCAGTTACTTCTAAAAAAGTAGTAGTTTCAGCACTACACATGGACAACCACTGGTACTGCAACACCCTCTCATAGAAAATAATGGAGATAAGGATTTAAACTAAAACCCAATAGGAAATTATGTTAAATGAAATTAAAATATTTAAAAAAGTTAAAAATATAATTACATCTCAATTAATGTTACAAATATAGAAAAATACTACATATTTATTCTTTAATTATAACATATTTTAATAAGCTATTTTGAATTTTAAAAATATTGTAACAATCTAAAAAAAATAATTGAAATATTTGAATTACTTCTAAGCAACACTTTTGATAGCTAATAATGAACAATAAGGAATTATACATTTTTCATTAGGTGGGATTTATTTTTTAATTTAAACTTCAGAGAAATAATTTAAATGTTTGTTTATTATATTTTTAGTAATTAAAGTTTAATTTAAAAATTAATTTAACAGTGCTGTAGTTCATTTTTTATTCTTCTTTTACAGTGAATATATACAATTCATTGTCATTACTAGTTGCCATAAAAACATTTATATATACTTATTTTTATGGTAAATAGAGTTTTAATTTTCTGTGGACTTACCATAGTGCGACTCCACAGGCAATATGGAGAAATAAGGAAAGAGTTTCCAGTGGCAACTCTACCCGCTTTAGCAGCTGTTCCTGTCTGCTCTGCTGCAAACAATCTCACAGTGTCCTTCTCTACATAAAATCAAGATGGTAGAATCTTTCTTTCCTTGTGCAGATCTCCTGTGCTTACTCTAGAGGTGTGGCAAGTCAATGTGATTCCTCTCTTCTGCGGTCATTTAAAACCAGTTCTCGGAGAAGTTCCTCTCTCACTGGGGTTGGTGCCAGGCTGTCTAGAAGGTCAAAAGAGGGAGTAGGCCCAGGTGTTAGGTACATCTGCCTGTGACAAGTATAGTCCTCTTTGTGGATAATTAGGTTCCTGGGCACTACCCAGATGGTCATCCTGACAGAAAAACAGAACACCTCCCCACTCCCAAGGCCTTTGCCTCAGCTCCGGGATCAAGTTCACAACTTACCAAGGAGCTATTCAACTCCTGTGTGACAGATGGAAGCTCATGCAAATAGGCTACTAGAAGCTTTAGGGAGGGAAAATGTGCCTTTTTAAAAGTACCTTTTTAAAAATATTTAGTACAAATCTGACTACTCCAATGAATTTGATTTGTAATAAATATTTTAAAAGTCCAAGAATAATTTCTTAGATGGTTCCTAAACGTCAATAACATTTTTAATTTTAATATTAACTGCCATTGCTTTACAATGGAACAGCTAACCCTACTAACGTGAAAATGGCATTTCGGGGCTTGTAACTGTAAAAGCAAAAAATGCTTCTTTTAAATACCATGCACCCTGCCTTATTGGGCATTACGCTTACTTAGAGGTGACTGTAGGAAGATGGAGTATTATGTGGTGACACTGGCTAGGCTTCACCATGCAATACTCTCACAATACCCCAAAGATGGTCCTTGATTTCTCAATAATAAATCCTTAACTCAGTCCGGTAGAGGGCAAAGAGCAGTCAGGCTTTATGAGAGGACATGTGTTAAGCATTTCAGATTACAAACATGGACAATCAATAATTGACACTACTCAATAGGAATCCGGCAACAATTTAGAGAGATAAAGTAGGATTTAATATTAATTTAGACACCAAAACAAAGGATTTCAGACACATATAATTGGAGTTATGGATTTTATAAGAAAACATAAAGTCGAGTTGCATGGAACCCAAGGAGGGTAAAGGTGATACAGGTTCTCTCAAGGTGCATCATTGAGTAAAGGGGGTGGGTGCCGGACTGGTGCCCAACAAGCCTTGGCAGTTGTAGCTCAGTAAAAAGCTATTTCACCAGCCAGATGTCTGGGGGAACACAGTAGCTGTCTGAAACTTCGTGGATGGCAGGACTACATTTCCACAATGTACACGGGCCATCTACTTTTGGGCTATCCCTCGGAAGGCCAGAAGACCTCCAACTCTTTGGTTCCAGAACATTACTTTACCTACGGGCTGCAGGAGACTAGTGCCGCTATTCCAAGGGAGTCTGGAGTTGCCTTGCCTGGGGAGCTAAACTTTAGTCCAGGATGAGCCACAGTCATGCAGTTTCAGGAGTGTTGTCACAAGCGCAGGGTCATGCCTTTGGTTTGTGCAGATCCTCTTGTCGCAGACATAGGTCTCTTCTTTATTCTTCTTGCAAGTCAGATCAGAACTGAGGTTCTGGTGTCAGGGTTATCCCTTAATTCCTAGATTTAGGGGCATTAACGGTGTGGGTAAAAGTGGCCAATGGGCTACTAGCCCCAGCAGCTAATCCGCCCCTGAGGTGTAGGTCACCTTTTCTACCCAGAAAACTCTACTCTGCCACTTTTAAAAATAGCAGAAGTCTTCCTTAGATGACTAGACCATGTAGCCCTCCCTAGAGGTAAGGCTGGCTTTCTGGGGGTATACACCTTTTGAATACCTCATTTTCATGCATGTCCAGGTGAAAATGTGCTGGGGGCAGAGATTACCGTTAAGTATAATGGGGTGACCCTGTAACCCTCAGAACCTGGGCGGGTAGTTATACAAACAATAATGGTTCTGTCGGAAGGGAATACCTAATGATACTGTATTCAAATTCTATTCCTGCATTAATATGTCCCTGTTGGGGTATACATGTGGTGGCACTTATACATAAAACAAAAACACTGACCCCATTGGTAGAGAAAGTAAATTTTTAGTCATGTACGTTCTTATTATTTCAAATTATTTTCAAACATTAGTTGTGCTGTCCAAATGACAAATGAACATATACAAAACAAAACACAGAAATTTGTGAAGGACTGGTACACATTAAAACATACATACATAAATACGTGGTAGGTCAATTATTAAAGATCGTCAACTGTGAAGACTATAATCAAGTAGGCAAATCAATAGTTTTTGTTCCTAACGGACTTTGTCCAGTTGGATCCCAAGTGTGGTGCGTCTACGTTTCGACCCTGGGAAGCGATGCGCTGATTTTTGCACATCAAGGGCGGGTCTTCATCAGGGCTGGATGGATATGGGACAGCCTTCTGAGGTATACGAATCGTCAATGGTGTATGACTCGTCTGGTCCTATGTTTGGGACGGTGCTAGTCAGCCGACTAGCACATGTTGCTCTGTGATGCTGTCTTGTCTCTTTTTTACAACAAGAATAAAGCTGTGCAAGCATGAGGGGTTAATCCAATCAGGGATGCCGCATTAATTTGGGAACAAAGGCAGCTTACATCTCTCTCCGTCGGATCCTGGATTTCCGGCGTTCCTCACCCAGGATCCGACAGAGAGAGACGTAAGCTGCCTTCGTTCCCAAATTAATGAGCACCGTCCCAAACATAGGACCAGACGAGTCATACACCATTGACGATTCGTACACCTCAGAAGGCTGTCCCATATCCATCCAGTCCTGATGAAGACCTACCCTTGATGCGCACAAATCAGCACATCGCTTCCCATGGTCGAAACGTCGACGCACCATTCTTGAGATCCAACTGTACAAAGTCCCTTAGGAACAAAAACTAATTGATTTGCCTACTTGACTATTGTGTTCACAGTTGACAAACTTTAATAATTGACCTACCACGTATTTATGTATGTATGTTTTAATGTGTACCAGTCCTTCACAAATTTCTGTGTTTTGTTTTGTATATGTTTATTTGTCGTTTGGACAGTACAACTAATGTTTGCAAATAATTTGAAATAATAATAAAGCACATGACTAAAAATGTACTTTCTCTACCAATGGGGTCAGTTTTTGTTTTATGTATAAGTGCCACCACATGGGTACCCCAACAGGGACATATTAATGCAGTAATAGAATTTGAATACCGTATCATTAGGTATTCCCTTCTGACAGAACCATTATTGTTTGTATAAGGGGGCAGAGATTAGGCTGTTTCCTCCTTTGGGGGGGCAGCCTGGTTGCATATCACAGGCGGTGTAGCCTTTGATGCTCACTGATGTGCCACTTCACTAACAATCCTGTCAGGAAAGTAGGTTTGACCTCCTTTCTGTCCAGTCCATTGTTTCTGACCCCTGGGCGAGTTCACACATCCTAGTAGGGGATCAGATTACTGTCTCAGCAGCTGCGGGCTGGCAGACAGCACTGGAAAGGCTGGGGCAACAAGGTAGACAACATCTAAGGTAGCCAGCTGGGTGCATACCAAATCGTCCTCAAAACAAGATTTATATCAGGGGTGAGGAGGTATGTTGTTTGATACCCAACCTGACATATTTCGGCGTTACCATAATGGAGCTGCCAACCACTGGTTTTAACACAGAAACTCCTCGGGTCTATACTAGCACGCAAACATGCATAAGTTAAATGAAGGATTAGAGTCTCACAAAAAAAAAATACCAAAACAGGGGGAAATCCCTTTCAGGACGAATACCCTCACCCACCATAGGTTGCATGCGTCATCATATGGGTTTCTCCTCCCTCCCAGTGGGAGACCTAGTCCCACTGAGGGCTACAACTCCCTCATTCAATTTCTTTTGCTCTGGTCTTTCACCACACCTGAGATACACATATGGGGTTTTAGCATTTTAGATAGTTTTCCACTATCCAAAGAACATCCCAGAGCTCCTACCTCACAGTGAGGGAGTTGTAGCCCTCCGTGGGACTAGGTCTCCCACTGGGGGGAGAAACCCATAAGATGAAGCATGCCACCTATGGTGGGTGAGGGTATTCATCCTGAAAGGGATTTTCCCCTGTTTTGAGGTTTCTTTTTGTGACTCCTTCATTTAACTTATACATGTTTGCGTGCTAGCGTAGGCCCAAGGAGTTTCTGTGTTACAATTGTATTATATTAGGGGATAACCTCCTCGCAGGTATATAAAAAATCTCCCTTAGAACCTCTCCTCCCTTCTTTTGTGTTAGTATTACTGTGCGGCTACTGCCGCTGGTCCTTCTGTGCCAGTCTAATTTATTAGTGGATTGCTTCCTAAGCTCATGTGTGTTGTTGTCTCTCACTTTTTCGTGACACAGTGGTAGGGGTTCAACTTAAGCTGCATCACCTTTTGAAATGGCAGAACTATTGGGTCTAACCTTTGATGAGGATATGGCTCGAAACATTCTCACTACACCTAGTATCCTTGACAATGTCCCCAACAATATTTCTACCTCAGGTGATGACTGGGTGAAACTGCTTGTATTGTAACGCTCACATTCCCGTACATATATACATGGGGCAATCATGACATAATATTTAAGAGCTAATTGCGCGTCCACTAGCTTAATTGTCACTAACACACTACATCTGTTCCTAGAGGATAAAATATTTCTGAAAGACTGGTCCCTCTTCGCTTGGCGATGCACAAGGGACTGGTTAATATTGATTATTAACACAGCCAAACGCATTGCGGACACCATCTTGGTAGAGATACAGACTTTGGAGTCTCAGATCAAATCAATGTTGGTAACCTCTGTATACAAAAAACAGGCTGACAAAACAAACAAAAACAATAAAGCATTCAAAGATTCTTGCAACAAAAATAACTAAGGTCAAAAAGGACCTTGCAAAGTTTGCATTTGAAAGAGAATATCCTTAAACAATGGGCACCTATGTACCTCCCCAGTTCAACCAAAGAGGTAAGAAATATGGTTCTAATTACTCTACCTCCGCGAGTGCGGATGGATCAACCGATTTAGATTCTTTGTCAAACGAGGTAAGAGGATGGAGTGGAGCCAGCAGAACAGGTAGAGGACAGAGGAGAGGTGGCCAAACTGGCCAAGGACCCATGCAAAGGGGGCCCCACAGTTCCTTATGGTTATTCTCAACCTCCTTTTCAACCTCCAAAGTTCCCGTTCCAACCTTTTTGAGGGTATGTCCCAGGCCTCACAAGAGGCCGACGAAAAATCCAACAAGCAACTGTACGGTGGAATACGCCTCTGGCGTCCATGACAACACGCAGCAGACCAAACCCCGAGTACAACCGGGGAACGGCCACGAGGCGAGTTGATTGTCAATCTGAGCAAACGAACACTAACAGAAGATAGGAAATCAGTCCTAGAGAAAGGACTAGGAGTTTTGCCTAAATATGCAGGCAATATGTTTCTGATTAGACAAGAACTGGCTTGCTTTTTCTGCAAAATTCACCTGTGGTCCTTCTTTGAAGACAAACCCATGAGTGAATATGGAGAAGAGATGAAGAATACGGGATTGAGGCCACGTTTTAATCCTCCTGCGCATTTGGTTACTGCACAGATTGTAACATTCGAGAAAGCTGTACTGCATGATGTAAACAACCTGTTTGAACAAGACACCAGTCAGTACCAGAATTTACCGAAGTCTGAACGGCTATCACTCCATCAATTATCTCAAGATGACTCAATCATTATAAAACCTGCAGACAAGGGGGGTGCCATGGTGATTCTGAACACTACTACATGCAGAGCTAAATGTCTGCGCCAGCTTTGTAACAGAAGATCGTACAGACCCCTAAAGATGGACCCTCCCAAACGACTTTCCGCAGAAATCAAGAGGATTGTGGATGAGGTGAAAGAAGAAGGTTGGATCACTGACCATGAAGCATCTTATCTTCTCACATCTCATCCGATCACAGCCTACGTCTATGTGTTGCCTAAAATACCTAAGGATCAGCTACTACCACCAGGGAGGCCAATTATCTCTGGCACAGGATCTATACTGGAGACTCTGTCCTCCTTTGTTGACTACTTTCTTCGTCCTCTGGTACTTAAGATGCCTACCTATATACAAAAGATGAAAGATCTTTTATGTCTATTGGAAGAGACCACATTTTATGCAGGACAAGATTACTTAGTCTCTTTCGACGTAGAATCTTTGTAAACATGTATACCTCAGGACGAGACACTTACTACAATACTGTCTTTACTCGGCTCTAATCCTGTTGACAGTATTACACCAGTACACTTTATCATGTCTTGCGCACATCTGGCATTAAAGAAAACTTTTTCAAATTTGAGTATGACCTGTATTTGCAAACGTCAGGTACATCCATGGGCAGCGTTTTTGCCCCGAGCCTGGCTAACCTCTACGAGCACCATTTTGAACAGACAGTGGTTTTACAGGAACACAACCCTTTTAAGAAACACATTCATGTCTGGAAACGTTATATCGATGACGTCTTTGTAATATGGAGAAGGACTCCTGACACCATCGAGTCTTTCCATCACTGGCACAATACTAGAAATGATTTTCTCAGATTTACGTTTGAATTCTCCAAGACAAGCTTACCCTTTCTTGACATCCGAATTTTTCCAGAAGGGGATGGCCTGGGCACTGAGCTATACAAAAAGCCTATGGTTCGGAACTCACTGATGTCATACCAGAGTTAACACCCTAAGTCTCTCCTAGAGAATCTGCAGTTCAGGCAATTTCTCAGGATTAGGAGGAATTGCTACTCTGTGGAAAAATACAAAGAGCATGCAGGTATACTTACCAATCATCTGAAAAAAAAGAAATATCCGCTTAACATCATATGGAAATCCAGAAAAGGGGCTGGCAACAATAACAGAGAGGCTCTAATCAAAATTTCACCTCCGAAAGAAGAGAACTCCAGGTTGACTTATGTAAATACCTTCTGTGGTTACTCTAACCAGATCCAGAAAAACATCCTCAGACATTGGAATATATTGAACATTGGGAATGAACCAATGCCCCGCCCTTTGTTTGCCTTCAAGAGGAGTACTAATATTAAAGATCAAGTGGTACATACTCGGCCAGCACACAAGAACACTTCTGACCAGGAATCCCTGTGGGGCTTACCGCCTATTAAAGGACGTTTTCAATGTGGGATGTGCGCTGCCTGTCCGCAAACTGAAAGCCCAATAGAAATAGGCATAGGCACGAGTAGACCTTGGGTCCTATCCAAACACACAAACTGTAACAGCGATAAACTTATCTACTTGATCTGCTGCCCATGTGTCTTGCGCTACGTGGAGATGACCACGCGTAAGATCAGGAAAAGAATACTTGAACACAAAAGCACCATCGGTGTAAGAAAAGATCGACCAAAATGACCAATCATTTTTTGGATATGAATCATTCTGCTGAAGATCTGCACTTGACAGTACTGAAGCAACCCTGGATTCCAGCACACATCACAGACATATCGAAATGTCTGTTTAGACGTGCACAACGCTGGGTATATAGAATAACAAGTGATACCACTGGACTAAACAATGAGATCCCGTGGTTAGCTTTATAGTAGCCCTCGGACAGTAGCTATGAAGGCACCGGCTTTGCTGCTACAAACACTACTGTTCCATACTAAATATGCCATTAAGAGATGGTTACTGTAACCAACATCGACAGGAGCTCTTAAGTCATGGCATAGCTGAGTAATATCGCATTACACATCGTACCTTTTGGAGTCATGCCGACCACACTTGATCACAACTCCCATCTAATGATGATGGCACTCCTACTGATGCCATTTATATACATGTTCATTCGGCTACTACTAGGGTGTCTGTAACATGAAGACCTCACTCTAAATGAATCTAGAGTTGTCCACCAAATACTCTTTTGTAAAACAGAATTCAACAGGGCACTTATAAATCGAAATGATGTTGTTCTTTACAGAGTGAAACACATCTTGTTGTCATAAGTAGCATTGTAAGTCTTGTAAATTAACAGGGTGATACCTCCCCAACGCGCCACTGTCCGTAGCGCTGTCATTGTCAATTTACTAGAAATATAGTCATTCAAGACAAGTTTTCTTTTGACTCAAACGTAGTGTATCAGCTGCACACATGCACAATAAGTCTGTTTTTCGGCACGCATGCGCCATGCGCGATCCGACTACAGGAGCCAGGCAAGGCAGAGGGACTCCTATAGGTCCTGACGCCATTACGCGCTGGTGAGGTGCGTTAGACGAGTGATATACATATGGCTGCCCTTCCCTCCCGCCTGTACCTCCGGTCGCAGCTTGTGTACTACGACGGGGTACTAATGGAGAGGTAAGTGTGTGGCGTTGATGTTCAGGGCTCTGCCACTTGTAACGTATATAAGGAATAATTGGGGCACTCATTTCTGAGCACAAGCAGTCTGCTGTTTTTGTAACTAGCTAAATGTCAGAACATTTTTACAGACATCCACTAGCAGTCGGATCCTCTGCTTTCCGTACATTCATCATGTCTTTGTGTAAAACAATCACTTGATTATAGTGCCTATTGGTTAGTTATACAACACCATAATAGAATCCCATTGTGTAAATTACCAACAATTAAATGGTGTACGATCCCGTAAAGCAGACTTTGGGATTTAGGTTAAAACAAATCCATTCTAACTGAGTTCGGGCAAATAGTATTCGATCAAGTGGTCCATACACAGTTTCCATAATGCACTCCTGTACTAAACTTGATTTAAAGCTTGGGTTTAGAGTTCCCCCACACTGTTTCATCTGCAATTGTTTGTTTTCTTTCTACACACTTGCTTATACATCAGTGCCCACATTGAGAGTCTTGATGTTTGACACTAGGTCTTGTTTCTTACAGAGCGGGTCCCCCTTCCCTGAGGTGTTGCCAGGTAGAGGTGTAGCCACTTATCCAAAAACCTTGGGTAAGTGTATTTCTTGTAATACGTGAGAGCATTTGCCAATGAGGATATATTGCTAATCCTTATAGAGCAGCATGTTTTATATTTTAAATGATGGATTGATGCTTGATGTGTTGCACTTTTGTTTTTGTCTCATTTTTACAGATAGCTCCAGTAATACCCATCAACAAAACATAGGATTACTGGTTGTGTATCTTTTAATTTTTTTCACTTTGCACTAGCAGCAGCTTTCATTTCTTCTGGTCCTGAAGAAAGCCTAGATACTCATTTAGATCACCCAGGCTGAAACATGTCAACCGTTTATGTTATTTAGCAGTTTAAATATATATAAAAAATAAGCAGTTTAAATCAATACTGCTAATTGCACTGCTTTTTAATCCTACCAGTGCGAGCAAGCAAATAAAGAGTTATTTGCCCTCACTAGGTAGTTTTAATTTCACCACTGCAAACTCACTCATTCAATTTCTGTTGCACTGCGCTTTCACCACACCTGAGATTCACATATGGGATTTTAGCATCCTAGATAGTTTTCCACTATCCCAAACACATCCCAGAGCTCCTACCTCACAGTGAGGGAGTTTGGTGTCAAACACTTTGGAATACTACCCCCCTTTTGGCAGCAGGGGTAGCATTCCATCCATCTAGAGGGAGAAGACATGTACACAATTACTTACCCGGTAAATGTTTGAAAGAGCCTTAGCATCACAAAATGGATGCTCCTGCCACAGACATGAGTCTGACCTCCTGCTGCTGGACGAAACTCTGGCAGGGAAGGCCTGGACAATAGGTTTCCTGTCAATGGAGGTGCCAGCACCTCTCCAGACAGGCCTTAGTGTATTGGGGCAGGGTGGGTTACATTCAGTGAATGCTTTTCAGACACTGCCTGGGGCACACAAGGTGCTCCATGCATTTCCCAGTTGAAACCGGTTTCAGGAGCACTTAGCCCCAGCTCTAGTGCTAAACTGGACAAAGGGGAAGGGGTTTAACCACCTCCTCCCCAGGTCCTCCCATAGGTGGGACCCTAGAGTTAGTCCAACCCCTAAACTTAGTATAAGTATGGGAACCCAGTCACTAGGACTTTAGATTACCCTGGACGAAACTCTGAAGATGAAATCTTGGACCTTTGACATTCCATATCGACTGGAAGATGGAAGAAATCTCCCTTGGTGTCAAGGAGTAACCTCCTTGTTCAAACAGGCACCAAAGAAGCATCTTGCTGGTCTGCATTTTTGAGGCTCCCAAAGAATCTGCGACACAGGACATGGGCTTCCAGACATCTCCAAGGCTGACACGAGTTCCCAGCGAAGCTGAGACCTGAAGCTATCACAAGAGACATGAGACTTGAACTCCTGGACATCCTGCAAGTTTACAAGTGCACCTACTTCCCAAAGTTTTCTGAAGTTGTGCATAGGGCTGTTTGTTGCCCTTGACACTAGCACCTTTTGCACCAAAGCTGAGAGGCCTATACTCCACGAGTGTTCCGTGAACCCGCTTTCTTCACTGCACCTTCAACCTCCTTTGCAATCTCTAGTCTGTTGGCTAGTGGATCCCCATGAAGGACAATCCTTTGTTTCTTGGGCTTCCCTGGTTGCTCAAGACATGCCTTGACTCCCCTCCAAAGGGTGAGTCCCTCACACATTGCTGGTCTGCACCAAAGCCAATTTTGTCATCTTGCATGGTTGCTGTTGTCAAGGCTTATTGGGTCCAATCTAGATACCAATGCTGCAGCACATGACATCCAATGTGGGACAGCTTGAATCCAGCTCCTGGTTGTCGTCGACGCCTCCTGGACCTCGTGGCTGAAGAGTCAAACTTCACCTATTGCACCTTAAAGCACCCAACATCGGCTGGCATCTTCTTGTCGCCATCCTGGTCACTGGCTAGTGACCCAGACTCTGTCCCCTCTGCTTTAAGGTTCTTCTGATCTCTGATCCACCCTTGGATCCATTCAGACACTTTTCCTCTGGTCGCCTGCAGCACTTCTTCGCAGCTCTCCATTGGAATCAATGACGAAACCCGACCCGAAAAGACACCTATGCACCCGGCTTCCCTGGGTGCGGTAACACGAGTACTTTGGTGCTCCCGTGGGTCTGGAATCTCGAAGTGTCTAGTTCTAAAGGGGTTTCACGGCAGTCCACTCCTGAGTGTCCTAAAACTTTAGAACTGTAACTTAAATTTCCTCCTTAGAAGTCAATGGTGATTCGCGGCTGTGTTTAGGCACTGCACGCGTCCCCCGTGGGTCTCCTGCGTCCCTACCTTGGGTGGTTCCTGGTTGCCCCAGCGGTTCTACAGGCCCTAGGCCTCACTTCTATCCCTCACGTGGTTCCTATACCTCTATTTTAGTATATGGTTTGTGAGTCCCCCAGGGCAAATTGAATACTGTGCTATTTTTTTTTTTTTTTTGGTTGAAAATTTCTTTATTTGCAAAATAAGTCACTGCATATTGTACAGACAGTTATATAGTGTATCATTGTATCTTGACGTATATCTCAGTATGTATTTATATATATCAATATATATATATCAATATATACTGTGCTATTTACGTGTGCTATTTAAGGTTATGTTATGTTATGTTATGTTAAAACAATTTTTATAGCGCTACTAACACCTGAAGGTTTCTTGGCGCTTGTGCTGAAGAGACAGAGAGAAAGTGAGGGACAGAGCTAATTGTAGGCCTCAGTGAACAAAAAAGTTTTAAGGAGGGATCTAAACCTAGAGTAGGAGGAAGGCAACCTTAGAGGGAGGGGAAGGGCATTCCAGAAAAAAGGAGCTAAGAAAGAAAACCTAAGTCCACCATGTTTCTTCCTCTTGAATCTCGGGACTGATAGCAAAGCCAGTTGGGACGAGCGAAGATTGCGTGAGGGGACATATGGGTGAAGGAGAGAGGAAATGAAAGAGGGGCCACCGCCTGCAAGAGATTTAAAAATTATGCAGCCTAATTTAAACTTGCAGCGTGCAGTGACCGGGAGCCAGTGAAGACTTTTTAAAAGAGGGCGAACATGTTGGTGTCTGGGTTGTCGGAAGATGAGACGAGCGGCCTGATTTTGAATCAGCTGGAGTCTCTTGGCTTGGTAGTCAGGAATGCCTACGTAAAGCGTGTTAGCGTAGTGAAGTCTAGAAATGACTAACGCTAACAAGGCCAAGGTAAGGGCCTCGATAGTGAGAAGGCGGGAGATTTTGCGAATCTTCCTTAGCTGAAAGTGGCTGGAGGACACTACCGCGCTGATTTGGGGTTTCATAGAGAGATCGCTGCTTATAATAACCCCCTGGCTTTTAGCTGAGTTCACTGGGCAAGGGGGGTTGCCTAGACTGGACGGCCAAAAAGAGGGTTGCCAGGGATTAGAAGGCCCCCCGACAAGAACCAGCTCAGTCTTGTCGGGGTTGAGCTTAAGATGGTTTGAGCTCATCCAGTTGCTAATGAAACAAAGGGTGGTTTGAAAAGTGGAGATTGATTCATCCGAGGGGTCGATGGTAAAGACCAGTTGAATGTCATCCGAGTAATTAAACGCGGTGACATTCAAACTGCGGAGAGAGCGGATCAAGGGAGCCAAATACAAATTAAAAAGGAGTGGGGACAAGGAGGAACCCTGCGGGACTCCGCAGGTCAGCCCGACCTGGTCCGCTGAAAATTGGGACAGTCTGACTGCCTGTTGGCGTCCAGACAGAAAAGAGCGGATCCAGTCAAGGGCGGTGCCCTGGATGCCGGCCTCTCCGACACGGTCGACAAGGATGCCATGGTCGACCGTGTCGAAGGCGGCCGACAGATCCAGAAGCACCAGGGCCTGACAGATGTTAGCGTCGGCCCCTCTGCGCAACTCCTCCATCACAGAGAGTATAACTGCCTCTGTGGAGTGCGCAGGTCTGAACCCAGCTTGCTGGGAGTCCAAAAAACAAGATTCCTCAATGAAGGAGCTGAGAGTCTGGGTAACATGTGACTCCAGAACCTTACTGAGGAAAGGGAGGAGAGATATGGGCCGAAAATTGCTCATAATAGAAGGATCTGCCGAGGGTTTTTTTAAGATGGCCACCACCTCTGCCTGCTTAAAGGAGCAGGGGACCTCGCCCATGGCGAGAGAGTTGTTCAAAAGAGCCAGGGGGGGTTCAGAGCAGGCAGTGAAGGCTTCGCGGAGAACAATGGGAGGGCAGCAATCACTAGGAGAGCCGGAGGAGACTTTATGTAGGAGGGTAAGAAAGCCTTCCTTCGTAATGGGGGGGATCTGGGTTAAAATGTGGGAGTCTGATGGGGGACAAAAAACAACAGGCTGAGGGAGGGCAGGTGAGGCTTGAGCGGGGATACTGTTTTTAATCTTGATTATTTGGTCAACAAAAAATTGATTAAGAGAGTCACAAAGTGACTGGGAAGGGGGAGGTGCAATGGTTACTCTTTTGGGGTTAGATAGTTCCTCGACTATTGAGAAGATGTCCCTGGATTTATTTGCTGAATTCGAAATTTTATTAGAAAAATAAAAAGACATGGCTGAAAATATAGCTAACTTATACTTTTTTAGCAGGGAGGAGAATATCAATTTGGTTTCAGGGGAGTAACCCCGGCGCCAGCGCCGTTCGGCCTGTCGGAGCCCAAGTTTCAGGGCTTTAAGATCTTCAGAAAACCACCTTTGGGCATCATGGCGACGCCTGGCTTTGACCAGTTTTAATGGTGCCACGGAGTCAGAGGCAGAAGTAAGCCAACAGGTCAGATCCTGGGCTTGAGAGTCAATAGATCCAGTACTAGAGGGGACAAATGTGCTAAGAAGGGAAGTGAATTTGCTCAGGTCGGCCCTGTTCCAATTACGCGCGGGAAAGTTGGTTTCTAAAGCATTGGTAGCAGGCAAGGGCATGGCTAAAGTGAAAGTAATCAAGGAGTGGTCTGACCAAAGGCAAGGGAGGATAAGGGGAATGGAAATGTCCAGGCCGGAGGTCCAGACCTGGTCCAGAATGTGGCCCTTGATGTGAGTGGGTGAGAGTATGTGCTGGGTACAATTCAGACCCACCATAAGGTCAGAAAAAGCAAAAGAACATGGGGATTCATGAGCATCAGAGGGCCAATAATTAAAGTCACCTAGGACCAGGATGTTAGTGTTGTTAATGGTGAGTTGGGAGATGAAATCACCAAACTGGGCCGAAAAGCTGGGCATAGGATGGGGAGGACGATATACCAGGACGCATATAAGAGACAAACCTGAGCACCAAGCAGTCGGTCATAGGAATACTAGTAGTGGCCACTGGGGAAAAACGAAGCGGGTGCCTGATGATGGCTGCAACACCCCCGCCTGATTTACCCGGAGGGCGGTTTACTTGAAGTATGTAGTAGCCCGGCGGGATTGCAGCCAGAATGTCGGGAGAGGAGTCTTCAGTGAGCCAGGTTTTGTATTGTACCTTTGCCTCTAGCCTCATAAAGAGACTAGAGGGGTGTGTTTTAGAATAAATACATATATTTTATATATATACCTTGAGTGGTGTAATTTCATTTGATCATTCAAGAGATTATAGACTGGTAAAACAAGCTGCTTTACATTCCTTCAAGACTTAGCCTGAATGCTGCTCTCCACAGCTACCACTAGGATAGCTTTCTATAAGGATGTCTTTAACCTACCATCAATAAGGGTCATTTGGACTGGTGCAAGGTGCCCACTAGAATAGTAGACATCATATGCCAGGCCAACTTCTCACACTAAGGGCTCCATTAGGATGGCGGGTGGATTGCCCCCGACGATCCTCCTGCCATCCGTGGACAAATGACCACCGCACATTAGAATGGCCGGGGGGTCCGCGGTGGACGGAAAGATCGTCCGCCGCTTTTCCGCCAGGGTCGACATGTCGACCGGGCGGAAAAGGGTTCCATATGGTGGCGGTCCGCCAGCCATATTAGCATGTGCCTTAACAGATGCCTTTCCATGGCGGCATTGCCGCTACGGAAAGGCATGTGGAGTCTTCTTGGGGGGCCCTTTGTGGGCCCCCAGGGTCTCCGGGGGTGAGGGGTGAATATGAGGGGTAACTCCCTGCAGTTCCATGCACAACATGGCAGGCACCGCGCGGTTCCTGCCATGTTGTGCATGGAAGTGCACAACATGCCTTCCTAACATTGTGGTGGGCGGTGCTGAGTGCACCGTCCGCCACAATGTTAGTGATGCAGGATGCGCCCTCCACTGTGGTGGGCGCATCCTAATGGCACATACGGGACCCCCGCCCTTATGGCGGGTGGTCCCTGGTTACGACAGGATGGCGGGCGGACAAAGTCCGCCCACCATCCTAATGTGCCCCTAAGTATGCCAATTAGGAGTATAACTAATTTCAACATGTTTTAGGGGTCTGAGCACATGCACTGAGCTGGGCCAGCTGAGACCTAGTACACAGAGTCAATAAACCAGCAGCATCATGTGGAAGAATTTGGGATGCTCATGCAAAAGAGGCATTTTCCTACAACAAGGTACCTATAATATATGCCAATATCGGAAATAGCACAGTGTTAACAAAACCGATGGCTATCAGTCAGAAGCATGCAATTGCAAAATACTCTCCGCTTGTAATGGGGATTGGTATACAAAAAGAGGTAGGGTCACCGAACTCCATCAGCATGTACATCCAGAACCCAAGCCCATCATAAGTTGATCCCACTGGTAATGCAAGCCCTCCACTCGAAGGCAGGAGAAAGAGGCATTTCCTCTAGGTCCCAATAGCCTTAAGAAACATTTTAATTCTATTTCGAATTACCCCCAAAATGCAATAACAATCAATCAATCAATCAATCATAACACTTGTATAGCGCGCTACTCACCCGGAAGGGTCTCAAGGCGCTTGGGGAAGGGGTCTGCTATTGCTCGAACAGCCAGGTCTTGAGTTGTCTCCTGAAGGTGAGATGGTCCTGGGTCAGTCGAAGATGGATGGGGAGGGAGTTCCATGTTTTGGCGGCCAGGTAGGAGAAGGATCTGCCACCAGCGGTGGCTCTTCGGATGCGTGGCTTGTCGAACGTAGCTGGCGGGTGGGCGTGTAGAAGGTCAGGCGGTCGTTGAGGTACTTGGGTCCCAGGTTGTGGAGGGATTTGTGTGCGTGGGTGAGGAGCCTGAACGTGATCCTCTTGCTGACGGGGAGCCAGTGCAGGTTCTTCAGGTGGCCGGAGATGTGGCTGCGTCGGGGGATGTTCAGGATGAGGCGGGCGGAGGCATTCTGGATGCGTTGGAGTCTTTTCTGTATCTTGTCTGTGGTTCCGGCGTAGAAGGCGTTTCCGTAGTCCAGTCGGCTGGTGACGAGTGCCTGGGTGACCGTCTTCCTGGTCTCGGTCGGTATCCATCGGAAGATCTTGCGGAGCATGCGTAGGGTGTTGAAGCACGATGAGGAGACGGCGTTGACTTGTCTGGTCATCGAGAGGGAGGAGTCCAGGATGAAGCCCAGGTTGCGTGCGTGGTCCGTTGGTTTGGGTGCGATGCCCACAAGGAGTTGTCCCAGGCAGAGGGTGATGATCCATTGATGAGGACTTCCGTCTTGTCTGAGTTCAGTTTCAGGCGGCTGTTCTTCATCCACTCGGCTACTTCTTTCATACCTTTGTGTAGGTTGGTTCTGGCGGTGGCAGGGTCGTTGGTGAGGGAGAGGATCAGCTGGGTGTCGTCGGCGTAGGAGATGATGTTGAGGTTGTGCTGGCGTGCGATGGCTGCGAGAGGTCTCATGTAGACGTTGAAGAGGGTGGGGCTGAGTGATGATCCTTGCGGTACGCCGCAGATGACTTCGGTGGCCTCGGAACGGAACGGGGGAGGCGCACTCTCTGAGTTCTGCCGGTGAGGAATGAGATGATCCATTCCAGAGCCTTCTCTTGGATACCAATGTTGCTGAGGCGTTGAACTAGGGTGCGGTGGCAGACGGTGTCGAACGTTGCGGAGAGGTCCAGGAGGATGAGGGCCGCTGTTTCCCCGTTGTTCTGCAGGGTTCTGATGTCGTCGGTGACTGCGATGAGGGCGGTCTCAGTGCTGTGGTTGGCTTGAAAGCCAGACTGCGAGGGGTCGAGGGATCCATTTGTCTCGAGGAAGTCTGCAAGCTGTCTGTTGACGGTCTTCTCGATGACTTTGGCAGGGAAGGGGAGGAGCGAGATGGGGCGGAAGTTCTTGAGGTCGGTGGGGTCCGCTGTTGGTTTCTTCAGTAGGGCGCCGAGCTTGGCGTGCTTCCAGCTCTCCGGGAAGGTGGCGGTGCTGAAGGAGGCGTTGATGATGTCCCGCAGTTGGGGTGCGATGATGGCGTCGGCCTTGTTGAAGACGTGGTGGGGGCAGGGGTCGGTCGGAGATCCGGAGTGGATGGTGTTCATCGTGCGGACTGTGTCTTCGGTGGTCACCGTGGTCCAGGTGCGGAGGGTGGTGGAGGGAGTAGGTTTGACGGTTGGGAGTGCTGATGGTGCGCCGAAGCTGTTGTGGATGTCGGCGATCTTGCGGTGGAAGAACGAGGCGAGAGAGTTGCAGAGGTCTTGTGAAGGAGTGATGTCGTTGTTGCTGGTGCTGGGGTTGGAGAACTCCTTGACGATGTTGAAGAGTTCATTGCTGTCGTGGGCGTTGTTGTCCAGTCGTTCCTTCAGTGATTTCTTCTTGGTGGTGCGGAAAAGCTGGTGGTGCTTGTGGGTGGCGTGTTTGAGGGCGGTCATGTTGTCTGTGGTCTGGTATAGGAGCCAGGCTTTCTCAAGGGTGCGGCAGTTCTTCTTGGAGTCTTTGACTTCGTCGGTGAACCAGGAGGCTTTCTTGCTTCTGGGTCTGCTGGTAGGGTTCTTAAGTGGCGCGAGGTCGTCAGCGCAGTCGGACAGCCACTTCGTGAGGTTGCGTGCTGCTTCGGTGGGGTCCGTTGTGCTGGTGGGTGGGTTCTGACTGAGGGAGGTGGTGAGCTGTTCGGTGGTGATCTTGCTCCAGTTCCTGTGGGGAATCTGTTGCGGGTGGTGGTGGGTCGTGGGTCTTCTGAAGCTGAAGTGGACGCAGCTGTGGTCGGTCCAGTAAAGTCCTGTGGAGTGGCTGAAGGTGATGTGCTTGCTGGATGAGAAGACTGGGTCAAGCGTGTGGCCGGCGTAGTGGGTGGGGGTGTTGACCAGTTGCTTGAGTCTGAGGTTGGCGAGGTTGTCCAGCAGGGTGGTGGTGTTGCGGTCGTTGTTGTTCTCCAGGTGGAAGTTGAGGTCCCGAGGAGGATGTAGTCTGCGGAGGGGAGGGCGTGCGGGCTGATGAAGTTGGCGATGTCTTCGCTGAATTGTGTGCGGGGTCCTGGGGGTCTGTAGATGAGGGTGCCTCTGAGGGTGGTTTTGGGGTCGGTGTGGATCTGGAAGTGAAGGTGTTTGGCCGGCGAGAGGGTGTCGTCGGAGTTGGTCGTGATGCGGATGGTGTTCTTGTGGACGATGGCGATGCCTCCTCCAGTCTGGTTGACGCGGTCCTTCCGGGTGATCTTGTATCCGTCCGGAATGGCGATGGCGATGTCGGGCGCTGAGGAGGCGTGCATCCAGGTTTCCGTCAGGAAGGCGACGTCTGGAGAGGTGGTGTCGAGGAGGTTCCAGAGTTCCACGGCGTGTCTGTGCACGGAGCGGGTGTTGAGCAGGATGCACTTGAGGTGATTGTTGCTGGTGCTCGGCTTGGCGGGTGCGGTGCAGGTCCGGAGGCAGGTGAACTTGCAGGCTTGGCAGGTGAAGGGTCCGTGGGTGCGTCTCCGGGTGGCTCGGTAGCAGGCTCGGTTTCGGTCGGGGTTGAGTGCGATGAGGGTGGCGGCGTCGTAGGTCCGTCGTGTGGGCTGGCAACGTCGGGGGCCAGGGGTCCTGGCACTGGGCACGAACGGGCGCAGACGGGCTTGCCTTTGGCGCGCCTTCGGCGCACAATCGGCGCGCCCGCTGCGCGTACGCGTGGGCATCATAAGAGAGGAGCCGGGAGGGAGGAGCAGCTGGGTGGCGGGAGCGGGGCAGCGAATGGGCAGGAGGGAGGCGGGGCCACAGGGAGTCAGCGGCGGGAAAAGGAGGACAGAGGGTGGCTCAGCGGCGGCTGGGTCGTCCGGAGAGCTACAATAACAACTGAGGGCAAGGCACAATGCAGGCAAGAAAAAACGGCAGAACAGAGGCAAAGAGAAAATAAACAAGAGGGCAACACAGAATGCAGGCAGGCAAAAACGGGAAATACGGGGGCAAAAGCAAAAATTCACGAAGGTCAGAGCACAATGCAGGCAGCAGAGCGAGTCAAAGCAGTGGTGAGGGGGGGCGACCTCGCCTGGTTACAGGCTCGGCGGTCGCTTTCTAATATTTCCATAGCTTTTCTTTTAGACCATATTGCTTATTATCATGTTCTCTTGCCAAATCTTAAGCAGAGACCTAATATGATTCCAAGTTTAGGACTGAGCTGGCTGTTTCTGCAGCTACAGTATGTGAACGCACAATATCTGCTTGTATGTAAGTGCTTATGACAAGCCAGGTGGCTTACACTGTGTATCAAGCCATATACAATTCACAACACAATAATGACTCGAGTTTCTGAGCTTTACAAAAGGTTTCTCTTTACTTTGATGCACACCGTTCCAGGCACGCTAGCCTCTGAATAACAACTTACAGAAATAAAGATGGCAGGCGAGATTTCTACCCTCGTTTCTAAAGACCTTTGTGCCCCTGTTTCCTGGAGAATTTCCTTTTAACTTCTTGCAATGGGCTTTCACGGCCGCTCTTGCTTTGAGTGCATGTAATCTAATATGCTATGCACAGTACACAATCATATTTCGAAGGGAGAGAAAGATAGGACACGAAACCATGTCCATTTCCAGCTGAGCCATCAACTTAAAAACACCTCCAGCTTCCAGGATCTTTCAAGAGGAGCCCGGTTTCCAGCTCAGTTTTCCCCTTCCATTTGCAAGAGCTGTTATCAGCTTTCTCCAGTCTATTTCCGCGCCATCAAAGGCTTGGACTCCCGGGGAAGATTCTGATCTCGCGGTGCCAGACAGTTATAAATGATGTGTGCTGCCCCTGACAGCCTGCTCGCTCAGTAACTGATGAGCCGATGTCCCGGAGAGCTGAGCCTATGTATTTAGAAAATGACAAAACAGCTATGGTGATTGAATCCATGTGGACAGAAGGAAAATAAATATATGTTTTTACAGTAAATTTATATGATGGATAGATTCATCTTACTGTGCACTAACTTGATTCAAACTTATTCGACTAGAATATAGATTTAATTCAAGGTTTTTTTTTCCCTCGGGTTTCCCTGCGTTTTGAAGAGCACTATTGTCCCTTGAGCTTGCAAATGGGCTTAAGTAAAATATACTGCTAGTCAATACCCTGGTTAAACCTGCAGCACAAAATCAGTAGCTTCCACATAGAGCGAAATCGTACCTGACAAGGAATTGGTAGAAAGATGGAAGAAAATGAAAAGGGGGGGCCCTCGGCCCCCCCGCACGCATGGCGGCGCGGCGACCGCCTCACCTCCTCTCCCCCTCGGTCCTTCGACGGTGGGGGCGTGCCCTGGGGCGCGGCCCACCGCCGATTGGCCGGCGCCCCTCCTGACCCGGATTCAATGGACTGGTTCCGGGTCGGGGGGGGCGGGCGATAGGAGGGGCCACCCGGCCCCTCGGGAATAAGAGGTGGGGAGCGCCCAGGAGACCCCCTTGTCCCTGGACGCTCCCTCGCTGAACGCTGTGCCCCGCGTTCGGGGCTTCTTTGTTTTTTGAATTTTTCGTTTTCTATTCCAGGTCTTGTTGCAGTTTCAGGACTACCGAGCTGAACGCGCTCCAGCCGCGTCGCGAGAGGATTGCCGCGGTAAACCTCCCACCGCCGGAGAGCAGCTAGAGGAGACCCGTCGCCGGTGTCCGGAGCAGCAGGGGAGCGGGCACGGGTCGCTGTGAGGTATTGTGCAGGGGGAGGAGGGTTGCAGCCAGTCGTGCGGAGAGGAGCCGGGCGGAAACAAACAGCGGGCCCGATACCGCCGGTTCACCCGCATATACCGGGCAGGTAGTGCGAGCTGCGTGTTGGGGGTTCTTGTGCATACATAACCGGGCAGCGATCGGTTCAGGAGCAAGAAGGGTTTCCCGCTAATTTAGAGCGGAGCGGGTAGGGTGATCGAGCGGCGCGCATATATGGGCGCAGGTAACGGAAGGGTGTGATTCACACGGGGGAAAGCGAAGCAGGATCAAACAGGGCAGGACTTGGAGGGGAGACCCTGATACATTTCGTACAAATTGTGAAATTTAACCGTTTTTTGCTGGGGGGGGGAGCACAGGAAGTGTGGTTGAATTTTTAAAGGCAATACACCGTATTATGTGTGATTAATGGTGCTCTCCCAGGTATTAAGGACAATTGTATTTCAGGAGTTACCCTGTTGCAGTGGTGCACGTTTCTGATGAATTGCAATATCATACAAAAACTGTGTTATAGGTGCATGGCATTGCCTAATATAAACTTGTAATTGCCTAAATTTGATAAATTGCCTTATATATGCTGCTTGATCTGCATTATTGACACGGTTTTTTCAATTGCAAGCCTCCATTGTTTTGAAAAACGAGGTTTCTGTTTTCCCTACAATCAACCCACCTCTTTATTACATGCTGATGATACGTAGCTATATTGCAGACATTTAACGACATTAATGGTGCAATAGGTCTTTTTTAGGAGGGATATTGTGGTGATTTGGGCTGATTGTGCTGATATTATTCAAAGGAGTGTTATTTTCAATATCGCATGTACACGGTGATAACATACTTTTTTGATTCCAGGCAATTTTGGGCCACTCACTAGCGGACAGGACTTAAGAGCATCCAGCACGCACAGGGGGTGTGGACCAGAGCCGTGGACTGCTATCGCAGGCGAGGACAAGGGACTGGTCGGTAAGAGGGGTACGGGGGGCTAGCACTCATCACTCCTGGTGGCCGCCGGGTGGGTCTACATTAGGTTTACTCACCCCTTACATAAGCGGACAAGCCGCTAGTGTTGCGGTCACCGTTGCATGGTGCTGAAAGCCCCCTGGTGACCCTCCATCTGAAAGGTACACACGGTTGACCTGTTGGGAACTAAGTAGGCAGTGGGTGTTTTTGGGGTAAGCGTCATGCCAGGTCCAAGGGGTGGAAAAAGGGGGTCCAACATGGAGGCTATGATGCGGGCTATGATGCGTGAGATGAGCGACATTAAGCAACAGCTAGGACAAATTAAGGAGCGGGAAGCTCGGTTGGAGGATAGAGAGGGCGAGGCACCGGGCCCGTCCGGGAGACCGATCCGCAAGAGGGTGGCACCAGTGCCAAGAGGGGAATTTGTCACCCCGCAAGGGAAACCTAGGTCCAAACGGCCCAAGGAGGCGGTCCCCACCCCAGGCCCAGTGGACCCGTTACCCGCCGCACCGCCTGCGGTGGTCCCACCCCCGCATGTGCCTACACCCATTCCCCCTGTGGTGCCGGTGCCGGCAGGTCAACCAGTAGACGCTGGGTCTGCTCCCGCACCGGTGCCCACAATCCCGGGTACAGGCGGGCCACACCCGGCGCCCGCCCTGCCAGCTGTGCCAGGACCACTGGGCATAACCCCAGTGGTACCTGTTGTCCCGGGGGGTAATGTAGATTCAATGCCACCCGAATTGTTGTCTCAGTTAACGGCCATGATGCCATGGCTCCAAAAAGGGGGAGCCTTCCCGAATTCTGCAGACCATGCGGCAGAGGCGGCAAGGTTTGTAGAAAAAATCAGATCGGCACCGGGCGCCGACAGTGTTGCATTGCCAATTTCTTCTCCCCTTGCAGGTCCAAGTGTTCCCCAGCTGGACGGAGTAAAAGGGCAGCCGCCCCTGGTGCCCGCACTTGGTAAGGAAGTGGCATTGCCGCTCTTGGGGGACGGTGTGATACCTTCCAGGAGCGAAAATCTAGCTCAGCATGTGTCTTTAGCGGTGAAAGAAATGATTTGGGCGGATAAATACGTGTACATTTATTCTTTATTGTTGGATAATAGGGAAATGGAGCAGGCAAAAGCACTGAAAGAGTGGATGCTCCCAAGTGAATGGAGGGCGCAGTGTACTAGATTCAGGGTTGAGGAAAATCTCAATAATTGGATGCAAGCATGGGCTGTTTTCACTGCAGTTAAGGCTGAGCGTCCTCCAGATCTGCAGGCTGCATTGGCTTGCTACTCGAGCAGGATTGTGGGGTGGAGTCAACAGTATTCTGGGGAAGCATGGAAGGGTTATGATGTCAACTTTAGGAAGGCATTGGAATTCAATAGATCATTGCCATGGGACTCGGTAGATTCCATGGCTTGGCACAAACAGTTCTCTGACACTGCACCGCCCCCTCAGTTCGGTGCAGTCAAGGCGTTCACTAGACCGCAGCAGCCCTTTCGGCCCCCCCAAACGAGTGAAATACCTGGGAAATTTAGGGCAGGTGGGCCAGAGAAGAAAGGAGTGTGCTGGGATTTTAATAGGCGTACCTGCGCAAGGGCCGCGTGTAAGTTTAGGCATGCATGTTCCTCCTGTGGGCACCCCTCTCATCCAGAAACCACCTGTAGGTCCAAGCAAGGTAACACAGGACAGAGGGGTAGAGGAAAGCCACTATAAGTCAGACAGGTTACGCCCCCCCACTCCAGTGGATGTGGTGGCAATGATTCCATTGTTGAACAGATACCCTGACCACAAAGCGGCCACCCTACTCCAGGAAGGTTTTTCTAAAGGTTTTAGGATCCCGGCCGGGGGATACACAGGCAGTGCGCACTGTAGAAATCAATTATCAGTCAAACACAATCCGGCTGTTGTGGCCGCCAAAATTGACAAAGAGCTTTCCTTAGGCAGGATAACTGGCCCTTTTCCCGCAGTGCCAGTACCCAATTTTGTGTGTTCCCCACTGGGAGTTGTCCCCAAGAAAGAGAAGGGGCAATTCAGATTGATTCATAACCTGTCAGCGCCAAAGGGGGCGTCACTGAATGATGCCATTGACGAAGGTATCTGTAGTGTTAAGTACGCCTCTTTTGATCAGGCTGTTACCTTATTGCAGGCCACTGGACCCGGGGCGCTGATGGCGAAATCAGACATAGAATCCGCCTTCCGCCTCCTCCCAGTCCACCCGGCGGACCAGCATCTTTTAGGTTTCACCTTTAGAGATAGGTTCTACATGGACAAATGCATGCCTATGGGTTGTTCTATTTCTTGCGCCTACTTTGAGATGTTTAGTTCATTTCTTGAATGGGCCATGAGACAAGTGACGGGCCATCAAAGGGTCATGCATTACTTAGATGATTTCCTCTTCCTCGGTACAGCGGGATCTCAGGAGTGCGCACTGGCATTGCAGGAATTTTGCGTGCTCATGCGGGCTTTTGGGGTCCCGCTTGCGCCTGGGAAGACGGTGGGCCCGACCACCTGCTTGGAATTTCTGGGCATCGAGATTGACTCAATGGAGAGATGTTGTAGACTACCCAGGGACAAGGTGTGCAAATTCAAGGCATCGCTACAGTTATGCCTCCGGAAGGAGAAGGTCACTTTGCAGCAATTACAGGAGGTGGTAGGGCAATTGAATTTCGCACTAAGAATCATCCCAATGGCTCGCCCCTTCTCTCGCTCCATCGCGCATGCGATGGGGGGGCTGAAGGAAAAGCACCACCGCACGCGCCTATCGTCTGAAATTCGCCAGGATATGCTCATTTGGATGGCATTCCTGGAAGATTTTAACGGTAGGGTGGTCTGGCCCGGCCCGCTCACGACATCGGCGGAGTTGGGATTATGGACTGATGCGGCCGGTAGTGTGGGCTTTGGTGCCATCCTAGGGAATAGGTGGGTCGCTCAACAATGGCCAGAAGAATGGAACACATGGGGCTTGCTCAGCAACATTGGCTTCCTGGAACTTTTTCCAATATGGGTGGCACTGATGGTTTGGCCCGAACACCTATGTAACCAATCAGTGGTGTTTTGGTCAGATAACATGACAGTGGTGGAATGTATCAATCAGCAGGGGGCGCGGTGTCCTTTCATACTTCGTCTGATCAAAGAAATTGTTCTGCGGTGCCTTAAACTGAATGCTAATTTTAGAGCCAAACATGTCCCTGGTGTTTTAAACAATGCTGCTGACTCCCTTTCTCGCTTCAAAATGCAGGTTTTCAGGGAACATCTCCCCACAGCAGACCCCTCGCCAGCACACTTCCCAGCAGTACTTTGGCAGATTGGTGCCCCAGATTACAGGACCTCGTGGTCGCTAGCCTAGCCCCCAGGACCAAGACGGCTTACGAAGGGGCGTTTCTGTCTTATTGTTCTTTCTTGGGGCCACAGTGGGAAGTGCTTTGGGCGAAGGAGGATGGGTTTGCAGCCTATTTAGAATGGATGCACAAAGAGGGGCGCTCAGTGGCAGCGGCGACCAGACATAGGGCAGCAGTGTCATTCTTCGCTCAAGCTAGGGGCTTCAGGGATCCCACTAATACCTTTATGATACGCAAGGCTTTAAGGGGATGGCGCCGTATTCAGGGACACCAGAAGGATAAGAGGAAGCCCATGGGGTTGGCCCGGCTAACAGCCTTACTGGGCACGCTGGAGGTTGTTTGTAACTCGGAGTGGGAAGTGCTTCTTTTTAAGGCGGCATTCTCCCTGGCATTTTATGGGGCGCTGAGAATTAGTGAACTTGTGGCAGGATCCAAGTCTGACATATTAGGTGGCTTGCAGAAGGCTGGGGTGACTATAAGGGGTGACACCATGTGGGTGATTATCCAGAAATCAAAGACCGATCAAGAAGCTAGGGGTCACACCATAGTTCTGCAACGGGCACCCGCCAACCCGTGCTGCCCGGTGAGGCACGTAGAAGCACTCATGGGATGGATGGTCGGTTCAGCAGGCAGGGCGTTGCTCTGTCACGCCGACGGGAGCCCCTTGACCAGGTATCAATTCAGGAGAGTGTTCGAAATAGGGGTTACAAAAGCAGGTCTTGATCCTAGAGATTTTGGATCTCATTCCTTCAGGATTGGGGCAGCAACTGAGGCGGTGGCGGGGGGCCTCCCGGTGGAAAGAGTGAAGACAATTGGAAGGTGGTCATCAGACTGCTATAAACGTTATGTTCGGATTGACATGCTATGATTACTTGTCACTCACGCTTGGTCTCTTTCCGCTCTCTTACAGTTTCTCAGACCTGTTACGCAGGGGAGGAATTTGTCGTCGGGCACCGCCAAGATTCATCGGCACGGAGCGGCGAACAGGAAGCAACAAAGAACAATGTCTGGATTGTCGGTCATTCATATGTGAAGCGAGCGGAATGTGTATTCCTGTCAGGTGATAAGAAAGAAAGGGCGGCACAACTAGGGTTGAATATCACGTTCTTTGGCAGAGGTGGGTTGTGTCTTCACGAGTTTAGGGGTTTCTTCCAAGGGCTGTTAGCACGCCAGCGGTCTCCACCGTCAGTGGTGATACTTCACCTTGGGGAGAACGACTTGGCAACACTGGGCAGGCGCATCTTGATTGAAGAGATTATCTCAACAGCGGGTTGGATAGCTAGGACCTGCCCCGGGTGCACGCTAGTATGGTCACAACTCATACCTCGACTTCAGTGGCGGGGGGGTCATTCGGTCAGGGCGTTGAATCACTCGGTAAAGAGGATCAACACACGGTTGGATAGGTTGTTTCGAACCCCCGTGTTACAGTCAATACCTCATGGGTGCATCTGGGGTCACAAGTATTACTTGAAGGACGGGGTTCATTTGACAGAAGAGGGTAATGTCCTATGGTCTGACAATATCTGGGCTTGGCTAGAGGGCTGGGATAGGAGGAGTGTGTCCTTAGGCAGGGGATAGAGGGGGAGGCCAGATCGTCGGTTAACAATACTGGCCTGTGGCGGTAAGGTCATTATCGGTGAGCACATATTTGAGGTCTGAGGGGGCGGGCATCATCCTATGGAGGTTCCCGCCCGGGGGGAGGGGCCTGCGGGCCACTCCCAGTACTCCAGGGGCAAGGTAATATGCAAAGGAGCGCGGGTAGGAGTAGTTCACGCTTTCCTTAGGCTGGTAGCCACCCCGCGCGCGTGGACTCATGACGCCACCGGCGCAGAGTAAGGGCCCTCCTTTAGTGGGTAAATGGAGTTTGGGGCGTAGACCGGGCAATTCCCGGGGTAACACTGCGCATGCGCACTTCTAGGGGGAAGGCGCAGCTTGTAGGACCTGACACCGGTAGTGACCCTGCCATATGGCCAGAAATGTACAAAAATCAAGGTAGGATGTTTAGTTTAAGCTAGGAACAACTTGTATTAGAGTTTTGTTAAGGTCAGGCTCTCAAACTTGTTGATAACAATTGTATAACTGAATGTCCTGCTGATTTTTGTATTCATTGTTGATTATGCAATTAAAACCTTTTTTAATTTCATACTTTAATAAATACGGCCGGGCGACTAGCGCCCGCCTTCCAAAAAGTAAAACACGTCTCGTGTCCACGTTCCTGGGTGTTGGGTGCCGGATTGGGGGGGAGGCGGCAGCTAGTCGCTGACCATGTGACAGTGTCTGCTTGGGTATCTATATGGCTGTTAACTCCCCATGCTGTGGTATTCAATGCAGTTGTTGATCTGTCCTGCATAACAACATTAAAAAAAAATGCAACATTATGTATATTAATCCTGCGTGGTCGAGCAAATGTCGGATATTTTCACGAAGAAACTGGATGTGCTCCAGATGTAACCACTGCTGGTTAATCCAGTTCAGTGCTTGCAGCCCCATGTTCTGCTCAACACTTCTTGTCAACACAGGAAAAGGACATCATTCTGCAGGGATGTCCGCTCATTGTCTTCTTCCTTCTAGTAGAAGTCTGAGTGCAGGACTATCTAGAGAGGAGACAGGAAACAAAGTGACAGAGTGGTAGACATTATATTTTCCCGCTGTACTTCAGTGTTAGCAGGGACATCTTAAGGATATAGGGGATCCTGTGCAAGATAGTTTTAGGGGCCCCCTGTTTGGAGCAACTTTGAATTTATTGCCTCATTTCAGTTCACTCAAGCCCTCTTGATGCCAAATAATATTAAATATGTGATAACCCTTCAAAAACGGAGGAGATAAAAAAACAGCTAAAGGTTCAAGTTGCCGGATACCAGCCAGCCCAATAGTACCAAGATAAAGCTTGAACAAGTATTGTTAAAGCCATTTCTTTTTGCAGTAAGACACTAAAATGTTTTACATGCAACAATAACTTTTTATGTGGAAAACAGGGCCTCTTTTAAGTTTTTTTTGCCGGGGAGCGGTAGACCTTGCTGCTGCGCTGCCATACGGCAAAAAAAAGGGCAGGAATTAGATACGGCACATTCCTGTACTTTTCCCGTGCACCGGTGCGCCAATGCAGTCACCTTTGCACCATGGTGCAAGGGTGCCACGTTGGCTTTACGTGGCCTTATAAATATGCCAGTGGCACATTGCACCACCAGGACGCCAAAAAAGTGATGCTGCGGCAGCGCAAAAGTGCCGGTAGGGCTTCGTAAATGTGGGCCACCATATCCAACCTGCTTTTTACTTCCCTTGTGGGAAAGGCACACTAAGGGTGACTTGTTCGAGTTTTAGTTGACTAGTACATAATATTAAAGTAAGACATATGCAGATAAGACTTGAAATGTAGCTTTAATTACTAAACATCTGTAATCATAAATAAATACTCTTCCACTAATGGTGCTCTTGCTTAAACCGTTAGAATGAAAGTGCTGTTCTGAGGATTTTCACCATTCCATTCGTAAACATCTAATTACTTTCTCCTGATTACTCTTACCCTGACTTGTCCCTCTATTCCTCTATATATGTGTCAACCTCTCTGGCCAGACAGTTACATGTGTCTCTGCTGAGTAAGAGAAATGGAGCGGGCAGAATGCAAAAGATGCAGAGGGCCATAAAGAAAGAGAAGTGAAGCGGAGCGAGAAGGTGATAGAGATAGAGAAGATGTAGAAAGATACATGAGGTAGAGTGAGAAGGAAGGTTAATAAAGAAAGGTGAGGTAGCCGGAAGGAAACATAAGAAGAGGTAGGAAGAGGAAGATACAGGTATAGAAAGCAAGGGAGATAAATAGTTAAGGTTTTAGAGTAAGGTAGAGAGGTAGAGAAAGAAATAGATAAGGAGAAGGAAATGTAGAAAGAAGCAGAGTTATACAGAACTCCAAGGGGTGCGGTAGAGAGAGAGGTAATCTAAAAAAAGAGGAATTTGAGAAAGCTGGAGGCGGCAAGAAGTAGGCTTTGATAAAGAGGTTTGGGGAAAAACAGTAATGATAGATAGAATGCAAAATGAGAAAAGGTAACAAAAAAATGAGTCAGGTAAAGCAAGAAGTTGGAAAAGAAAAAAAGTAGATGGAGGAGGGAAGGAGAGAAGGAGACACTTGGAGTACAGAGAAATGAGGAAGATGAATTAAATTGTCCTGTTTCCAGTGCAATTGTAAAGCAAATATTAGGCATTTCTAGACAGACTAGAACCCTTTTCATTGTTGTATTTAAAAGGTGCATTTTATTTTAACCGGTTTCTGATTTTGTTTGAAGGCATGTTTACACCCCTTTACGGACTCATTTTAACGTGTTCTCTGGTGTGAAGAAGGAATGTAGAAGTGTAAATGAAGGGACATATTTCAGAAAGCTTAAAGGGGGTGAGCAGCAAGGGTGCCAGAAGTGAGAAAGATGAGAAATTGAATGAAAAGTTGGATGGCGTGCCTAATTTAGTTATGGAGATGAAGAATGGATGCGGAAACATAGCTCTCATTGGTGTAATGAACATGCACATTGTGATCATGGATTATGGTTCATTATACAGTGCACTTTCTAAGGAAATCTGTGACAAGACGCTTAGAGAGAAATGAGTGATCTGAAACATTCAAACACACACACACACACACACACTCACACATATATGACGAAGGCACAAGAACAGCCAGAAATGCATCCGCCACTTTCCAGAATAAAGCCTCCAAAGGTCTCCCCTTGGGTCTCTCCTCTCTTTTTTTTGGAAGGAGTGTTTTCCTGCATATATATATATATATATATATATATATATATATATATATATATATATATATATATATATATATATATATTCACTGAAAAAACCATAGGTTATACACCATATATAGTTAGGAATTAGCATTTAAAAAACCTTATTTTACTCACACAAAACCATTGAAATTCCATATATAGTTAGTTGCACTAACTATATATCGCGCACCCGCAATCCACTGCTGATCATGTCACATATTACATCATTCATGACATGGTCAGTGACATCACTGATGACATCACTGATGACATCTCAAATGACATCACTGATGACATCTCAAATGACATCACTGATGACATCTCAAATGACATCACTGATGAGATCACTGATGACATCATCCAGTGACTGTGTGTTTCTGTAAAGTTTAAATATGTTTTACATATTGAAGAATGAGTAGATGTATAAGTGTCTGGACGAAGGATTTAGTAGGTGCATGACTGAATGTATGAGTGAGTGATTAAATGTGTCTCACTGAGTGCATGGGTTAGTGAGTAAACTGTCTTAATTTGTGCATCATTATGTCTGTTGTTCTGTAAACTGCTGCATGTGTTGATCAGTAGCTATATGATTAACTATATGGGTTATTGATTGATTGTCCAAGTATTTGTATAGGAGACTGAGTGTGTGTGTGGCTGGCTGGGAGGTGTGTGACTCTGTGCAGATCAATGTGTACTTGTATCAATGATTGTATAAGAAAGTAAGTATGTGTTAGTATATGTTTGAAAATGTAAGGTGCTCTATGTTTAACTGTATAGACAAGAAAATGGAAGTGTGATTGATTCTTTACAGGACTGACTAGGTGTGTGAGTAACTCCATGGATGAGTGGCAGAGTGTAAGTGTCTGTATAGGTGTATGAGTGCATATGATAGTGTTGTAAAGATGAGTGATTGTATGTATGAATGATTGTATGGGTGAATGAGTGAATGTGTGTGTAGACGTAGGAATCAGTGAGTACGTATGTAGTAACTAGTATTGGTGTGTCAATGGTTTCAAAAATTATACTCTGTATTTAACACTGGGTGAAACAGAGGTTATATTAAAACGTGAGGAGATGCATTGTATTGTCACATGAATGATATCATCAGTGATGTGGTCATTGATGTCAAATGAGATGTCATCAGTGATCTCATCAGTGATGTCATTTGAGATGTCATCAGTGATGTCATCAGTGATGTCACTGACCATGTCATGAATGATGTAATATGTGACATGATCAGCAGTGGATTGCGGGTGCGCGATATATAGTTAGTGCAACTAACTATATATGGAATTTCAATGGTTTTGTGTGAGTAAAATAAGGTTTTTTAAATGCTAATTCCTAACTATATATGGTGTATAACCTATGGTTTTTTCAGTGAATTTTCAAGGTTTTGTAAATGCTAATTCCTAACTATATATGGTCTATAACCTATGGTTTTTTCAGTGAATTTCAATGGTTTTTTAATAGCAAATATCATAAGCTGTCGAATGTCAAGTACGTGGTAAGTGAAAACATTTTCGTGTTTATGCACACTGATCTGCTTTGAATGGTGCCCCCCCCCCTCATTTCTATTAGGAGTACTCTCTCTTTGCAGATAGTGAAAGGTAGTTAACGCAGGCCTTTGCCCCCGTTGTAATCCGTCGTGCCTGCTTCTCTCTCCATTTGATTGATTGTTATCCAAGTATTTACTGTTTTAGAATTAGTTCTCTTTGGTTCATTCTCTATTTACAAACAAACACAGAGTCGCAATACTCTGTTTAGTCTTTGCAGATAACGAAAAATCGTGTAAAAAAAAAGAAAAGGAATCGAGCAAAATCAGTAGGCCACTAATGGGATCTCTTTTTGACCTCGCTAAAATAGAAACATTAGGAACAACCCCTCATGACAAATACAAAACTAGTGAGATGAACTGAACTCCACACAATGATGGCTGCAAAACAGCTCGGCTCCGCCACCCACCCCGCCCAAAATAACGATAAAGAGCGGCTGCCATGATTGGTTGCGGAATGGCCACAACGGAGCTACGAAATGGTGCTGCTCTCATGCTAACCCCAGCTTCGGTCTGAAACATCCAGAAACACTGTAGACTACCAATTCGATCAGTTCCGGTAGCGCCCCAATGTAACCCGGTAGAGAAGAACTAGCCCTCCCCTCTTTGACTGATGGTTCTTGTTGCCTGTCCTTTCTGTTGTCATTTAACAGAACTATTTAGCCTGCTGAAAGGGGTTGTGTTTCGACCGCTGGTTGGTGGAGACATTTTGACTATATTCTGGACCTGCGTTGTCGCGTAATGCGTCATATGACGCGCCGCGTTAGCGCATCCGGAAGTCATCCGGGGCGCGCAGCGCGTAACGTAAGCATAACAAGTCATGTGACTTGTTAATAAAACTTTTCATTGGTTCATTTTACTTTTCTTATTCTAATGATGAAAGCCTTGGTCATATCACCTAAAAATTACGCTTTTAATTACTTCCGAACATTATTTTCTCTTAAATATATGTTATAATGTTCCAGGCTAATGTACTTTCCCGGAAATTTTACAACTGTCCTGCAAGTAAAATATATTCTTTTTTCGAGAAAAAGAGCGTTTCTTCGTCCCATGACGGAGCCGTTGAGCAAAAGAGGGTCGACCTGCTGTCTTAGTCGCCGATACGCCTGAATATGAGATTCTTATCGATCACTTTATGTTGCAGGAATAGAAAACACAACAGCCCTTGACCATTTATCTTTACTGCGTTCCTTCGTATTATACCTTTTACCCTTCATGTAATTGGTCTGCTTTATTTCACTTGCCTTTTAATGATTCTAAAACAGTGACTATTATTAAAAACTTTACCAATGTATACACTACTACCATGTTTTCTTTTAAAAACCTTTATTGTGAAAATTTCATTATACAAATACGAGCCTATAACCACGTGGGCCTGCCACGGAGCAAACTGTAATCGTATATGATGAATAGACATTTACACTGTAGAGGAACGTAACGGGCGGGCCATTAGGTTGCAAAAACTAAGGTGTCTAACAGTTACGGAATCGGTGGACGTACATTTTATAATTAAAATACGACAGGGCCAGTTACAATAAAATTATCTAGATATACATTTGCGGGCAAGTACCATGGGTGACGTTAATTCGAATTTTCAACAGTACAGTAATCAATAACACATCAGAACTTAATATCAATAGGGATGTCGAAATATTCAATCAATTCTCGTCCCCGCCCGCCATGTGCTTCAAAACTGCATACGTATCTCGTGATTTCAAGGTTCTGCAACCAGTACACAACAAGGAGTTACGAGTCCCATTTATTCCGGCGCCATTTTGGGCGAGGACGGGCAGGTCCAGGATATAGTCAAAATGTCTCTACCAACCATCGACTATGATGATGTTCATATGCTGTATTTATTAGAGTAACACTCATCTGCCCACATGAAATTAATTTACCACAATCTAAACATGTCATTTTAATCTTTCCAAAGTTCTTCTAAATATTTGGGACCGTTTCCCTTGCCTCTGAAGCTCTCAGTGCCACTTCTTTGATGAATGTACTAGCAGGTCAGGGGTTCTCCTCCAAATCTCTCTTTTATGCAGCACTATAATTAATTGGTGCCACCTCTCCATATGACGATGCATGGTATAGTTACCACAACTATATATTTTTTCGGTTCCTCTGGAGAGTTCATCGTGGCAGATGAAGCGTGTAACATACCGGGCATTTACCTTTTTTTGCATGTACAGGAAAGGAAAAAAAAATCGAGCGTTCGAGTTCTTAGGTGTCCCAGGGCCATTTTAGTGGACCAGGCCCAAATCCAAAGAACAGCTATCTCACAGGCTAATGGGGCGACCCACGCCGAGTTTCAGCATTGTAGGATGACCACACAAGTACAGCAACTTGCTAGACATCACCTCGGTGCCATCCGGATCTCGGCGCCCCACTGCAGATGAAGTGCCTCTCAACTATGAAACCACCACGGTGACATCCGGATCTTGGCGCGTTGTGCTGCCTTCGGCCTATTCGCACATCGGTCCGCTACTGACGCCATCTCACAGGCTAATGGGGTGACCCACGCCGAGTTTCAGCATAGTAGGATGACCACACCAACTTGCTAGACATCACCTCGGTGCCATCCGAATCTTGGCATCTCAACGCCTAGTGGTATCTTCCACACAGAAAATATTGTTACGCTGCCTTTGGCCCCATTCGCACATCAGTCCGCAACTTAGACATCACCTCGATGCCATCCGGATCTTGGCATCTCAGCGCCTTGTGGTGTCAGTCAGAAAATATTGTTGCGCTGCCTTTGGCCCCATTCGCACATCAGTCCGCTACTGACACCATCTCACAGGCCAATAGGGCGCCCCACGCCGACTTTTACCATTGTACGATGGCCACACCAGTGGCACAACTTCCTAGACATCACCTCGGTGCCATCCGAATCTTGGCATCTCAACGCCTAGTGGTATCTTCCATACAGAAAATCTTGTTACGCTACCTTTGGCCCCATTCGCACATCGGTCCGCAACTTAGACATCACCTCGGTGCCATCCGGATCTTGGCATCCCAGCGCCTTGTGGTGTATTCTCTTCAGAAAATATTGTTGAGCTGCCTTTGGCCCCATTCGCACATCCGTCCGCAACTTACACATCACCTCGGTGCCATCCGGATCTTGGCATCTCAGCGCCTTGTGGTGTCTTCTACTCCGAAAATATAGTAGAAAATATTGTTGCGCTGCCTTTGGCCCCATTCACACATCAGTCCGCTACTGACACCATCTCACAGGCCAACAGGGCGCCCCACGCCGACTTTTACCATTGTACGATGGCCACACCAGTGCCACAACTTGCTAGACACCACCTCGGTGCCATCCGGATCTTGGCATCTCAGCGCCTTGTGGTGTCTTCAAATCAGAAAATATTGTTGCGCTGCCTTTGGCCCCATTCGCACATCGGTCCGCTACTGACGCCATCTCACAGGCCAACGGGGCGCCCCACGCCGACTTTCAACATTGTAGGATGGCCACAGAAGTGCGACAACTTACTAGACACCACCTCGGTGCCATCCGGATCTTGGCGCGTTGTGCTGCCTTCGACCTATTCGCACATCGGTCCGCTACTGATGCAAACTCACAGGCCAACGGGGCGCCCCACGCCGACTTTCAGCATTGTAGGATGGCCACACCAGTGCGGCAACTTACTAGACACCACCTCGGTGCCATCCGGATCTTGGCGCGTTGTGCTGCCTTCGGCCTATTCGCACATCGGTCCGCTACTGACGCAAACTCACAGGCCAACGGGGCGCCCCACGCCGACTTTCAGCATTGTTGGATGGCCACACCAGTGCGACAACTTACTAGACACCACCTCGGTGCCATCCGGATCTTGGCGCGTTGTGCTGCCTTCGGCCTATTCGCACATCGGTCCGCTACTGACGCAAACTCACAGGCCAACGGGGCGCCCCACGCCGACTTTCAGCATTGTAGGATGGCCACACCAGTGCTGCAACTTCCTGGACACCACCTCGGTGCCATCCAGATCTTGGCGCGTTGTGTTGCCTTCGGCCTATTCGCACATCGGTCCGCTACTGACGCCGCCTCACGTGCCAACGTATTTTCTCCTAATTTTACACCCTATGCCGCATAACAGGTCATGTGACTTGTTTATAAAACTTTTCATTGGTTCATTTTACTTTTGGTTTCCTAATGATGGAAGGCTTGATCATGTGACCTAAAAACAACACTTTTCATAGGATGAAAACTTTTTTTTTTCCCCAAACGATGAAAGCCCCACCTTGTTTCTGGATGTTTCAGACTGAAGCTGGCGTCAGCATGAAAGCACCACCATCTCGTAGCTCAGTCGTGGTCATTCCGCGAGCAATCATGGCAGCCGCTCCCCACCAGAAGCCTGCAGGAGTCGGAGCCCCCAAAACTTTTGATGAATTCTCAAGGCGGAGGGGACGCTTTCGAGAATGAGGTCCAAGACCTAGCAGACAAGCGTCCGATTTCCAAGGTGTCCCAGGGCCATTTCAGTGGACCAGGCCCAAAAAGGAAACAGCCTGCCGCCATTTTGAGAGTCCTGTGACAGCCGCCTATCGCTGCACCGCAAGAGTGGGCGCAACTCAGCTGAATTGCGGCTTTTGACACAGTGGACCAAAAACGGACGGAATGGCAACTGAAACGTTAAAGGGGCGCCCCACTACAACAGATGACACTCCACCTGGAGAGGCCCGTTCACGCCGCCTCCCCCGGGGCGCTCCACGCCGTTATTCGGAGCAGCATTGTAGGATACCAAAACCAGTGCGGCAACTTACTGGACATCACCTTGGTGCCATCGTTCTGCTGCCTTGGAACTATTCGCGCAACAGTTTGCTACTGATGACCCACCCCCCGCGACGCCCCATGCCGTTATTTGCTGGGTGGCAACTTACTAGACATCACTTTCGTGTCATCTAGATTTCAACGCGTTCTGCTGCCTTGGAACTATTCGCACAACAGTTTGCTACTGATGACCCACCCCCCGCGACGCCCCACGCCGTAAATCTGGACGTTGTGCTGCGTTGGGACTATTCGCACAGCCGACCGCTACTTCGTTGTTTTTCCCTAAAAATGTTTATATGTTATTACTATTTTTGTTTTCTTGTATATATTTATAAATTATTAAAGTTTTATAATCTTACTACTTTGTCGGAGTGCTATATATTTTTAATGTGACACATAATTGTAAAAACTTTGATGTACAAACAGTCATCCCTGGAATCTTCCGCTTCAGGCTCGGTCCCCTCCCCAATCACAATACAGGATGGTTTTCAGATAATAGCAACGCTTCTGCTGTGACGAATCTCATCGAGTGTGGGCCTTGATCTACTATAACTCCTTTGAAGAGGGGTGATTCTTTACAGCTGTGGCCATAAACTACATCTGCAGGGCTAGCTGATACCCTAGGACCAGCCTGGACAATCGGACACAGAGGAAAAGGAGTGTCAGAGGGTGCGGTAGTGAATAGGGCGAAAGGGAGGTGTCGGGCGGGCACAGGGTGTGATTCTCAGGGAACAGCAGCGCAGATGGGGGAGGTTTATTACCCATGCATAAGACAGAGAGCGGGGGTGACCACTGCCTGGGGGAGATGTTTGCGAGGGTGGGGAGCCATGCTAAGGATCGACAGCGTGCACAGAGTGGGTCTGGTCAAGGCATCTAAAATGGCTGCCGTGCACGACAAAAGTGTGGCATTTGAAAAAAGACAAGATGGCGCAGACAATGTTTTTCAACACTTCCTGATTTCCTTCGAATCGAACGTTAACAGACGTTGGGGCATATTACCAAAGTTAAGCGATATTTATCCCTAACGATGCTTAGCAACGATTTTTTTACCGTCAGAAATTATCGCAGATAAACCTTGCTATTATCAAGGTTTATCGGAAATACGATAAAAAACGACCGCAATGCATTAATATCGCTGAAAACTCAGCGATATTCATGCATTACCGAGCTAATGCTCTTAGCCATGTTATCCACCTCCCATTGGATAACATGGCTAAGAACTGCTCAGGGCAGGTGGTAGCTTTTAGAGATATTCGCCCTTATCTCGAATATTTCCAAAAGTTGATAATAGGAGATAGCGATGTTAGCGACTGTTTCCAGTCGCTAACATCTTGGCATGCCCACTTTGCATGTCATTAGTGATAAATATCACTCACATGCAAAGTGGGGCCCAAGATGGTCGCTATCTTCTACTAGCCGTCGCTAACTGGTGTTAGCAACAGCTAGGTAATACACATATAATTTTATCTCCGCGAAGCGGAGCGCTGTTACAGATATATATCTTGTTTCTGAACGTTAATTTCTCAAAATGCACTGAAGCACATATATTGAGACCTAGCAAAGGCACATCGGGCTACCAGTCCCTACAATTTTGCCAAGTTTCGTGCAAATCCATTCAGCTGTTCGATCCTACCGAGAGACAAGATGGCGGCCGCTACGGACTGTTTGGAATGTTTACAGACACCGGAGAGCCAATCAGCTTCGCTTCGCAAAGCTCCGTAACGCGAAAAGTACGCGAAGCGGTGCGCTGTTACAGATATATACCTTTTTTTGAACGTTAATTTCTCAAAATCCACTGGAGCACATATATTGAGATCTAGCAAAGGCACATCGGGCTACCAGTCCCTACAATTTTGCCAAGTTTCGTGCAAATCCATTCAGCTGTTCGATTATTATTATTTTTATTTTTTTTTGCCCCGCGGGGCCCTTTTAAAACCTCCACATCAAACCTAGGGGGTGAGCGACAATGTACTATGCCCCCTTATGGTCATTTGCCCCTTCGCTTCGGCCTCCTCTTGTCTCTCGATCCTACCGAGAGACAAGATGGCGGCCGCTACGGACTGTTTGGAATGTTGACAGACGCCGGAGAACCAATCAGCTTCGCTTCACAAAGCTCCGTTGCGCGAAAAGTCCGCGAACCAGAGCGCTGCCCGGTCCGCTGTTACAGATATATATCTTTTTTTAAACGTTAATTTCTCAAAATCCACTGGAGCACATATATTGAGACCTACAAAAGGCACATCGGGCTACCAGTCCCTACAATTTTGCCAAGTTTCGTGCAAATCCATTCAGCCGTTCGGGCTAAAAGTGAGGCCAACCGCCCTATGGAAAACTCAATGTTAAAAACACGTTTTGAGACCCCCCTTTTTTCTCGGCCCCCACTGGACGAACCCCCCCCAAATTTTCAAGGGCTGCTCAGAAACAAAATGTGCCATTTTCCTGAAAATTTCAGCCAATTCCGTCCACAAACGCCAAAGTTATTAGACATAGAATTTTCAAAGAACCCATAGAGAAAAAATCCTAACTATATATACCTACTGGCGACCGCCAGTAGGTAATATATATATATATATATATATATATATATATATATATATATATATATATATATATATATATATATAAATGTCCTACTGGTGGTCGCCATTAGGTAGTTATAGTTAGGACCAAGTGTCCATACGAAGAGCATTTGTTGTTTAGCTTAAAACTTTGGCGTCGTTTGATGAATCTTCATCAAATTTTCCAAACTAATTCTTTGATCATATTAGTTCCGCTTTTGAAAGTTTGGGGGGGATTCGTCAAGGGGGGGGGGGGCGAGAAAAAAGGGGGGGTCCTAAAACAAGTTTTCTCCATATTAATTTCCACAGGAAACTTTAGACAAGGCTACAGGTCGAACAGGTGAACGGAATTACCCCACATTTGGCAGGGAGAAGGGTCTTGGTCTAGAAAGCACGCTTTTGTTTATTTGGTGTAAATCCATTCAGTAGTTTTTAAGAAATATCGAAATTTACAGATATCAATATTTGGGAATTCTGCCATTTGATTGGCTGAGGCGTTACGAACACGAGCTTGCTGCTTATTGGCTGCGAACGGTTGCAACTAGGACGTGTTGGCAGCCATTTTGTGTTAACGTTGAAGCGAGTAAGGGGATAAAAGGGCAAAATAAGTAGGAAAGAGGAGGGTAGGAGCACTGTGAGATCTGTGGAGTGGTTAGGGTGTTCTATAGAGGGAGTGTAAAGTGAAGTATTTACCCCTACTGGTGTGAAAGTGCTGTTTTGCCCACAGTGAGATGGTGGTGAGGTGAGGTGCCGGTTCACTCGGGAATGAAAGCGTGTGCCTAAAGCGTGAGCTGAGTGCTATAAACTGATGTGCTCTGGGCGCTGTAGTATACTGGCCAAAGCAATGTATTTACCCCTTACGGTGTGAAAGTGTTGTTTTGCTCACAGTGAGATGGTGCTGAGGTGAGGTGCCAGTACACTCGAGGATGAAAGCATGCACCTAAAGCGTGAGCTGAGAACTGTAAACTGATGTGCTCTTGGCACTCTAGGATACTGGCCGCTGTAGCATACCTGTGTTAGTAGTGTTAGTATGCGTTTATGCTACACAGGGAGTGGGAAGCGAACTACTCACCCCTACCGGTCTGAAGACTCAAATGAAGTGTTTTAGCATGGAGGAATAAAGAAATAATCGTGAAGAATGTAATGCAGAATGTTGCAATGCCACAGAAGACAAATGGTGAAATCAGGTGTGTCTAAGAAAGTGGCTGTGTGTAATAAAGAGATGGAGTTTGAAAGTTATATAAAAAGTGTGTTTATTTAAGTGTCATAAATGGACCCACTGGTGCAGGAGCTAAGGCATGGAGCTGAGGTAAACTCCAACCGCTTTTGCTGTATACAAAACATAAGCTCCCGCATCATTGAATTCCACATTACATGTTAAAGTTCCATGTGACATAAACAATACCCATTAGACTTGAATGACTAAAATGTCTAAAATGAAAATAAAGGTAGGATACCATTACCACATGTATCCTTTAAGAAAACAAACAACAACAAAAAATTGCAAAATGTAATCATCAAACTTCTTAGATACCCTGGTACTCTTTTTTTGTAATACAAAATTATCAACAGTACAACAGTCTGCAATATCTTGGTACAGTACATTCAATCTGCTTCGTGTCAGAATTGGTAATAATTCTACCCACATTGGAACTTTGAGGAGGAACACAAACATTGCGCTTCTGAGAAGCACATTCGGTACCCTTCTGGTCAAACCATACATTGTGTTTAGCTGTTTCAAAAAAACATTCTTGTGCAGAGAGCTAAGGTATTGAGCTGAGGCAAACTCCAACCGCTTCTGCTGTATTCAAACTGAAGCTCCTGCATCAGTGAATTCCATATTACATGTTACAGTTCCATGTGACATAAACAATAGCTATTAGACATGGATGAGTAAATTCTATAATGAAAATAAAGGTAGGATACGATTACCACAGTGTGCTAACTAGTTCCTAAACAATGTCGTGTTTTTTGATCTTGATCGCCAGCTTGCGAGCAGAGGCTGAGGATGTGTACATTTCTGTGAAAGGGCTTCGTGGATAACAGGCAGGCAGAGAGACGTGTGCACTAAAAATAGACATGGTTTCAAAATGGATGTCGGGTTTAGGCTAATTTAGCAAGTAAATAGCGTAGTTGTATAGGCCATACATCACCGATCTCTGGTTAGAGTGGAGACGTAAGGGGCAATAATGAAAACAGAGTTCAAATGCCTGAGCATACTTAGAAAGTTATTATATGAAAGTAGTACAATTGAAGTGTATTAAAATTTTTTAAAGGAAATAGTAAAAAAGATGGAAAATTTCAACAGAAGAATAACGTGAGTTTCTGACAAGTCTTGGAGATTGCAGTACGGAAGTTCTTCAGTGGCTTGAGATGTGTAATGTTCCAAGAGGTCATTGTTGCCATCGTGTAAGAAAAGCGAAGCTATACCATTCATATCCTCGAAGGGACAGTAATGTTCCTCGAATGTTGGAGCGGCAATTTGAATTGCCAGGCAATCTGCGATGTTGTGAAAGGTCGTATGTTGCAGGAGATCTTTCTCAGCTGCGCAGAAATCCCATTCCGCCACAATACCTTTTTGCGTTGAATCCGACATTTCTCCACTGCCTGAACAATCAAGTTCATGTTTTTCAAGATACTGCATTACCTGCTAGATTTCGGGAGCGATTGTTGGGATGTTGGCAAGGCATACATACATTCGCCAGTTGAATGGTCAAGTTTTGCAATAAAAAGATGGTTGCACACAGATTACATATGTGTAAATAAATGTCATGTTATAGCTGGCTCCGATAATAGATAGAGGGAGGCAGCCGAAAAGTAGTTCAATTTTTTCACGGTATTGATGTAGCTTCGCGTAGAGGTGTATTCTGCCGGACATGCTTGTTACCACAGAGAGCGCAGACATTTTTTACAAGCAAAAATAGTAGTAGGGTGGCCGCACAGAGAGCGAGAATTATGGACACTGTTCCTGTTAATCCAGAGATGATCGAATGAATGAAGTCTGGTATTATACCAAAAACAGTTTGAAAGCCTGTGATTAGTTCAGAGGAGACCATGTTAAACAAGTGTGCCAGACCTTGAGTGTGAGATGTGTTGAAAATTGTATAACAATTCACAAAGTGTAATGGGAGGTTCGAATATAAAAGGGACTGTATTTTACTTGAAGTTCGTGCTATCTGCAGTCGATAAATTTCTTTTGCAGAAGTGAGGAACACTTCTGTTCTCAACAAAAAGCGCTTTAGTTTGGTTACTTTAATGAAATCTGTTTTCAAAGTAGGGATTGAAGGCCAAGTTGAAGTTTGGGAGTTACTTTGTGTGGGTGGGAATAGACATTGCCACAGGAAGTTACTCGGTTTGAAACAGTAAGGACATACGGTATGCCAGCTCACATTCCGTAGGAGTGCATGTTATCGAGAAGCAGATAACTGTCATTAGAAAGCTGTGTGAATGTTGGTCTGATTGTGGGAGTTGGCGTGCTTTCAAGAAAGCATGCAGAATTGGGGGCTGTAAGCTTAGAAGCGTTGCGCAGGTGGACATTCTTGCATAGTAATGAATGACTGCCATTGTGGTCGCACTTTTCACCTGTGATAAAAACTTTTGTATGCTCTTTAAGACAGCGATATGTAAATGGGAGAAAACACTGTTCGTGAATAAACGTGCTACTTTGTATAATCAGATACAACATGACAAACATCATGCAGACCTAGCAGACACAACTACACTACGTACTGTGGGAACCATGGCTAGCCATGTACACAAACCAAACATGGCATGGCACCTCTGTTATACAATACAGAATGCGGGGAGAGATGGGAGCAAAGTATGTGTGAAGGTGGCAAGTGATTCTCGATTATAAAAGTAAGCAATGCAAAGTGTTGAGTGGATGTGCCGGACAGACTTGAGTTTGCAGAGCACAGACATGTACATGTCAACATATACTGATGGTGTATTGAGTGAAGTAGACAGTGGACGCAACCATGATAGTACAGTCAGTAGAGAGATTACGGAAATGTAGCGCGTACGTGCCCCCTCCCTCTCCCCCCCAATCTTTAATGTAGTGGGCAGGCTCGGCGTACGCAAGGCTAGTGTAGGGGTATGATTAAAAGGCACGTTTCTTTGGGTGTGGTTCTCTTCGGGAATGGCGAACGTGTCTGCCATGTCTGCGCAGCTTACACCGCTACAAGGTTGACCCCGTGAGCGAAGGTGGCTGCGTGAATGATGCTTTTAGTGTGTTGGTAATCAGAAACCGTCATGCCCGCTGCAATCATATATGCCGCACAGTTCACCTTTTGACACCGCCGTATGTGAAAGAGAGCCCACCACGTGCCAGGGGGATCTCCTGGGCCGAGGTCTGCGAGCTCGGAAGGCTCCTGAGATCAACACTGGCTACCACGACACAGGCACTCACTGCCCAGTCTGAGGCCCAGCAGCGTGGAGTGCTCTGTATACTACTAACACAGTAGTCGAACCGGTACCAACAGTGGAACAGTGTCTTGATCCCACAATGGTCGATGTTAGAACTGCATCTGAGACTGGAGATGAAGGTATTCCCTTCGACCAGGTGCAACCTACTCTAGGTTCCAACAGTGGAACGGTGTCTTGATCCCACAATGGACGGTGTCCGATATTACCTGCTGCTTGGTTTTCACAGAACTCTCTCCGTTGAGGTGCATTAGACTCTGTGCTTCCGTAGTTAACTGTTGCACATGATTATTGGGCTTGGTTGACTGTAGTCACCGGACTACACTGCGGTACAGCGGGTCCGAACAGTGAAACGGGGTCTTGATTCTATGAATGAGGATATCAGAAGTTAAAGTCTGTGATGATTTCTGTGTACCTCCTCTGATCAGGTGCAACCAACTGTAGGTCCCAACAGTGGAACAGTCTTGATTCCACAGTGGACGATGTTAGAACTGCATCTGACAGTGGAGATGAAAGTACTCCCTTCGACCAGGTGCAACCTACTCTAGGTCCCAACAGTGGAATGGTGTCTTGATACCACAATGGACGGAGTCCGATATGACCTGCTGCTTGCTTTTCACGGAACTCTCTTCGTTGAGGTGCATCAGACTCTGTGCTTCTGTAATTAACTGCAGCACATGATTATTAGGCTTGGTTGACTGGAGTCGCTGCACTACAGCGCGGTACAGCAGGTCCAAACAGTGAAACATGGTCTTGATTCTATGATTGAGGATGTCAGAAGTTAAAGTCTGTGATGATTTTTGTGTACCCCCTCCGACTAGGTGCAACCAAATCTAGGTCCCAACAGTGTAACGATGTCTTGATCCCACAATGGACGATGTTAGATCTGCATCTGAGAGTGGAGATGAAGGTACTCCCTTCGACCAGGTGCAACCAACTCTAGGTCCCAACAGTGGAATGGTGTATTGATTCCACAATGGACGATATTACTTGTTGCTTGGTTTTCATAGAACTCCCACCGTTGAGGTGCATCAGACTCTGTGCTTGCGTAGCTAACTGTTGCACATGATTATTGTGCTTGGTTGACACCAGTCGGTGTAGTACACCGCGGTACAGAAGGTCCCAACAGTGAAACCGGGTCTTGATTCTATAATTGAGGATGTCGGAAGTTAAAGTTTGTGATGATTTCTGTGTACCCCTTGTGATCAGGTGCCACAAACTCTGTGTTTCCGAATCCAACGTTACATGGCTGTGAGGTGTTAATTACCACTGACTCTGGCTTACACTGCGGTCAGCAGGGCTCACAATTCAGATCGAGTGGTGATTGTTTAATTACAGAATCCAGTATGCAACTAACTACAACGTCTATTGAAATATACAAAATATCCTTTTAGTATACTTGCTTGAAGAACTTTCTTTAGATGAGTTATATGTTTACTACAATGACCAAATTCATCTAGCAAGTCCAATGGAACACTGAATAGTCCACACTGTGGACTGCAGAAATCACAATTCGAATTGTTTTGATTTATTTATTGCAGAGTTTTCTGTACATTATGTTGTTGTATTTTGTGAAGAGGAAGTGAGAAAAAGTATTCATAGTTGTCTGTGTGAGTACTGCCTTCAATTAACACTGCAGACAGCAATGTTTGCAATTCAGATCGAGTCGCTATTGTAGATGACGCAGTCCTGTAGGAAAATACATTGCTCTAGTGCGTACTGTCTGCACCGTGCATACGTATCATTACAGGCTCCGCACACCCTTTTCTTTGCTTTGATTATGAAAAACTGGGCAGCTCAAGTCCACGTTACATAGTTGTGAGCCCTTGCTGACTGCTCTCTCTGGCCTACACTGCAGACACGAGTGTTCACAATTCAGATCAAGTCGCTATTGCAGATGATGCTGTGTTGATGGTAACAGATATTACTCCTAGTACGGCCTGCCCGCAGCACGCATCATCGCTGGCTGTGCACATGCTGAATGCTTTTGATGTGGCTATCTAAGTGCACTAGAACTGATGGACCCTTTATGATACAATCTTTTTTGTGAATTATTTCAGATCTATTGATTGTGTCTCAGTATACCACAAGCTGTGGTTCTTTTACAATAGAATATTTTTTCACATCTACTGTCCCTACCTTACTGCAGCACAACCTATTGATTCTTTTATTATTGAATGTCTGTGTGTGATCCAATGATTACTGTTGTAGTTGATGATAGCAGCAACCATTCCCAGAGGGCTGGTTTTCACTCACTCCACACGCATCCACCACAGACGTCACTGGATATGTCACCCTGGTAATAAAAAGGTGTCGAGCGCACGTGCCCGTACCCACTTCCACTATCTATCTGTGTCCGTGTGTTCATCATTATATATGCATTATACTGCCCCTGGGCCATACTACATTACATTGTGCTGCGGACAGCGTATGCAACCTTGTTACCTCTGGTGGTGGGGAACATTTCGGTTATGTAACTTTTAGGTGTATGCTATCACAGGTGGAAGGCTACTTTACAGACGATGAATATTGATGAAGATGGTGGTTGCATGTTGTGTGTAGTGTAAGATATGTGTAATTAGCAAAAAGTTTTCAAAAAAGCTCTCTAAGCAGAAGAGGTGTGTCTCATCAAATGCTATAGAGAGAATGACTAAAATGGGTGGCGTTTTGCAACTGCCACAATGGGAAATGTTATTAACTAATGAAATGCTTTTTTTTAAGGTCACATGGCAATCGCACACTCAGCGCGCAAGGAGATTTTGAGACAATATATTTACTATAATATAAGTTTATTACAGTTAGAAATATATACTTGTTTAAAATATTTTAGATTATCGCTTGCTCTCATATACACTTTAAAGTTATATACATATACTTTTGAGACATACAAAATACGAGGGAATGGCGTACCCGGCGCGACAGCATACGTCTATGATGTAAGACAGGGCCTGGCAGCGTACACTCGTCGCATATGCAACTCACAGCGAGGGCGACCCCATACGTAATGCGCGGCTTGGTACTACGTACCCGTCGCATACCAAACTAGAAGCTGGCACGACCTCATACATATATGTTGTTACGCAGGAAGCAGTGCCACAAACCCGTCGGATATGAAATGCGCATCATTTCAATATGGTGTATAGGATTCGCGTGCTGATGGAGCTTGGTACGGGACTTTACTTTTCTCCCCCCCAAAAAAATGATATACAGATTGTTTGGGGAAGATATAAAATATTACTTAATTTTAAAAGTTACAAAAAAGATAATACAGTCGCAAAATATTGTAAAAAAAATTAGAAAAATTATAGGTTTTATAATTATTAAAATATGAAATTAACATTTAAAAAAACGTTCGAAATTCACTGAAAAAACCATCAGTGATGTCACTGGCCATGTATGATGAATGATGTAATATGTGACGTCATCAGCAGTGCATTGCAGGGGCGCGATTTATAGTTCGCTGAACTAACTATAACAGGGGAATTCTATTGTTTTGTATGAGTGAAATATCCAACTAACTATAACGTCCCTGAAACCTATGGTTTTTTAAGTGAATTTCTAAGGTTTTTTAAATGCTAATTCCTAACTATAACGTCTGTAAAACCTATGTTTTTTTCAGTGAATATATATATATATATATATATATATATATATATATATTCACAGAAAAAACCATAGGTTATAGACCATATATAGTTAGGAATTAGCATTTACAAAACCTTGAAAATTCACTGAAAAAACCATAGGTTATAGACCATATATAGTTAGGAATTAGCATTTAGAAAACCTTATTTTACTCACACAAAACCATTGAAATTCCATATATAGTTAGTTGCACTAACTATATATCGCGCACCCGCAATCCACTGCTGATGATGTCACATATTACATCATTCATGACATGGTCAGTGACATCACTGATGACATCACTGATGACATCACTGATGACATCTCAAATGACATCACTGATGACAACATCCAGTGATTATGTGTTTCTGTAAAGTTTAAATATGTTTTACATATTGAAGAATGAGTGGATGTATAAGTGTCTGAATGAAGGTTTTAGTAGGTGCGTGATTGACTGTATGAGTGAGTGATTAAATGCGTCTTACTAAATGCACGGGTTAGTGACTAAACTGTCTGAAAGTGTGCATCAGCATGTCTGTTGTTGTGCAAGCTGCTGCATGTGTTGATCAGTAGCTATATAAGTAGCTATATGGGTTATTGCTTGGTTGCACAAGTATTTGTATGGGAGACTGAGTGTGTGTATGGCTGGCTGGGAGGTGTGTGACTCTGTGCAGATCAATGTGTACTTGTATCAGTGATTCTATAAGAGAGTAAGTATGTGTTAGTATATGTTTGAAAATGTAAGGTACTCTATGTTTAACTGTGTAGATTAGAAAATGGAACTGTGATTGATTCTTTACAGGACTGACTAGGTGTGTGAGTAACTCCATGGATGAGTGGCAGAGTGTGAGTGTCTGTATAGGTGTATGAGTGCATATGATAGTGTTGTAAAGATGAGTGATTGTATGTATGAATGATTGTATGGGTGAATGAGTGAATGTGTGTGTAGACGTAGGAATCAGTGAGTGCGTATGTAGTAACTAGTATTGGTGTGTCAATGGTTTCAAAAATTATACTCTGTATTTAACACTGGGTGTAACAGAGGTTATATTAAAGTGTGAGGAGATGCATTGTATTGTCACATTAATGATATCATCATTGATGTGACCATTGATGTCAAATGAGATATCATCAGTGATGTCATTTGAGATGTCATCAGTGATGTCATCAGTGATGTCACTGACCATGTCATGAATGATGTAATATGTGACATCATCAGCAGTGGATTGCGGGTGCGCGATATATAGTTAGTGCAACTAACTATATATGGAATTTCAATGGTTTTGTGTGAGTAAAATAAGGTTTTCTAAATGCTAATTCCTAACTATATATGGTCTATAACCTATGGTTTTTTCAGTGAATTTTCAAGGTTTTGTAAATGCTAATTCCTAACTATATATGGTCTATAACCTATGGTTTTTTCTGTGAATTTCATTGGTTTTTTAACAGCTAATATCTGTAGCTGTAAAATGTATTCTTCTTTAAATCCAAAAATATATTTTATATGTTTATGAATAATTTTTTTTTTTTATATTTTTTTTTCTACGTTCCCGCTTCGCGAATCGGGAAGCTTCCCGTTAGCTGACCTTGATGCCGCGAAATAGACCGCGAGCCGGTAAACGTTTCTTTACCGCAAGTGCCGCGTTAGAAAACAACATCGTGACGCCTCCCGTCCGCATGACGTTCCACGTTGTCGCGTGATACGTCATATGACGTGCTACGTTAGCGAACTGGTACGCGAAGCGAGTCGCAAAGCGCAGGTTTCTGGAAACAAACCGTGAGGCCCTGCAAAGCGCTTAACGTAAACACAGCAAGTCATGTGACTTGGTAATAACACTTTTCATTGGTTCATTTCACTTTTGGTTTCCTAATGATGTAAGACTAGGTCATATAATCTAAAATGAACACTTTTGATTGGTTGAGAACTCTTGTTTTTCCCAAATGATGAAAATCCCTCCTTCTTTCCTCACTCTGACTTTCATCATTGTGAGAGAAAGACCCTTTGTGATCACTGAGCAATGGCTTCTTTAGTAGCTTCAGCTGGTGCTTCCCCACCACCTCCACCACATCCAAGGAAGAGTGGACCACCTGCTCAAGTTATAATTCAACAAGAAGAGGAAGAAGAGGAACAGGACGACGAGCACGAAGAGAGGCAGTTTTTGCCTGAGCAGCCCAAGACGTCTCACCGGAAAGAAAACTTCATTTGGCAATTTTTTAAAATTCCCAAAGGTCAGAAAAAAGTAAATGCAAGATACGTAACTTGCCTTATATGTCAAGATAGACTGTCCAGAGGAACCGAGAAAAAATACAGTTTCGGAAACTACACAATGCATCGCCATATGACTAGGTGGCATCCTAACAACTACAGTGCTGCACAGTTTCGGAACGACCTAGATAATCTCCCTATTATGGCCAGAAGATCTGTTGTACCGGAAGTAACGGGACCAGAGGGCAGGGAGATGGTGCCAAATATACAAATGAAATTTGGTGAAGTAAAACACACCTGCGTATTTTGCGATGGATTCATTTCCTACGGAGAAAAAAGCATCACTCTGATCAACAGAGCTATTGACTATCATATGCAAGTTTGTACGAAACGCCCAAAATAATAAATACTTCTTTTTTTGTTTTGTTGCTCCTGTTGAGCCCTTTACAATGAATCGTTTTCATTGCCCCCTCCAAGAAAACCCCAAAAAAATATAAAACCTCAGAAAAATTCAAAAAAAGTAAAAAAATGTTCCGAAAAATAATAAAAAAAATATAAAACAACAAAAACAATAAAAAAAAAAGTTCTTTTCAGAACTACCTCCCCGTTATTAAAAAATTGGTACAATATTTGGAACTGTGCCAACCTCTATTTCTCTTAGTTCGCTTCCCAGTTCGCTCGCCGGTACGCGAACTAGAAGCGAACCAAAAACAGTAAGTATAAGGGAAGGAAACAGACACTTATGTTAAAAGAAAGACAGCTATAGGGGAGTAAACTAGAGATACTATTACCCGTAATCCACTGCTGATGATGTCACATATTACATCATTCATGACATGCTCAGTGACATCATCAGCAGAGGATTGCGGGTTTTTTGGCAACGTGCCTTATCCACGGTTTAATAACGCTGCCTTTTGCTTTATATAAGTTTTCAAATTGTATGAAATATATACCAATAGGTCGTTATGAACCTTTAGGTAGCGCTTTTCTTCATGAGGTCTGGTCGCTTCCATACACATACAGATGTTTCAAAGATGATCAAGAAGTTTATCTGAATGGAGAGGAATGCACTGAGACGCCAGATCATTCACTAATGTGTAGGCACATACAGTTACACGGTTCATGCAACAAACACCGACCAAATATGGCTTGCGTGTTGCAAGGCACGCCAGTTCCTGCTATCATCCCCACGTTCAAGTTGTTGGAAAATGGTAGTTATTTGATGCTCAATAATGAAGATTGTTCTGAGTTAATTGAAAAGGGTCTGCACCTCTGTACGGGTGTTCGCTATGTGAAGCACGAAAGTTTCACGGCCCGAACTCAAGGCCACCTCTCTCTGAGACAAAAGAGCTCTTATTCTTGCCATGCCGTTGAAATCTGTCCCAAGGTTGGTATTTGTGGCCAGATTGAAAACTCCCTATGTTCATGTGTGGGAGGAAATAGAACATTTCTGCAGCAAATAACCCGTTCACTTACTGTTACGATAAAAGGAATACTTTTAATTCAGATTTGCCTTTCAATTTCAGCAAGATGGTTCCGACTATCTTTAACGCATCCTCCACAAAGACCCTGGCGCACTTTTTTAAAGTTGTTACCAGTGGTCTCGTGACTTCATTTGAGAAAATCTTTGGAGTCATCCCTGCTTCCTTTCATTCTATTTTCTCCACTCTGGTTCGTGGATTGGCATTTTTACTTGCATTACCAGCGGACGCTCTTGTGCTTTTTTACATTTTTAAATATGGATGTCCCTCCTATGCAACCTCCCACCCTGCAGCTGCTGACACTGTTCCGCAATCGCATGCTAGAATATTATGGCACAATGCCGTTGGCGATATTAAGCACGGCATATGGATTATCTTTTCGATTCTCCTACTTCACCTGTGTCCAGCCTGTATTTCACTGCCTGACCTGTGATTTCGATTGGGCCATTGATTTGTGTCTCTGCGGACCGGTTTCTCCTGACGTCGACTTTAATCAGCTGATGACTCCTATCATTACTCACGAGTTGGTTTGTCCTGGCGAAAGGATTATGGCTGTGGCATTGATGCATGGACTACTTGGTCCCTGGAATTTACTGGCGGCAGCACAGTCTTTCTTGGAACAGAGCTTTCTTGAAAACCCACCGAGCTGTCCTCTGATGGTGATAGAGGATCCGGTGCTGGGAGAGCACGTATGTTCTTTTCCGCTTTTAAATTGGATGGCTGAACTGTTTTCGGATGAAGACGGTGACTTCCTATTGGAGGCTGTTGCAGCTTATTTTGCATACACAGTTATGTCATAGACCTTTTTCATGTTTGATATGCTGAGTACTAGCATTTCATTGACAATTCATTGACTTATTTGTCAAGTTTTTATTATTTACCTTGCCTATTGGCTTAAGACTCGATAAAGTACTTGGCTGTTTTATTTTTCTTTAGCATTAAATTTTCCTAGTTTTTAATGCTTTACCTTGCGGACCGTCCACATATAAACTTGCAATCTACTCTCATGAGATGGCACTTCTATTATCTTATTCAGTTCGTTTCCGGATCATGGGGAGGTGTCATCTAGGTCCTGGATATCTTTACACCGTGTTAAGTTAGCATGGGCTCATTACCGGTTTAAACGCCATTTTTCCTTTTTTGCAACTTCTGCACACGACACTTAGTTGTTGCTTTAGCTTTCCACCTAGTAGTTCATCGTGGTTTACATGAGAATAATATGTTATTGCTCTACTATCTGCTTTGCTTGTTAAACTATATCTGTACAGCGAGTGCTAAAGTTTCAAGAACAACACGATACAGAATTGTTATGAGGTCTGATCTCCACGACTTCATACTCATAACATAAGTGCAACTTCTGCCAATTCTGGGCATGAGGCGGGTTTTATATTGCTTTGCCGAACACACATACACAACAGTTGATGCGGTTCACATGAAGAGAGAGCTGGTGTATGCTGATGTGATTCCTTCAAATCTAAGACACTAAAGTATGGGCACGCCCTAAACCAACACAAAGAGACCTTCTTAGCAAATAATATAATATGTGTATTAGGGAGGGTGAGATATAAGCAGCCGCGGGCCGTGGAGGGAGTTACGGTGAGGCAGGGAGGCGGGGAGGGGGAGAAGCAGGGTGGAGCCCTCTCTACCTTGCCCCTCCCCCTCCCCGCCTCCCTGCCCCACCGTAACTCCCTCCACGGCCCGCGGCTGCTTATAAGTGTTGCTAACTCTTATTCATTTACAGCATGTTAACATACTGTCACCATTCGCTTTTTATGTACTAGTAACTATACTGGTAATTTTGCTACTGATAATATGTGTACTTGTATTCTCCACCCTGCTTCTCCCCCTCCCCGCCTCCCTGCCTCACCGTAACTCCCTCCACGGCCCGCGGCTGCTTATAAGTGTTGCTAACTCTTATTCATTTACAGCATGTTAACATACTGTCACCATTCGCTTTTTATGTACTACTGACTATGCTGGTAATTTTGCTACTGATAATATGTGTACTTGTATAATCTAAGATACTACGCCTCAGAAGACGGCATTAGTAAATAAACATTTCAAATACACATGTGTTCTTCTTAACTCCATGTTCTGGTTTCTAAGAAATATATAACGACCGACTGTTCATGAGTTCCACGTATCCTGAGGTACTATAAGTTCATATTCTGGATTGTCTAAACATTGAGAGTTTGTTATATCCAATGTGACACTGTACCTAGCTTGCTAAGGAGTTTTTGATTACTAACGTGAGTTTTGGGACACCCTAATTCGCCGAGGTTCCAATCCTCTGTCCACAGTTCTGTGTGAGAACAGAAACCCTGCGACAGGGGCACCCCCGACCCTTGCTGGAGCTTCATCACACTTGCGATACAACTCCAGCAATGCGCCACCTTTACGGCACAGATACATCACGCATCTGTGCTGTTTTTGCCCCATGATGCGCCGCATTGTAAATGCAGCACACCATAGGTGACGGAACAGCGGCACAGAATGACTAACACATCCCTGGTGATGCGCCAGTCATCATAAATGTATCCCTATGCTTCTTATCTTGTTAGAGATGAACCGCCATATGTATCATCAAAGTTTTTTGCATTTCCTAAATAGCGAACTTTAAGGAATAAATAGCGATTCTTTACCATTCCTAGTTTGCGATTAGCTATTTGCTAATTACAAATTACCCATTCATTTCCTTCATTTCCATAGGGCGGTTGGACTCACTTTTAGCTCGAACGGCTGAATGGATTTGCACGAAACTTGGCAAAATTGTAGGGACTGGTAGCCCGATGTGCCTTTGCTATGTCTCAAGATATATGCTCCAGTGGTTTTTACGAAAATTAACTTTGAAAAATATATATTGGGCTACATTGGCCTATATATATGTTGGAGCCCAAATGTAGCCCAATGTAGCCCAATGAAGCCCAATGTAGCCCAATGTAGCCCAAAGATGGCCGCCAGACACACAAAAAAACAAATGTAGCCCAAATATCAGCCAGATGTAGCCCAACTATAGCCCAGTGACAGAATGACCAATCCGCTTCGCAAACCTCCGTTACGCGAGGCGGAGCGCTGTTACAGATATATATCTTTTTTTGAACGTTAATTTCTCAAAATCCACTGGAGCACATATATTGAGACCTAGCAAAGGCACATCGGGCTACCAGTCCCTACAATTTTGCCAAGTTTCGTGCAAATCCATTCAGCCGTTCGATTATTATTATTATTTTTTTTTTTTGCCCCGCGGGGCCCTTTTAAAACCTCCACATCAAACCTAGGGGGTCAGCGAGGATCTACTATTCCCCCTTATGGTCATTTGCCCCTTCGCTTTGGCCTCCTCTTGTCTCTCGATCCTACCGAGAGACAAGATGGCGGCCGCTACGGACTGTTTGGAATGTTGACAGACGCCAGAGAACCAATCAGCTTCGCTTCACAAAGCTCCGTTGCGCGAAAAGTACGCGTCCTGGGCCGCTGCCCGGTCCGCTGTTACAGATATATATCTTTTTTTAAACGTTAATTTCTCAAAATCCACTGGAGCACATATATTGAGACCTACAAAAGGCACATCGGGCTACCAGTCCCTACAATTTTGCCAAGTTTCGTGCAAATCCATTCAGCCGTTCGGGCTAAAAGTGAGGCCAACCGCCCTATGGAAAACTCAATGTTAAAAACACGTTTTGGGACCCCCCTTTTTTCTCGGCCCCCACTGGACGAACCCCCCCCAAATTTTCAAGGGCTGCTCAGAAACAAAATGTGCCATTTTCCTGAAAATTTCAGCCAATTCCGTCCACAAACGCCAAAGTTATTAGACATAGAATTTTCAAAAAACCCATAGAGAAAAAATCCTAACTATATATACCTACTGGCGACCGCCAGTAGGTAATATATATATATATACATATTTAATTTGGGAACGACATCGGAGTATGCCAAATTGAAGGATGAGATGTTGGCCAGATTGAGCAAAGATGTAGAAATCATAAAAAAAAGAAAAGCATATAAATTTCAAAGAGATAAGATTGATTACCAGGAGGGACGAATTTTTACGTTCGCCAAGAAATTTGATGCCATCAAAGCAGCCTCCACAAAGATCCCTACGCTTCCTCTCTCAGCTGGTCAACCATTATCCACTTCTGCGAGTGTGTTACCTGAGGGCTCATCCATGTCTGATCTAAGCTCGATGATTGACAGCGGATCAGACAATGATACATCAAGAGGTAATGCGCAGCTGGGGTTTACCCGGTTCTCTTTGGCGCAGGACGTGGATTGCCTGCGCCAAGATCGATGCGATACTCTGCGTCCCAGGAGACCCATGCAACAAGGCGTAAAATCAACAACATCAGGCGACGGAGGCGCATGCAAGCTCGCAGCGGGCGCTATACCAAAGAAAAAATCGTTCCAACGGAGATGGAACAACAAGCATCAGTAATGCCTGCAGATCCCCTAAATGAACTGTCAGTCATTAATTTGACTGAAGTGATGTTGACCCAGACTGATTTGAAAATTCTGGCATTAGGACTGTCATTCAGTCCTGTTTGTAACTTTGACTATCCCAAAACTAGGATTGATTTGTTCAAATGCATCCGCAAGTTAAATTTACAAAAACATTTTGCACACAATAAAGTCCCATCTAGGGCTTTGCCAACAGCGGCCATCAGCAGCACTGTGGACCTAAACTCACATGATCTACGGGCAGTGCAGAATTTGGAGTCACTGAGAGCAGAACAATCTGGCTCACAGGTCACAGAGGAGCCAATGGGATGTAGCACTGCAGGACTTTCCAAATTCAAACCCCGGTCTACATTCACACCAGTCATGTTTCATGATAATATTGATATGTTTCAAGAGTTGGCTGTCAAGGAAATTAAAAACGTACATATCAAAACTTTGCAAACCCATCGACAACAAGTCAGGCGCAACAATCAATACACCAACCTGGTTAAAAAGATCCAAGGAAATAAGAACATAATTGTCCGCCAGGCTGATAAAGGCGGCAACGTTGTGCTATGGCCCCGTTTGCTTTACCTACAGGAAGCTCACTCTCAACTAAACGATCAAACATGTTATCAGCGGTGTGATATTACATCAATTTCTAAGTCACAGTCTGAGTTCTACTCTTTGCTAATGGGATGGCGCAGCATGGGGTTACTCAGCATGGATGAACTGAAATTTCTAAAAAAATTAGCATCCTATTATGCCAGTTTTTTATCTCATCCCAAAGTTCCATAAAAATGCCATCATGCCTCCCGCCAGGCCCATCATCTCTGCTTGTGGAGGGTTATTGGAAAATACTACAATCTATGTTAACTCGTTTTTACAAGACTGTGTGAGTGCATTACCCTCCTATATTCAAGACTCTGGAGACTTCCTGAGAAAGATAAGCAACTTAAGCTGGGACCCTGAGTGCTGGTTAATAACGCTGGACGTGACATCACTATATACCAGCATTCACCATCAGGACGGTGTAAGAGCGATCCAGCATTTCCTTGATTTCAGACCGGCTGTTCTGTCCAATCATAATAAGATGTTATTAGACATGATCAACCACTGTTTGTACAACAACTTTTTTATGTTTATTAAGCAATATTACCAACAGGTCAGGGGGGTTGCCATGGGGGCCTGCTTCTCTCCCAGTTATGCCTGTTTGCACATGGGCTACTGGAAGAGGCAGGTCCTCCGTGGTGACTACTGTGACATTTGCTGCAATAACATTTTACAGTGGTTTCGATATATCGATGATATATTTTTAATCTGGCGTGGTTCCCTGGAAGAGGCTGAGTCATTTGTAGAAAGTATCAACATCAATGCTTATAATTTGGCTTTTACGGCAAACATCAGCCGCACTGTAGCGTATTTTCTAGACGTAGAAATCATGATTGTAGATGGCCACATTCACACAAAGATGTAGAGAAAACCCACGGCGGGCAACACTTTGTTGCACGCCTCAAGCCACCACCCACCACACCTCATACGCAGCATTCCCTACGGGGAAATGCTGCGGATTAGGCATATCTGTAGCACAGAACAGGAGTGCGCTGCTGCTCAGCAAGCCAGTCAGATCAGATTCCTGGCTAGAGGCTATAAAGAAAAAGACATCAAAACTGCAATTTGTAGAGCCAATGCATTAACTAGACAGGAGGTGCTTACTCACAAAAAGGACAAGACTAAGGTTCAAGGTGAGCCTCAGCAGCCAACCAGATTAATCTGGTCTTTTAACAAACAACATGGGGCGTTGAGGAAAATTGTTAACAAACATTGGAGCATCATCCGCAATGATCCAACTATTGGGGAGAGTATGCCAATGAAACCACAGATCACCTTTAGGAAAGCTCGCTCAATGAGCGATGCTTTGGTGCAGTCTAGCCCTGAGATCATCACCCCTGTCAATTGGCTTGTTGCCAGCAGAGGCTTTCGAAAATGCTCAAGTTGCAAAGCCTGTAGACATGGAGTCAACAAGACTGTAGTGGTTACCTTTTTCTCTTAGACCCCCTTTTAAAATCACCAAGCAACTCACATGCAAGACTGAGTTTGCGATCTATGTGCTGGAGTGTCCCTGTGGCCTGTGATATGTTAGAAGTACCAAACTGCAGGTTCACAAGCGGATACTCCAGCACATAAGGGCCATTAATACCAGTGATGCTTCATATCCTGTTGCACGACATTTTAAAGAAGTTCACGATAACAAGAGTGATCTTCTTCAATATTATGTAATTTATGCGATTGGCCCGTTGAGGAGAGTTGGTAACAGAGAGGCATTCCTGCGTTCGACAGAGACAAAGTACATCCTTAAATTAGACAGTAAGACCCCTGTCGGCCTTAATGCTACAGAGGATTTTTACACTTGCCTTTAAATGACTAATATGGGTATGAATTGTCTCGACTTTATGAAATAACACGGCTTTGCCTGCTGTCAGGCAGTCGAGACAGGTGGGACATCCATTTTGCCAGTTGGGTTTTTGGCCTAGTGACCACAATGGGGTTTACTTGTTTGCCATTTGCACTGCCGCAGTCCTTTATTTAATTTTGGTTAAAACAAAAAATGGAAAAATAATGGTACATGTTTTTTTAATAAAGTATCACATTCACTAGACACGTTTGCTGCACCTGCAGGGTAGTTGTAAAGGGTTTTTACAGAAGAGACAAGCCTATTGGGGCATTATTCCATCTATAAGGTCAAGCCACTGAACATTTCTACTATAGATATATGCCAAATGTTAGTTGTCAGCATAGCACTTGGGAGTACACAAAAAAACGATCTGGACTAGCACTTTTTTTAACGCTTCGTAATTGCACAATATTGAAGTCGCATTTAAGCATGATAAATTGAGAAATTTCAATATTTGTTGTAATGCAATATCATGTATACACAATTGATTTTGAGGAATCTGACTGTATTTTAAACAAACAGACTTTCCATTTTTAGTAGTAATTCCTGTGTTGACATGATGTCTGTGTAAATCATTGTTTTTGCTGTAAATACGGGGATATATATTTTTTACATTTATGTATTTTATAGTCCTCTCTTTGTGGCATTGATGTCTCGATTTTAATTGACCAATGACAATCCCTGCTTTAAGAGCACTTGCACTTTAAATAGAACTCCCTCCCAAGCTGGCGTCATGTGACCAAGGCTTCTGGGCAGGCCAAAACGTTATGCTGGCGGGCGAGCTTCACGAAATAAACTTCTAAATTGCTCACTGCAATCTGGGTCAGCTCCTCTTTCCTTACCGTGTTTGAGCTCCAAGCTGATTGGGAGCTCGTGGTGTTGGACTGGGTGTGCGGGCATATATACATACATATATACATACAAACATACATATATATATATATATATTCATTGAAAAAACCATAGGTTTTAGGGAAAGTTATAGTTAGTTGGACATTTCACTCATATAAAACCAGAGAAATTCCTCCGTTATAAATAGTCCAGCTAACTATAACTCACGCCCCCTCAATGCACTGCTGACGACTTAACATATTACATCACTCATGACATGGTCAGTGACATCACTGATGATATCTCAAATTACATCACTGAAGACATCATCCAGTGACTGTGTGTTTCTGTATAGTTTAAATATGTTGCATGGGTTTGCGAGTAGCTACATGAGTGTCTGAATGGGTTATTGATTGGTTTTCTGAGTATCTGTAAGAAGGCCTGAGTGTTTATGTGGGTGGGTTAAGTGTGACTCTGTGCATAGATGTGTGAGTGGGTGATTCACTGGGTGCATGGTTTCAAGAGTGCATCTATGATGGACTGTATGGGTGGGTGAGTATGTGTATGGGTTTTGCTAGTGAGTGAATGTATATCTCACTGGTACATGTGTGAGTAACTACATTTGTGAAAAGCAGTATATATGTGTATTGGAGTACATAAATGGCTATAAGTGAGAGTATGTGATTGTGAGAGTGGCTGTATGGATGAGTGTGTGCTTGTATCAGTGATTGTATAAGAGCGTAAGAATAAGCTACTATTTGTATGAGTAATTGAGCTGGTGTGTGTGTATAACTGTGTAGGTTAGTAAACGGCAGTGTGATTAATTATTTTCATGACTGACTAGGTGTGTGAGTACCTTTATGGATGAGTAGCGGTGTGTGAGTGTCTATATTGGTATATGAGTGCATATGATAGTCCTGTACTGAGTGTCCATAAGTATTAGTGACTGTACGGGTGAGTGAGTGAATGTGTGTGTAAACCTAAGAATCAGTGAGTGGGTATGTAGTTATTGGTGTTGGAGTATCTATGGGTTTGAGAATGGCAGTCTGTAATTTAGAGTGGGTGTATCAAAGGTTATATTAGGGTGTGAGAAGATGCATCAAATTACCACATGGATGATGTCATCAGTGATGTCATTTGAGATGTCATCAGTGATGTTACTGACCATGACATGAGTGTTGTAATATGTGACGTCATCAGCAGTGCATTGGGGGGCGCGAGTTATAGTTAGCTGAACTAACTATAACGGGGCAATTTCTCTGGTTTTGTATGAGTGAAATGTCCAACTAACTATAACTTTCCCTAAAACCTATGGTTTTTTCAGTGAATTTCTAACGTTTTTTTAAATGCTAATTTCTAACTAGAACGTGCCTGAAACCTATGGTTTTTTTCAGTGAATTTCAGAGTTTTTTTTAAATACTAGTTTCTAACTATGCCTACAGAGGTAGGACATGTGAAGAAAGAAAAAACGCACAGAAAGAAGCAAAGGAAATGCAGAAAGAAGCAACAGAAGTCCACAAAGGCGAAGAAAAGTGCAGGATGAAGCAAGATGTGCAGGAAGAACCAACAGAGGAGCAGAAAGAGGCCTTGTTGCAAAAACATCCTGTGCCCACAACCTTTTTTCAGACGGGTACTGGTGGTAACTGACTCTGACTAACCAGGCCAAGAGCCAGTGCTATGCTAAAAGACACTTAGAATACAGTGAGAACACCTACACACACTAGGGAATACTATGCATTGGGATACACCTGTGATTAGCATGATCTTCTCTGTAAGACCCTAGTACATAATAGGGCAGGGGGATTAAAACTACCTCTAAGTCAGAGGTGCAGAAATATGCTACTTTAACTACTAGTCATGTTTGCAGAGTAATGGAGAAATGGTGCTGGGCGTCCAACCAACACTCAGGAATTCCGCTGGATAGGACTTACAGGAGGTACCAGGAGGGATTCTTGGCCCCCAAACTCCCTCAGGACTAAATTGGACTTCATCCCCCATCCTGTGTTCTGCCACGAGGCACGTTTGCAGAGTGGTAGAGAAAGGGGGGCCATGGTCTCCTAAGACATCTTGGCAATTCCACTGTGTGGGATTTACTGGAGGTAACCGTAACACGAGGGGTAGTTGGCCCCAAAGACATAATTGGGGGCCATCTTCCCAAACTATTACCTCCAGTCAGTCCCACACAGCAGCACTAGTAAGTACTCGTACCAGGCCTCGCCCACTTTGCCCTCCACTCTACAAATGCACTCCCTGGCATGCTCTTGAATGGGGGTTGAAGTCCCCTTCACTGCTGGGGGTCCTTTAAGAGCCAACTAGCCTACCTTTTACCTCCAGTAAGCCCCACGCAGTGGGATTGGTGAGAGGTAGACAAAGGCCATGTCCCCTTTCTCCACCACTATGCAAGTTGGGGGAATAAGTCCCCTTGAATCCTGAGTGTCCTGGGGCCAATTAGCCCACCAGGGACCTCCAGTAAGCACCACAGAGCTGCGTTGCAGAGAGATGTAAAAAGGGGCGTGGTCTGAACCACCTCTCTGCAACGCTGCCCTGTGGCGCTTACTGGAGGTACCTGGTGGGCTAGTTGGCCCCCAGGGACCCCCAGTATTGAAGGGGAATCAATTCCTCAACTTAAAACACACCACAGGGCACGTTTGCAGAGTGTTGCTGGGAGGGGGCGGGGCCTCGGTGATGCCGGTCTTTTATTATTTTTTTATTTTTAAGAAGGGGAGCTGTGTGGCCCCCTTCCTTTTCTATTTTATGGGCCCCGGGGACCCCATCCCCCAGGGCCTGACCCCTATTCTGAAAAAAAAATAGAAAATGGAAGGGGGCGTCGTGGCCCCCTTCCGGAGGCCATATTCGGCTCCGGGGGCCCCATCCCCAGGGCATGGCCAGTGTTTATTTTTTTAACTATATATATATGGAGGGGGCTGCGTGGCCCCCCGCCTCAGGCCATTTATGGCCCCAGGGACCCCATCCCCCAAGGCCGGCTTTTGCGTGTTAAAAAAAATATATATTATTAGGAGGAGGGGGCTGCATTCCCCCCCTCCCAGGCCCATCCTTGCTACGGGGATCCCATCCCCCGGGGCCTGAACTCTCGGTGGGGACTGTGGGGGGGATCCCCAATGCCCACAAGGTCCCAGCCTGCTCCCCGCCTCCTGCAGGAGCCGGCATTGCTTTTCCACAGGGTGAGCTGCTGACATGCAGCTCCCCATGTGGAAAAGCAATCTGGTTTGGATTTTGGAAGAGAGAGCAGGTTTCCTATTTCTATTGTGGACTGTTACCCCCACACAAAAAAAGTGTGTATTTTTTATTAACTTTTATTAAAACAATAAATAACTGGAAATATAACTAAATTATAACAATACAATAAATAACTAGAACCATACCTTTAACAAAACAATATAGCAAACAACATATAATATGGAGTCCACAAGAAGTACTGTAGTTAATCTGCAAAACAAAAAAGAATATATGTGTTTATAATTAGATCGATGTGACTAAATGAGGTCACACATTACAAGTGCCTACTGCGTCATATTTCTATTACATATGAACAGGTCTTTAAAATGATTCACAAATGAGACAGAATTAGGTGAGAGATGAAGTCATTATGCAGGACAATATTTTTTAGGGCTTATTTACAAAACTCTTGTGCCACTTTTGTATTACTTTTCTCATGTTGAAAGTGACGCAAAAGTGGCGCAAGGGGTTTGTAAATGAGCTCTTTTATTTCTAATGCATTTGATTGGAGGTATTGTATATGTAGGCCGCTCTGCTTACCTTGTGTAAACACTGTGGCCAACAGAGATCACAAATTGAAATCCGCTTTGGTTGGTTTCTTGCCGGATATGCAAGACTGCTTTCAAGAGGAGACCCCAATAAAGAGTACTGGTGTGGAACTGCAAGTATGCGGAAGGACTTGCAGACTAAGAATCCGGTCAACTTTGGAAGGGAAGAGTTAAGGATATTGAGAGAGGCGCCTTCTGTTTCATGAGAAGGCTCAAGTACCAGTGGAGCAACACCGTCAACCTCTACTGCACAGCCTAATATTCGTCCCCAATTTGGAGCCCTTTAAGAGAAAAAGTAAGAAGGTTGGGAGCTTTGTATGCCATCCTAACACCTGATCATCCATTAGCTATACAGAGATCCACCCTGTATCAGACTCATTCGTAGAAGTGTGAATTGGACATTATCTGACACCAAAAACCCCTCAAGTACTTATATCTGTTACTTTTTAACTTCATGGACTATTCATATTGAGAGTATTTACCTTAACGTTGTCCGTTAAAATTTGTGAATCTCCATGGCTTCAGACAACTAGTAAATGCCATATTTGAGACATCGGTGTAATCAGCTGGAACAAGAGCATATACTTTTCTTCAACCTCGGCAATTTGCTGCTGATTTATGTAACATTCTGCAAAGTTCTTGGCGCAGAACTTACAGTCCCGAGCTAAAGGCAGTTTACCTGTCTGTACTACAAACTTATAAAAAGGGCATCCTTGATGCTAAAACAGAGTTCTATACGAGCAGAGTAATGGCAGCAGAGTCTCATTCTAAAGAAATATTCTCGACTGTCCATGAACTCGCATCATCTGGTAGAGCCACAACGTCAATTCCTCCCTCCCAGTCCCTTTGCAACTCACTCAATGAGTTCTTCATTGACAAAGTTGTAAAAATTAAACTTAACATCCCCCTTCCTTCCCCTGCATTTACAAACCCTTCCCCTGCCCTCACGGTTTCCAAACTGTCTTCTTTTCCTTTGCTGACCACTGATACTCTCTCACCGTTGTTGGACCGAGTCAAATCAGGATCTCCCCTGGATTTCGCCCCAGCCCATATTCTTAGGGAAATTTATTTACACTGTCCTATCACGCCCCTGACCCTTCTTAATGATTCACTCACTAACGGCACCGTCCCCAGTCTACATAAATCAGCGGTTGTCGTCCCAATCCTAAAAAAATCCGGCGCCGACTCATCTTCCCCTTCCAATTATCGTCCTATTTCCCTTCTGCCCTACCTAGCTAAAGTTCTTGAGACTCACATCACGACTACCCTGAGTGCCCATGTAGAGGCAAATCATTGCCTCTCCTCCTGCCAAGCTGGGTTCAGGCCCCTGCACTCCACGGAGAAGGTGGTAATCTCGGTGATGGACAGGCTGCGGGAGGGTATTGATACCAACGTACCACAAGCCCTGATACTTTTGGATCTGTCCGCCGCTTTTGACACTGTGGATCATTCCATCCTCCTCAGCCGTGTCAGGGCGGCGGGCATAGAGGGCTTGGCCCTCTCGTGGCTTGAGTCCTTCCTGGCGGGGAGAACTCAAGCGGTCCATCTGGCCGGCTTCGCCGCGGCCTCCCGCAAGGTGGAGTGTGGGGTTCCTCAGGGATCGTCACTTTCCCCCCTTTTGTTTAATCTATACATTTATCCCCTCATTTTTATGTTACAGCAGCTGGAGGTCACGGTGTTTAATTATGCCGATGACCTCCAGCTAATCTTTAACCTTTCCCACTCCCCTTCATCTGCCCAGAACGTCCAGTCAGTCATGACATTCATCCAAGATTGGATGAACTGCAACCACCTCAAACTCAATCCAGACAAGACCGAGTTGGTCTTGACCGGAGGTGGTTGCAGTCCATGGTCCCCTTCCTTTTGGCCCCCTTCACTTGGTGCCCCTCCACTCCCTGTTTCTAAAGTTAAAACCCTTGGGATTTTCTTGGATTCACAACTGTCTATCCATTCACACATTGGTTCGGTCGTCTCTTCTTGTTTCTTCTCCCTAAGAATAATTAGGAAAGTCTCCCGCTTTTTTTCCCTCCCGGCTCTGAAAATCATTGTCATGGCCATGGTACTGTCCCGCATTGACTATGGTAATGCTATATACAATGGGGCCCCAGCTTACGCGATCCATCGTCTGCAGCTGGTGCAGAATCAGGCTGCCCGCCTGATTCATGGCCTCCCTAAATATCATCGGGCCAGTCCGCTACTTAAAGCTCTACACTGGCTGCCGGTGCGAGAACGTGCCCTCTTCAAACTTGGCTGCCTCACCTTTCAGGCTAGGTCAGGCACTGCCCCTGAATTTATATGCTCTGACATTGTGCCCTACCTTCCAGGCAGAGAACTACGCTCCTCTCACTCGGCCCTCCTAGTCACCCCCCATTTTAAAAAACAGAGGGCAGGTGGAACGAAGTACGCTGTCCTGGCCCCAGCATTCTGGAATTCTCTCCCTGTTGCCCTTCGCACTACGCCCTCTTACACTCAGTTTCGGAGGGAACTCAAAACCCTCTTATTTGCGCAAGCTTACCCCGTCTAAACTCCCTCCTACTGCTGCCGTCCATTGCAACTTAATAGCGCCATGAAACTGCTGGGTGAAAGCGCGCTGTATAAATGTTTTTAAATTCAAATTCAAATTCAAAAATGGGTATATTGTACATATGTCCAAGAATAATTTAAATGTGTGTTCTCAATAGGATTGGGGATGAAAAGCAATCATCAGAGGTTATATTTGGCAAGCAAAATAGGAAATAGGAAATAGCATTGCAATATACAAATGTTAGGCAGAGATTGGTCACTAACTTCATTTACAAACTCCTGGTCTTGATCTGATAGAACCCTTTTTGGTCTTCCATGATCTAGAAATTGAGAAATAAACATCAAGAAAAATTGAAAAAAACGTCTTCAAATAAAAAAATTCAAAACAACATTTTCACTTTGTATCTCAAGCACAGGCTGAAAACGTGTAACGAGCATTTAAATGAGAAACATATGGGTTTCAGAAACAAACATCTATAAGACTATCACAATGGAGATTTACATTTTATAAAAAATATTTATAGAAGCAAGAAAAATTATAACACACATTGTTCAATTTCAAATCACATATTTGGCAAATAAAATCGCGAGGACATGTTTTTATTGGTTTTCTTGCTACCAGAATACCCACTAATTCCACCAAAACATGGGAACAACACAGTTATCTGTCTGCAAACACATGCAAAATACACAAATGCTCATCTCAGAAAGCTTTTAAAAATTGAAATGTTAAAGTAAAACCTGATAACTCCATTAGGTCCATAGCAATTTTCGGCTGATAGCATATGGAGAGCAGTCAGTGGATCTGGTATGTCGAGTGCTTGACTACCATGTGTTATAGTGCATAGGCAGGAATAAACACCTTGTGGCGACCACTATGTCCCACGGTTGAGATATCTGTATAATCAGATAGAACAGAGGACAAAAAAAAGTTAAAGGTTATTAAAAAACTTGGAGAGCGTGCTAAAATACAACATTGGCTAATTGATTACATGTGCAGTGCATGGGGAGGAAGTAGCACATGGCGCACTACTTTCAAAAATTAAAGGCGGCAGGATTAAGTGATTTGTCCAGAAACATTGCCTACCAAGGTAAAGTATTGGAGGTATTAGAGCTGGAAACCGTGCTAAAATACACCATTGCCGAAAACTTTACTTTGCAATGCATGGGGCACGTGTCGCACTACTTACACGAGAAAAACTACATCGCATTAAGTTGAAAAGCACGTAGCACACTGTCGCAGGAACGGCCACGTGGCACTTGGCAAATTAAAGAAACGTGGCAGGATTAAGTGATTTGCACAGAACTAAGGATAGCAAATCAAGTTTAACATTAATAAAAAACATGAAGACCGTGCTAAAATATGATATTGGTCAATCGATTACATGTGCTGTGCATGGGGAGGAAACAGCACGTGGCGCACTACTTACAAAATTGAAGGCGGCAGGATTAAGTGATTTGCCTAGAAACATCGCCTACCAAGGTAAGATATTGGAGGTATAAGAGCTGGAAATCGTGCTAAAATACAGCATTGCCGAAAACATTACTTTTGCAATGCATGGGGCACGTGACGCACCACTTACACGAGAAAAACTACCTCCCATTAAGTTGAACAGCACGTTGCACACTGCTGCGGGAACGGCCACGTGGCGCTTGGCAAATTAAAGAAACATGGCATGTTTAAGTGATTTGCACAGAACTAAGGATAGCAAATCAAGTTTAAGGTTATTAAAAAACATGAAGAGCGTGCTAAAATATGACATTGGTCAATCGATTACATGTGCTGTGCATGGGGAGGAAGCAGCACGTGGCGCACTACTTACAAAATTAAAGGCGGCAGGATTAAGTGATTTGCCTAGAAACAAGGTAAGATATTGGAGGTATAAGAGCTGGAAATCGTGCTAAAATACAGCATTGCCGAAAACATTACTTTTGCAATGGATGGGGCAAGTGACGCACTACTTACACGAGAAAAACTACATTGCACCAAGTTGAACAGCACGTAGCACACTGCTGCGGGAACGGCCGCGTGATGGTTGGCAAATTAAAGAAACGTGGCAGGATTAACTGATTTGCACAGAACAAAGGATAGCAAATCAAGTTTAACATTATTTAAAAACATGAAGAGCGTGCTAAAATACAACATTGGCCAGTCGATTACATGTGCACTGCATGGGGAGGAAGCAGCACATGGCGCACTACTTACAAAATTGAAGGAGGCAGGATTAAGTGATTTGCACAGAAACAAAAGTTACGAAGTCAACTTTAACGATATAAAAAAATAGGAAAGTGTGCTTTAAAACAACATTGTCAAATCGAACAAAAATTTGTATTTACACGGTATTTAAAGATCATTCAGATTAATTAATTAAATTATTCTTAAAAGAAAGTGCTCACCTACGAAGAAGTGGATACGAACACTATCAATGGCTGTGACTGCGGAATAGGAAAAGTTCGAGAATGTTGCAGGTTATAAATGCTTTGCAGAAGGATGATTGGTTGAGCATGATGTCACTGGGTGTGAGAGCTGTGATTGGGTATGTTGTAATTGAGCATGCGCAAATAAAATGACATACATTAGGGGTACATAGCCAGACGCTGGGACGTATTGTGCGCATACGTAATATTAACACGCATGCGCTACCACAAACGTGAATGTGCAAAGTGAAGGTAACTCCTAGGTGGTACATACACAGATGGAGTTTGGATGTCGATAGAACACCGGCTCCCGCAGGAGGCGGGGAGCCAGCGGGACAGTGGGGGAATTGAAGACCCTCACACAGTCCCCAATAGTGACGGTCATAATACATTTTTTTTAAATGCCATCCCCGGGGAATGGGGTTTCCCGGGACCTTGAAGTGGCTTCAGTAGGGGGGCTATGCAGCCTTCCTCCATAAAATAATAATATATAATTAGCGATGCCCTGGGGAGTCGGGACCTCGGTGCCCGGAATTGACCGGGGGAAGGGGGGTCACACGGCCACCTTCCCATAAAAAAATGTTAATACGGATAATCCGCTTATTGTCATCATACCATAAGCGCAGCCTTCCGATCACGCGCTGAATGCTAATTGGCTGTCAAGTGCTTGTCAACATTCGAAACCAGGAACGGTGGACAACCATTTTATGCCTCGGTAGAAGGGAGCTTGAATAAGCGTGTGAAATGTGAGTTTAAAACATGAAAAGGGGAGGGTAGACATACCCTGACCATCTAGGTCTGCTCAGGTGGTTCCACAAGGACCCCCTGGGCCCCAATAGTTTTTTTGGGGGTAAAATCGCTGGGTGCACGCATGATCCATGCATTCTAGTGATATTTTTAAAAAAAAGAGAGACGTGGGCTTCCACGCGTCTTTGGTAATTTGCATTCTTTCAATTGTTTAGAGGTGATGCAGCAGTGCTGGATCCAGGATCCACCCCTGAGTAATAATACAACTATTTACCTGCTAAGTGAACTTAAAAATATTCACCTTAAGACATCTGAACAACAAATTCTGATTTATTCATTTGTTATCAGAAAAGAAGCCAGTGCTGCATCTTTTAGCCCAGCACTGACCCTGAAAAGTAGTTCCAAGCATACTTACAAGTAACTTGTATTTTCTTCCATAGGAATCCCATTCCTATAAAAAAAAAATGAATACATTTAGATTTGCGGCTCAGGCTCTAGGGGATAGGGTCCAGGGCCCCAAAAAAATTAAAACAAGGGGGGCCACACAGTGTAATGTAATTTTTTTAAGAATATATCCAAATAGAAATAGTTAAAAAAAAATGGTAAATCAGTATCAAAAAAATAAATATAAGAATAAATATATTTAAAATTTGTCATTTACAAAACCTTTAAAATTCACTGAAAAGACCATAGGTTTCATACATGTTATAGTTAGGAATTAGCATTTAAAAAACCTTTGAAATTCACTGAAAAAAAACATAGGTTTCAGACATGTTATAGTTAGGAATTAGCATTTAAAAAACTTCAGAAATTCACTGAAAAAACCACAGGTTTCAGGGGTGTTATAGTTAGTTGGACATTTCACTCTTACAAAACCATTGAAATTCCCCCGTTATAGTTAGTTGTACTAACTATAACTCATGCACCTGCAATCCACAGCTGATGATGTCACATAATACATCATTCATAACATGGTCAGTGACATTACTGATGACATCAATGATGACATCATCCATGTGACAAACTGATACACCTCATCATACAGTAGCATAACCTTTCAACACTCATTATAAAATATGAAGTACCTTATTTGAAACCATTGACACACCAGTACAAGTTTCTAAAAAAACACCCAGTGATTACTAGATCCACACACACATCTAAACACTTATTTATAAATTCACTCATACATGCTAACAAAGATCAATAGAACACTATTAAATATACTTATACACCTACATCAACATTACACATCAGCACATATCCTATTCACTTATGCAGATATCATACTCACTTATGCAAATAATTGATCATACTTATATTTACTAAGGTACACACTTACACAAACAACACTTTATTTATTCATATAGATGGTAACTCATACTTAGTGTGTTAAAATATCACTATTACAAGTAAACAGTTATCCATATCCCCCTCATACAATCACTGAGTCTTATGTATACTTATTTATATACAAAAATTGTCACATACACTGCCTTTTATATTTTTAGTTTGTTGGACATATATCAATGAGAAATATATTTACTCATCACCACACCCATAAAGAGATTCAGTCACCCAAACAACTGTTTCCACATATAGTGTTAACCTCATATACCTACTAAATCAACTATTTACACATCTTTCTACAGTCACGCACGTCCCACCCAACCACACACACATTCATTCACTATCCCATACAAATAGTCACTTAACTAATTAATAACTAATGTAGACTTTCACATACCTAGTAACCAACTTATGTAGTAGTTTATACAACAAGAGATAGAGTGATACATGTATTCACAAAGTTTAAGCACTATCCCATATATTTAGTGAGACACTTTAAATTCGTCACTTAGACACTCAATCACATTGCCTCTTAATCCTCCATTGAGACACTTATACATCCACTCAGTGTTCAAGGCAGATTCCTATATATATATATAATACTTATTTAAATATTGAAGCAAACCACATTCACTGGATGATGTGATCAGTGATGTCATTTGAGATGTCATTAGTGATGTCACTGACTATGTCATGAATGATGTAATATGTGACATCATCAGCAGTGGATTGCGGGCACGTGAGTTATAGTTAGTACAACTAACTATAACAGGTGAATTTCAATGGTTTTGTAAGAGTGAAATGTCCAACTAACTATAACACCACTTTCCAAGGTGGTATTATGGGAAGGTTTCAAGGCCTATTTAAGGGGTGTCTGTATTTCCAAGATCGCAGGGACACTTAAAGATTTACGTACTACACTCTCCCGTCTGGAAACAGAACTGAGCACACTAGATGCCTCCCATAAGACTGCTGATCCAGAATATGACACAAGACTAACGGACCTACTAATGCAATATAGAGAAGCAGCAGAGAAGGAAATACTATATATGGGTAAATATCCTATGTTTATGGAGAGGGAGACCGTCCCGGCAGGACACTAGCCCAGATGATTAGACCCCATATGCGAAATCATATGTTACAGAGCTGCACTCTGCAGCAGGCCACACTATCACAGACCCCCTGTTAATACAGGAAGAGTTCCTAACTTATTTTAAGCTATTATACACCACCAAATTGGGAACTGATCAATCTGGGCAGGAAGAGTATTTATCAGAAATTGCATTAGTCTATCTAGAAAGATTCATGCAAGATTTTTTAGCAGAACCCATCACCACTGATAGCATTTACGAGGCTATTGATGCTCTAAACACTTCCATGGCCCCGGGACTAGATGGCTACATTCCTGAATTTTATAAGGCATATAGAGATTTACTAACCCCACACCTCCTGGATGTTTACGCAGAGGCTCTGGAGACACAGCAACTCCCTCCCACCCTACGGGAAGCGGTAATAATCTTACTGCCAAAGCCCAGCAAAGACCCTCTCCACTGCAGCTCCTATTGCCATCTATCCCTTTTAAATCTAGATGATAAAATCCTAGCAAACGCATTGGCATGTTGACTATCCCTACTAATGGAATCGATAATATCCCCGGCCCAATCGGGATTCATTCCACATCGCTCCACAGCGTTTAATCTCAGAACCCTCTTCAATGTTCTACACAGGCTAGACCCAGAGACTCCTGCAGCAGCAATCCTATTAGATACTGAAAAGGCATTTGACTCTTTGGAGTGGCCCTTCTTACTATCCATAATGAGGCGCATGGGAATGCCCCAGGGGTTTATAGACACCACTGCCTTACTTTACACTTACCCTACAGCCAGGCTAAGACTTAATGTGATGCTATCTGCCGCCTTTGCTTTATCGCGCGTACGCGTCATGGATGCCCCCTCCCCCTTACTATTCATTCTAGCAATAGACCCACTCATAAGGCATTTTCAGGAAAGACACCTGCGCAGGGGTTTGGTGTTTAGAACTGGCCCATTATTAATCTCATTATACGCAGATGATACTATCCTGTATGTACATGATCCCCAAGTAAATCTGAACCCACTATTGAGAGAGATCATCCGATTTGGCAACTTTTCAGGCCTAACAATTAACTGGCACAAGTCAGTCATCTTACCACTTACTGAAGGGACATGCCACTGGTCCCCAGAATTTCCATTAGATTGGTGCACTGACTCAGTGAAATACCTGGGAATCCACATCCACCGCGACACTGAGCAGGTAATACGACGCAACTATGGAGTAGCAATATCCCAGCTAGAAATTTGGATTGACTCATGGCTCAAACTCCCACTCTCCATGGCAGGCCGCATTGCCCTGATAAAAATGATAGTACTCCCCAAATTTTTATATTTGTTTCAGAACATACCAATTCCTCTCACCAATACATTTTTCAGCACTTTGCGCTCCCTTTTGATTAAACTAATTTGGAGCGCCAAAACTCCCAGAGTAAAGTGGCAGGTGCTCACTCTTCCCTACGATCGGGGCGGCTATGGGGTACCCGATTTACATCTTTATTATCTAGCAGCCCAGGCTAGTTTTGCACATAGCTGGTATCACCCCAACACCAGAATCCCCTATCTTCGCCCAGAATCTGACTTTGTCCTTCCAGACGTCCTTGCCTCACTGTTGCCAACCGATAGAGATTCTCAGGCTATTTGACCAGTGTACACCATGAGCTGGGCATGGCTAAAACTAGGTAAACTTACCCACACAGCCCTCTTGTACTCCTCTTCCCTCCCTCTGCCAAATGCTCGCTTATTACCTGTCACGGGCGAAAAACTGGTTCAAAAGACATGTGCCAAATTTAACTTTCACAAGATCGGGGATTTTTTCCCGGGAGGCCATATATTTGATATGGAGGACATATCCCTGTTTTCGGATGCTACATTTATGGACCGATTTGTATTGGCTAGGCTACGTGCAGCGCTGCGAACTGCATTCCCTGACTACCCACTAGAACCGCCCTCATTCTCCCCGCTCAGTTTTATGATAGACGGCACTGAGGGATTGCATATCGTGTCTAGGCTCTATAAAGAATGCTCCGCTGTGATGCCAGTGGATGGCACAAGGGTTCGTTTAGCCTGGGAAACAGACCTGGGCAATCCAATCACAGGCGAGCAATGGCTGGCGTGTTGTCGGGTCACTGGCACGGTGTCGTTGAATAGTAAACACAGGCTGTTGCATTTTAAATACCTGCGTAGACTGTATATCACGCCCGCCAGAACACACAGGATAGATCCAGCTGTCGATCCCCACAAGCAGACTTTGCACACCTAGCCTGGACCTGCCCGCAGATCGACATCTTCTGGGTAGACCTTCTCAAACTCCTCAGCACAATCATATACATTCCATTGACGCCCCTACCCGAGATAGCATTGTTGGGTTATGTGGTGCAGCTCCCCTTGAAGGTTTGTAGATTTGTGGCTATTTCCCTGCTCCTGGCTAAAAGGGAGGTAGCGATTTTTTGGGGCAGTAAAAGGGCACCAACAACAAAAGGCTGGCTGCAGAGCATGGCAACTTGTACGACAAAAAGTGATATGTATACTAACACTGTCCCATTAACATCCAGACCCAAAGATATCTGGGGCCCTTTTCGAACCTTCTTAACCATGCAACAGCCACAGCCTACACAACAAAGTCAGGGTAAGGAGCCAACGGGAGTGGGCTGAAGACACAACATACCGCCAACATGGTGGTAGCGCCCTTGGGGGGGTGTTATGACATACTGTAGTCAAGGTTACGACTCACAGGGGTTTGGGTGAACTGTATATATTTCCCATAGGCGCCGGACTGTTCAACAGGACGACCGAGTTACACAAAATGTATTTGTTGAATTGTGTCATTGATATGCTGCGATATTATATGTGATAAACGAACTTTAACTGCCTTGTCAAATATGTTCTTGTCATGCAATAAGACTGAGCTTTGTATACTGTTTACCATCTACAAACTTGCTAAATAAAATTTTTTAAAAACGGGAAAAAAAACTGTAACACCCCTGAAACCTGTGGTTTTTTCAGTGAATTTCTGAGGTTTTTTTAAATGCTAACTCCTAACTGTAACATGTCTGAAACCTATGTTTTTTTCAGTGAATATTATTATTATGATTATTATTATTATTTGACATTTGTAGAGCGCACTGTAACCCTACGGGCGTCCTGGCGTTAAGAGATAAGTTGGAGGAGACTGTCAGCTGTGAGAAAAAAAGAAGGCATACCAGAATAAGATCTCTTACTGTTGCCCCTGGTGATTATACCCTAGGAAAGAGCCAGGTCTTGATTTTCTTGCGAAACAGCAGCAGACTTTGTGTTCTCCTGATTTCAAGAGGGAGACTGTTCCAAAGGCGGGCTGCTGCCACGCTGAAAGCTCTTCCACCCAGGGTCACTTTCTTTACCCTGGGTATTCTAACAAGGTTGGAGGAGGATGATCAAAGGGTCCAGGTGGGCTCATACCACTGAAACTTGCCCTGGAGCGGCTTAGGACCCTGACCATGCAGTGCTCTGAACACAATGCACAGGGACTTGAACAGGATCCTTTGAGGTACTGGGAGCCAGTGTAAATCTGCCAATGCTTGTGTTGTTAAAGATAGGCGAGTTCGGGAGAGTGCTAACTTAGCTGCTGCCGCCTGGATACTCTCCAACCTGGCAATCAGATATCCCGGTGATTCCAGTAGCAGGGCATTACAGTAGTCCAGGCGGCTAAGGATGATACTCCTGACTACCGTTGTTCTTGCCTGTACAGGTAGCAGCGGCAGCAGCTTCGGAAGGCCTCGTATTAAAGTAAAGCAACTTCCCACTAGTTTGTTGACATGGGTCTCCAGATTTAGTTTTCCATTGAAGCTGACCCCCAGATTACGCACCGTATTCACTGGTGTTAGTGTGCCATCTGATGTTAGAGGCCAGAAGTCTGCAGGCAGATTTCGGGTGATCCCCCCACCTTACACTGCAGGATCTCCGTTTTCCCACTGTTGAACTGGAGCGAGTTTCCCTTCAACCATTTCACCATTTCATGCATACAGGCATGGAAGCTATCAAGTGAGTCCGCCTGAGCACCATCCAGGGATATCAAAAGCTGTGTGTCGTCGGCGTATTTAATCACGCTGATGTTATAGACTTTGATGATTTCCAACAAGTGTTGCATATAAGCATTGAACAGGATGGGACTGATGGATGATCCCTGCGGAACCCCATGTAAGACTTTAACAAATTCAGATTGGTACGGAGGGAGTGCCAACGCCTGCCATCTATCAGACAGATAGGATCCCAGCCAGCTAAGCACCACCCCTTTCACCCCAAAGGTTTCCAGCCTAGACAGCAGAATGTCATGGTTCACTGTATCGAAAGCGGCGGACAGGTCCAGCAAAATTAGAATTGCCGACTGGCCCCTGTCCGCCCGCATTCAAAGGCTGTCCAATACCATCACTAAAGCTGATTCTGTCCCATGACCCGGTCTAAAACCAAACTGTTCCTCCTCCAGTATGTTATTTGTCTCCAAGAAGAGGGACAGGGTCCTGCTGACCAGGTGTTCCGCGATCTGAATCGGGTAGGGCATAAGGGAGATCGGCCGGTAGTTCTTATGGCAACAGGGGTCAAGGGTGGGTTTTTTCAAGATTGGTGTAATAACAGCCTACTTCCATTTAGACGGCACAATACCTGTGCTAAGGGATTGACCACATAGCTGCCGGAGAATGGTAAAGAATTCTGACCCGAGTTCCTTCATAATCTTATGGGGCAGAGGATCCAGTGGTGAGCCAGAGGAGATTCCTAGGTCCACTTGAATAAACTCCTTCTCCAAAGGAAGTAAGTAATTATCCAAGGACACCCGAGGAAAGGCTACCTCGACAGTTTCTTCCTCATTTTTACTTCTTGCCCCTATATTCTGATGTGGCGGGGTGAGAGGAGGTAGATCTTCCATACTTTCCACTATTTCATTTATTTTGTCTTGCAAGAAGAATGCCAGTCATCACACAACTCCTGGGATGGTTTGATGTTGCTGTTAGTGCATTCAGGGTGAATTGTATCTTTCACTATTCTAAAGATGTCCCTAGATTTGTTGGAGCTTTTTAGTATGATAGATGCAAAATGTTCTTTAGCAGAAGCTATTTCTTTTTTATATTTTGTTATTGTGAGCCTCCAAATAATTCTGTCTTTTCCCATGTATTCCCTCCTCCAATGTCTCTCAGCCATTTTCAACGAGAGCTTGAGGTTCCTCAGGCCCTCTGTGTACCATGGTGCTGATGGACTTCCTCTTCTTCTAATGATTTTCAATGGGGCTAGCTGTTCAAGTTTCCTAATTAAGTATTCATTGAAGGTGTTGTAATTCTCTGTAACCTGTCTCTCCGGATTTAACAGAGTTTCTGTATGAAACAGGGGCTCACCTGCTTTTGCCTTTCTCAAAAGCCCTTTCCAGTCTCGGCTGAGAAAGGTCCTGACTTGTCTGACTGCAGGCCTCATATTGTTCAGGGTTTGAACACTAAAAGTGATTAGGTGATGATCCGTCCATCCCATCGGTAGGATTTACCTCATAACAATCAGATCTTTCTCTGCAAAGATCATATCAAGGATATGGCCTTCTCTGTGTGTCGGTTCGGTCACCCATTGCTTCAGGCTCAAATTGGCACAAGACTGAGTGATGTTATAAAAGGCTGTGTCCATTCTTCCATTGGCCCACAGGTTAAAATACCCCAGGACTATAAATCTGGTGTGTGTAAGTGCCATGTTGTTAATTACATCAATCAGTTCCTGCTGTTGCTGTGCATTGATAACTCCCGGCGGTCTATAGCAGATCATTCCCGATAAGGAATGTCCTGACTCATCTTTAATCGAGAAACCTAGAGACTCTGCACAGGAGATTTCGTCTATGTCCAGCATGATGACGTTCAGCTCTTCCTTGAAGATAATTCCCGTTCCGCCTCCCCATCCCCTAAATCTAGGTTTGTGCTGGACTTTATACCGCACTGGGAAAGCTGGTTCCAGCTCTAGCTCCATCCCGGCCACCGTCCATGTTTCAGTCAGAAACAGGACATCCAAGTTGTTAGTTTCTATCAGTAACTGTATCTCGGTTGAGTGCCTGGGAAAAGATCTGACATTGAGCATGCCACAGCTTAGGCCATCCTTTCCCAGTGATTTGGGTACTGACTCAGATGTATTATCGTGCAGGATATGATTTTGCTGATCCCCCCTGTGTGTCAGCCCTGTTGTGCTGTCTGGCGGCATATGATTTAAAAAGCCATCCGATGACAGTGATTTACTATAGAAAGAGGTTATATAGGGCAAAGGGGACAGACATTTTGGGCAAGGCCCTTCATCCACCTTAGATTGAATATTTGGCGGAACTCGTGGGCAGGTTGCGTTTCCCTTCAGTGGGTCAAGACTCATCAGAGTATCTCTAGAATAACTTATTGTGACCGTTTTCCTGGGGAAAAAGGACCAGGGGGTGTGGCCCTGAGCCCGGCCCGAGAGCGGACGGGAGCAGACGGGCTTGCCTTTGGCGCGCCTTCGGCACGCCCGCTGCGCGCGTCCGCCATGTCATCTGGCTTTAATGTAAATGCCCTCGGAAATGACACTGGCAAAAGGGGAGGAGCTGTCCCTCCACTCAAACGGCCCACAAAGACCGCAGTGGACCAGGGACCTTCTAAGCCCTGGGATGGAGTGAAAATGCGTGCGAGTGGTAGCAGGTGCAAGTTAAAAGATTCCTCAGTAGGTATGTGCCCACAAAATTAAAACAGCAGCTACCTTACTCTCAATGCGCCATCAACTCTCTCGTTGCACCCGGCACATAGTCCAGTTTATATTTGAATGCCCCCGGAAATTACGCTGGCAAAAGTGGAGGCGCTATGTCCCTCCACTCAAAAGGCCCACAAAGACAGCGGTGGACCGGGGACCTTCTAAGCCCTGGGATGGAGTGAAAATGCGTGCGAGTGGTAGCAGGTGCAAGTTAAAAGATATATATATATATATATATACCTTTGGCATCTGAAGTGGATAAATGTATATTGTGTAACTGTGTGAATGTGCAAATTGCTTTTAAGGGCTGATGGCTCAATGATAAATTGGATATGCTTCACAGATCACAAAATACATGGGATGCGTTTGAATTTGTTTATATTTCCAGTGTAGCTTTTTTCTTAACATAGTGCCATACCAGTCATGAGAGAATCTAAGCATATACCAATCACTGCCAATAAACTGCTACCATAGAACTGAAGGGTTTGTAAAAAGAAAAGGTTATTGGGAATATGGAATGTTGTCATTAATTTTACTAGTTGTTATAGCTCAAAAGCTGGATGATGTTAATAGTATGTGTGCTGCCATGTAAGATCTCAACAGTAGCATTTGGTTAGATTATCATATCCTAAGAAACATCAGGAAAATGTTGAGGACCTTTAATAGAACTGAACGATACAGCACACATACCCTAAACTGAAGTTACATCCTCTCTCAAGGCAGCTAACATCATTTGACACTACTTGTGATGCCTACAAATTTAAACACAGGCCCTTTGGATTATCATATTCCCCTGGAGCTTTCCAATCTTTAAATGATGCCTCTTCAACGGCATACGACTGGTGGCATCTGTTGTAATATCATCTTTGTGATATCTAGGTTAGCTTCACCTAGGTATCAGGATGCCACAGGTTCTGGAATGTGGTGATGGAAGGAAGTGGGGAGGGACCATGGGAGTAACAAAGGCCCAAACAACAACAAGAGAGAAAGGGTTCGAGTAGACACTCCTATACCCCGTAACTCATTTCATTAAACAACAAAGGAGTGGCTTAAGAGTAGATTAATATGACCGAGCTAGTTTCCAGCTACATAGAAATCATAACACCCCCATCAACCAACAGTGCCCTTTTTTTTTTTTTGTGAAAAAAGGATATTCTTATATAAAAGGAACCTCACTCACCACTAGTTGGTGACATGCTTCATCATTGGGTCACCGCTGGGGTGGCCGAATGCCTCCCCAGCGTGCTACAAAGCCTGAACTACAGCGGAGCTGGATGTGTTGAGTGCAACAGTGCTCTAAGTGAGTTGTGATTTTAACTGTGAGTGCAAGTTAAAAAATACTAGGTTGGACCCAAAAAAAAGTTTAATGTAGTAACAAAGGCCCCCTAGCCTCCGCAGTGCGGGGGCCCCAAGGTCCAGGGGGCCCCTTTAGCCGAAAAAGACTGTCTTGACTCTGCGACCAATTACCTCCGCAAGGTGGCAGCAGGGGGCAACAGCCTGAGTCAGCCTCCCTATCTTTAAACCCCACACGCATCCGCTGTTCCCTCTGAGAGTCAGATTTATTTACCTGACACCTGCACAGGAAAAGAGAGTCTTTCTTATCGTATTGATGAGCTGCGCTCCTCCAGTGGGGGCGAGGGGGGGGGATGCTGTGTTTTGACTGGATCTATCTGCTGAGCTGTTTCTACCCTGTGACGCCTGCCTCTCTCTCGCCAGAGGTAGATTATGACAAGGATTCAATGAGTAATAGAAAATGGGAATAACATTCAGTGAAACGTGCAGTAAAAGCACAAGTTTCTGCTAAGAACTGTCTCCTAACACTATGTCGATGAATATTCGCCATTCAATGGTGTGAGTCTGTGAGACTAGGTTGGATAGTTGCACATTCTGTTAATCTCCAGTGCACTCTTAGTGTCTGTGAGAGTGAACACGCACAAAGGCCTCACAACCTCGATTCTGCACCATTTATTACATCACCAAAGGCCCAGGCCCGGTTCAGGCCTCACTTCTTATTCTTTACTGCTGTGCCACACCCGCAGCATGGGTACGGAAGCTCAGCTGACACTTCTGTCTCCTATCAAAACTGGTACTGATTTAGGCCAACCCTAGCCCTGGTATGTTGCTACATAACTGCTGCACAGCCGGGTTGCACTGTGGTGCTGTAGCCTCATTGTTCATATGAAATGTCAAAAGATATAGGGGCAGATGTATCAAACACATTTTTTGTCGCAAACGCTGCGATTCGCAAAATAGCAGCGTTTGCGACACAAAAGTCGGAAAATGAGATGTATTATTGCAATTGCATCGCAAAATTAAGGAATCACAAAATTTGCGATTCCTTAACTTTGCGTCAGCATTTAAATGCTATGTATGAAGCACCCAAGTTGTGTGATTCCTAATTAAGAAATCGCAAATTACCACCAACTTGAGGTGGGTGGTAATCTGCGATTTCTTTCACAAATGCACTTTTTGCCATTTGTGAAGGTGCCATGTGGAGCACATACATGCCCTTAGGGCATGTATGTGCGCCCTATGCGCACACATGTAAATTTCAGGGGTGCATCAGGGTGTCGTTATGACACCCTTGCACTCTTGAAATTATTCTCAATTTGTGATTCTCAAATTGCGAATCGCAAATTGAGAATAACTTCACATTCATTCCTATGGGCCCCTGGCCCATAGAAATGAATGGGAAAGTATTCCTTAATTGCGATTAGCAATTTGCTCATCGCAATTAAGGAATTTTAAGAAATCGCTAAAAAATTGCTATTTTTTCATATACATACCATTTTGCAATTCTCAAATAGCGATTCTCAAAAAATCGCTATTTGAGAATCGCAGATAGGTATTTTGATACATCTGCCCCAAAATCTTATACTTAATTAGGTGGCAGCAAATCTATAAGGCCTTTGTTTTCTTGCAATATAACATTACATGTTAACGTACTGTCACGTCACACATTGGCTGGGCACAGTCTCTGAGGCAGAGGAGTGTTTTAATAATAATGATTGCCTGCCACCCATGCACCGCAAAGGCTGGCTTTGTGCACGGATGGCAGGTCATTATTATAACAGGCCCTCGGCCTTAGAGACAGAGGCTGGGCTCACACAGCCACAGTGCTGCACGTTCACATTTAGTGCGCCGCCTGTGCGCCATCACACATTGTTCTGCAGAATGGGGCAGGGCGGGTCATGTGTGCAGTGTAAACTCTATGTGCGACAGCACCAGCCATCCGCGCCTGCTCCCATGGACACTACCGAAGCAAATGTATAACGTTACAACGCATACATTTACAACGCATGCACTTACAACGCAGTTTTTAAATCGCATCATCCACTACAATGCATTCCATAACATCGCATGACACTACATCGCATTTTTAAAAAGTACCTTTACATCGCATTCCATGACATTGCATGCTACCTTTACAGCGCATACCATTAAAATGCATACCATTACATTGCATTTAAGATGAGTATTGGATAGTATAGGGGTAAGAAGTACTATTCTAACCCCAGGGTGTGCAACAGTAGGGTAAGTGTTGGATAGTGTAGGGGTAAAAATTACTATTCTAACTCCAGGGGTGCAACAGTAGAGTAAGTGTTGGATAGTCTAGGGGTACTATGCGTTGTAATGGTATGTGTAGTAATGATATGCGTTGTAATGCCTGCGTTGTAGTGTCATGAGATGTCGTGTCATGCATTGTATAATGGTATGCGTTGTAATGACTGCGTTGTAGTGACATGCGTTGTAATGGCTGTTGCTATGTAATGACTGCATTGTAAGTGTAGTGCGATGTAATGACTGCATTATAAAGGTTATTTCCCACCGAAGCAGCTGCAAGCAACTAAGTTAGGTCACGTCTCCTTCTATTTCCTCAGGTAAAAAAAGTCTCTCTCTATTCATTAAAATGTTTCCATGACGTCGTGGCCACATAGTCAGAAATTCACATTTGGTGCTAATGCACATATTACTCACTGCCTTGCAAGTAAAAAGTACAAATCATGTACTTTGAAAATTGTGAGCAAATAGAGTTGCATATTTGTAAAAAAAATACACTGACAAAACACACCACAACTAAAACGATGTTAATGTATATTTCTACACTGCAAATGAATATAGGGATCGCATTTTGTTGTGGTACACAACTTGGTACAATATGTATTTTGCAAGCATTATGTCAGTCCTGCATGCAGCTCCGCATGGCACCTTGCCCTATTACATGTGGAATAAAAACATTATTTGACCTATTAACTAACCCTACACACAAAGATTGTCCTTTCAGACTTATTAACTGCTTTAGTAATTGCTGACTGGATATCCAGGCTTAATCTAGATGTTGCTAAAGGCAAAGATGGACAGTGCTATGGAAATGTCCAGATATGTATTATACGCTGTTGTTTGCCTTAGTGTCTGGGTAATCTTCCTTCATTTATCGGGGTCATTTCGGCTGCACTGTGAACAGCATAACATTATCTGGTCACCTTTGCTTGGAAAATTATGTAAACATCTTCCAATGGGCTGTATTATATTAGGTGTACTAAAGGTCCTTTAAGATTTGATGCATACTGATTTCTGAATACAGAGAGCATGTACTCTTTGGGGAATGCTTGACCGTGCAGTGTTTTTTTTGTAGTTGGTTGTGGCTTTCATTTACATTTTCCTTTTTTTTTGTATGTACTGACCCTTTATTTAAGTTAAATTACTTAATGTGCATTAAAAGTTTGTTTGGGAAACTCATGCCATTGATTTGTCTCTGTTCTGAGTGCATTAATATTGATTTTACAAACCATACAAAAAATGGATGAATAGAGTAATAGTGTCAGCCAAAAGAGGACATTTGATGCACAAAAGACTTAAGGGTTAGAGTGCAAATGGGTGCTGGTTTTAACTTGCAAAGATTTACTGAGCGCCCTATTCTTTCCATTTGCAAAGCTTGCAAAATTTCCCATTTCAATCCCACAAAGTTTGTCTCAGCATAGTGTGATAATGTTTACTGCATAGTTTTTCACTTTCAACAAAGGCAGCCAAGATGAAAAATGTGTCTGCGAGTTTACCTTTTGTAGATCTTTTCTATGTGTAATGACATTGTGGAGGAGAATGTCCAGGCCACTATCTCTAAAGGTTTAGCTATGACTTAATCTTGTAGTACTCCTAGCTTACTCTTGAATTCTGTGAGCAAGGCAGGATCAAGCTAGGAACCGTCTACCTTATGTTTACAATTTAGGAGTACGATAGGAATGCTATATGTGTAAGTCTCACCTACTCCCAGAAAAACTTTTGTGAATTGTGTCAGGGAGCTCAATTCACGTATGTCCTGATTCACAAAAGGTTTGTTGGGAGTAGGTATGACGTATTCTTGCAGTACTCCTGGCTGACTTTCAAATTTTATTCATAAACCAGGAAAACTTCCAGCTTACTCCTGGAATTGTGCCTCAATAATACACCCCATTCTCTGGTCCCCTCCTAGGACATCAGAACCCATTGCCTCTAATACCCCCTGAAGCCCCACCCACACTACAAAGGCTGACCTGGTCCTGCACCCATTTCTCACCTACAATAGCTGGTGGTGAACCAAAGCAGATTTATCCACAGAAGGGAGGCTGCACATGTCATTTTGGACCAGGTAATCCCAGTTCACATGTTAATTCACATTCTAGGGACCAGTACTCAGAACAGCAGGATTTAGGTCTGGATATACCGTTTGAAATCGCTCTTTTTAGCTAGACAGTATCCTGGCATCTCAATACAGATCACTTTTAATTGGGTGCTTAATGTTTCCTTTGATTGTAACTGATTGTTTTTTCTGCACCATTTTTGGTGACACCTTGAATTGAATTCCCATGAGAGCCTACCCTATGACCCATGACTGCTGCATGTTCTGCTTTTATAACCATAGTGAGAAATACCACTTTATCTTTCAAAAGTAAGTGCAAAATATTTTAATCTTGAAGCAAAATATAAGTGCTTACCTACTGTGGCTCTTTCTTAGCAGGAAGAAACTCAAAATACACTATAAAGTAAGAGAAGATTATATAGAAAACCTAAGTGTTACCTCACCATGCCCACTTTCAGGCTTGAAGAGAAGAATAACATGCAATTTGCCTATACTATTGTGGTTTCAGACAGAGGTTTTTGAAACCTACAATCATGATCTTGATCCTGGTATTAAGTGCCTTATTAATTGCATACAAATGACGTTTCCCCCTTAGAGAATTTGGTATCTATCTATCTATCTATCTATCTATCTATCTATCTATCTATCTATCTATCTATCTATCTATCTATCTATCTATCTATCTATCTATCTATCTATCTATCTATCTATCTCCCTGCCCTGAGGGCTGCTGTCTGCCATGACATAGGCCGGTCTCACAGTATGTGGTCTTGTTGAACCAGGAGGGGCACCCAGAGTGCTATCCAGTGCTTTAAATGGGCCGGTACTGTCCAGGACTGAGTACAGGCACTTTTTTGTCTGAGGGGGAGAGTACCGGCACTTCTCAAGAGAAAGGTGCATTCTCTTCATCTCTTCTAACTTCAACACTGGCAACGATCTCTGCACAGGGGGCAGCCAGTCATCTACCCTTTCAGTGCTCTCTCCAACCCTTATGTGAGATACTTTACAGAAACAAGCACCTTGAAGATTGGTGTAGTGCTGGTTCCATAGTGTTGCTGGTGCACCTCTGTGTTGGCTTGTCGTATATATAACACTGCACTTTATGTTAATATGCCCTTTGTATAAACCTCTGCGTATTTTCTACCTCAAACCCCTGTTTAAGAAATATTTTGTGTCTACAACTGGTAATGCTATGAGATTCTTATTTGCACTTGCTACTCCGGATATATGCTTTTTTATTGCAACCTTTATTTTAAAATCAATCACGGCCAGAAAAAGTACGTTTTTTTAATATTATGTTAGTCCGAACCTTTTGCTGCTAGTCCATGTTTTATTGATGGAGCTCTGCTACGTCCTGTACTTCCCTATCCTGTGATAATTCATATGTGCCATGTTTATTCTGTACACTTTTATGATGTTTTTACGAACAATCGAATAAAGTTTAAGAACTGAACTGAGTACTTAATTTGCATCATGGACTCACAATTAATGTGTCTTGTGCTTCAGGATAGCACACACCTCTCTGCCTTAAGAACATATATATTTTTATAACAGCTATTGTGATCTCCTATTGCCAATTTGTCTTGACTCCTACTCTTCTCTGCATATTTTACAGTATTTACTTTTTGTGCATTTCAGATTTATTATACATTCCTTTTGACAGTGACAGACAACTCTGCTCTTTAATTGTTCACATATATATCTAGTATTTGTATTACCTCATTGATAGTATTTCTTTATTGGCAGTAATAATGTAGTGGCCCAATATGGCAAATCCAGGTATTAGTCAGCCCCCATCTTTTTTAATGAAATTGGAGAATCGAAGGTTCATTGGAAAGATTGGAAAAAATTATTTGAGTCATACCTAATTGCTATGGGAGGAGAGACATGTTCTGCTTTACATAAACTACACACATTACTACATAACCTAGGTGTTCATGGTCGCAAAATGTATGAAACTTTACCTGAACCTGAATTAGAAGATGATGAAGAACAATATGTATTTAATGTCACATTATTGAAATTAGAAACCCATTTTGTAGATAAAGTGAATGTCGTTCGGGTATGACGTAAGTCCTATAGTCGTGTTCTAAGTAGACAGGAGTCAGTAAACAATTACGTAGCTGCCTTGAGAGGTTTGACTAAACTTTGTGACTTTGGTGAGCTAAATGATTCTCTTATAAGAGATCAATTATTTAGGTGTACTAACAACAGCAGGATTCAAGAGAAGTTATTAGCTAAGAACCCAACTCTAAGAGAAGCAATTACTTTAGCTCAGTCTATTAAACACACAGCTAAATGCATGAAAGAAATGAAAAGAAATGATGATGTAGTAGCTACTGTTCAAGATGGAGAAATACACAAAGAGCTATACTAAATAAAAACAAAAGATGCAAGTGTAAAGAAACCTGTAAGAGAAAACACTGGGCTTAAATGTTTTAGGTGTGGCAACAGTAACCATCTGGCCAATAGCCTACAATGTTCTGCCCGCAGTGTTACGTGTAAAAAATGCAACAGGAGGGGACATTTTGCCAGAGTGTGTAGGGATGGTGAAAACAACCAGGTTAAAGTGATTAATACTGGAAGAAAACAACCTCAAAAGTTCATATTTCAAGTAAAAGATGAAGAGAGTGCTTCCACGCCTAACTATCCTAAAGGTTTTCCTCGATAGTAAGCCTGTAGACATGTTCGCTGATTCTTGTTCTCCTTTTACTTTACTTAATCTGGCAGACTATAAAGATGTGTTTGGAGTCACTGATCTGTCTTTCTGTGAACCTGACATTTCACCAGAAGGATATACCGAAGAACGTATTCCTCTGGTGGGAATGGTGAAAATGCACATAAATTGTAAAGGGAGATCCACTGTGGGGAAAGTGTATATTTTTGAAAAAGGTTAAAATCTTCTGGGATGGCAGCATCAAAAGGAGTTAGGCATCATACTTGATCCTAACAACAGAGAGCAAGTCATTATTGTGGAGTGTTCCACACTCACCTCTACCTTATGTGGTAAGTTTCCAAAGCTATTTATTGAAGATCTTGGCTGTTGAGATTTTCAACATTGAATAAAAGTCAAACATGGAGCCATACATACAGTGCATAAGCCTTGTCTGGTTCTGCTCTTCATGACAGAACCGTTAAAGAAAGAATTAGACAAATTATGTAAGATAGGTGTGATTCAACCCATAGAATCCTCTGAATAGTTGGCTCCCTTTGTTATAGCAGCCAAGGCTAATGGAGACAGAATTCGCCTGTGTGTAGAACTGCGCAGCTTAAATGATAACATTTGGGTGGAGAGGTTTCCCCTCCCCAATATAAATGAGATGCTGAGCACGATGGGGGAAACTAAATAGTCCTCTGTTATCGATTTTTCTATGACTTATCACCAGGTGGAACTTCAAACAGAGTCCAGACCACTTACGGCTTTCACTACTCCCTTTGGTGCATATATGTTTATGATAATGCCTTTTGGACTTGCCTCTGCTTTGGCAGTTTTTCTAAAAAGTATGGAGCAAGTCCTAGGGGGGATTACTAACATAATGTGTTTTCAAGACGATATTGTAATTTATGGATCATCCGTTGAAGAACATGACAACAGTTTTAGATTAGTACGCGAGAGACTTAAAGAAGCAGGGTTAGTGGTAAAACTTGGGAAGTGCAAGATCAGCGTAAGATCTGTAGTTTACCTTGGCCACACAGTTTCCCAGGAAGGTTTTAGACCGAAGTACAGTTTGGTCAAAGCTGTCAGTAACATTTGTAAAGAATTGTTCTTAAAAACATGAAAGCCTCCATGAATTGTTAAAGAAGAACAAGACATTTATTTGGGAAGATAGCCATAGCAGAGTTGTAGACCTATTGAAGAAAGAGATTATACATTCACCAGCTTTGGGGTCTTTTGACCCAATGAAAAAACTATTTTAACAACTGATGCATCCAACAAAGTTCTAGGGGCCACCTTATCTCAGAAGGGGGAGAGTGGCAAAACTAGCATAGCTTTTGCGTCTGGTTATCTAAGTTCAGCTGAATGTAATTACTCAATGATCGAGAGAGAGAGGCCCTAGCCTATTTTTGGGCCATCAATCCTTTTAAGTTTTATTTATGGGGTTCTAGATTCACCATACACACTGACCATAAACCTCTAACATTCCTGTTCTCCGCCAGAAAGAGTCAATGTCGATCTCCCAGATATCCAAATGGGTATGAGGATTAGAAAACTTTTGCTTCAAAGTAGTATATTTACCAAGAGACAAGAATAAAGTGGTGGATTACTTCTCGAGTAGAAGTATTGGTTGTGCCGTGCAGCAAATTGGCTGTTGAAATAATTGGGCCTATGGAGATTTTCGGACCTCAGAGAAGGTTTATGTTTTTACTAGTAGACTATACATCACACTGGATAAAATTCAAGTTTCCCCCACATTCTACCACTAGCAACCATATTGCGTTTTTGAGGAATGCCTTTAGCAATGAGGGTATTCCAGCAACTTTGGTCACAGATAATGCTGTACAATTTACATCTAGGGAAATGAAAGAGTTTTTAGAGGAGATGAACATCAAACATGAGAAGACAACACTATATTGTCTTAAGGCCAATGGTCTTGTTGAAAAAACAAATAGGATGATAACGGAACAGATTCAACTGGCCATCATAAATGGCCATGATGTAGACGATTCTCCTAGAGAAAGTGTGTGGTCTTACCACATATTGAGTAACTCCTTTTGTTTCCATGAGGGGCCCAGGCACTAAGATGAGCCCCTTATGGTTAACTGGGAGTAAAATGGTGTTAACCAATGGCTGGGAAGGACGCACTAACACCCAAGAACATCAGTAGGGATATAAACATTGGTATGATCAGAAACATGGTGTGAATGAATATAATTGGAAGGTAAGCGACACTGTGTTAGTGAAAAAAACACTAAGCAACTTAAGGGTCAGAGTAAGTTCCAATCTTCTCAGCAATTGGTTAAGGTGAGCAAGAGCGTGGTACAACTTGAAAATAGACAAACTTTGAGTGAAGACAGACTTGTAAATGTGAGATAAATCAGACTTCCAACCTCCTCAGGAAGGGAGATGTGTTGTAATCTTCTTATATATATTAATATGTTAATCATTCATTATTCTACATCTTGTCCTTTCCTCTTATTATGGGCCCTTCCTCCCACCTCCCCCTTCCTGTTATTTTACTAATGGAATCTCCTTCCTGGAGCTCACAGTAGAATGATGAATCAATTGTCATTCTAGGAGAGTGGATGACTGGAATAAAGTACCTTTCTCTCACCTTGTGTGGATTCTCTTCATTTCTTCTAACTTCAACAATGAGGCTACATGCTTACGACCTCACGCTTATGCAGATATCAACACCATCTTGGGGTAGCACAATACGGAACTTCTGCAGCTTCAAAGGTGTGTCTGGAGCTAGATTCATGGCCAAGTAAGTGATTTGTAATAGAGGAGCGGATCATTGGTGACTCACACACCTTACACTCAGTGTCCTTTGGGTAATTAGCACTACTAATTGTGCACATCACAGTGATTTGCACATTTTACAGTGTCAAGATTTGCTCAGGGTGAGTTTACAGCAAAGGGTACATTTTAACTGAAGCACAATGTGCAACTACAGAGGTTCAGTGTTCATCATGGGGATTTGCACACCTTACTGTGGCAACATTATACAGCGTGCACCTGCGACATATGGTAATTTAAATAAATTTAACAGCGTACTGCAATGGAGTTCAGTGCGCATTATGGTGATTCACACACCTTATTCAGCATTGAACAGCACACACCAGTAGAAAAGGGCAATATGTTGGTGCATGTCGAAAGCAACACAGTGTGTATCCACAGTGATTCACACATCTTCAGCAGTTAGAGTCCTAAGACATTTAAATATTTGGAGCATGGAGCAGTTCTGTTTTTAGTTGTTGTCTCTGTCCTTCACAATTTGGGGTCTGCACCACCATAAAATACTCTCATAAAAGTGTGGGGCATATTGTACTGTTTAGTTAGTCAACTTTAGGTAAATGAGTTCCCAAAATGTTTGCTTCACTTCACCTTTGCCATTCCTTCCACGAGCTGGTGAACCTCAAATGAAATGGCCAGACTCAAAGAAATATTTTATTAATTACATCTCGGCCTTAGAAGATGAAAATGATGAACAGTTTAATTCTTCTAGAAAAAAAAGAACCTACTGCACAGTCTGGGCCCTGAAGATTACGTGTCTACAGTCAAATGGAATTAAAAAAAGGCCTACTTACAGTGCAGATGCATTTAAAGATTCCCTTGAAGATCTAGATATTTACTATCAACCACCTGTTTGTGCTGTCATAAATGATATTTCGTTTTCCAAAGGAAAAAGGTAAAGACTAAGGGGCATATGTATGATACAAATTTTTAGTCGCAAACGCTGTGAAATGCGATGTATGAGCAAATTCGCATCGCAATATTAAGGAATCGCAAAATGTGCGATTCCTTAATTTTGCGTACAAGCACCCAAGTTGTGCCATTTCTCTTTACTAAATCGCAAATTACCAACACAGTTGGTGGTAATTTGCGATTTCTTTCACAAATGCACTTTTTGGCATTTTTCAAGGTGCCATATGCGCACACATGTTCATTTCAGGGGTGCATCAGGGTGTCCTTATGACACCCTTGCACCCTTGAAATTATTCTCAATTTGCGATTCTCAAATTGCGGATTGCAAATTGAGAATGACTTCCCATTCATTCCTATTGGCCTCCTGGCCCATAGGAATGAATGGGAAGGTATTCCTTAATTGCGATTTCGCAATGTGCTAATTGCAATTAAGGAATACTAAGAATTCGCAAAAAAAAATGTGAATTTTTAATACACCCCGTTTTGCAATTCTCAAATAGCAATTCTCAAAAAAATCGCTATTTGAGAATCGCCAAAAACGGATTTTCATACATATGCCCCCAAATCAGTACAGGACTATGTTGCTGTTGTCCAAATAGTAATGCATTCAAAAAATGCGGGTATCTAAGAGAAATTGTAGGTGTGTAGTGATTCACCACTGAATTAAATTGTTGCCATTGTAAAGAATGTTGAAATGTTTAAAAGGTGTGCTAAGGCAGCATTGAAAAGTGGCGGAGAAGGGGAGTCAGTGTGCAAGGTGTCTAATTCTAAAGAGGATGATAAGAAAATGGAGAGGCTGCAAAACAAGGGTTATGGCTGGAAGACGTCTTTTGAAATTAGAATGATATGGATGAAACATCCCTTCTGTGTTTTAGATGTGGGAATGGGGACTATATGGCCAGGGACAAAAATTGTCCTACAATTAAATCCAAATGTGCATACTGCAGAACTATTGGCATTTTGCCAAAGTTTGCTAGAAGAGGAATCATAAAGGGGAAAAGAACTCTTTTAAGAGCGTGACGGATAAGAAGAAGATTTAGAGTGAGAGAATGAATCCTTGAGTGATGAAAGCATCCTTAGTAATGAATATGCAGTTTTGGATGTGAACGGTGGTGCCAGGAAGAAACCTATTAGCGATGTGAACATTGGTGGGGTAAATATATAGATTGTGGCAGACTCAGAGTAACCATACACAATTGTACACCATTCTGTGTGGGAGGAAAACTTTGTAGTAGCTTTGGCTGACCATTTGAATCCTACAGATATACACCCTGTTCTCTTTGCAGGTTAAAAGATGCCCATGGTTGGTTATAGAAAGGTCAAATTTGAAATTAAAGGTAGAAAAGCTCATGGGAAATTATATGTGGCTAAAAAAGAGTCATCGGTGTAGGAGAGTAGAATCTGCTTACTATGGTTAGCCCCACTTTTTTGCTGTGTTTCACTGATTTATCACCTTTAGTCTGGCTGGGGCCCTGCTAACCAGGACCCCAGCCTAGCTGCTTCCTCTCTAAATTGATTGCATGTACTTTAGGTACACTCCAGATTGGTTACTGGGTCACCCTTGTGAGTCCCTTGTATATTGTACCTTAGGTACCAAGGGCATAGGTACCCCAGAGACCTACCAGGGGCTGAAGCATATATTATGTCACCCCTGGGAAGCCTTCCAAAATGGCACCACAGGTCTGCTACTGCAGCCTGTGTAAGGTGGTGCTTGCACCCCTTACTAAGTTATAGTATGCCTATATCTACCTATATATACAGACTCATATTAAGTCACTCCTATGGCAGGCCTTGACAGTCCTGAAGGCAGAGTGCTTGGTTTTGTGTGAGAGCGTGCCCAAGCATGAGCTGAGCCTGTAGCTTTCAGAATCACTTCCTTAAAGCTGTGCTATGATACAGCCATACCATATACTCTTAAGTGCATTATAACCTCGCGGTAAATGCTAACTTTGGAATGGCTACATCAAAACATGTCGTGTTTGGTGTCAAACACTTTGGAATCCTACCGCCCCGCGCTAGTCCTGGCGGCGGGGGTAGAATTCAACCCTTCTAGAGGCAGAAGACATGTACACACTTACCTGAGTTTAAAAGAGCCCCAGCATCACAAAATGGATGCTGCTGCCACAGACACGAGTCTGACCCCCTGCTGCTGGATGAAACTCCGGCAGGGGAGGCCTGGACAATAGGTTTCCTGTCCATGGATGTGTAACCACCTTCCCAGACAGGCTTTAGTGTATTGGGGCAGGGTGAGTGCATTCAGGGAATGCTTTTCAGACAGCGCCTGGGGCACACAAGGTGTTCCTGTGCATACCCCATTTCAAACCGGTTGCTGGGGCACTCAGCACCAGCTCTAGTGTGAAACTGGACAAAAGGGAAGGGGTGTAACTACCCCCTCCCATAGGTGGGAATTTAGAGTTAGTCCATCCCCTAAACTTATATAAGTAAAGTAACCCAGTCCCTAGGACTTTAGATTACCCTGGACGAAATATCGCAACATATATACTGGAACTTCGACATTCTATTTCGACTAGAAGACGGAAGGATCTCCTTTGAGGTCAAGGAGCAACTCCCCTGTTCAAACAGGCACCAAAGAAGCATCTTGCCGGTCTGCATTTTCAAGGCTCCCGCCGGATCCCATAGAATCTGCGACACAGGACATGGACTTTGAGACATCTCCGAGGCCGACACGAGATCTCAGCAAAGCTGAGACCGGTAGCCATCACATGAGACAGGGGACCAGAACTCCTGGACACTGTGCACATTTGCAAGTGCATCTACTTCCCGAGCTTTCCGAAAGTTGTGCATTGGGCTACTCCTAGTCCAAGCCCTGAGCACCATCTGCACCAAAGATTGTGGGCCTACACTCCACGAATGTTCCGTGGGCCCGCTTCTAGCATTTCTGCTTGAGGCCCCTTCGCGATCCCTGGTCCGTCGACTGGTGGGTCCCCACGAAGGTAACTCTTTTGTTTCTTGGGCTTCCCTGGTTGTTCCAGAAGTGCCCTGACTCCCCTCCAAAGGGTGAGTCCCTCTAATCTTGCTGGTCTGCTCCAAAGCCAATCTTTACATTCTACGTGGGTTTCTGTTGAAAAGGCTTGTTGGGTTCAATGAGGATACCGACCCTGCAGCACTCGACATCCGACGTGGGACAGCTTGAATCCAGCTCCTGGTTGTCATCAATGCCTCCTGGTCCTCGTGGCTGAGGAGTCAAGCTTCACCTCCTACACCTGTGATGGGCCGAGACAGGCAAGATCCGAGGTTGAAGTTGAGGTTAAGGAAATTAGCTGCCAAGGGACAAGGTGCTGAACTGAAAAAATGCAAGTTTGCATTGAGGTCTGTAACATACCTAGTTCATGAGGTGGGCAGAGATGGTATTTCACCAAAAAAGGACATTATTGAGGCAGTTAGCAAAGCTCCGGTCCCAATTTCAAAGGAGAAAGTCAGGTCCTTCCTTGGCCTCGCACAAACTTTGCTATGAAAGCACATGGGCTAAGACAATTGTTGAAGTTAGTGCAAAAAGTACACCACATTCCTAGAAGTGTATGTGGGATTTTGTTGAGAATGAAGCAGGCTGGAAAGAAATGGCACCTACTTCGACAGATGAAACTAGGAGTGGAAGTGTTGATACTTACATTCTGGTTCAAACACGACTGAATTGAGTGGTGGGATTACAGTAACATATGTGGGGAATTCTATTCTGTTACCCCCCCTCAAAAAACAAAATTATACGATTTTGTAATGTGATAAGTACTGTATTCTGTGAGGGGAGTAAATTGTATTTTTTTAGCGCCCGTGCTTTTGCTAATATTTCTTTTTCATTTTTATGTGAACGAAGGTATAAGATGTTGCATGTAAAGCGGGTGGTACTATTGTTTGTTAGAAGTTAATAATAGTTGAGTGTGCACTTGTACTACTACTGCTATTGAGCCTGTATCATTTTGCATGTAACAGTCCTTCCATTTTGTTATTAACTTATATATTCTTTTATTTATTAGTCTATTATTGTTATGATTAAGTAGGGGAGATATGGTATCAATGTTACCTCTGCCTAAGTAACGATATGCCACAGGTTCTGGAATGTGTTGATGGGAGAGAGCAGGGAGCTACAGTTGAAGGAGACTGGTGGTGAGAGGATGTTACAGGTTTGCTCTCCAATAAACGTCACTTTTTTTGTTGTTTTTTTACAGTGTTTTATATAGCGTAAACTTGACCCGAATCGGGTATCAGAGCGCTTTACATCGCACCAGTTGCATTACATGAGCATCCTTACAATATTGTCAAAGGCTGAAGAGGGACATGACAACAGATTTAGCATGGTGCTTAACATAAAGAAGATCAAGGATCTGAGAATAGTGGGCCATATTATCAAGAAAGGGCGATACATTATCGCCGCTTTTATCGGCAGGAAACTGCCGCTAAAGCGCCGATAATGCGCTTGATAATATGTCCTTGTGAATTCCCATAGCAGTCCAGGTTCTGGTGTTAACCTTGGCTGCTATGGGAATTCACAAGAGCATATTATCAAGCCCTTTATCGCCGATTTAGCGGCAGTTTCCTGCAACTAAAGCGGTGATAATTTTATCGCCGTTCTTGATAATATGCCCCAAAGTCTTTAAAATGTCATATGATTGTAAAAATTGATTTTGTTTTACATATACATCAATCATTTATGGAAAAAGGGTGTTTAGGGGTACGATAAGGTGTGTCAAAGAATGTTTGGTACATGTTAGCAATGCCCCAACAGTGTGCAATTTTAAGAAAAAAGTAAGCTACGGTAACTTAAGCTAAGTGGCTTCTTATACACATGCAAAACAGAGGAGAATGTATCTCAGTTTTCACTTCTGGTATCTTAAGGGAAGAGGTAACTAAGTAACCTGCAAATGGGCACTGGTGTCTGATCTGTGGCCGTGCGTACCCATATACACTGGACAACCACGTAAATTTGCTCTTTTTAACGTGTATGGGTTTTCAACAGCAGAAGAGGTCAGCGGTGCATACAATGTGGGCCCAGCTTAGTGTAAGAGTTCACATCTGCAATGCTCATAGTACTTGAAACATACAAGTGAGGTCAAGACAAGCACATGTCCCATAATATCACTGGACTCCCACACAAACTGTGAAGGTAGTTGCCATAGACTGAAACATCAATAATTATCGCAAAGTGTACAAAGACTTATTAGATATTTATATATTTAATGGATTTGTAGAGCGCCTGAATCACCCCCTGAGGGGTATCTTGTCGTGTATTTCTATAGGTTCTGAATCGATCCCCCTATTCCTGTCCCTATTCTGGTTAAACTAACTATCTAGTTAACTAACAGTCAGCCCATGAGGCAAGAAATCCCCCATGATGCAGATACCGTTATCTGACGCAGTCACACTCCGGCACAGGAACGTGTTATCTGATTAGGTCATAACGCTTGAGATCTAATTAGACAAGCGACATTCCTCCAGCCCCTGATAAGGCATACGACGTTCTCATAACAAATCAAACCTATGACAACCTGGATAATCCGTGCGGCCATTGTTTTGATTTCACAGAGAACTTTAGTAAAGAATGTGCTAACGAGCAAGTCGTATGACATCTTTATTGACGTACCTATGTCCATCCTTACGTCAATCCCGGCACCTTTAAGGTATAAATATTGCCGACCTTGCCCTATGCAAACACACGCGTGGTGACAAGACGGAGCAGCCATACTTGCCGAGGCCGAGAGCAGAAGCAGACCCCGCTGGCAACAGCCCCGCCTTCCTGACGCGCTGAGAGACGCGCTGCTATCTCAAGCCGAGAGACCCAGCACCGGCGCTTCCGGGTAGCCCTCGCAGGCAGCCTGGAATATCGAGAGCAGAGAAAGAGATACCATTCCTCATTCATCCTAACTTCCAGGTACAGAACTGAATAACCCCTCACAGAGAATTCTTTAGTTATTCACTTGGCAAAAACAAACTTAACTTAAACTGTAACTTTCTATTCCCGCCCACGCATTAGACTTAGGTCAGGTACACGGGGTAGGCGTATTTAGAAACACCAGTTGAGTACGTTTAGTCAAATGTATATGTGTATGTAAATATATTTTAATCATTTTAAACATCATATGGCTCAGAAACCATATCAATGTTTTTACAGTATTATTTTATACTATTGCTTTTAATGTATGCACTTTACTTAACTATAAGTATTGCAATAATATCGATCCATTTCTCTTGTACGAGAAAAGAGACTGATCAATAAATAACACCTTTTTATTGAACACGCCCGTCTCTTCCTTTTCTCTACATTCTGATGAGACTAAGAATGCACGTACTGACTGAGTAAAATAATTGCCTTGTGCTCACACGACTCTTGAGATTGACTCTTGATTAGGGGAGAGCAAAGTTGTCATGTTCTATGGTTGTCAGAAACTAAATCCCTTCTTGTCTAATCAGGGGAGTTAATCCTTCCTTGAACATTCGAGAAAGTTTCTAGCGAACTCTGAGCTTAGCTGGCAAACCCAAAAATTAAGTCTAGTATCGACAGTAGTAGACCTAGTTAACGTCTGGTCTAGGCCTTTACTGCTGTAGGTACTATTCCAATGCGCAGAGCCTATTGGGAAAATAGGAGCTACACTACAATCTCTGCGCTTAGGACAAGGCTGCTGGCAGGCTGCATAAAAAGAGTTAAAACAAAGTGAACTTAAGAAGTTTCCTAAAGCGAAGGTAATCAGGACGGACGCTCAAATGAATGGGCAGCTGGTTCCATTAGAGGGGGGCGAGGTATGAAAAGGATTTACCACCTAATCTTGCTTTCCTAATTCTGGGGATGTTTAGAAGCGATTTGCTTCCTGACCTAAGAGTTCTTGAAGGAGAGTAAGGGTTAATCTTCCTAGAAATATAGGATGGACCTATGTTATGTAAGGCTTTCTAGACTGTGCAACAAACCTTAAACTTGACGTGCTTGCAAATTGGAAGCCAATTAAGTTTTTGTAGTAGGGGAAGGGACGGAGTTTTGAAAGAAGAGTTCATAACGAGTCGCGCAGCAGTATTCTGAACCACCTGTAACCTGCTCAGGGACGACTCATTGGCAGACACCAGGAGAGCATTGCAATAATCGAGACGGCTCATGACCATGGTCTGGATGAGAGTTTTTCGTGTTTAGTCTGGAAGGAGAGGAAAAACTCGGCATAACAGACCCAACATATAAAAGCAAGTGCTAGAAGTGTGAGTGACATGCTCCTTTAATGCTAACGCACAATCAAGGCGAATGACCAAGACACATAGAAGTCTTCTACATAACACTTGAGATCAAGGATTTAGGCTTTAAATTTGCACTCTTTCCAGAGTCGTATTTCCACAAATTATAAACGTTTACTTGCACTTGTTACTGAATAAGAGGAATGAAAAGTACTCATTTACATCAGCTTTTGCTTTTTCTTTCTTTTGAGTCACCTATATTATTAAGCCGTTGATATAGGAAAATAATGATTGTTTACTGTCAGGAGAACTACAGCAGTCTGGCATGATTGAACAAATTAGGTCACTATACTGGATTGCACCTTTGGTAAAATCAGGCTGTGTGTTGACCTTAAGGATCTTGAGAAGAACATTTTTATTGATCAATTTCCATTGCCATGTATCAATGAACTGTTGTCTGTAACCAAGGATATGAATTGGGTTTCTACGATTGACATCTTCGGGTTGCCATCAAGTATCCTTGCACCTTAATATGTTTATTACACTTGTGGGATATTATCAATTTAAAATATACCATTTGGTCTAGCTTCGGCTGCAGCCATGTTTCAGTGGCTTATGTATTACCTGTTTAAAAATTTATGCAATGTATATTTCTTCCAGATGGCAATTTGGTTATGAGACAGAGCTAAGAACAGCACGACAAGATCATGGAGTTTGTGTTGGGTTTTTTGAAGGAACACAGATTAACTGCGGAAGCCTGAGGATGTAAATTTGCAAAAAGGAAAGGCACATATTTGGTACTTGAAGTAAGTGTCAGAAATGCTGGTCCTAAGGAAGATCTGGTTAAAACATAGGATGTGCATACTTTTTGTAAGGTTAGTGCAATTTTATTTCAAATATCTGTACAATCTTTCCAAGTAAAATGTATCCCATAAGACAGTTGTTAAAGAAAGGATGTAAATGTAAATATTCTCAAAACTTTTAAGGGGTATTTGATGGTATCAAGAGAGGTATTTGTGAGGAGCGTTTTCTGTGTGGGTACAACCCCAAATGTGAGACAAATTTCATTACAACAGATGCAGTCGGGAAAGGATTGGGAACGGTGTTGTCGGAGGTCCATAGTTCTGGAAAACAACATGCGGTTGCCTTCGCATCCAGAGCATTAACATCACTGAAGAAAGAATTTCGGTCATAGTGAGAAAAACTTTCAGTTGTTTATAGCGTTTCAAACATGTGGTAATGTCACGAAGGTCACTTTGGTGCAGTAAAAACGAACTGTAAAGTTAAACGGTCTTATTTGTGGCCGGGGATGGACTGTGATATAGAAAATCTAGTGAGAGAGTGTGTGAAGGGTGCGTATTCTGTCAAAACACAAGTGACTTTCAATCAATCAAGGTGAGAGAATGTGGCCTAATGGCTAGGGCAGTCAGTATCAAATCTGGGGAACCGGGTTTGCTTCTCAGCAACGAGCTAAACATCCCGTCATTCTAGGCAAATCATTTAATCTCCCTGTGCCTAACAAAAATGAATGTGTCCTTGTGTAACACAAGTGGTGCTCATGTAAAGAGCTCTGATACCTGATAGCTTCGAGTCAACTTTGTGTTATATACAATTCTGGAAAAAAAGACACCTTATCATCCCGTTGAAGCTCAATGATCACTGTGGAAAAATGTAGGAGTCAATATTTTTGGTCCATTGCACAGTGCAGACGACAGGACAAAATATGGCATTGTTGTTTTTGGCCATTTTTTTTAAATGGCTTAAAGTTAGAGTAGTTGATGTGGCAGATGCTAAAAGTATGATGGAACTTTTAGAAGACGTTTTTAAAAGAGAAGGATTACCCAAAACTATTGTGAGCAATAATGGTGGGCAATTTGTATCAGAAGTGTTTAAAGATAGGAATGAAAAACTGGGAATACAGCATATCATCACTTTTCTTTATCACTCTGAGGGAAATGGTTGTGTGGAATGTTTTAATTGGGTAATCAAAGATATCATTGAGTTATCCAACAGTAATAACTTGGTTTTGGAGAAGGAGATTAAGGAGACCTGTGGGCGAATAGAATAACTAATTGCAGTTGCACTGGATAAAGTCCTTTCCACCTAATGAGAGGGAGGGTTCCACGGACCAAGGATAACATGGGACGGATCAATTAATTGACAAAGATCTAAGTATTTCTTGAAGATGTGAGAAACAAATTGACTAATGAGAACATTTTGTAGGAAAATAGGTATGACAAATTTATGGCGTTAAGAAGATGGAGCTACATGTAGGAGATTGGGTGAGAGTTAAAAAGGAAGGTTGGTAAAAAAGGTGAAAGTAGATTCACAGAACCTTTTTTGAATGGGGCGAATATTATTTAATGCTGCAGTGTAATGGCCTTGTGTAAAGGTGGAAAGAAGATAAGGATTTCTAAAGATAATTTTGATTAGTTGAGTGCTGACGATAACGCTGCAGGAGATTTGCCTGACATGGATGTGAGAGTGGAAGGTGATGAAGTGAGGGAAAATGTTTCTCAAAGTTGTGTTAATGATGTATATGTTAAGTCTGGAGGAGAATAACCACACCCTTCTTATTTGAATGATTTTGTATTAATTATCCAATAAGTCAATTGCTGTATCATTAGTATGTGCACTAGTGCACGCCCAGGAGATTTTATTTAAATTTCAATTTTTATTTGCAAAAGGCTGTGGTTTTACTGTTTGATAAATTATTTTTTGTGTTATTATTTTTAGGAGGGGGAGTTGTGTTGTAAATGTATTTTGGCCTTTATTGTTAAAGGGGGGGGGGAGGGGTGAGTTAGGTTCTTAGCTCTTTCAAGTGTTTTGTGTTCTTAGAGCTGTTTAATGTGCTACACGTTTCACGCTCGCAGCTTGGATTGACAGTTATCGATTGGAGGTCAGTCATGTAGGTGAAGCACAGTGTAGCACTATTTCAAAACTTGACTACCTGAATAACTCTTAATTTATTCATTCAAGTGGAGTTAGAGCGCAATTATTCGGAGACACAATATTTACCATCTGTAAAGGAAAGTCAATTCTATGATGGATGAGCGTTATAAACAGTATTATCAAATTTGTTGTACTTGATTAATGAATTTATATTTATTAGGACCAATTCAGAAAGGCACTTAGCAAAGTAGCACTAAAGGAGTACAGCTTCACTTATTCATAAATGCCTATGTGAATTAGCTCCGGAATGTCCAACTCATTAATACAAAAACAAATTGTGGGGCATATTTATGAAGGTTTTGCATTGCTCTTGTGCCACACAAGAGGGCGCAAGTGTGATGCAAAACTTAAGATGCATTTATCCAGCCATGCAAGACCATCTTGGTGGCCCTGCATGGCTTGATAAATCCAGAGTAACGCAATGCAGCGCAAATCACTGTGTTGTGTCTGGGAAGCAGTTTCATGGTGGGTAGTTGTCCCCAAAGGAATTTTGTGCAGTTCCATATTTACCAACACTGGTAAACCTGGGAATGCATCAAAATGCTGTGCTTCCCCAAGTGAGGAGAAACAAGAAAAAAGTATCCTTATTTCTCCTCGTTGTTTCCTCTTTCTAACAGTGCTGCATTCTTCAGCACACTTAGAAAGAGGAAAATGCCTCAGAGGATTGTTTTGTGCCCCTTCCTGCACGAAAGCAATCCTGCTCACAACTCAGGCACCCTTGCATCATAGTGCAAGAGTGCCTGCATTGGTGCTAGGCATCCAAGAGCACACAAGGAAAGGAAATACGGTGCAATCCTGCCCTTTCCTAATCATGCAGTGTTGCAGGGAGACTGCCCAAAAACAGAACTATGCGCAGGATTATAGGACCTTGGTGTATAGGGACTGAGTCATCCTACCACCTTAGTACCCATGAGCCAAGGACCGACTAGCTATAGTGTCTCACTTGCTCTCCTACTCACTGACAGAGAAACAAATGAGTAGACACCGCAGAACACAACACTCCCAGATCTTTCAGGAATCGCGGTAACTGACACAACCTTTTGCTTGCACTCTTGTACTTGTCCACAATAAGATCTTAGAGAGACACAAAACAATTGAAAAAAATTATTTTAACTGACGTGCCCTAACATGCAGTATACCTGCCACAACAAGCATAAAAATGCATAGTACAAATACAGTCAGTCATCAAGAAAAGACAATAGGCCCTAACCTCCATTGCCCTGCTAAGAAGCAGTATTATTATATACTAGATGATCACTGGGCTTTGTCAGCAGACCCCATACCTTAACCTACAGCGAGTAGATCACATCAGAGCTGCTGTCTCGCTCTTCTCCCTGGAAAGGTCCCTCTCCAAGTGTGTGCTACCTATTCATGTATTCCAATAAAACAAAAGTACGTTGGCCCAAACAACAGCTACATCGGTATGTTTTGTTTAAGGACTAAGACCTGGCCAGAACAAAATAACAAGGGGAATTGTTGTTTGACCTTGCTCACATTGTTCAGTCAAAATCCCAGTAACCTGCAGAGTGTGAACACAATGATGAGTTCTCATGTGAAAACAGCCTTAGAAATTATTGCAAAAATAAAGTCATGTAGTAACGTGTGCAAAGCAGAGGCCAAGCTGCAGCATACTCATGCTAACTTAGAAAAGACGACAATGTCCCCATGGGCCATGTGACACCCTCCCCTTGGTCTGATTGTTATCTCTGGGCTAAAACAAATATCAGAGGTAAGCAGAGGCAAACATCTCAGTGGTAGGCCAAAGAGCCCTTTAAATCCTAATTAGAATAGTTTTGGGACTCGGAAAATAGAAAAAAATAAAAAGCAGCCAAATGGGTACCCCAAACTATATCCATTCACAGCGAATCTTCAGAGCCAAAAATGTTGCGGGAAAAGTGGAATGCTAGAAACTCCAGTAGGTTGTCTGTACCTTCCATAACAAAAAGGTATGCTATCCAATTAAGTAAGTCAAACAAGCACACATGATCCTCATATCCAGAGGCCATCATGAGCATATGAGTGCAACCTACATTAACTTTTATGAAACTCTGATCCAAGAGGCGCTTTGCATGAGCACAGATACACAAGGCTGCCATTGATCCAAGGAGAGGATCGTACACGAGGCGCCTACCCACGGAACAGTCCTGGTCATTGGCCATCAACGGACCCATCAACAGTTCATAATCCAGGGTAGCGTCTGACGTATTGGAGAGACAGACATCCAGGGCCCAATGAAAAGAACAGGTAGAGGCAGTAGAACACAAGTTGCATGAAGGTAAAGTAGGCATAATGGAAGGTCAGCCAATAGTCCATGTTAAGAGCTTCTAATGGCATCAAACCAAAAAGCTGCTGCATCCAATCACAGTACAGCTGCAACTGGACCTGGCTTGGCAGCACCACAGGTCGAGTCGCCATTGCGGAGCAGCAGTAGAAGTACAAGTATGCCGCAACTCAACAGGAGAAATAGGGGAAACCCTCCGAAGGCGCTGAAACAGAATGAATAAAAGCTGGTATTATTCCAAAAATAGTCTGAAAGATGTGACAAGGCTGGATCCCACAAGTTCAAAAAAGTGGGCAAGGCCCTCTGTATCAGACGCATTAAATATTTGGTAAAATTATTCTCCAAAATGGAATGGGAGATTTGTGTTAGTAGAGCTGATGTGAGAGCCACTTCTTGTTGAAACAATAGTGCTTTGCTGCGTCTACTTAGCTTATAGAATTCTGTTTTCAAAGTTGGAATGGAAGGCCACAGTGAACTATGTACAATCCCGTGCTGGGTTAGAAAGAGAACATTGCTGCAACATGTAACGTGTTGGGAAACTGTTACTATATACGGGATGCCTGCTCGTAAGCCACGGGCGTTGTGGTTATTTGGGATAAGATAACTGCCGTTCGAAAGCAAAGTCTGTATGGGAAGAATAGCTGGGACCGGAGTCCCTTTTAAAAAACAAGCCAAATTAGGGGCCAAAACGTTACAGGCACCCTGAAGTTTTACCTATTTACAGTCCATGGAGTTTCCTATTGTAGAATCACATTCCTCCCCTGTAAGGAAAACCTCCATATCTACTCGTTGACACCAAAATGTGAAAGGCAACGACCATGATTCATGAATATAGCTACTCCTGAGTGGTTCATATCTACCAACTGGATAGTGTTTTATGCAAGCTGTGAACTGGAAGAGTGAAATATTCAATTAAATAACCCCATGTATGAACCACACAGCTGAATCAGTTTCTGCCACAGAAAATGGTAACTGTTCTGGTCTTTCACTATGTAACATTGTATATGTTGCGTCTTTCATTGACATCAATTTCTCTTTATCAGTCAAAATAAATGGTAAAAACAGTGCTGAAGCATTCAGGTAACCCCATGGTACTTTCCCACTTTAGAGTGTTTGCAAGGTCCAACCAAATTATGTAATGGAATATAACTGATTTTGACAATGATTTAAAACAGACACTTCATTTTAAACAATGTCAATGACCAATGCTACAATATTATCCAAAGTATATATACACGAGAAGACAATGTATTCATGTTGTTATCAACTACAGCAAGAACGTTTTCTAAATTATCTTGGTCAATTTGGCACAAGTGCACCGCAGCTTCCATCTGCAATAGTTTCCAAAATTCATTATATGCTGCATAAACAAAATGTTTCGCTCAATGGGACTTTGGACCCAAAAGAAAATCAGCAAGCTTGATGTCATCTGATAAAGGGAAAAGATGTTGTTTCACAGGTGACAATGTGGAATGTTCCAACCGTTGTTCACATGACTAACCTACTGAATATGTGGTAATTGTATGGGAATGTGGAAAACGAGGATCAGGTCTACTTTGTGTAAACCCTTTTGTAGTATTCAAAAAGCGTAATTGACATGCATTAGAGCTCGTTGGCCACAATAACCATCCCAAAGGGTTAATATTGGAAGAGTTTAGAGTATGGTTCTGAAACAGGACAATGAAATCCTCAATCAAGTAGGTTGTTTCTAAATGCCATGTGTCATAGGCAGCCAATAACAGATTGGAGGGAGTATTTAAATGATTAGCTGTGGCTGAACCAAAACAAGTAGTTTGCTGTACTGTTTAATTTAAAAATATGAGCTGAGATCTACGAAACATGCTCAATGCAATGATTCAGTGCCTTGCACTTGTCAATCCTTGGTACCCCAAATAGATTTTAAATCAATCATGTCCTTCCAGTAATCATAATCTATCATGGACAAATCAGTTAGGGAGGATGAGGAATAGACCAATTTAGTATGGGTCTGCATATATTTGGTGCGGATAGGCATCTTCAACTTAAAAACATAGAGTCTGAAATATAGTAGCTAGTAAAATACATACATTTACTCAGTTGCGTCATTGGGCTCCCCTGTAACGGGGTTGGGCAACGTTCCCACTGGGAAAAATTAAAATAAGGTCTCTGAATATTGGTTTTGTGTAAAAAATGATGGCTATAATGTTGATAACAGAATAAATCACCATAATTTGTAGTCTTCAAATACAAGTCTTCTGTGTCAAAAGCAGTATTGTAGTGTAGTTCCTATAGTCCCAATAGGCTCTGCGCATTGGAATAATATCTTCAGTAGTGTAGACGTAGGACTGAGGTTAACTAGGTCTCTACTGACTATATTAGACTTAAGTTTTTTGCCAGCTAGCTCAGAGTTCACTAGAAACTTTCTCGAATAAGCGAGGAGGAGTTTAACCTCCCTGGATAGACAAGAAGGGATTTAGTTTCTGACAACCATAAAACATGACAACTTTGCTCTCCCTGATTAAGAGTATATCTCTAGAGTCGTGTGAAAATAAAAGACAGCTATTTCACTCAGTCAAAGGTGCGTACTTAGTTTCACCAGATTGCAGAGAAAAAGAGAGACGGCGTTTTCAATAAAAGGTGTTATTTATTGAGCAGTCTCTTTCCTCATACAAGAGAAATGAATTGCTACAATTGCAATACTTATAGTTAAGTAAAGTGCATACAGTAAAAGCAGGATTATGAAATAATACTGTAAAAGCATTGATATGGTTTCTTAGCCATATGATACTTTAAAATGGATAAAATATATACATACATATATACATTGACTAATCATACTCAACTGGTGCTTCTACCTACGCCTACCCCGGTGTAACTGACCTAAGCCTAATACGTGGGAAGGAGTAAGTAAGTAGCAGTTTTAAGTTAAGTTTGTTTTGCCAAGAATCTGACTCAAGAATTCTCTGTATGGGTTTAGTCAGTTTAGTACCTGGGTATTAGAAGGCAGGAGGGCTGGTATCTCTCTCTCAGGACTCGGTATCCCAGTCACCCGCAAGGGTAAGCTGGAAATGCCGGAGGCTGGATTTCTCGGCAAGAGTAAAGACAGCGTCTTTCTCAGCGCGTCAAAAGAGAGGGGCAGCGTCCGTGGGCTCTCGCATCAGCTGGGCTCTCGGGCAAGTAGTAGCTGCTCCAGATTCATCACCACAGTGTGTTTGCTTAAGGCAACGTTGGTATCTTTATACCTGAAAGGTGCCGGGTTTGACGTAAGGCTGGACATAAGACGTCAATAAAGATGTCACTAAGAACTGGTCGTTCTTACAGTGTTTTACATGAGTTCTTGGGCGAAATCAAAACAATAGCAAGGGGATTTCCCAGGTTGCTGGAGGCTTGGATTTGTTTAAGAACTCGGTGTGCTTTCTAGGGGGCTGGAGGTATTCCAGCCCCCTAGAGGCTGGAATACCTCCAGCCCCCTAGAGGCTTGCTTAATGTGACAGCATGCACTATGACTGAATTATGAAAAGGGTTTCTATGCCGTTGTAGGGATATTATTGATTTATAACCACACAAGGGCAAAGAATAGGAATATCGATTCAGGTACCTAGATAAACACACTACACCCACTCCACAAATTCATGTCCATAATTACTAAACTAAGCAATAGTAAACATATCTAACGGTGCATGTGTATACCGATCCACCCCAAAATACATTTTTTTGCATCTGAAATGGCATATGTGAAATACACGAAAAATGAGTATAGGTATAGTATTTCAAGCAGAGTAATCATTCATAAAATAGGATGCATATATATCAGCGGAATGATTTTGCGAAAATTACACATGAAATGGCTCTTGATACAGAAAAGAAAAGTGCAAGACCATTTCATCACATATAAATACAGTTATTTGTAAATATGCTAGAGGCTGAGGTAATATATTGTCTCTAGAGTCCCTAAAAATAGAAGCTCTGTTCTCTAAGAATAGTTCTACTTTAAGCAGAGGATGAGTGCCAAAAAAAGTAAATATTTTGAAATCGGGGAAATTTTGTTTTTCGTTTTTCAGGGGAAGAAGCCAAAACAGTTCCAAATATTTTCAGAAGCTTTTGTTTTTCAAAGCTGAAGGCCAAATTCAGAGTTCAGGGAACGCTGACTGCTCATTTGCTTAAAAGTTATTCTTTTTGTTCAGGGGAGAACATCATTTCAGACAGACTTTCAAAAAAGCAGTTTACCGCTTCAGGTGAAAGTTCGACCAAGTTGGAAAATGCCGCAACTGTGCATTCGTGAGAATGATTGCTATCATCGATGACAGGATCAGCAGTGCTCACAGAAGGTCGTACCTGGTTGATGCTGCTCTCATCTTGCGCTTCACTACCCTTTAATCGCAGTGGTGAAGACTCAACGAATGCCGTCATCAGGATGGGTAACCGCTGGGGACAACACGATGCATGAGCCGTTACAGGACTTAGCAAAGTATCTGTATCCAATGGTACTTCTGATTGTAGTGTAAGACAGACGTCCAACACGCATTCTTCTCCGCATAGCATACATCTTAGCACAGGTAAGATACAATTCTGCCAGATGGGTCTGAATGAAAGAAACCAGGTCATATTCAGATCTCTTAGCCGGGCTAATCAAAGGACTTTAGTTATGTGGTCCCGATAGCGTATAGCTAGGATCGTTTCTTCCATTGTTGCTGGAGTCTTGTCTGTGACATGGCTTGCCATAACGAAGCAGGAGTATCAAAAAAAATAAAATGCCTGCTACGAGTCCCAACAGGAGTGGAAGGCTGCCAAAGATCGAATGGACAAAATTAGGAAAGATGCCCAGGACTGCTTTGAAAGGTGTCAACAGTCCCGAAAAAATTGTCTTAAATACACTTTGGATACCATTCGTATCTGAAATGTTTAAGATTTGGTTTAGCATTTCTGCGAAATGTAAGGGGCAATTTGTTGATAATAGTGCATGTATCTCTGTTGTCGTCCTTGCAACCTGGAGATCATACGTTTCTTTTGATGACGTCAAGGGCACAGGCGTCTGTAGAAGAACAGACTTCATTCTGCTTAAAGTATCAATTCGAATAGAAGAGATTTTCAAACTGGGCCAAATTTTTCCCTCCCTGTCTGGAGTGTCGTTTGGATACAATACTTGCATACAACAAGTGACAATGGAAGAAACGCTTACTAGATAAGCTTTTCCTGGCACCAAGCCACAACATCTGTGGTCCACTATTAGAATGTAGCTCCCGTTAGAAAGCCTTCAAAAAAATGGCTCTATTCGAGTTGCAGGTGTGCCATGCTGGTGGCCTGAAAGGTTATTTGAAGTCCCCTCACAGGCCCCATGTAGGTTTATACCCTGACACAGAAGTATACCACTTAGTGATTTTTCACAATTATCACCACTAAGAAATACATTCTGTCCTTTTTCACTATAATATGTGTGTGTGTAAGGTAATTTCCATGATGACTTAATGTATCCTTTACCCAACCTTTCATACTGGCCTGCCTGTATATACTTTTGGCAATATCGAAATTGGAAAGTTGTTATCGGAATAGTTATGATTCTGTGTATTATCCATTCAATGACAAGTCGTTCTGACATTGTCAATGGTAATCTCTCAAGTTTTTCAATGCTCAGAATTGTATATTCTGCTCCTTTTTGTGCCAAGCTGATTTGTATATCAGTAAGGTTAAAGATAGAGAATAGTGACGTTGTGTTGATTAAACGCCAAGGCACGTAGCCTGAACGCAGATTTTGTAACGTCCAGCCAAGCGGTACAATAGAACGCAATTGGGACTGACCATGTTGTAACATTAGTAAGTCCTGCTCTATTATATCGATCGCAGATGATACAATACTGTCCAGTGAATATTTTCTGGAAGACAGAGTCATTAACCCATTGTCCACAACAGAAAGTGATTTTTCCAAATTAATATAGTCAATTTCCCGTATTTTCTCTGCTGTTTCAATTTGAGTTTCTTTCCAAGCTTCATTATAAGCTGCATATATAGAGGCTGCTATGAAACGTTTTTGACGCTGTTTGCGTGGTCCCATAATGAAATCACGCAAGTCAGCACCTTCTTTAAGTAAAGTTAAGTGTTGCTTACTTTCTGCCAGTGTGGATGTCTGTAGCCATTCAAGGCAGAGTTTTCCTACACTGTATGTTGTAACTATCCCTGGATGTTGTCTCTGGGAGTATCTAGGGTCTGGCCTGGTCAATTTGAACCCCTGTATTTTGTTCAGGAATCTATCTTGACAGTTATTTGTGTCTGTGGGCCAGATCAACCATTTTTTCCAATCAGGATGTGTTCTGTTTTGGTTTAAAACATGGGATACGTCTAGCTCAACATCTGTAGTGCTATTACTGTCAGGTGTTGGCTTTGCAATAGACGGTTTGTATAAGTCTTTAATTTTGGCTAGGCCAAGACAGGTTGTTTGTTGAATTGTGTCATTCAAAAATATAATTTGTTCTGGGATCATGCAGGCTCTGAATAATGATTCTATACCTTGGACTTGCCAATCTTAGGTACCCCAGATGGTTTTAGTTTCAATGTTACTTTTCCAAAAATCAAAACCAAATGTAGTCATTTTTTCAAAGAATGTTTCTGAATAGATTAATTTAGTATTTGTCAGCATGGTTTTCATTCCTGTCTTATTTACCAGTTTGAAATAAAACGTTTCTGCTTCACTTGTGTTAAACCCTGAGAAGTATGGGAATTTCTCATAAAATGTTTTTGAACTACCTTTTGGTGGAGTTGCACAATGTTCCCATTGATTATAATTTAAAACATTTCTAGGTTGAGCAGATTTATGCATTGTAGCAGTACATCTGTTCATAATTTGATCCATGGGGAAATCAGATAGGTTTCTTGTAGTTGATGAAAGAGTTCTTTAGTTTTTTCTTTAAAAGTTTTTGTTGTTGTTGGCTGTTCCTCAGGTTTGCTCGGATCCTCAGAAAAGTCATCGAAATTGATGAAGTAGCCTGATGCAGCTCTGTCAATTGTTGGAATTGCTTCTGGATTTTTCTTTGTTTCATTAGCATAGTCTGTGGCTACATCGTTGTAGACAGGTGTTTCTTGACGAACTGTTGCAATTTGGGTTTTAAGAGGCATAAGTTCCATGGCTTTGTTGCATAGTCCTCGTTGATTCACTGTAGGTTTATCAAATGTGATTAGTCTCTCAGTTTGAACCTCTTGACTTGTAGCAAACTTTGGTGTTCTGCTATTTCTTGGGAGTCCACTTGGCCGACTACTTATTATTGGCCACATGATTGTGGTTTAACCAGGTCGATGGATACAACTCGGTTCTTCTTTTTACCAGCAAGGGGCGGTAGTACAACTGATCTTGTTCCGTTGACAGCTAAGACAGGTACTGCTTTTCTGTAAGAAGGCCCAAATTCCTTCTTCACCGCGATTTTCTCTCTGACCAGATCCCCAATCTTTGGAATCCAGACAGGCCTTGCTGGGACAGGTGGTTTCTCTTCAGTGGCTGTTGGCTGTTTCAACTTTATGTTGCTCAGGTCTTTTCTTGTTTCATTTAAGTCCTGTAAAATAGCCAAACGATCTTTGATATCAAAGCATTTTCCTTCTACCACTGAAGTCTGACTATCGAGATCCTGGATATGCATTCTAGTCCCGAACAATAGTTTGTACGGACTGAAACCTTTTAGAGACTTTCTTGGCAGATTGTTAAGACTACGTTGGACACTTATTAAATGTTTGACCCACCCAACCCCCGAACCTAATACCTTCGCCGTTATAGATTGCTATATGTCTCGGTTTTTTCTTTCCACCATCCCATTTCCCTCAGGAAGGAAGTGATAAGATTACCGCAATGCAATGCCCATGCTGGTCACGGCCTCCTTATTAGCTCGAGAGCTAAAAGCAGGATCCTGGTCAGAATGTAGCATGCCAATTGCGTCTATGCCGCTATAGACTCGCAAATCTTTTATAACAGTTCAGACGTCAGCCGAGAGCTGGGGTCTACATTTTAAGTGAAACTAGTCTTTTCAATAATATTAATGAGACGCACTTTTTTTGGGTTTTTTGTATTGATATTCTTATTCTATCTAAAAGAAGGGTCCTGGCAATACTCCGGGCAGTTCGCCACTGCGATCTCTGTTGCAGTTCTGACAGTTAAATGCAAATTTGTAGTTTTGAGGGCTCATTCCTGGCCACCAGTATATTCATTGTAATTCTTTCAGAGATTCCTTAATGTTAAGGTGTCTTAGACCCTCACCCATATGTGCGTCTGCTATTAACAATACTCTCCTGTTCGTGTTTGGAATTACCCTATCCCCCACTCCAGGGATTTGAGCAAAAGGAACGGAGTTTGCATCGATTATGTATGTATAATTGAGTGGATAGTTGACGGGTAGCGCTGCACAGTCGCCTTTTGATGACGTTTTTACCGCCAGCATCGTTTCCCCGTCTATGTATTTTCCTGAACGCTTTTTTGTAGCTACGGAAGCCGGCTTAGTTGCTTCCGTTGTGGCTGTCTCAGCCAATGAATTCCCTGTAACGTGAACGCCATCACGTTCATGACTCAATGAATGTATCACGTGAGTCTTTGGTAGTTCTTTCTGTAAAAGAACTACTTGTTCCCAAAGCGATTTTTACTTTATAGTGGCACCTGTGTCATCTTTGTAACCATTTCGAACCCATTTCTGCAAGTCATTATTGTATGATTTGACGCAGTAATGTGAATCGCACACTATTAGTGTCGGGAATTCGCGATCGGCATTATCTAGCGCCATTTTTAACGCTAATACTTCAGTTTGTTGATCAGAATTGCTTTCTACAGAGTGTGATTTTGTTACCAGAGGTCTCAATTTACCTCCGCGCCACACGTTTTTAACCATCTGGCATGTGGCGTTATAGGCTTGTTTTCCCCAAACTGAGGGTTGTGCATATCCGTCTGTATATATTACACAAGCGTACTGTTGTATGGGCAGAATGTCGATTGGCAGAGGATATTCTCTTTCATATTCTAGATTTTTTAATCTTTTCATGTTTGGGCCAAAATAGTATTTCACTTTGTCTGTAGCAAGAGAATTTTCCCATTGTATCCATTTTGGATTTAATGCCACGGTAGTTAAATTACATGGGCTTGTTAATGCCTCAAAGGCTGATTCTGCTGTTATAACAGTAATCCGTCTGCCTTCGGCTTGGTCTCTTTCTTTTGCTACAGCTGTTTGAACCGCATGTACAATGTTTTCCTTAATACTAAATGTTTTTTCAGCTTCTGTGTACAAATGTGATTTGTATGCTATTGGTACCGTTTCTCCCTCATTAGAGGTTAGGTATGTGAATCCGCATCTTCCTGGGATGACCCGGATCACAAGGTTGCGTGTGTTATCGCGTGTTTGCAATTTTGTTTTAGCTAACATGTCTGTTTGCAATGATCTCAAAATTTCTGTGTGTTTTTGAGTCCAATTGATTGTTTTAAAATCTGGTTTTATTAGTTCATAGAGAGATTTAACCCTCTCTGCATAATTTAGAATGTAAGTTCTTCCGAAATTCAGGAAACCTAGAATTGATTGTAAGTTTTTCAGCGTTCTTGGTGCTTGGATTACAGCACATTTCTCTAAGAAATTGTCTGCCAGGTTTTTGCCTTCACTTGATAATTCATATCCTAAAAACAGGACAGTTAGATGGGCAATTCATGACTTTTTAAAGTTGAATTTGTAACCCTCTGCTGCAAACCCAAGTATTATGGTGTTCACTCTTTTCAAGTGAGTATCCAAGTCATCATCTGTTAGATAGATGTCATCGACATAAGATAATTCCTCATCATCATACAGTTGTAGTAACTCTGTTACTCTTGCTGAGAATAATCCTGGGCTGTTCTTGAACCCCTGTGGGAGTCGACAGAATTTTCTGCGAGCCCATTATTGAGAAAGCGGTCAAATACCTGCTTTTAGGTGCTACGTTTTGACAAAAGAATCCATTAGAGATGTCTAATGTTGTTTTGTATTTTTTGCGCACGATGTTATTCATTAGTGCTGCACTATGTGAGTTTTGTACTGCAAAAGTTTTGCAACATGAGTTTAGATGTCTGTAGTCCAAAACTAGACGATATGAATCGTCTGACTTGGAGACAGGAAACAAAGGATTGTTCATTTGTGAGGTGCAAGTTTCAATCACCCCCTGGTATTCAAGTTGATCTAAGATCTCCCTGACCTGTTTCTTAGCTTCTTGCTTAATTGGGTACTGCCTCTGTGCAGTTGGTTGACATTTTAACTGGATTTTGTGAGGAGGAGAGTCCTCATCCCATCCAACATGGTTTTTATATAATGCAGGTGCTTGGGCTACTGCCCACTTTCTTGCAAGTGTATATTTTTTATGAATTGGAATGTGATTTTAGAAGGCAGGCATAATCATTTCTTCGCCACGAGGGCACTCTCTGACAAACTCCGGTGGCCAGTCTTTTTCAGCTAAAATGATGTCCTAGCCTTTGGAGAGGTCATCCCAAAATAGACCCCTTATTTTCCTAGTCTTATCTCCCTCTATACGTAATGTTATTTCGTATATTTTATGAGGTTTGCTAACTCTGGTATCTGCAGTTTCCACCTGAATGTATTCATTCGTGTCCACTGTCTCCAGATGATTCATCAGGATCTTGCGAGCTATGCTCACTTCTGCTGCGCTGTCTAGCATTGTCTGAGCCCACTCTCCGTTTTTCAGTTGTGTCCTCAGGATCCTCGGCATGTTTGATTATTTTAATACTGGCTACCTTCTTTTTTGGAAATTGTAATTTTTTACTTTGATGAGCAGGTTCTTTGTCTTTGGACTTGACGTGCTCTAACCTGTGTTCTGACCGTCCTCTTCTTTCCGATTTCAGCGAGGAAGTCTGAAAAGATCGAGAGGGACGTGTATCAATATCTTGATATCTATCAGGTTTCTTCAGATTATCCCTATTTCTAAGGTTGTATTTTTTCTCAGAGGGCTCCCTCTGGGGAGACTTGTGTCCTTGGTCTGGAGATCTTTCTCTCCGCCGAGGAGACTTTCCTCTGGACTGGAATCTTTCTTCTTTGGGAGTGGATTGTTTATTTCCATCCCAGCTCTTTTTTGGAGTGTTTAGATTATTTTTAATAAATATCTTTTCAGGATTTTCAGTTAGTTGGGGTTTTACTGGTTTCCCACCCAAACTATCTCTTCCTAGCTCTTCATAGGATTTTTCTATGATTCTGGCAAGTTCAAATGGCTGTTCTGCTATATCTGTTTCTTTCAATTTCTGGAGGAAAGTTATATCCTCCGTTGCCAATTGAACCAACTCTTTATATGCCTTTGTTAATTCTTTTATTTTAACTAAGAGTTCTTCGCTAGACATTTTATTAATGTCAGGTTGTGGTGTGTAGCTGGCTATAACCGGCCACGTTGCTCCTGGTCTACCTAGTGGACCGAGCCTGGTGATGTGATTATTATGTTTTAGGGCGCCTTTAAACCAGAGCAGGTGCTCTTGGTATTTTAATGGGATTTCCACCTCCTCGAAAGGAGTGTACTCTTCCGGTGGTTCCTCTATTTTGTAATAGTGGAACTCACGTGTGACAGCGTTTGCTGCTGGGAAGTTTATCCATGAAAGGAATACCTCTGTCTGCCGATATTCATGTGCCTCAATTACGAATATGACTGTACCACCTCTCGATGTTAGTCCATTTTCTATAAGTTTAATAGTTATAATTTTTCTTATGTTGACCGGGATGAGTATTGCATCCAGGTCGGTCTGTCGGAGACTTGTGTCATCCTCTAGGAGTCGAGCTGCTATTCTAGCTGTCTCCCTTTCTTCTTCACTTTCTGTCATTTTTACTGGCAGAAAGGTTTTCATTGCAGATCAGGTTTTCATGGAAACAAAGATTAGGTGCACAATATTTTGGAACACTGTATCCTTCAACGTTGAATAAACCAAAAACTATACATAGAAATCTCTTCCTACTAAGTTCCGGCGGATTTTAACCTTTGACCCACTCCAGACGTCTTTGGAGTATTTACGGGAGAAAGGGTCTGTGTGAAAAAGCACGACTGAGTTACTCTAACGTCTTGCGTTAGATTTATCGCCTTACCAAATGTTGGGCGCCATGTAGTGTAGTTCCTATAGTCCCAATAGGCTCTGCGCATTGGAATAATATCTTCAGTAGTGTAGACGTAGGACTGAGGTTAACTAGGTCTCTACTGACTATATTAGACTTAAGTTTTTTGCCAGCTAGCTCAGAGTTCACTAGAAACTTTCTCGAATAAGCGAGGAGGAGTTTAACCTCCCTGGATAGACAAGAAGGGATTTAGTTTCTGACAACCATAAAACATGACAACTTTGCTCTCCCTGATTAAGAGTATATCTCTAGAGTCGTGTGAAAACAAAAGACAGCTATTTCACTCAGTCAAAGGTGCGTACTTAGTTTCACCAGATTGCAGAGAAAAAGAGAGACGGGCGTTTTCAATAAAAGGTGTTATTTATTGAGCAGTCTCTTTCCTCATACAAGAGAAATTAATTGCTACAGTTGCAATACTTATAGTTAAGTAAAGTGCATACAGTAAAAGCAGGATTATGAAATAATACTGTAAAAGCATTGATCTGGTTTTTTAGCCATATGATACTTTAAAATGGATAAAATATATACATGCATATATACATTGACTAATCGTACTCAACTGGTGCTTCTAACTACGCCTACCCCGGTGTACCTGACCTAAGCCTAATACGTGGGAAGGAGTAAGTAAGTAGCAGTTTTAAGTTAAGTTTGTTTTGCCAAGAATCTGACTCAAGAATTCTCTGTAAGGGTTTAGTCAGTTCAGTACCTGGGTATTAGAAGGCAGGAGGGCTGGTATCTCTCTCTCAGGACTCGGTATCCCAGTCACCCGCAAGGGTAAGCTGGAAACGCCGGAGGCTGGATTTCTCGGCAAGAGAAAAGACAGCGTCTTTCTCAGCGCGTCAAAAGGGAGGGGCAGCGTCCGTGGGCTCTCGCATCAGCTGGGCTCTCGGGCAAGTAGTAGCTGCTCCAGATTCATCACCACCGTGTGTTTGCTTAACGCAACGTTGGTATCTTTATACCTGAAAGGTGCCGGGTTTGACGTAAGGCTGGATATAAGACGTCAATAAAGATGTCACTAAGAACTGGTCGTTCTTACAGTGTTTTACATGAGTTCTTGGGCGAAATCAAAACAATAGCAAGGGGATTTCCCAGGTTGCTGGAGGCTTGGATTTGTTTAAGAACTCGGTGTGCTTTCTAGGGGGCTGGAGGAATAGGCTTGCTTAATGTGACAGCATGCGCTTTGACTGAATTATGAAAAGGGTTTCTATGCCGTTGTAGGGATATTATTGATTTATAACCACACAAGGGAAAAGAATAGGAATATCGATTCAGGTACCTAGATAAACACACTACAGTATAATATTTTGAATCAGAAAACAATGACTAAACAGCGTTAACATCCCAGTCTGATCGGAGTTTATTCCATGCAAAACCAAATCACCTAAAGAAACGAGGAATGCATATATAATTTATAACGTTTCGGTCGGGCCATAGATATCGAATGGTACTTTATCCCAAATGTTGCCATCAACAAGTGGGAAGGCTGAAATATTAACTAGGGCTTGATCTCTTTTTATTTTATGAGATGAAGTGTGAGGGGCCAGTCCACAGCAGAGTATTCAGGTAAGTAATGGCCATTAATCAACAGGGAAAACACAGTCAGAAACCCAATCCACATGAAGAGGAACACCATCATCAGCACCATCCAGACATATGTCCAGGGCAGGACCAGGTAACTTTTTTTAAAGCAGGAGATGAAAACCCTAATACATCTAGGCGGTTCTGCCACAGACGATGACAACGAAGATGCATCAGAAAAAAAGCTATCATGGTCCATATAGTAACCACTGGACCCCAGCTGAAAGAACGGCGCTGTTCTACATTGGAAGGTGATTGAATTGTACTGTCAGAAATGTCAATTATAAATTCAACAGGTGGGGAAGCATACTCAGTATCCTCAGTTGTAGATGTAGATGATAAAACAGGAAACAAATCAATTGAAGATTCCATCTCCCCACCTGTTTGCTGGGGAGTTGTCGGGGAAATGGAAGCCATGGGATTCATTAAAATATACCAGCGTGGAATGCTTGTAAGCATACTATTCAGTATCGGCCATATGGTGTAGTTTGACATGCTTGAATGAAATGTATTCGTTCTCCTTACGACCAGGTAGTGAAGGCAAGATAACAGTACAGATGACCTTTAAACGACGGGCTCCGACTGGAGCACGGTATGATGGACAAAATTATTTTTTGTTCTCCACCTCCTCTCGGAACAGATCTCCAACTTTGGGAAACCAGCCGGAAACCAGAATCAGCACCGCTGCATCCGTGGAAAAAGGCAAATGAGCTTACGCCTTTTGTAGATCCTGTACCAGAGCACAATGGTTATCTACGTCAAACTGTCTAAATGTCCAAGTCTGGCACAAACATTTTAATGCCAAAGAGCAACTCGTATGGGGTCTGCCCACCCGGAGATCTTCTAGGGAGATTAGTAAGTTCACGTTGGACTCTATAAAAATGAGTCAATCAACCCCTACCAGTACCTTAAACCCAAGCTGTCAAAGATTGCCTTAAGTCACGGTTCATCTGCTCTACAACAGAATTGCCCTCAGGCCGATATGGAGACGAGAATTGCACCAGCACTCCCAGAGACTTCATTGCATCCCTGTATGCCTTAGAGGCAAAAGCAGGACCTTGGTCTGAATGGAAGGTGCCACATGCACTTGTTCCTACAAAGACACGCAAATCTTTTATAACAGTTCGAGCATCAGCACTACGTTGAGGTCAAACCCAAAGGAATCTAGTGCATGAATCCACTGCAACCAAGATATACTTAAAAGCATTATCAGATGTTAAAGGACAGCAATGATCAAGATAATTGCAACCAAATAGTTCATTTGAAATGTAGAGCTGAGTATGGGGTGGACGTGAAACTGTTGAAGGTTCAATCTGTTGACAAATCTAACAGGAAAGAACACCTTTACATGTCTTTTGGTATAAACCATGCCACCAAAAATGTTGCTGTACAAGGCAAATAGTTGCTGTAATGCCGGCATGTGCAGAAGCAAAGCCTTAATGTGCTCCCACTATCAATGAAGGTCTGCTATCCTCATTGGGAATAGTCACAAATCAAATTTGATCAGTTGTTAAATGATAGGTATAACGAGAACGAAAACCTTGGGGACACTGTGTTCCCTCCTCCATAGCGGCAACAGCTGCCAAAATATCATCATCAATTTTAGTCATAGACTTAGTAACTGCTGCTACTGAGCGTATGGCTATTGCAGATTTGGCTGCCTCATCAGCCAGCGAAGTACTAACAGCGTGTGCTCCAACACGTTGATGGCTTAATGTATGGATAACATGTGTGAAAGGCACACATTCCTTAGGAGCGGCCACTCAGATCCAATGCGTTTTATGCTTAATTGTGCTGTCTTTAGATTTACCAAAATATTTTTGTGTCCAGAAGAACAAGTTGTCCTTGAAAGATTGTACACAGTAAAATGAATCGCACACTACAAGTGTAGGAACATCTGGATCAGCAAACTCAAGAGCCAAAACTAAAGCGGGTAGCTCAGCTTATTGAGCCGTGCAACCCGCAAGGGACTGTGTGTGCACCAAAGATGATTTGAATACACCATCTACTACCGTGCCTGCTACAATCATGCAGGCTGCTGAATAAGCATGTTTAGAACCAATGGCCAGCTGTGCAGACCCATGAGTGTAAATAATGCATTTGTGCTGATCAAGCGGGAGCAATGATAAAGGAGGTGGTTGAACATGTTCATTTTGTAAAAACTCCTGTGTTTGCAAAGAAGGGTCAAAAGTGAAAGTTGACATCAGCCGACGTCAAAGAACTAGCCCATAAGGGCCTCCTCCAGGAGTTTGGGATGGTGTCGGATCTCAGGGTCAACTGGGCTAAGACCTGTCTGTTCCCAGCGGTCCCTAAGGGTGAGGGGCCCCCCTATACTAATGGAATAAAATGGGAAAATGGGAATACCGATGTTTATCGTATCTTGGGACCCACATATATCACACGCCTTCTGATTTGTTAGATGGAAATGTGGGAAGGGCCATCTGAGGCCTCCGAGGCAGTATGGACTTCTGGGGCACTCTACCACTTTCGGTGGCTAGACGAGTGGCGCTTTTAAAAATGGTGGCACTTCCTCAATTATTGTATTACTTTCGAACATTAAATTCAAATATTACGAATCTGGGTACCGGCACCACGGGTTTTATTTGAGCGACTGGCAGATGACGGGTAGCACTCAAAACTCGCCCAAGAGCAGATGGAGGGCTTGCGGCCCCCTGACTTTGAGACGTATTATTTAGCAGCCCAGCTGCAAGGGCTTACCCAAGCAGTGGCACTGGAGTTTTGGGGTCCGAATGATCGTAGTGACAACGGGATACCAAGGCACGTATTGTCATCCATCATCCTTCAACAGCTGCTGCAACTCAGGGCACTCACTAGTGAGGCCCGGACGCTGAACTGTGCTGGAACTGAAGTCAGCGAAGGGCCACGATTAGTCAAACTTACACCCCTGAAATACCCTTGACTATGTGCATTGCACTCCCGCATGGAGGGGATTGGGGAGCACTGTTCGAATGGGAGAACAGGGAACTGCAGATGCTGGATGACTTGTATGAAGATGGCGGCCTCCTACCGTTTCAAGTTTTGCAAGATAGATATGACCTGCCCCGTTGAGATTTTTTACTTTACTCGGCCCTAGTATCAGCCCTTCAAAAACAATGGCGGGAGGGACCATCGGAGCCAAGAACCTCCATGGCCTGTCAATACGTGGTCATGGCGGCGGGGACTTTTAAGGTGGTTACGTGCTTATATAGCCGTAAGACTGGTGAGGGGTTGGAGCCCTTGCGGGAACTGCAGAATAAGCGGGAATCGGATCTGGGTAAGGAAATCCCCAAGATAGCATGGGCCCAGATAATTAGGAGGACGTGGAAAAGCACTAGGAACGCCCGCTTCCAACTAGTCCACTTCTTCCTATTACATAGGGCATACCTTACCTCTGCTAACAAGAACAAATATTTTCATACTGATACAGCGAGATGCCCGTGCTGCCATTTAGAGGGGGCGGAGTTTAGCCACATGCTGTGGGACTGCTCACAATTAGGAACGTACTGGGAGGAGCTAGTTGCCGTGTTATGTGAGATTACAGAGAGACAGATAGCGCCTGATATGGGTACTTGTTTATTACACTGGTTCCCCCATGCATCAAGAACAAAACTCCCCAAGAAAATTCATAGACTTAGGATTACTGCTCGCCAAGAGAGACATTACATCACACTGGAAGGCCGCACGAGGCCCCAATATTCAGAGGTGGAAGGCAGAATTGCTTTGATGGGCAGCGAGCAAGAGCACATTTCGATTACAGCTTTCTAGACCGGCAAGGGGAGATAACGCACTAGAGACTGCAAAAGCCTGGGAAGCATTGACAGCTCTGCCATGAGCGTACAGAATGCATCACCTTGACTCTGGAATATATTAATAGGGTGCCAATGGATGAAATAAATGGGATGCTGAATGGTGGAATGTTATGTATTACTGTAACTAATAGGGTAGCGTTAGGGTACCATTGTATGATGATGACTCAATTGCCATTGCACTTTAAATGGATTGCGCTAAAGGACACGCTGGGAACAGGGGTGGGCTTAAAGGGAGGTGGGGACTGGTTTTGATTTTTCTTTGAATCTATACCTTGCTTGAGAGTTGCAGTAGTGCATGTTGGACCCTGAATACTGATGGAGCAAGGTTTCATATGTAAAGAAACTTGCTCAGATTCAATCCTCTCGAAATAACATGTAATTTATTAAACAACATGATGTTATTATTAACAATTGCATTACACAACATTTTAGTATCTAGGGGAAGCTTTTCTATGTGCTTTTACTAACAGTAACTCGAGTGACTTAATATGGCCGCCGAAAACGCCGGAACTTTACTGCACATGCGTCTGCCACTTCTCTGTGTTGTGACGTACCTCTGCTTTTGGTGGGAACTCTTGAAGCTGCGCACTAGTAATAAAGATGGCTGCTTCATGTCTCACATACTAAAGCACATGCTCCTGCTCTAACTAAACCTTGTTCGTCCTGCTTAACTATTAATGCTACAGTAAGAATAAAGTAATGGGGTTAGAGTAGAAATAAGTGGTATACAGTGCATTTTTTTATTTTCGCATTCTAATGTGTCTCTCTTCGACTTTATTATTAGCTAGTTTGGGCCTGAAGGGTGCTGTGTACTCCATTTTGAAAATCCTTCATCATGCGCAGTCCAGCACAAAGATCCTTGAAGACATGGCATTAAATGACAGCCAAGTCCTGACTTACCCGGTGGCACTGCAGGATTGGTGACGAGGGGGAGCAGCTGAGACTTTGCTTAGTGGTGCACTGCGTTTTGGCCTGAAAATTTTGTGATAGCCTCAGCCAGTTTGCAGGAAGGAGGAAGGAGGAAAGAGGGCTCACCCCCCTCCACTCCCGCAGCTGCCAGCAGTGCAGGAATGAAATATGCCGTAAGGGAGGAAAAGTGAATAGGATTCAGGGGACAAGCTGTGTGGATACTTACTGTTTTACTGCTTGCCCTGCTGTGGGGGAGTCTCTTTGCCCCGGTGCTCTGCTCCGCATCCTCCAGGGAGCCTGCTGCTCATCACCTAAGTCCCACGCAGCGCGGGACAAGCTGTGTGGATACTTACTGGTTTACTGCTTGCCCTGCTGTGGGGGAGACTCTTTGCCCCGGTGCTCTGCTCCGCATCCTCCAGGGAGCCTGCTACTCATCGCCGGTGGACGGGGCCGCCATTTCCGCCACTCACGCCGCCGCTGCACAAGGGGTGACTACAAACCCCAGAAGTCTCAGCAGCGCTACGTTCTTTGGCTCGGCGCAAGGAGGCGCATAAAATCCACCTTAGCCCCACGCCCGTCAAAGCCCGCATAAGGCTGGGCTGGGCCACACCTCTTGGACTCTGCACCCGGGACTTCAAGTAAGAGACTTGAACTTGTTATGACTCTGGACCTGGGGGATATTATATATAACAGGACAAATCTGCAAATGCAATTGGGGTGTGGGGGGTACTGAAGGACAACCAGGTGTTTTTGTCCGCCGGTAACAAACTTGATTCCTAACCACTGTTAACCTAGATTATGAGTAAGCTCAATCGCAAGGGGAGAAACAGGGTAGGAGTTATTGGTACACTCGATGCCTTTATTGTTAGAGCGGAGAGCTCGTTAATGCATGAAATTCAGATAACAGAGAGGAGGCTCTCCCTAGAGCCAAGACTATCCTTGCCACCGCTAATAACGCCACCCCCAACAGAAGCAGTTTGAATACCGGGTATGATTCCCACAGAATTAAATCACACGGCACTTACACCTGAGCAGGGCACACTAGGAGCATCGAATATTGTCAACTCCCCTAGTTTGACTGAAGTTGTCTCTCCCCCACATACCCATTCTGGGCAAATAAAATCCACAGACGGCACCACTAGGAAAGCTCAGTCCAGAAAAAGGAAGGCGTGTAGTACCCCTAAAACTAGCACACAGACCTCAAAACAGGCTAAAAATAGGAGTCATGCATTTAAACCTAGAAGCCCTGTGGTGAGAATAAGTACAATAGAGGGGTCAAAGGGGGGCAAAAGTAACTCTAACACATCTGTGGCTGCCCTAGAGACAAACTCCTCACACTCACCATCGGATATAGCAAAAGTGCTAGAAGAAAGATTGCTATTATTGATAAGTCCTGTCCTGGTGAAACTCGATGCTATCTCCCAGAGATTAATTCAGATTGAGAAACACCTATCTGAAAACACACCCTGCCATCAGGAAATAACCCAGGGAGTTGCAAAAACTACCAAGCCCAAAAACAGTGTTTTACCAGGTCCACTTAGCTCACAGGGGGTAGGACCGGTAGCTCCCCTCGCATCTCCTGCCCCAATTACTGTAAGCCAAACTAATCATGATGCTGGGCAGGCACGCAGGGGAAGTGTAGGACCAGAGGGCCCTAGAGGCACATTTAGGAGGGATAGGAAGGAGTTGACAGACAGTTCCCCCCTACACCTCCCACCTGAGGCCACACCGCACACAATTATCCTTGAAAATGTCCCGAAATGTGCCAACTACGATGAGAAGCACTGGTCCTCCACAAAGCATAATTCCCTCCACTATCTAAACCAGAAAAAGGGACTAGGTAAACACCTTTTCGAACAATTTATGATGGTTAGAAGGGTCTCATGGGTATAGCCATCACAGAAGATCTTCCAAGGAGATTGCATCGTCCTTAGCTTCAGGTCACCAGCTTTGGTTAGGGATATACTCGATCGGGGTGCACAAACAAGACTTACCCAGAAGAGCATCAACATTCTACCGCTTGGGTTCTTTTATAGTCATGACATGCACAAAAGACAAACTTGCCACAGGCAGTTGGGCGATAGGCCAATCGGCACTGCAAATGGAATCGTTATCTCTAACCGCTATGAAGCGTTGAGCACCCTAGATTCCAATGATTGACTGGGAAACCTCTTGGCTAACAAATGCATAGGAATAGCCATCAAACAAAGCAAGGGAGATCATGAAATTACAAGGGAGGAAGTTAGTTCTACATCACTTACCTTGGGCTTGACGGAATATTATAGAGAAGCAAATCGCAACAGGAACCCCACGCCAGATCTAAGCTACACCGCGATCATTTAGGGCCCAGTAGCTGTCATTCCAATATTGACCCATAGGATAATTGTTAATGCCTCCCCAGGCAGCCAGTCCCAGCCCAATGAGTGTACTAGCAACCCTCCTATAGCACAATCCCTGATATCCTGGAATATTGCAGGACTAAAGAATAAACTGACGTCCCAAGACTGGTTAACATTCATAAACACATATACAGTCATTCTATTTCAGGAAACTTGGCAGATGGAACCTCAGTTTAGGCAGGGATACTTGAATTTTTTCAACCCAGCTATTCCAAGCACGAGAGGCAGGCCCATGGGAGGTCTGACAACCTGGGTCAAACAGGATGATAGATACATAGTTACTTAGTTGGATTTAAGCAGCAGTGATATTTTAATCATTAGAATACAAAGCGCCAGATGTAGAGACTTGTATATTTTTAACATATATGCAAGGGGCGAACCCGGAGGCAAACCCTCAGAGATAGTCTCCCAGTTGGACTCCCATCTAAGTTACTACAATGGTAAAGGGAACCTGTTGATAGCAGGAGACTTCAACTGCTGCTTCGAATCATTGGATAATAATGATATCGACCTAGCATTGGAGGAAGATCACACATGGGATATTCCGCAACTGACTATTCCTCCTTCTAAGCTGTGGTCACAAGCTGCACTCCAGCTTAAAGCATTATGCCTAGAGCAGGCAATAAGGGCTGTAAATGGCAGGACCAAATCTGATAAAGAGGGGGATTCTACATTTGATAACGGGCTATGCAGTAGTCGGATAGACTATATTCTCCTTAATCTAGAGTTCTGGTCATCAATTAAAGACATGGTCATTGTCAAACGGGTGGAAAGTGACCATAATCCTTTAAGCTTAACATTGGATTTGCACAAAGGAAAGCAGGCTGACTCTAGATCGACCACCACTGATATATATCCCACAAACGACACCAGAAGGGTAAAATGGGCTGAATGTCTCCTGAAACAGGAACACATAGCATCAATGGGCGAATTAGCGGCAAGGGCAACATTAGAGCTTCATGAATGCACAACAGACCAAAATCTTCTGTCAAAGGTTGTTCCTATTCACTTAACTCTTTTTAATAGTCTTAAAGACTTTTTTATTAAGGAGGTAAATGGACCTAAACGGAGTCTAAAAAAGCAGGCAGAATCATGGTATGGTAAAAGTTGCAGGGATGCATATAAGCTATTAGCTGTGGCAATAAGATCAAAAAATAGTGATCGAATACGAGCTGCAAGGAGGTCGTATAAGTTTGCCCGACGGGAAGCAAAGCGAACTTGGGATGAACAATACTGGCTTGAATTATACAATGCCAGTAGAACTAGGAACATGGCAGGATTCTGGGATTTGGCAAAATGGGGTAAGGGGCGCCACAGGTTCGCCCGCAAAACAATGTCCCCCCAGAATTGTGGGTGTCGCATTTTAAGATGCAGTTTGCATGCCCCACCCTTAACATGGGGATGAGCTTCAACATCTCCCCTTATGACATTGACACTATGCCACTACACTTTAGTTTAAAAGACGTTGAATACGCCCTCAATGCTGTCCCGAAGGGCAGAGCGCCCGTGTCGTGTATTTCTATAGGTTCTGATTCGATCCCCCTATTCCTGACCCTATTCTGGTTAAACTTACTAGCTAGTTAACTAACAGTCAGCCCATGAGGCAAGAAATCCCCCATGATGCAGATACCGTTATCTGACGCAGTCACACTACGGCACAGGAACGTGTTATCTGATTAGGTCATAACGCTTGAGATCTAATTAGACAAGCGACATTCCTCCAGCCCCTGATAAGGCATACGACGTTCTCATAACAAATCAAACCTATGACAACCTGGATAATCCGTGCGGCCATTGTTTTGATTTCACAGAGAACTTTAGTAAAGAATGTGCTAACGAGCAAGTCGTATGACATCTTTATTGACGTACCTATGTCCATCCTTACGTCAATCTCGGCACCTTTAAGGTATAAATATTGCCGACCTTGCCCTATGCAAACACACGCGTGGTGACAAGACGGAGCAGCCATACTTGCCGAAGCCGAGAGCAGAAGCAGACCCCGCAGGCAGCAGCCCCGCCTTCCTGACGCGCTGAGAGACGCGCTGCTATCTCAAGCCGAGAGACCCAGCACCGGCGCTTCTGGGCAGCCCTCGCAGGCAGCCTGGAATATCGAGAGCAGAGAAAGAGATACCATTCCTCATTCATCCTAAATTCCAGGTACAGAACTGAATAACCCCTCCTAGAGAATTCTTTAGTTATTCACTTGGCAAAAACAAACTTAAACTAAACTGTAACTTTCTATTCCCGCCCACGCATTAGACTTAGGTCAGGTACACGGGGTAGGCGTATTTAGAAACACCAGTTGAGTACGTTTAGTCAAATGTATATGTGTATGTAAATATATTTTAATCATTTTAAACATCATATGGCTCAGAAACCATATCAATGTTTTTACAGTATTATTTTATACTATTGCTTCTAATGTATGCACTTTACTTAACTATAAGTATTGCAATAATATCGATCCATTTCTCTTGTACGAGAAAAGAGACTGATCAATAAATAACATCTTTTATTGAACACGCCCGTCTCTTCCTTTTCTCTACATTCTGATGAGACTAAGAATGCACGTACTGACTGAGTAAAATAATTGCCTTGTGCTCACACGACTCTCGAGATTGACTCTTGATTAGGGGAGAGCAAAGTTGTCATGTTCTATGGTTGTCAGAAACTAAATCCCTTCTTGTCTAATCAGGGGAGTTAAACCTTCCTTGAACATTCGAGAAAGTTTCTAGCGAACTCTGAGCTTAGCTGGCAAACCCAAAAATTAAGTCTAGTATCGACAGTAGTAGACCTAGTTAACGTCTGGCCTAGGCCTTTACTGCTGTAGGCACTATTCCAATGCGCAGAGCCTATTGGGAAAATAGGAGCTACACTACATGGCGCCCAACGCGTTTGGAAAGGGCGATAAAACTAACGTAAGACATTTAGAGTAACTCAGTCGTGCTTTCTCACTCAGACCCCTTTTCCCAAATACTCCAAAGACGTCTGGAGTGGGTGAAAGGTTATTATATCCTTCAAAACCTCGCAGGAGGGAACTCCTATGTATGGTTCTTGGTCTAGTCAACGTTGAAGGATAAAACAGTTCCAAAATATTGTGCATCTAATCTCTGTTTCCATAAAGAAACCTGATCTGCAAACAAAAATAATACCATCCTGTCAGTAAAATGGGAGACAGCGATGGAGAAAGAGAGGCAATTAGATTAGCTACTGAAATAGCAGATGCTGATGCTACCATGCAAGCAGCAGACGCGGATATAATACTTATTCCGGTCATTAAAAGGAGATCTATAACCTTAAAACTTATAGAAAATGGACTGACACCTAGAGGTGGCACAGTCATATTCGTAATTGAGGCACACGAATATCGGCAGACAGAGGTATACTATACATGGATACATTTTCCAGCAGCAAATGCTGTAACAAAGTACTTCCACTATTACAAAGTAGAGGAACCTCCTGAAACGTACACTCCTTTCGAGGAGGTGGAAGTACCACTCAAATTCCAAGAGCATTTGCTCTTATTTGATGGCGCCCTAATACATAACAATCACATTACAAGGCTCGGTCCTTTAGGAAGACCAGGAGCAACGTGGCCGGTCCTAGCCGGATACACACCACATCCAGACATCGAAAGAATGCCTGCAGCAGAGCTATTAATACAGCTAAAACAACTACTAAAAATTCATAGACAATTAGTTCAGTATGTAATGCGGACTTCAACAATTCAGCCAGCGATTAAAATTCCACAGCTGACCCCTCACCAGGGGAACACAAATAAAATCACACCACAGAACATCCAATCCTGCCTAGGTAAAGTTCCAGCTAAACGGGAACAAATACCATTCTGGTTGGCACAGAAAATTACCCAAATAGAGGCGGTGTTTCCTGACACCACCCCATTAGAAAAACACAGGATTCTGACTATATGTCTCCCAATGGGAATCGCACCACACATTGAGGACTGTGACACTTGGGGTACAGTCTTTGCTTCCATCTATACAAAAACGCACGGTGTTCCATCCATTTCGGTGATACCAGATGTGCTAAAACAAATTCAAGATGAATACGGTCCAGAACCTGCTTTAACTCTTGGTATGAAATTACTGAAAGACTTCAAGCAGGTCTCGGCTATATTACTAGCCAACATAAAGGGTGAAGCAGCAAACGTGGCGATCCGCCAGAGGTTAAAAGAGACAGATATAGCAGACCAACCAGCTGAAATTGCCAGAATCATAGAAAAATCCTATGAAGAACTAGGCAGAGATAGTCTAGGTGGAATACCAGTAAAACCGCAACTGACTACAAGTCCAGAAAAAATATTTTTTAATAATAATTCACCAAAAAAGAACTGGGATGGAAATAAACAATCCAATCCTAAAGAAAAGAAATTCCAGTCCAGAGGAAGGTCTCCTAGGCGAAGAGAGAAATCTCCGAACCCGAGACAAAGGTCACCTCAGAGTGAACCCTCTGGGAATAGATATAACCTTAGAAATAGGGATAATATTAAAAAACCTGATAGATATCAAGACATTGATACACGTCCCTCTCAATCTTTTCAGAATTCCTCGCAGAAATCGGAAAGAAGAGGACGATCAGAAGAGCACGCCAAGTCCAAAGACAAGGAACCTGCTCAACTGAAAAAGAAATCACAATTTCCAAAAAAGAAGGTAGCCAGTATCAAGGTAGTTAACAATGCCGAGAATACTGAGGACACAACTGAAAAACGGAGAATGGGCTCAGACAATGCTAGACAGCGCAGCAGAGGTGAGCATAGCTCGCAAAGTCCTTATGACTCATCTGGAGACAGTGGACACGAATGAATACCTTCAAGTGGAAACTGCAGATACCAGAGTTAGCAAGCCCCACAAAATATACGAGATAACATTACGTATAGAGGGAGATAAGACTAGGAAAATAAGGGGACTATTTTGGGATAACCTATCCAAGGGCTATGACATCCTTCTAGCTGAAAAAGACTGGCCACCAGAGTTTGTCAGGGAGTGCCCTCATGGCGAAGAAGTAATTATGCCTGCCTTCTCGAATCAAATACCGATTCATAAAAAATATACACTTGCTAGAAAGTGGGCAGTGGCCTTAGCACCTGCTTTATATAAAAATCATGTAGGATGGGATGAGGATTCTCCTCCTCACAAAGTCCAGTTAAAATCACAACCTACTGCACAAAGGCAGTACCCAATTAAGCAAGAAGCTAAAAAACAAGTAAATGAAATACTAGATCAGCTAGAATACCAAGGGGTGATTGAAACTTGCACCTCACAAATGAACAATCCTTTATTTCCGGTCTCCAAACCAGACAATTCGTACCGTCTAGTTTTGGATTACCGACACCTTAACACATGTTGCAAAACTTTTGCAGTGCAAAACTCACACAGTGCTGCACTAATGAATAACATAGTGCGCAAAAAATACAAAACAACCTTGGACATCTCCAACGGATTCTTTTGTCAAAACATAGCACCAGAGAGCAGATATTTAACTGCATTCTCAGTAAATGGCACTCAAAAACAATTCTGTCGGTTAGCCCAGGGGTACAAGAACAGCCCGGGGGTATTCTCAGCGAGAGTAACAGAATTACTACAACTATATGATGATGAAGCATTATCTTATGTCGATGACATTTACTTAACAGATGATGACTTGGAAACTCACTTGAAAAGAGTGAACACCATAATACTTGGTTTCGCTGCAGAGGGTTACAAATTCAACTTCAAAAAGTCCAGAATTGCCCATCTGAAAATCCAGTACGGAGGATATGAGTTATCAAGTATTGCCTGGTTAACAGTCTTTTAAGAACTAGAAGAATTAAAAAATCTAAAATATGAAAAAACGTATCCTCTGCCAATCGACATTCTGCCTCTACGACATTACGCCTGTGTAATCTATACAGACGGACATGCTCAACCCTCCGTTTGGGGAGAACATGCATACAATCCCACATGTGAGATTACAAAAGAAGTGTGGCACGGAGGTAAACTAAGACCTCTATTAACAAAATCACACTCAGTAGAAACTAATTCAGAACTACAAACTGAAATATTAGCTTTGAAAATGGCGCTAGATAATGCGGATCGCGAATTCCCGACACTTATAGTGTCAGATTCATATTTCTGCGTCAAAACATATAACAAGGATTTGCAGACCTGGATTCAGAACGATTACAAAGATGACACGGATGCACCAATAAAGCAGAGACTGCTCTGGGAACAGGTAGCTCTTTTGAAAAAAAGAACTACCAAAGACTCACGTGACACACTCACTGAGTCACCAGCGTGATGGCGTTCACGTTGTAGGGAATTCATTGGCTGAAACAGCCGCAGCGGCAGCCAGTAAACCGGCTCCCGTAGATCGAAAAAAGCGTACATTAAAATACATTGACGGCGAAACATTGCTGGCAGTAAAAACGTCATCAAAAGGCGACTGCTCGGCGTTACCGATCAACTATCCACTCAATTACACATACATCATAGATGCAAACTCCATTCCTTTTGCTCGAATCCCTGGAGTGGGGGATAGAGTGATTCCAAACATGGACAGGAGAAACTTGTTAATCGCAGACGCACACATGGGCGAGGGTCTCAGACACCTTAAATTAAAGGATTCTCTGGAAGAATTACAATCACGGTACTGGTGGCCAGGCATGAGCCTGCACTACACCATGTTTGTAAAAAACTGCCCAAACTGCAACAGAGATCGCAGTGGGGAGAGAAGCAGTTTAATACCTCGTCGTATCAAGGCAGATAACATCACCACTAAAAAGAATGGCTTGCGATTAACATATACAGGCTAGTTCCCACTTATAATGTAGATCCACAACACTCGGCTGACGTCCGGACTGTTATACAAGATTTGCGAGTCTAAATGGCATATACGCTAAGAGCATGCTACGTTCGACCAATTTTTTTTCCTTTTCTCAGGCAATCCAGCCTGGGGGGGGGAAGAATGGCCAAATGAGCACAGCCCAGCGGGAATCTTCTCACTTCCTTCCTGAGGGTATGGGATGGTGTAAAGAAAAAACCAAGACAGAAAGCAATCTATAATAGAAAGGATATTAGGTTCGGGAGCTGGGTGGGTCAAACATCTAATAAGTGTCCAACGTAGTCTTAATAACTTGCCAAGAAATTCTCTGAAGGGATTCAGTCCGTACGAATTATTATTCGGAACTAGGATGTTGATCTCTGACCTTGATAGTCAGACTTCAGTGGTAACAGGAAAAAGCTTTGATGTCAAAGACCGTTTGGCTATTTTGCAGGACTTAAACAAAACAAGAAAAGACCTGAGCAACATACAGTTGAAAGAACAGCCAACGACCACTGAAGAATCACCACCTGTCCCAGCAAGACCTGTCTGGATTCCAAAAGTCGGGGATCTAGTCAGGGAGAAGATCGCGGTAAAGAAGGAATTTGGGCCTTCTTACAGAAAAGCAGTTCCTGTCTTGTCTGTCAACGGGACAAGATCAGTTGTACTACCGCCACTTGCTGGAAAAAAGGAGAACCGAGTTGTATCCATCGACCTGGTAAAACCACAACATGTGGCCGATAACAAACAGTAGGCCAAGTGGACTCCCAATAAGTAGCAGAACACCAAGGTTTGCTACCAGTACAGAGGTCCTATCAAAGAGGCTCATCACATTCGAAACGCCTACGGAAGAACAACAAGGACTATGCAACAATGCAATAGAACTTAGACCTCTGAAAACCCAAATAAAGACATTTAGCAGAGACACACCAATCTATACAGAAGTACCAAGTGAAAATGCGAGAAACAAAAATCCTGAACCAATTGGAACAATTGACAGAACTGCATCCGGTTACTTCATCAACTTCGATGATTCCTCTGACGGCTTCAGCGAACAAAAGACACAGCCATCATCAAAATCCTTTAAAGACAAAGCTAAGGAACTTTTGAAACAACTGAAAGAAACATATCTAGTTTCTCCATGGATTGAATTTTGGGTGGGTTTTGGTGCATTTATCCTCATACTTTGGCTCATCATGGTATTTACCTTGGGACGCTTCATTGAGGGAAAATATGCTAAAATGGACACAGCAAGTCAGAACATCAACTTGGTCCTCAAACCACACACATCTTCACACGTCGAGAAAAGAGAACTTTCTTCAGAACTTTCTTCAGCCAACTTCACAGCAATTCCAATATCTGGTGGGGTAGCCTGGGACAACACTGACTATGAAATTTATGGTCCGGTCGAGATCCTGAAATATCCACACCAAATCAAGATCTCCTTGAGTGACTTTGCAAAACCAAACTCATTTGCTGACGATTGGGACTTTGAAAGTATAAACAATATGATGTCTGACTTAGTAATGTCTGCTAAATTTACAAAACATGATTATTTGCAGGGTTCTACAAATTATGACAGCATGTACTGCTATAACCATTATGGTAACCATTTCTTGCATAAATCTGCACAACCTAGAAATGTTTTAAATTTTAATCAATGGGAACATTGTGCTACACCTCCAAAAGGGAGCTCTAGAACCGTGTATGGCAAATATTCATATTTTTCAGGTTTTAACATAACTAATGCTGAAACATTTTATTACAAATTGTCAAACAAGACAGGGATGAAAACCATGATAACCAACACAAAATTGATATATTCAGATTCTTTCTTTGAAAAAATGAATACTTTTGGATTTGATTATTGGGACAAACATGTTGATTTGAAAAGTGTTTGGGGCACAAAAGAATGGCAAGTACAGGGTATAGAAGCTTTGTTTAGAGCCTGCATGATCCCAGAACAAATGATATTTTTAAATGACACCGTTCAACAAACCACCTGTCTTGGCTTAGCCAAAATCAAAGATTTAAATAACCTGTCTATTCCAAAGCCAACAATGTTTAGCAATAACTCTGAAACAGATGAAGAAATAGACATAAACCATATACTTAACCAAAACAGAACACATCCTGATTGGAAACAATGGTTGATCTGGCCCACAGATACAAATAACTGTCAAGATAGATTCCTGAATAAAACACAGGGTTTCAAAATGACCAGGCCAGACCCTAGATATCCCCAAAGACATCACCCAGGGATAATAACAACCTACAGTGTGGGCAAATTATGCCTTCAATGGCTACAAACTTCCACACTGCCTGAAATTAAGCAACACCTAACTTTACTTACTGATGGTGCTGACTTGCGTGATTTCATAATGGGACCACGCAAACAGCGTCAAAAGCGTTTCATAGCAGCCTCTGTATATGCAGCATACAATGAGGCCTGGAAGGTTACTCAAATTGAAACAGCAGAAAGAATACGGGAAATTGACCGTATTAATTTGGAAAAATCACTTTCTGTAGTGGACAATGGGTTAATGACTCTGTCCTCCAGAATTTTTTCATTGGACAGCATTGTGTCTTCAGCAATCGATATATTATCGCAAGACTTACTGTTATTACAACATGGTCAGTCACAATTGCGTTCTATTGTACAGCTTGGCTGGACGTTACAAAATCTGCATTCAGGCTATGTGCCTTGGCGTTTAATCAACACAACGTCACTATTCCAAATCTTTAACCTTACTGATAGACAAATCGGTATGGCTCAGAAGGGTGCTGATTATACAATCTTGAGCATTGAAAAACTAGAAAGATTACCGTTGACAATGTCAGAACGACCTGTCAGTGAATGGATAATCCACGGAATCATAAATATTCCAATCTCAACCTTCAGGTTTCAATACTGCCAAAAATATATACAGGCTGGCATGTACGAGAAATTGGGAAAGGGGTACCTTAAAACAACATGGAACCTGCCCTATTCACATGCATGTGTCAGTAACAAAGGACAGAAAGTGTTTCTTAGTGGCAACAATTGTGCTATGTCACTAAGCGGCACGCTTCTGTGTAACGGTATTAGTTTGCACGGAGCCTGTGAAGGGAATTCATACAACCTTTCATGTCACCAGCAAGGCGCACCTGCAACTGAAATAGAACCATTCTTTCAAAGACTCTATAATGGGAGTTACATTCTTATTGTAGACCGCAGATGCTGTAGTCTTATGCCCGGGACTCCTTATCTCGTCACTACGACGGCGAAGGTCAAGTGCTGTGGACGTTCTTTGTTTCCCAGCTCCTTTCCAGACAGGGAGGCAAGGGCATGGCCCAGTTTGAAAATTACTTCTATTCGAATAGACACTTTAAGCAGAATGAAAACAGTGCTTCTTCAGACGCCTACAAGGCTCACGTCATCTAAAGAAACGTATGATCTACAAGTCGCAAGGACGACTGCAGAGATACATACATTATTATCAACTAATTCCCCCGTACATTTCGCGGAAATCCTGAGCGAAATCTTAAATATTTCTGATACCACAGGGGTCTCAAAGGTATTTAAGACAGTATTTTCGATGGCATTAACACCATTCAAAGCCATACTGGGTATTTTTCCAGACTTCGTCCATTCGATTTTTGGCGGACTTCCCCTGATCCTAGGACTAATTGCAGGAATCCTATTCCTAGTCCTTATTTTTCGTTATGGCAACCCATGTCACAGATCAAACTCTCGCGACAATGGAAGATACGATCCTAGCCATTGGATACCGGGACCGGATATCAAAAATCCTGGGACTATCCCGGCTTAGAGACCTAAACATGACTTGGTTTCTATCATTTCGACCAATGTGGCAAAGGTGTGTTTTACCTGTACTAAGGTGTCTGCTATGCGGAGAAGAATGCGTGTTAGACACCTGTCTGACGCTACAATCGGATGCGCCGGTGGATGCAGATACACTGTTGGTTCCTACCAAGGTTCACGCACTGTGCTGCCCTCAAAGGCTGCCAATTCTGATGACGGCATTCCTGGAATCTTCACCACTGCGATTGAAGAGTAGTGAAGTTCAAGATGAAAGCAGCATCGAACAGGTACGACCTTCTGTCAGCAATGCAAATCAGAATGTCAATGGAGACAATCATGCGCATGAATGCATGGTTACCCCTATTTCCGACTTAGAGGAACTTTCCCATGAAGCTGTTGACAGTTTTTTCGAAAGCCTGAATGATATGATGTTCTCTCCGGAACAGAAATAGAGACTTTTGAGTAAACTCGCACACGGCGTTCCCTGAATTCGGCCTTCAACTTTAAAAATAAAGTCACATGAACAATTACAATCCAGTTCACGGACAGCAACTTTTTTCAGCAAGCCCCTAAAATATTTTTCTATATATTTTTTCCCGGGACACTGATTTTCTGCTTAAAGTAAGAGACTATTCCTAGAGAACTAAGATTTCTATTTTAGATACTTTATAGACTTTATAGACTTTAGCTGCCCGCTGGTATGTTCGCAATAGATTTTATGTGATGAAATGGTTTCGACTTTTTTTCTGTATAGCCATATTAAGAGCCATTTCATGTGTATTTCTCATATACCAACAATCAATAATGCATAACAATGCGTGTTCACTTTTGCATCTAATTCATAGCTTAAGTGCATACAATATATATGACTGCAATTTTTCAGTATATTTGAAAATTTCGAAATGCATTTATGTATTTTGGGGTGGTAAGGTATACACTATACTCTATAGTATGTTGTACTATGTTATACTATGCATAGATTAGTAGATATGACCATAGTTAGCGTGGAGTGGGTGTCGTGTATTTCTATAGGTTCTGATTCGATCCCCCTATTCCTGACCCTATTCTGGTTAAACTTACTAGCTAGTTAACTAACAGTCAGCCCATGAGGCAAGAAATCCCCCATGATGCAGATACCGTTATCTGACGCAGTCACACTACGGCACAGGAACGTGTTATCTGATTAGGTCATAACGCTTGAGATCTAATTAGACAAGCGACATTCCTCCAGCCCCTGATAAGGCATACGACGTTCTCATAACAAATCAAACCTATGACAACCTGGATAATCCGTGCGGCCATTGTTTTGATTTCACAGAGAACTTTAGTAAAGAATGTGCTAACGAGCAAGTCGTATGACATCTTTATTGACGTACCTATGTCCATCCTTACGTCAATCTCGGCACCTTTAAGGTATAAATATTGCCGACCTTGCCCTATGCAAACACACGCGTGGTGACAAGACGGAGCAGCCATACTTGCCGAAGCCGAGAGCAGAAGCAGACCCCGCAGGCAGCAGCCCCGCCTTCCTGACGCGCTGAGAGACGCGCTGCTATCTCAAGCCGAGAGACCCAGCACCGGCGCTTCTGGGCAGCCCTCGCAGGCAGCCTGGAATATCGAGAGCAGAGAAAGAGATACCATTCCTCATTCATCCTAAATTCCAGGTACAGAACTGAATAACCCCTCCTAGAGAATTCTTTAGTTATTCACTTGGCAAAAACAAACTTAAACTAAACTGTAACTTTCTATTCCCGCCCACGCATTAGACTTAGGTCAGGTACACGGGGTAGGCGTATTTAGAAACACCAGTTGAGTACGTTTAGTCAAATGTATATGTGTATGTAAATATATTTTAATCATTTTAAACATCATATGGCTCAGAAACCATATCAATGTTTTTACAGTATTATTTTATACTATTGCTTCTAATGTATGCACTTTACTTAACTATAAGTATTGCAATAATATCGATCCATTTCTCTTGTACGAGAAAAGAGACTGATCAATAAATAACATCTTTTATTGAACACGCCCGTCTCTTCCTTTTCTCTACATTCTGATGAGACTAAGAATGCACGTACTGACTGAGTAAAATAATTGCCTTGTGCTCACACGACTCTCGAGATTGACTCTTGATTAGGGGAGAGCAAAGTTGTCATGTTCTATGGTTGTCAGAAACTAAATCCCTTCTTGTCTAATCAGGGGAGTTAAACCTTCCTTGAACATTCGAGAAAGTTTCTAGCGAACTCTGAGCTTAGCTGGCAAACCCAAAAATTAAGTCTAGTATCGACAGTAGTAGACCTAGTTAACGTCTGGCCTAGGCCTTTACTGCTGTAGGCACTATTCCAATGCGCAGAGCCTATTGGGAAAATAGGAGCTACACTACACCCGGGTTGCCCATTATTCCTGGAGACCTCTTTTTACACAGAAAAGGGGTATGGGCACCGTATATTCAGTCCCTCGTAAATGCCATCGCCAAAGGTTCCCCGATACCTGACACCTGGAAGGGAGCCGAGATAATCCCCATCTTTAAGAAGGGGGATCACTCTGACCCTGCAAACTACAGGCCGATCAGCCTGATAGACTGTGTCCAGAAGGTTGTAGCCAGGCTCGTGTTGTCCAGGATTCTGAACTGGATAGATGAGGTAGACGTTCTGTCCCCTCTCCAGGCTGGGTTTCGTGCACACACGAGCACTGTTGATCAGGTTTTTAGATTTGTTATGATTTATTGAAGGTGGGTAGTACTTGGAGGTGGCACACTGTATGCGGCATTTGTCGACCTAAAATCGGCTTTTGATTTGGTACCGCGCCTTAAGATGTGGAGCGTCTTTCAGGAACAAGGCATGCCACTGGAATTACTCGCCTTTTTAATTAAACTTCATGATAATAATTTTGTACAGGTCCGGTGGGGAGAACAACCACCGAGCTCACCCACCACCGAGCTCACCACCCCTGCGACCACCACCCGCACCAGCCGCCTGACCGCCTGGTCCAACATCAGCGACGAAGACACCATCAAAATCATGAACTCCATCCACTCCGGATACCCATCCGACCCCTGCCCTCACCATGTCTTCAACAAAGCCAGCACAACAATCGCACCCCAGCTCCGAAACACAATCAACATATCCTTCGAGACAGCAACCCTCCCGGAAAGCTGGAAACACGCCGAGATCAATGCCCTTCTGAAGAAGCCCAAGGCGGACCCCAAGGACCTCAAGAACTTCCGGCCCATCTCCCTGCTCCCGTTCCCGGTAAAAGTGACAGAGAAGATTGTCAACCAACAACTAACCCGATACCTCGAAGACAACAACATCCTGTACCCCTCCCAATCCGGTTTTTGCAGCAACCACAGCACCGAGACCGCCCTCATCGCCACCACCGACGACATCAGGATCCTGATGGACAAAGGAGAAACAGCCGCCCTCATCCTCCTGGACCTTTCAGCAGCCTTTGATACAGTCTGCCACCGCACCCTATCAACACGCATCCATGACGCCGGAATCCAAGATAAGGCCCTGGCCTGGACGACGTCCTTCCTCTCCGGCAGAACCCAGAGCGTCCGCCTCCCACCCTTCCACTCGAAATCCACCGAGATCATCTGCGGCATCCCACAGGGGTCCTCCCTCAGCCCGACGCTGTTCAATATCTACATGGCACCGCTCGCCCACGTCGCTCGACAACATAACCTCAACATCATCTCCTATGCCGACGACACCCAGCTGATCATATCCCTCACCGAAGACCCCCACACCGCCAAAGCCAACCTCCACAGAGGATTGAAGGCCGTAGCCGACTGGATGAAGGACAGCAGACTGAAGCTGAACTCAGACAAGACGGAAGTCCTCATTCCTGGACCCACCCCATCAGCCTGGAACGCCTCCTTGTGGCCCACATCGCTAGGCGCAGCGCCGGAGCCCACAGACCACGCACGCAACCTGGGGGTCATCCTCGACTCCACCCTCTCCATGACCAGGCAAGTCAACGCCGTCTCCGCGTCCTGTTTTAACACCCTTCGCACGCTCCGCAAGATCTTCAAATGGATCCCTCCCGACACAAGGAAAACCGTCAGCCATGCGATCATCAACAGCAGACTCGACTAAGGGAACGCCCTCCACTCAGGAACAACAATCAAACTTCTTAGACGACTTCAACGAATCCAGAATGCCTCGGCACGACTGATCCTCAACATCCCCCGACGCAGTCACATCACACCCCACCTGAGAAGCCTGCACTGGCTCCCAGTCAACAAGAGGATCACCTTCAAACTCCTGATCCATGCACACAAAGCCCTACACAACACCGGACCCACTTACCTCAACAACCGCCTCAGCTTCCACACCCCCACCCTAAACCTCCGCTCAGCCAACCTTGCCCTCGCAACAGTTCCTCTTATCCGGAAAACCACAGCCAGCCTGGCTCTTCGACCAGTAGCGCCCCCCCGTCCCAGCGCCTTGAGACCCTCACGGGTAGGTAGCGCGCTCTAAAAATGTACTGATTGATTGATTGAACAAGGCCAGGTCACAGACAGGTTTCCGACCCTGAGAGGTGTAAGGCAAGGGTGCGTCCTGGCACCAACACTGTTTTCCTTGAACATTAACAGGGTTATCGACTATTACAAGGACTACCCTACGGATGCCCCCAAGCTGAATGGAATGTCGATACCCCTGCTAATGTTTGCAGATGACACTCTTTTAATTTCTAAGACGGAACAAGGGCTTCAGAAAGCAATTGGGCGCTTTGAAATATTCTGCAAAGATTACGGCCTAACCATTAATGTGTCAAAGACCAAATTTATGGTCATGCACAAACATAAGTTTGTGAAAGGGAAGGCCACCAAGAACGGTGAATTGCTCGAACAGACCCAATCTTTCACCTACCTTGGAATTACACTGGGTTCAAGGCTCGAATGGAAAACCCACATTAACCATCTAGCTGCCAGACATGCCCAACTTAACTTAAGAGAACTGCGCTACTCGGCCACTAAACCCATAGCCCCAGCACTCAAAATTTATGACACCAAAAAACGTGCCTCTATATTGTATGGGGCCAAACTATGGGGGACCGGCAACATCTCATCATTGGTTATTTCCCAAAACAAGTTTGTGAGGGGATTAGTGGGACTTCCGCCTTCTACGCCACTCTTGCCTCTCTACTTAGACTTGGGTTGCCAGCGAGTTGAGGATGTTGCGCGGTATAGACCGGTTGCATACTGGTGGAGGCTCTGGGTAACACCAGAACTCTCCCAGTATGCTCAGGCCCTCCTCAAAGTCAGGGACATGGATACAGCAAGTAGAATTCCCTGGTTTAGAGAGGTCAAGGTGGTTTATAATGCTATGGGTCTGGACAGATTGTGGGATCAACCTGTAGAAAACCCTTTTCCACCTCGCAAGATTCTAAAATAGCTTTACTGGTCAATGGTGTCAATGCGAGACTTCCAAAGATGCAATGGCCCATCACTAACACGAGACTTTCTAGAGCTCAAGCACAAACCAACCTATGAATGTTATTGAGACATCATTACAACCCCCGAGGATAGAAAATGGTTTCATCAGTACAGGGTGGGCACTCTCCCCCTTAATTCTTTTACTGGTAAATGGTCGAATGGAAACAGTGTATTATGTCCATTTTGTATTACCCAACCGGAGAGTATAGCGCACATCTTTTTTATTTGTCCAGAGTGCAAACATCCACGCCACACGTGGCTAAAGTCTATATGTTTGCTGAAGGGCATTAGTAACGGGACAGAGGCTTTAAGGATCTTTAAAACCGACTGTTCCGAAAGCATAATAATTGCCATTTCTACATTTTTGAACTGGATGTGGGCAATACGAAGGAAAAAATTAAAATCAAATCACGTTTAAATAAATAAAATGTTTTTATTCCATTTTAAATTTTCTTAAGTACTACCACCAATGTATTGCGAAAGATATAATGACCTCACACCTTTTTAAAGTTAAATTATTGCCCAGATTTTAAATTTTGTATATTTTTCCTTTTAATATACTGATGATGTTAAATAATTACAATTAATTAACTGTAACGGAACAACCAGAAGTCATGATTACTTGGCAGGAAGAATGTGTTTTCAACACCACATTGCAATACAGTTCATCCCTGTTTTTTTTAACAAATGTATTGTTTTTTTTGTTTGTTTTTTAAATTGTCCAGTCTTTTATGACATGTGTCGAAATAAAGACTTATTTGACTTGACTTGACTTGACTTGACTTACCCGCGATGGTCATGAGAATTTTACCTTATGACCTGAAGCAAGAGGAAGAAGAAGTACAAACTTTACACATTGTATATTAAAATGAAATAATATTGCTGGGTGGAATAAAATTCATGGGAAAGTAAATTATGGGCGGGAACATTGATCAACTGTATTGAATGAAAATGATCTCTTACTGGTATGGTGTGATGACCTCTCCTCGTCTTTCTGACCAATCAAATGAAGGGAATACACCCATTTGCAACACTGGGAGGTGGTACATTGCCCTGGAAATGGTATAACTAAGGTAGGCTTAGTCAGTTAGATTGTCCAACTTGTCACAGACCTGTTGTAGTGTAGTTCCTATATTCCCAATAGGCTCTGCGCATTGGAATAATATATCCTATAGATGTGACCTAGGACTTTTGACTACCAGGTCCCTATCGAATATATTAGACTTATTTGTGAGTGCCAGCTAGCTCAGAGTTCACTAGAAACGTTCTCGAATTCACAAGAAGGGATTAGTCTCTGACAAACGCATAAACATGACAACTTTGTTTCCCCAAGATAAAACTGATCTTCAGAGTTGTGGAAACAATAGATAGATATTTCACTCAGTCAATTGTGCATGCTTCGTTTCACCAGAGGTGCAGAGAAAATAGAAAGACGGGCGTTTTCAATAAAAGGATTTATTGAACAGTCTTCTTTCTCAAGCATAAGAAATGAACTGCTACAATCGTAAAACTGGTTGCAAAATATAATGCATACAGTAAAAAGAGTAGAACATAATAATACTGTAAGAGCATTGTATGGTTCCTAGACCATAAATAAATACATACATAAATAACAGAGGCTAAAAGTACTCAATTGGTGCTTCTAAAATACGCCTACCCCGGTGTACCTAACCTAATCTTTGTACGAGGGAAGAAGTAAGTGAGGTGTAGCCTAAATAGATTATTATTTTGCCAAGAATCTGTCCAAGAGTTCTCTTAGGGTCTAATCAGCTCCGTACCTTAATTTGGAATGAAGAAGGTCAGGCTCAGGACTCGATTTCCCATCAACCCGCAAGGGTTGCTTGGAAACACTGGAGCTGGATTTCTCGGCAGGAGAAAAGACCGCTTCTCTCTCAGTGCGTGTGCTGGAGGGTCGGCTTCCTTCGGCACTTGCAGTAGCAGGGCACGTCGGGCAAGTAGATAGTCGAACTGCTCCAAACCACCGTGTGTGTGCTATGCCAAGTGTGGGCATATTTATACCTTGAAGTTGCCGAGTTTGACATAAAGGTGGACATGATAACGTCATTAAAGGTTCTCAGTTCTTTGAAAACACCATGAGTTCTTGGGTAAGTCAGTATTCCAGCAAGGGAAAGTCCCTTGTCGTTGAAGCTGAGTTTTCCAAGTAATCGTTGTAGATTTTTGGAACTAGTGGAAGTAGCCCTGCCGTATTTGGACTGCATGAGCTATGTCTAAATATGGTTATGATTCTTATGCCTATATATAAGTACATAGTGATTTATACCTACATAAGAGCATGAATCAGGAAATTTACAAAAGTGTCCTAAAATGGTTCACAACACCCACTCCACGTAATCATGTTCATCTAAGATCAAGTACTTAAAACATATAAGTTAGAGCATGTGTTTTTACAATCCCACCCATAAATACATGAAATGTATTTAAAAAATGGTCGTACACAAAAATGAGCATTTGTACAGTATGCATTTAAAAGCAATGATTACATTGTAAACATATGATATGATATTAGCAATGCTAACCAAATTAACCACGGAATTTACATTTTATGAAATGGCTCTAGATAAAGAAAACAAAGACGTCGAGACCATCCCATAGCAGAATATACAATCTATTTTGGTTTGTGCATTAGGTCAATATTGTTTCTAGGAAGTAGTCAAAGAATTCTTGTTCTCTAAGAATAGTTCTACTTTAAGCAGATCACGTTGTGCCAAAGTTTAGTTAGCTTTGGAAAAAAGTCAAATTAAATCGAAGTGAAATAGAGTTCCAAACTTGGAAGCTTTTGTTTTGAAAAAGTGAAGGTCGAATTTCAGAGTTGGAAAGAACGCTGTGTACTTATTTCAAAAGTTATTCTCGAAAAGATTAAATCATTAATGCTTGCAAAGAAATCGTCTACCACAGTAGATGAAAGTACAACCACTTCATTAAGAAGGTCAATTGTACACAGATGTGAAGCATCGCCGTCAGCGTCAGCCGCATTAGCAATGTTCATTGCAGATGGTACCTGTGTGCCTGTTGGTCCGCGTATCTCACCTCCAGTTTGATTTGCCGGTGAGATCTCAATGAATGCCGTCATCAGGATTGGTAGCTGTTGGGGGCAACACAACACATGAGCCATTACCGGACCCAGTAATGTGTCAACATCCGTTGGCAATGCCGATGGTAGTGTTAGACAGATATCTAACACGCATTCCTCTCCACAAAGCAGGCATCGTAGAACAGGTAAGATATAATCTTGCCCGATTGGTCTGAATTAACCCTGGGCGTAGTACTTCGCTACGCCCACGGAGTGGGCGTAGTGTTGCCTACTTAGCCATTTGCAAAGTAGGCGTAGCAGACAACACTACGCCCACTCTGTGGGCGTAGCGAAGTTGCCTGCCACCCGCCTCCCTCCCGCCCTCCCTAAATAACCTTTTTACAAAGAATAAAAACCACTTACCTTGTTGGATACGTCCCCGGGGCTCCCTCTCGTAATCGCGCCGCCGTCTCGGACACCAATGCGCATGCGCGGCCGCCCGCACATGCGCATTTCTCACGAGAAATGCGCATGTGCGGGCGGCCTCGCATGCGCATTAGTATCCAAGATGGCGGCGCGATTACGAGAGGGAGCCCCGGAGACGCAGCGGACAAGGTAAGTGGTTTTTATTCTTTTTAAAAAGGTTATTTAAGTATTTAGGGAGGGCGGGAGGGAGACGGGTAGGATTTAGGGAGGGCGGGAGGGAGGCGGGTGGCGCGCAGTGGGGCTACGCGAAGTGCGTAGGTGGACGTAGTTTCTTGCCCACTTCGCATAGCTTCGCGTAGCCCCACTACACCTACTACGCCCGGAACCATGTGGTATTCAGATCTCTCAAATGAGCCAAGCCAAGGATCTGTGTTATTCTGTCAGGATACCGCATGGCCCTGAGTGCATTTTCCATGCTGACTTGGGTATCGCTGGTGGCCGGATTTGCCATAACGGAGCAGGAGGAATCAAAATAAGATCCCTGCTACGAGTCCCAAAATGAGAGGCAGGTCGCCAAACACAGAGTGTACAAAGTTAGCAAAAACGCCCAGGACTGCTTCAAAGGGTGTTAACAGTCCCAAAAAAATCGTCTTAAATACATGTAATATACCGCTGGTCTCAGACATATTTAAGATACGACCTAACATTTCTGCAAAAATTTACTGGGCAGTTTGTTGATAATACTGCATGTATCTCTGCAGAAGTCCTTGCAACTTGCAGATCATATGTCTCTCTGGACGAGGTCAGTGGCACAGTTTTTTGCAAAAGAACGGCTTTCATTCTGTTGAAAGTATCAATTCGTATAGAAGAGATGTTCAGTGAAGGCCATAGTGGCGACACCCCGTCTGTCTTGGTTTTTGGAAACAATACTTGCATACAACAAGTGACCCTGGCTGACACACTAACGAGATAGACTATTCATGTCATCATTCCACAACAGCTGTGATCATTTAACATAATGTAGCTACCATTGGAAAGCAGCCTAAAAATTGGATCTATCGCCGCTGCGGGCGAACCTTGTAGGTTGCAAGAAAGGTTATTGGAAGAACCCTCGCAGGCTCCGTGCAAATTAACACCTTGACATAATAGTGTACCGCTTAGTGAGTTTTTACAATTTTTACCACTAACAAATACCTCCTTTCCCCCACTCCAACATTTGTGTGTGTATGGTAAATCCCAGGTCTACTTAATGTATTCTTTACCCAACCTTTCATGCGTACAACAAGTGACCCTGGATGACACACTAACGAGATAGACTATTTCTGGCATCATTCCACAAAAGCTGTGATCATTTAACATAATGTAGCTACCATTGGAAAGCTGCCTAAAAATTGGATCTATCGCCGCTGTGGGCGAAACTTGTAGGTGGCAAGAAAGGTTATTGGAAGAACCCTTGCAGGCTCCGTGCAAATTAACACCTTGACATAATAGTGTACCGCTTAGTGAGTTTTTACAATTTTTACCACCAAGAAATACCTCCTTTCCCCACTCCAACATTTGCGTGTGTATGGTAAATCCCAGGTTTACTTAATGTATTCTTTACCCAACCTTTCATACAGGCCTGCTGGTATGTGTTTTAAGCAATACTGAAACTGGAAAATCGTCACTGGTATCGTGATGGTGCCATGTATTATCCATTCAACTGATGGTTTCTCAGAAACGGTCAATGGTAATCTCTCCACTTTTTCTATGCTCAGCACCGTATAGTCTGCTCCCCTCTGTGCCAACTAGATTTGTTTATCTGTAAGGTTAAATACAGTAAACAATGACGTAGTGTTGATTAGATGCCAGGGCACATAGCCAGAATGAAGGTTTTGTAACGTCCAGCCTAACAGCATTATAGAACGTAATTGAGACTGGCCATGTTGTAACATTAGCAAGTCTTGTTCAATTATGTCAATGACAGAGGATACAATGCTGTCCAAAGAATAAATTCTGGACGACAGAGTTGTTTACCCATTGTCAACTACAGAGAGTACTTTCTGTAAATTAATACGATCAATTTCTCGTATTCTTTCAGCTGTTTCCATTTGCGTGACTTTCCATGCTTCATTGTATGCAGCGTATATACTGGCGTATATGAAATGTTTATGAAGTGGATTACGAGGTCCCAGTAAGAATTCTAGTAAATCAACGCCATCTTTAAGCAAAGATAAGTGTTGTTTCATATCTGGATGTGTGCATTTCTGCAGCCACTCAAGGCATAGTTGCCATACACTATAAGTTGTTATTATCCCTGGATGTTGTCTTTGAACATATCTTGGATCTGGCCAAGTTACTGTAAACCCTTGTGTCTTGTTCAGGAATCAATCTTGACAGATATTCGTGTCTGTGGGCCAGATTAACCATTTTTCCCATTCAGGATTTGTTCTGTTTTGTGGTACAAATGTAATGTACGTCTACCTCCTCATCTGAAGTTAAATTACTATCAGGTGTGGGTTTAGGTATGGACGGTTTGTTTAAATCTTTTATCCTAGCCAGGCCAAGACAAGATGTCTGTTGAATAGTGTCTTTTAAGAACATCATTTGTTCTGAACAATGTGTCTAAACCTTGTTCCTGCCAGTCTTTTGTGCCCCAAACAGTTTTTGTCTCAATGTTGTCTTTCCAAAAGTCAAATCCTAAGGTGGAGAATTGAGCAAAAAAGGCCGCAGAATAAATTTGTTTAGTATTTGTCAACACACTTTTCATGCCTGTCTTATTAACATTTTTAAAGTAAAAGCTTTCTGGGTTTGTAACATTAAAACCTGTAAAATATGGAAATTTTCGTAAAAATGTTTTAGAACTACCTTTTGGAGGTGTTGGACAATGTTCCCATTGATTATAAGTTAAAACATTTCTAGGGTTTGCAGATTTGTGCAAGTAATGATGACCAAAATGATTAAAACAATACATTTCTTCATAATTAGATGAACCTTCTAAGTATTCATGTTTTCTAAATGTTGCTGACATTTCTAAGTCTGCCATCTTGTTATTACCAGTTTCAAAGTCCCAATCATCAGAAAAAGTGCTGGGTGAAATGAAATCGCTCAAGGAAACCTTAAATTGGTGTGGAATTTTCAGCAGCTCGACAGGGCCATAAATGTCATAATCAGTTCTATCCCATGCTATTCCACCTGGTAGAGGAACCTCTGTGATGTTTACTGATGACAGGTCTCGCTGTTCACGATGAGATGATTTGTGTGGTTTCAGGAGCAAGTTGATGTTCTTACTTGCTGTGTCCATTTTAATGTGTTTTCCATCTATCAGCCTTCCCAAACTTAAAATGAGAATGAGCCATAGTAGGAGATAAAATACACCTAATCCAATCCAAAATTCAACCCATGATGAAACCAGATATGTATTTGCAAACTCTTGACCAAGTTCCGTTAATTGTTCCTTGAAAGTTTTGTTTTTTGGCCATGTTTCAGGTTCACTGGGATCCTCAGAAAAGGTATCAAAGTTGATGAAATAGCCAGAGGCAGTTCTGTCAATAGTTGGTATTGCATCCGGATTCTTTGAAATTGCTGTAGTTGCTTGTTCCCTTGACATGTTTGTATAGTCAGATGCTACATCATTGTAGACGAGAGTTTCTTGACGAACTGTTATTTGGGTTTCAAGAGGCATTTGTTGCATAGTCCTTCTTTTCTTACTTTAGAATCTTCAAATGTGATGAGTCTTTCAATTTGAACCTCTTGGATAGTAGCAAGATTTAGTTGTCTGCTACATCGTGGGAGCCCACAGGGCCTACTACTTATTATCGGCCACATGGTGTGGTTTTACCAGGTCAATTGATAAGGACCGGTTCTCTTTTTTTCCAGCAAGGGGCGGCAGTAGCACTTTTCTTGATCCGGGGACTGCTAGAACTGGTACTGGTTTTCTGTAAGAAGGCCCAAATTCCTTCTTGTCCGCTATTTGTTTCCTGACCAGATCCCCAATCTTTGGAATCCAGACTGGTCTTGCTGGGACAGGTGGTTTTTCTTCAGTGGTCGTTGGCTTTTCGCTGGTGTTGCTTAGACTTCTTCTTGTTTCATTTAAGTCCTGTAAAACAGCCAAACTATCTTTGATATCAAAGGGTTTTTGTTCCACCACTGAAGTATGACGATCGAGGTATTAAACCAACATTCTAGTACCAAAAAGGGGTTCATATGGAGTGATTCCACCCAGAGAATTTCTTGGCAGGTTATTAAGACTACGTTGGACATTTATTAGATTTTTGACCCACCCGTCACACCAACCTAATACCCTAGCTGTTATAGATTGCTTTATGTCACGTTTTTTTCTCTCCACATCCAATTTCCTTCAGGATGGAATGGACTCAAAAATCGCAATGCAACGCCCAAGCTGGCCATGGCCTCGTTGTAAGCCCTAGAGATAAACACAGGACCCTGGTCAGAATGTAGTTTGCCGATTGCGTATGTGCCGATAAAGACTCGCAAATCTTTTATAACAGTTCGGGCGTCAGCCGAGCGCTGAGGCCACATCCAAATGAATCTTGTCCTAGTGTTTGCAGGACCGCTTTTGTCCATTTGAGCGTGGATAGTCTAACGCTATCTAACAGTGGTGTCTGTACCGGGCTGACTATGCTGTAGTCAGGAATCTGGTGGTGTTCCAAGCTGTGATATTTCTAACAGTCATCGCAATTAATTCCGAATTCGTATACGTGAGCTTTCATTCCTGGCCACCAGTACATCTCTTCTAATTCTAATAGAGATTTTGAGATCCCTTGATGTACAAGACCCTCTCCCATATGTGCTTCGTGAATCAGAGCACCTCTCTGGTTCCTGTTTGGAATTACCCTATTCCCCACTCCAGGGATTCGAGCAAAAGGAAGACAGTTTGCATCAATTATTTCTGTATACTCGAGTGGATAGTTTAGAGGTAACGCAGCTCCATTGCCTTTGCTCGTGGCATTGACAACGAGCATGGTTTCATCGTCTATTTTCGTTTTTGAACGAGTGATTGTAGCTACGGAAGCCATTTGCACAGCTGCCTTTGCGGCTTCATCAGCAAATGAATTCCCTTCAACGTGAACGCCATCACGCTGATGACTCAGTGTATGGATCGTGTGAGTCTTTTGTAGTTCTTTCTTTAAAATAACTACCTGTTCCCAAAGCATTTTATGCTTGATTGTGTCACCTTTTGCGTCTTTAAATCCATTTTGAACCCAGTTCTGCAGATATTCATTGTAAGACTGGACGCAGTAATAAGAATCGCACACTATGAGCTTGGGGAATTCACGATCGGCGACCTTTAACAATCGCGCCAGCGACCTTTAACAATCGCACATGCAGCACTATAAGCTTGTTTACCTCCAATTTCGGTCTGTGTAATCCGTCTGTATATATTATACAGCCGTAATGTTCTAGAGGCAGAATTTCAGTCGGCAGAGGACACTCTTGTTCGCATTGGAGAAATTCTTGTGTCTTCAAGTAAGGGTCAAAAACGTATTCAATGTCTGTCGCAGCAAGTGAATTAACCTATTGTATCCATCTCGGATGTAGAACTTTTGCATTTGGAATGCTTGCCTTTGTCACTGCCTCTAAGGCAGGTACAGGTGTAACAACTTTAATGCGTTTACGCTGTGCAAGGGCTCTCTCCTTTGCTACTGCAGTTTGAACAGCTGTCAGAATTTTTTCTGTTGAAGCGAATTTCATTTCAGCTTGTGTGTACAAGTGAGATTTGTAGGCTATTGGTACCTTTTCACCTTCATTAAAGGTTAGGTATGTGAATCCGCATCTCCCTGGGATGATTCGGATTACAAGGTTGCGTACATTGTCGCGTGTTTGAAAATGTCGCTAACATGTCTGTTTGTACTGAACGCTAAATTTCTGTGTCTTTTTGAGTCAAATTAGTAGGTTTGAAATCAGGTTTGATTAGTTCGTAGGGAGGTTTAACCCTCTCTGCGTAGTTTAGAATGTAAGTTCTTCCGAAATTCAGGAATCCTAGAAGTGACTGTAAGTTTTTCAGCGTTTTCGGAGGTTGGAGCAGCGCACATTTTTCTAAAAAGTTTGCTGCCAGACTTTTGCCTTCACTTGAAAGTTCATATCCTAAGAATAGTACGTTGAGGTGGGCAGTTCTTGATTTTTTAAAGTTGAATTTATACCCTTCAGAGGCGAATCCAAGTATTATGGTGTTCACCCTGTTCAAATGCTTGTCCAAATCATCGTCTGTAAGATAGATGTCATCGACATAAGATAATGCCTCATCATCGTACATTTGTAGTAACTCTGTTACCCTGGCTGAAAATAATCCAGGACTGTTCTTCAATCCCTGGGGGAGACGACCAAAGTGTTGGTGTGTCCCCATTATTGAGAAAGCGGTCAAGTGCCTGCTTTCAGGTGCAATGTTTTGACAGAAGAAACCGTTTGAAATATCTAATTTAGTTTTATATTTTTTTCGCACAATGTTATTCATCCATGCTGCACCGTGTGCATTTTGTACTGCAAAGGTTTTGCAGCAAGATTTTAAATGTCTGTAATCCAAAACTAGACGATACGTGTCGTCTGGTTTGGAGACAGGAAACAAAGGATTGTTCATTGATGAAGTGCATGTTTCAATCCCCTTCTTGGTATTCAAGTTGATCTAAGATCTCCCTGACCTGTTTTTTAGCTTCTTGCTTTACTGGATACTGCCTCTGAGCAGTAGGTTGAATTTTTAACTGGATTTAATGGTGAGGAGAGTCCTCATCCCATCCCACATGATTTTTATATAATGCTGGAGCCTGGGCCATAGCCCATTTTCTGGCATAGGTGTATTTTTTATGAATAGGAATATGATTAGAGAAGGCTGGCATAATGATCTCTTCGCCATGTGGGCACTCACTGACGAATTCAGGTGGCCAGTCTTTTTCAGCCAGAAGAATGTCATAACCATTGGATAGTTTTTCCCAAAAGAGTGCTTTTATTTTCCTAGTTATGTCCCCCTCTATCCGGAGTGTTACTTCGTATAACTTGTGGGGTACACTAACCCTGGTGTCGGCAGTTTCAACCTGAATGTATTCATTCAGATTCACTCTCTCCAGATGATCTTTCAGGATCCTGCGAGCTATCTTCTTTTTGGAGAATTGAGTTTTCTTATTTTTTGGAACTTGTTGATCGTCTTTGCACTGCACGCGTTCTTCTTTGTGTTCTGATCATCCTCTTCTTTCGGATTTCTGCGAGGAAGTCTGAAAGGTACGAGAGGATCGTGTATCAGTATCTTGATATCTATCAGGTTTTTTAAAATTATCCCTATTTCTAAGGTTATACCTCTTTTCAGAGTGCTCATTTTGAGTAACCCTGGGCGGGCAACTTCGCTACGCCCACGAAGTGGGCGTAGTGTTGCCTACTTCGCCCTTTGCAAAGTAGGCGAAGCAGGCAACACTACGCCCACTTTGTGGGCGTAGCGAAGTTGCCCGCCACCCGCCTCCATCCCGCCCTCCCGGCGGTGCAATGACGAGCGGGAAACCCGGGGACGCGGCAGGACAAGGTAAGTGGTTTTATAATTCTTTTATATATTAATGTAAGCATTTAGGGAGGGCGGGAGGGAGGCGGGTGGCGCGTAGTGGGGATACGCGAAGTGCGCGGGTGGGCGTAGTTTTTTGCCCACTTCGCGTAGCTTCGCGAAGCCCCACTACGCCCACTACGCCCAGGGTTAATTTTGAGGAGATCTACCTTGGACTGAGAATGCTTCTCTTTAGGAAGTGACTGTCTACTATTTTCCCATTTCTTTTTAGGAGTAGTTAGATTGTTTTTGATAGAAACTTTTTCATGATTTTCTGTTAGTTCGGGCTTTACAGATTTCCCTCCCAAACTATCTCTTCCTAAGTCTTCATAGGATTTTTCAATAATTCTGGAAAGTTCATACGGTTGCTCAGTAATATCGAGTTCTTTTAATTTTTGGCGGATTGCCACCGATGCTGCTTCACCTTTCATGTTAGCTAATAGAATAGCTGAGACCTGTTTGAAATCTTTCAGTAATTTCATACCAAGATTCAAAGCTGGTTCTGGACGGTATTCAATTTGAATCTGTCTCAGAACGTCTGGTATTACTGCCGTAGACAGGACACCATGTGTTTTTGTGTAGATTGGAGCAAAGACTGTACCCCAAGTGTCACAGTCCTCCACGTGTGGTGCTATTCTCATTGGTAAACAGATCGTTAGAATCCTGTGTTTCTCATGAGGTGTACTATCGGGAAATACTGCTTCTATTTGAGTAATTTTCTGGGCTAACCAGATTGGAATTTGTTAAATTTTTGCGGGCAACTTACCGATGACTGACTGTATAGTCTGTGGTGTGATTTTGTTGGTGTTCCCCCTGATGAACGGTGTACTGTGGAATTCTTATTGCAGGTTGGACTGTAAAAGTCCGCATGACATATTGTACCAATTGACTATGTATTTTAATTAATTTTTTTAG